>NC_134543.1:41347923-42547923 GCF_050624435.1 Tenrec ecaudatus
CCATTGCTGCGGTTATGACCTGGGTTCACCCTCAGGGTAATGCGTAGGAGGTAGTAGTGTGGAGTGACTAAGAATGTAGGCCCAGATGCAAGATTACCTAGGCTTATTTCTTGGCTGTATTACTGTTGTCTGTCATTTGGGTGACAAGTTACATAACCTGTCTTGATTTACTCATCAGAAAAAAACAAAAAGAAAATTAATAGACCCAATTCCTTAAGCTGTTATAAGGATTAAATGAATATAGTAAGTTTGTGCTTGATACATAAAAAAGTATTCACTATGTGTTAGTTGCTATCATCGTCATAGGCACCAAGTTTGCTAGGTAGTATGAACCAGATAAAATGTGTTCCAGGGGTGTTAGACAATATTTATACAATTCTGTACTTCCATAAGCCCCCCAAAACCAACCTCATTGCCACTGAATGAATTCTGACTCATAGTAATCCCATATGGGGTTGCCAAAGCAATAAATATTTATGAGAGCTTAATTTCCCCTTGAAGAATGACTGGTAGGTTTTAACCATCAGCTTTACCATTAACAGTCCAATCCTCACAGTTTTCTTACTCATCACCCCATGTATAATACCCTACAATGTATTATACTGTAATACAATATAATTCACTATACGAATCTATATAATGGACATGCATGGTTGGGTGCCATCCAACCATGCCATCTTCGTTATATAGACTCGTTCATTCAGCACTGGGTATTGAGGCCTTTGGTGTGCCAGGCACTGCTATGTTCTGGGAATTCAAGGAAACAAACTCAACGTTTCCTGCCCTTATGCTAATAGGGGATGTCTTTTTGTGTTGTTTGTAAGGGACATTTTACTGGTTACACTTTGAATTTGTATGATAAATTTGTATTACTCTTTTGGTTAAAAAAAAGTAGGTCTAGGGCAGTCCCTGGGGGCCGTGGTTGGGGAAAAAAAAGTAGGTCTATTAGAGACAGGCGCACAAATTACCGATTGTAATTATTATGATAAAAGTATCGACATTTTATTTTAAAAAGCATGGACAAAAGTCAGTGGACATAGGAGTGCTGGGGGGAGTCAGGAAAGTGGCATGTAAGTGCAGACTGTGACGTGGAGTAGAAATTTGCCAGCTGATGACGGAAGAAGGCTGTTGAGGCAGGAGTCCCAGTGTGTGCAACAGCTTGCGGGATCAAGGTGCCATCCAGTGTTGCTGGACATGAAGAGAGAGGAGCATGATGTAAGTTAAGGTCGGTTGGGGAAGCAGGACTCAGATAATATGGACATATACTGAGCAGAGCTGTTCAGAATTAGGCCTAGAGCTCATGGGCATGCATGAGCAATTTTATGTTGGGGAGTCACAAGATCCCATCTGCGTATTCTGTTGGCACTATGGATGATAGACCCCAAACCAAACCCAGAAGTCATCTGCACCACCCAGGGACCTTCCCTCTTTTATTTTCCACACCATTTTTTAAAAACAATTTTTGTTATATTTAAATTTGGTATTTTAAACTGTGTTAAATGATCAAATCACAAGCTATTACGGACAGCAGCTTTTAGCAAGAATGCTCGCTTCTCCAGGAGTAAAGGCCTAACCTCATTGTGTTTCATATTCTTTGCCTCATACTTCGGGCCCCAACCGAAGGCATCGGTCAATGTGCAGCAAGCTGGCCAGCAAGGAATCTTCCGCTTGTGTGATGATGCTCTGGCCCCAGATATTCCCCAGCCAGAGTCAGTGCCGTCTGACAGAAGAGAAGAGAAATAATGTCCCGTACCGTCAACAACATCTTGTGGTTTTCCTACCCAGAGCACAGTGCTATTAATCTGGCTGAACTTGACTATTAAAATGTTTTCCAAGCTCCCCAAATCCTTATAGCAGAGTTTTCATCTGAATTCGACCTGGGGACAGTATCATTTTTCTAAGAAAATTCCTACCACTGATGTCTCTTTGCCGTTTGCTTTCTACTGCCTCATTTCTGGAGCAGGGGGTGCTAACCCCTTCTCCAGGATCACACCCACTTTTTGGATTAAAGTAAACATTTTAAATGATAACCAGCAAAATGACATTTTCCCCAGGCAGTCACTCATGAAGATTTGGAGTGTTCACTGTTTGTCAGACACAGTGTGAGGCCCTGGGGGCCACCACTAAACAAAACAGGTTCTTTCTTCTGATCTACTCACTTTGAACTTCAAGGGTTCGTGTGGTTGTTAGATGCCCGTCAGTCGGCTGTTACTGTTACATGTCATCCGGAACCAAACATTCCCTGGTCCTGGGCCACTCTCACAATGGTTGCCGTGGTTGCCTCCATTGTGTCACTCCATCTCACTGAAGGCCTTCCGCTCCGTGGATCGCCCCACACGATTCCTCCAGGGATGGGTTCTTCCTGACAACATGTCCAAAGCACATCAGACGGAGTTTCACCATCCTTGACGCCAAGGAGCATTCTGGCTCTGACGGGCAAGGGACATGAAAGAGAAGAACCGCTTGTGAGCCAGACTGAAGGGGAGGTGGAAGCATCTGCAGTTGCCAACATTGTAATTGATGCATCCGAAGGAAGAAGTTTAAACATATTTTAATGGTTATATATAAGCATGATTGCTATTTTCACTGTAATTAGATGGAAAGCAACATGCTGCCTCTTAACAGATTGCGAAAGGGGTCCTGGTGGTATAATAGTCACGCACTCGCCTGACCGGTGACTCCATGGGTCTGCTCCCATCATGATGACAGCCAATGAGCTGCATTGGGCGGCTCTACTTTGTCACATGGGGTCACTGCGATTCCGACTTGACTAGTTGGCACCTGACAGCAATCACAACACTATATTGCAATAGAGTTGGTGAGGATGGGTTTTTTTAGTTGTTTGAAAGTTAACACACTTCATACGGAAGCAGCTGTGGTAAGGGAGAAAGAGCAGGGGCTTGGGGCCAGTCAGAGGCCAGGTTGCTAGTCTGGCATGATCAGTTCTTAACTGTGTGCCTTTGAGCTCGCCCATTAACCTGATGTCCTCACTAGTAAAAGGAAGAGCAGGTCAGCTGCTTCAAGAGTCGTTTCAAGATAAATGGCATGATATATGTGTGGTTTGGCAGACCGAAAGCACTATTCACAGGAGAAATATGAGGCTGTCAGGTTCTGTAGAAATGTACAGTCTTGGAAACCCTAAGGAATAGTTCTACCCTGTCCTATGGGGGCACTATGAATTGGAATCAATTAGATAGTAGTGGTTATTGCTAAAGTACTACTGAAATGTAAGTTTTAAAAATAATGATGCTTTGGAATTTCTCTGTCACTTGGCTCCACAATCCGTGTGTCTGGGCATTCTGAGGGGTGGAGATACTAGCGCCCGCGTGTCTTTTCCGTCTGTCCATTACTACACATGTTAAAAATAGCATGCTTCCTTTGGCTGCTACTGCTCTTACCAGCATCTATTCTTAATGAATTCCCTCTAGACAAATTCCATGTCTCGCTGTTATTATTTAATCAAACTCTATCCGAGAATTAGAGCGGTTAAACACAGATGTATGAAAACGCTAAATAGCATCTCAAGACAGATCAATGCTGGTGCTCTTGTTGTGACAGAGCATAGGGTTTTCTTAGGTTTAAAATTTTAATATATATATATATATATATACACCATATTAAATGAAGGGGGAAGTGCAGAGTGGAGACCCAAGGCCCAAGTGTCAGCCAATGGAGATCCCCTCATAGAGGGGTTTAGGAGAGGAGATGGGTCAGTCAGGGTGCGATGTAGTACCAATGAAGAACACAGCTTTCCCCCAGATCATGGATGCTTCCTCCCCCCAACTACCATGATCCAAATTCTACCTTGCAGGGCTGGATAGGGCAGAGGCTGTACACTGGTACATATGAGGGCTGGAGGCACAGGGAATCCAGGGTGGATGATACCTTCAGGACCAAGGGTGTGAGGGGCGATGCTGGGAGAGTGGAGGGTGAGTGGGTTGGAAAGGGGGAACTGATTACAAGGATCCACATGTGACCTCTTCCCTGGGAGAGGGACAGCAGAGAAGGGGGGGAAGGGCAACTCCGGATAGGGCAAGATATGACAAAATAACGATGTATAAATTACCAAGGGCACATGAGGGAGGGGGGAGAGGGAAAGGAGGGGAAAAAAAAAGAGGACCTGATGCAAAGGGCTTAAGTGGAGAGCAAATGCTTTGAGAATGATTGGGGCAGGGAATGTATGGATGTGCTTTATACAATTGATGTATGTATATGTATGGATTGTGATAAGAGTTGTATGAGTCCCTAATAAAATGTAAAAAAAGAAAAGAGAAAAAAAATGATTAGGGCAAAGACTGTACCGATGTGCTTTATACAATTGATGTATGTATATGTATGAACTGTGATAAGAGTTGTATGAGCCCCTAATAAATTTTTAAAAAAATATTTTTATTGTGAAATGAGTGAAGGTTTACAGAGCAGATCATTAGTTTTACATTCAATGATTCCTAAGCTTTGGGGGTCATCACGTTAATTGCAATTCTTTCACTGTAACAGCCCTTATCTCACCTCTTCCCTGCTTTCCCTGTTTCCATTCTTACTTCTTTTCTAACCTTTGACCTTGGGTAAATGCTGTCCTTTTGATCTCAAATGGTTGATTATTTTGAGGTGTGTACACCTCCCTAAGATTATTGTTTTCCATATATATCTGTCTATTGCTTGATAAAAACTGAGCCACAGGGGTGAATTCATCTCCAGACCTGAAGGGTACCTAGGGGCCGTAGTCATGGATCGCCCTCAAGCCTCCATCCAACCAGTAAGCCTAGTCTTGCTTTTTTTTTTTAATGATTTTGAGTTTTGTTCCACATTTTCCCCCACTCTCTCCAGGACTCTCTACAGTCATCCCTTCCAGAGCAGTTGGTAGTGTTAGCGGGACACTATCTAGTCCTGGTCTCAGGGTACTCATGAATTATGTTCACTGGCCCATTATTCCGTTGGACTAATGGTTTCCATGTCTTTTGGTTTTCATCACTCTTCTTTCCTCTGGACTTAAGAGACTAACAGTTACACCCCTGAAGACCCTCCTCGCCGCTCAAAAGTGGGATGTACACCATTGTCTTTGTGCACTATGCTATTGGCTGTAACCGGTACACACCAGATCGCTAGGTCTTTCTCCCATGGTGCTGCGGGTGCTTCCAAACTGCTTACCTTTGGGTTAGCAGTTGAGTGCTTAGTCGTCGGTCTGCCAGAACACCTGACTAGACCAGACCTGGTCCCAGGCAGCCCTGGAATGAAGAAAAGGACTTCAGTAAATGAAGCAAGTGAGGTGGGCATTTCCAGTGGAAGGGAATTTCATGAACAAAAATTTGGAGTAAAAAAAAATGCCTAAGGCAGGCTTAAAGGACAAGGAAGACACTGACTGGCTTGAAGTGATGGGGCTGGAAGGTGAATAGATGAGCCAGATCGTGGACTTCAGTAACAAGCTGAGGGCACTGGGTTTTAGGCATTGAGGGGTTTCATTACTGGGTTCTCGAGAGAAGCAAAACTAATGAAACATATACGAAGCTGTCCAGTGCATACAGACCAAGGTCCCTGCGATCAGTGGATGGAGGCAGTTAAGTTCTTTCAGTATCACTTTTGTCTTCATCTCGCTACAGAGCCTTAAAATATCAAAGAAAACCTTGTTGCTTCCAAGGGCATATGGTGGGCCAGTAAAATTTAAGCTCAGAAGTTTATAACAATTGCTATCTTGAGATTCCAAAAAGATAACCGTGATAGATTTTCTGGAAGGACACAGGATGATCATGGGGATTATTTTATGTAGAAGTATTAAGAAGACTAACAACCACATCCGTGAGACAAAGGTCAGGACAGTTGCGCGGAGGGATGTTTTCACCGCATAGCACCCACCCATCCTTTGAGTGTAACAAGAGCTGTCCTATAATGATTGCATTGGGAACCTCAACCCATTCCACTTGACAGACCGGATCTTGTCTCTTCAGATTTCTCATTGTTCCCCAATCTTTTAAAGGGAACATGATTTGTGTTCCTTAAGAATGCAAAAACTGCACAGTACAGATGGAACACACAATATTCCTCTAGTTCTTTAATGCTTCCTCCCCGCCACTGTCATGACCCCAGTTCTACTTTAAAAACCCTGCTAGACTGGAACATGTACACTGGTACAGATATGGACTCTCAACACATAGAATCCAGGACAGATAAACCTCTCAGGAAAAGCAGTGGGAGTGACGATACCATGAGGGTAGGGGGAAGGTGATTGGGGAACCAACTACAATGATGTATAAGTTCCCCAACTCCCCAGGGAGGACAAACAACAGTAGCGTGGATGAAAGGAGACAGCAGGTGGTGTAAGATGTGGAAATAACAATAATTTATAATTTATCAGGGGCCCTTGAGGGTGGGAGGGTGGTTAAAAAAATTGCTGATACCAAGGGCTCAAGTAGAAAGCAAATGTTTTTAGAATGATGAGGGCAACAAATGTACAAACGTGCTTGACACAATGGATGGATGTATGGATTATGATAAGAGTTGTACGAGCTCCCAATAAAATGATGTAAACATAAATAAAATAAGAGAGAGAAAAAGAAACACATACAATGAGGGAGACCATCAACATGAGTCTATAATGATGCCCAAAGCATTCATAGCCATGTATCTATGTTATAAAACATGGAAAACAAGCACAATTCATCACAAAAACATGACTGGCAGCGTATCAGTTTATCACAGCCAGAGGTGGACTGCAGATGTGGGAAATGGACCATGCTTATATTATACTATTGCAGATAAAAGTCTATGATCTTTTAATTCCATTTTATACAAACATTTGAAGCCCCCGTGTGTGT
This sequence comes from Tenrec ecaudatus, assembly GCF_050624435.1. Lineage (NCBI taxonomy): Eukaryota > Metazoa > Chordata > Mammalia > Afrosoricida > Tenrecidae > Tenrec > Tenrec ecaudatus. The sequence goes on from NC_134543.1 coordinate 41,354,733, forward strand.
GTGTGTGTGTGTGTGTTAGAGAGAGAAAGGTTGATTGATTTATTTCAAGGAAATGGCTCATTTGATTATAGAAGCTGGCAAGCCCCAAATCAAGAGGAATGACATCATATCCTTCGTCAAAAAAGAACATTTCAAGATCTATCAGGAAGTACATAGCTTTGTGCAGTGGCAATGTCGTAGCCAGTGAGGTTTATCCGTGGCACGATTGTTGCTTATTAAAAAAAAGTACAATGCTGTTTGTGATAGGATTCTGTCTATGCCCCTACAAAGAAATCTATTTAATATAACAATTATTCAAATTGACGAACGAATCATTAAAGCTAGTGATGAAGAAATTGAAGAATTCTACCAGCTTTCTTCAGTCTGAAATTGATCAAATATACAATCAAGATCCTTTGATAATTATTAATAAGTGAGAGGCAAAGGTTGGAAATGAAGAGGAAGGATAAAAAGTAGGAAAATATGGTCTTGGTGATTGAAACAAAGCTGCGGGTCCCACAATATAATTTTGCAAGACCAGTAACTTCTTCATTACAAATACCCCTTTCAACAGCATAAATGGCAAACATACACATGAACCTTGCTAGATTGAAAGCACAGAAACCAAACTGACTACATCTGTGGAAAGACACTGGAAAGGTTCAATTTTATCAGCCAAAACAAAGAAAACAGCCAGCTGTGGAATAGACCATGGGTTGGACCTATGTAAGTTCAGGTTGAAGCTGAAGAAACTAAAACAAGTCTACGAGGGTCAAAATATGATCTTGAGCATATCGAACCTGAATTCAGAGGTTATCTCAAGAACAGATTGACACACTGAACACTAATGATAGAAAACTTCAAAACATTATACATGAAGAAAGTAAAAATTCATTTATACTTAGACAGTAAAGAAATAAAAGCCCAAAGTGAACATCAGAAGAAACTCTGAATAATAATGAAATGTACAAAGGCATGGAACTAGAAAGTCCATCAAGAAAACACTTAAAAAAGAGAAAAAAACCAAATGCAACCAATGGCCATCATGGGAGAAGGTGAAAGAGTTGTTGCTTAGGAGGCATCGAATTTATGTCAATGGTGGTGGAATAATTTGGAAAAGGATATCAATAATTGTTGTACAACACAAAGAGTATCCTAAATGATACTGAATTATACAAGTAGAAGTTACGGAATTGGAGAATGTTTTGTTGTGTATATTTAGAAATTAGGTATATAAGAAATAATAATACATGAATAACAATGAGTACAAAGAAGGACATGTTCTAGAATTGCATATGGTGGCAATTGTACAACTATTCCTGATATGATTGAATGATTGAATTGTATGGCATGTGAATGAAGTGTTAATAAAACTATTGGGAAAGAAAGAAAGCCCAAAGGGGTTAACAACTCAGCATATCTCAAACTGAAAGAAATATAAAATATATAAGCCTCTAGTTGTATTAGTGAAAGAGTCTATGGGAAAAATATTGATTAAAAAGTATGTATTCCTTCCATCTTCTTCTGATGTTTTCAGAATTATTCATTATGTTGTGAATGGGCACAAATGTGGATCCAGTCAATTGGCTAGGTAGCTGTTTTCCAAATTTCTTGGCATAGATGAGTCTGATTCCAGCACTACACAGTTTGTTGAAACATTTTAGTTGGTATTCCATCAATTTCTGGAGCCCTGTTTTTCACTAATACTTTCAGTCCTTGATCATATACTACCTCCTGAAATGACTGAATAATGTGCCCATTCCAAGCAAAGGTATAAGAAATGTGGAAGTTACCAAACAATATCATTACTATCACATTCCAGTAACCTTTGCTGACGATCATTTTAAAAAGAGCTTCAGTATTTCAGTGTCAGGTATTGATGACAGGGAGTGTCTAGAAATTCAATCTGGATCCTGAAGAGGATATCAAATGAGAGGTATCATTGCTGACATCAAAGGGAATATTCGCTGAAAGTAGAGAATACTAGAAAGGTGCTTCCTTATATTTTGTTGACTATGCAAAGGCTCATAACAAACTAGAAATTTGCATGTGAGGATCATAACAAACTAGAAGTAACATTACAAAGAATGGGGATTCCGGAACACTTAATTGTGCTCGTGCAAAACCAGTACATGGACCGAGAGATAGATGTTTGGACAGAGCAAAGGAATGCTGCATGGGGTACGATGAGCAAAGCTGTTGGTCCGGTCGTATCGTTGCACCGTATTTATTCAGTATGCACACCAAATCATCTGAGAAACTGGGCTATTTAAAGAGAACACTGTATCAGGATTGGAGTGGGGCTTATTAATAACCTTTGATATGCAGATGACACAATCTTGCTTGCTAAAAACAAGGAGGGTTTGAAGCACTTGCTGATAAAGATCAAACAATGAAGCCTTCAATATGGATTGCAACTAAATGTAAAGAAAACAAAAATCTGCTCACAGTTGGACCAATACATAACATAATGATAAATGAAGAAAAGATTGAGATTGTTAAGGATTTCCTATTACTTAGATCCACAATCAATGCCCATGAAAGCAGCAGTGAATAAATCAAATGAAATAATACACTGACTGAGCAAACTTTCAGTACAAGATCTTTTTAAAAAAAATCATTTTATTAGGGGCTCATACAGCTCTTATCACAATCCATACATACATCAATTGTGTAAAGCACATCTGTACATTCATTGTCCTCATTATTCTCAAAACATTTGCTCTCCACTTAAGCCCCTGGCATCAGCTCCTCGTTTTTCCCCCTCCTTCCTCACTCCCTCTCCCCGCTCCCTCATGAACCCTAGATAATTTATAAATTATTATTTTGTCATATCCTACACTGTCTGATGTCTCCCTTCACCCATTTTTTTGTTGTTCGTCCCCCAGGGAGGAGGTTATATGTAGATCCTTGTAATCGGTTCCCCCTTTCCACCCCACTCTCTCTCCACCCTTCTGGTATCTCCACTCTCACCACTGGTCCTGAAGGGATCATCTGTCCTGGATTCTCTGTGTTTCCAGTTCCTATCTGTACCAGTGTACATCCTCTGGTCTAGCCAATTTGTAGAATTGGGATCATGATGGTGGGGGAGAGGAAGTATTAAAGAACTAGAGGAAAGTTGTATGTTTCATCGTTGCTACACTGCACCCTGACTGGCTCATCTCCTCCGGGCGACCCTTCCATAGGGGATGTCCAGTTGCCTACAGATGGGCTTTGGGTCTCCGTTTGATACTCCCCTTCATTCACAATATGATTTTTTGTTCTGATGATGCCTGATACCTGATCCCTTCGACACCTCGCGATCACACAGGCTGGTGTGCTCCTTCCATGTGGGCTTTGTTGCTTCTGAGCTAGATGGCCACTTGTTTATCTTCAAGCCTTTAAGACCCCAGACGCTATAACTTTTGATAGGGCACCATCAGCTTTCTTTGTCACATTTGTGTATGCACCCATTTTTCTTCAGTGATCATATCAGGGAGGTGAATACACAATGATATAATTTTTTTGTTCTTTGATGCCTGATAACTGATCATGCAGGCTGTGTGCTTCTTCATGTGGGCTTTGTTGCGTCTGAGCTAGATGGCTGCTTGTTTACCTTCACAAGATCTTTTTCAAGTATTGAAGGGTAAAGATGTCACCTGACCCAAACTATTTTATTTTCAATTGCCTTATGTGCATGGGAAAGCTGGAACATTAATAAGGAAGACTGATGAATAATTGATGCATTTGAATTATGTTGTTGGCCAAGAATATTAAAATAATTATGAATTTTTAGTAACAACTATATTTTGGTAAAAGTACAGCCAGAATGTATCTTAGAAGCAAGGATGACAAGACTTCATCTCATACTATTTGGACTTGTTATCAAGAGACCACTCTCTGGAAAAAAGGCATTCTTCTTTGGTAAAGTAGAGGGTCAGCCAAAAAAGATCTTCACATCAAGAAACTCCCAACCCAAAAGCCCAGGACCACATAGCTTCAAAGGAGAATTAAACCAATTATTCAGAGAAGAACTAACATCAGTGACACACAAAGTATTCCAGAATATAGAAAGGGACAGCAAATTCCCAAACTCATTCTATGAAGCCAGTATTACTGTGATGCCCAAACCAGGAAAAGGCCTTATAAAGATAGAAAGTATAGAATGCTATTCCTCATGAACACAGATGAAAAAATTCTCCACAAAGTCCTGGCCAATAGAATCCAACAACATATAAAAAAAAAGAATACATCATGACTAAGTGGGATTCATGCCAGGAATTCAAGGATGGTTCAACATTTGAAAAACAATTAATGTAATCCACCACACAAGCAAAATGATAAGAATCATATGATTATATCAATTGATGCAGAAAAATCATTTGTCAGTACCCAACACCCATTCCTAATAAAAGCACTTAATAAGATAGGAATAGAAATATCTCAACATAATAAAGGCCATATATGAAAAAACCAATAGACGATGTAACACTCAATGGGGAAAAACTGAAAACATTTCCACTGAATAAGAGAGCACAACAAGGCTGTCCCTTATTCCCACTCTTATTCAAAATTGTGCTGGAAGTCCTAGCCAGAACCATAACACATGCAAAAAATTAAGGGAGTATAATTGTGCGAAGAAGAAGCAAAACTTTCACTATTTTAAGATGATATGAGAGAATCCTAAGATGTCCACAATAGGATTGTTGGAAACAATTGAAGATTTTAGTAGAGTAGCAGAATGCAAGATTAACAAGCAGAAATCAATTGGATTTCTACACTAGTGATGACAATTCTGAAAAAGACACCAAGAAAACAATACCATTCACAAGAGACACACAAAAGCTGGCATGCCGAAGAACAAACCTGACCAGAGAATTAAAAGACTTGTACAAGGAAAACTACAGAAACAGAACAGACCTACACAAATGGAAGAATATCCCATGTTCATGGATAGGAAGACTGAGTATTGTGAAAATGTCAATACTACCTAAAGCAATCTACAACTTCAATGTAATCCTGATCTAAATTCCAGCATCATTTTTTAAAGAAGAGGAAAAACTAATTACCAACTTCATATGGAGAGGGAAGAAGCCTAGGATAAGCAAAGAGCTTCTCAAAAAGAAGAACAAAGTAGGTGGTCTCACACTACCTGACCTCAAAATTTATGACACAGCCACAGTTGTCAAAACAGCCTAGTACTGGTGTAATGATAGATATATAGACCAAAAGAGCAGGGTAGAAAATCCAGAAATAAAAGCATTCATTTACATACAGACAACTGATTTTCGACAATGGCCCAATAAACATTCAATGGGAAGAGGGGATGTTCTCATCAATAAAAAAGTGATGGAAGAACTGTATATCCATCTACAGAAGAATAAAACAAGACCCAAACCTCACCCCATGCACAAAAATAAACTCACAGTGGATCCAAGACGTACATGTAAAACTGAGAGCTATCAGGATCATCAGTGAGAAAATTGTGACAAATCTAAGGGCTCTAGGGCACAGCATACATGGACTATTAGATATAACAAAGGAAGCACACACTGTAGAAGACAAAATAGATGAATGGAACCTATTAAAAATAAAACATTTGTTTATATAAAAAGATTCACCGTATATACTCGTGTATAAGCCAAGTTTTTCAGCACATTTAAAATGCAGTTTTTTGTGGTAAAATTAAGTGCCTCAGCTGATATTTGGGTCGACTTATACTCAAGTATAAAGGTAATTAAAAGTAAAACGAAGCAAGGACTAATAACTAAAAGCTACAATATACTGTAAGCCTCTAACACGAAAAAATATATGACCTGCTGAGAAGGTGAACAAAAGATGAGATCCAAATGGCTAATAAACATGTGAGGAAATGCTCTCCTTCACTAGCCATCTGGGAAATGTAAGGCAGAACAACCATGAGATAACATCTAACAACCATAACTGTAGTCCAATTAAAAAACTACAACAACAAAAAAAAAACCCACACCAAGGAAACCCAAACACCCCAGAGAGCAGCAAGTGCTGGAGAGGGGGTGGAGAGACCAGAACTCTCACACACTGCTGGTGGCCTTGTGAATGCATACAAGCGCTGTGGAAAGTGAGATGGCAATTCCTAAAACAGATGGCAATTGAATACCGTCTGACCAGCAATGCCATTACTGGGCAGATAACCCAAAGAAATAAGCAACAGATCCTGAACAGATGCATGATCTCTGATGGTCAGTGCAACACAATTCATAATAGCAAGAAGTCGGTAACAGCATGAATTTCCATCAGTGGAAGATTGGATACAAAACAAAGCAAAAAACTTTGGGATATACTCACAATGCAATACTTCTCATCCCTAAACAACAGTCATGAAACACCTCATAACCTGAAGGGATCTGGAAAACAGTACACTGAGTGAAGTTAGTCAATCACAAAAGGCCAAACACTGTATGAGTCCATTGCTGTAGGGACAAGCAACACGAGGGGCACAAGCTCAAGTTTGCAGGGCATCCAGTCTTTTGGCCAGGACATCAGACAGCCTGGTAGAGAGCCCATCTGGAGCCAATGAACCATACACCATCCTCTACAGGTGTATAACTTGAAGGTCACTTAGACGGAGGCAGAGGGTTCTTTACATCAGCTGAGATCAAATTGTCAAAGGAGGGGGAGGGAATGCTGACCATTTAGCGGCTTCCATGCAAAGTTATAACATGGTCCCCCTAGACAATTAGAAATCCCTATCAGAGGAATGAAGGATATTGATGGGAAAGTCAAGTCAGGAGAGGAGAGGGGAAAGGAAGCAGACACGAATGGGAGAAGACAAGTACATGTCTGTTGGTAAAAGACGGGGAGGTCTGACCTCCAAGTGTGTGGGTGTGTGTGCGGTGGTGGGGGGAACTAAAGATACTTTAAGGACCCTAAAGTGGGAATATCCCTGGTCATATGCACCGAATAAGCTACATTGGTCTGAGTTTCTGGACACGCCCTGGGGACCCAGGCCAAGTGCCCTAGAACACGGGGTCATTGAATCCTGGATCTTCAAGGTGCACACACTCTCCAAAGTCTGCACCAGAGAGATCCTATGTAGAAACTCCACTAGGTGAACTGAACTCTCTGTCAAACACACCTGTAACCTGAGGACTTAAGATGGAAAGTCATGGTGTTTGAAGTTGCGAAAGACAGCTATATCAAGTGAATTGAACTGTTGGTAGGTGGACAAACATTGACTTAGTACATCAATGCCCTACATGCTGTATTAAGATATATATTATTCTGGAAATTTTTGATTGACATAGTGAATATTGTTGTAAATTTTTTTCTGACAACCATTGTTTGTGTAAATAATATCCAGCCACATAAGGATTTTTTCTGTGCAAGTGAATAATTCAGGTGTTATGATATGTAGTTAACCTACATTGGTCCAATATCCCACTCTCAACAGTGTTTTAAAAATTAGTACCAGGGGCTAATTAATGACAATATTAATGGAAGACCTTTATGCTTCAGGGAGATGATCATTAAGACTCTACAATAAATTAACAAGGAGGTCTTTAAAGGTAGCCACAGGCAAATAAAAAACAAACAAACCATAGTTCCAGGAATGGATCCTAGCTCCAATTTAAGAACAATTAGTTCTTACATCTTAGCCCTGCTCAATATTCACCGTCAGAAAAGGAACACAGAAGATATGGGTGCTATAGCAAATTGTGGTCAAGAAATTAGATGGTGCCAGGGTATCAGACAAAAATAGTGTCTAGGATCTTGTGTTAGTCTGGGATGGCTAGAGAAACAAATTCATAGACACTCATATGTGCATAAGAAACAGATTTATATAAAAGAGCAATGGTACATTGAGAAAGCATTCCAGACAAGTCCAGATCAAGTCCATAAGTCTGATATTAGCTCATATGTCCGATACCAATCTCTAAGTTCTTCTTCAGACTCATGCAACACATGCAATGACACTGAATGCAGGAAGATCACAGGCTAGTGGGTGGAAAGTCTTGTAGATCCAATGGCAGTGGAAGCATCTCAGCGCTGGCAGGGGTCTCTGCGTGGCTTCTCCAACTCCAGGTCTGTAGCATAGCTCTCCATGTGTCTTGTCATCAGGAAGACGAAGCAGAGAGTCTGTGTCTGCCCTCCAGGGAGCTATTTATCTCTTTCAAGCCTCCAAATGAGGTCATCAGGCTGCCCCCTGATTGAAAAGCTAGACTCCACTCCTTCACAAGTTGACACCAGATTATGTAACTACCACATGTAAAGTTTTGTGTACAAACAAGCAGCCATCTAAGTGGGATGTTAAAGTCCACATGGAAGAAGCACGCCAATATCTGTGACTGAACGATTGTAAATCATATATTTCAAAGCAAAGGAGAGAATAGTATTAGAGCCTAAATTGTGAAATTCTGGTTTGCAGCTGGGTATGAATGACAAGGGAAGCCCCAAATTCAGTTGTGAGATCTACACAGGCAATAAACCTCCGGGGGGTTCCCTCTATCCATAATGGGAGGGATGGGTATAAACAGGTTACCAAACAGAGTGTATTGGAGAGAGACTATAGGAGATCAAAATGACAAACCTGACTTGTCACTTGAATGGTTAAAACCTTGTCCCTTGATCAGTTGGGCCTGATCTGGCTTTCAACATTTTCTGTGTGTGTGTTTTCATATTGAGGTTTATCGCTGATATATTTTGTCATTGGGGGTAGCCCTCTTGAATTTTTTAATGTTTTCTGGTTTGGGGCACATGAAACCCAGGATTGATGAACCTATAGAGACAATAAGTAGAATAGGGGTTCATGGAGTGTAGAGTGGGGGAGGGGAAGGTAAAGGGAAGCTGATATTAAGGAGTTCAAGAAGAAAGAATGTCTGGAAAATGCTTGTGGTAGTAATTGTACAATACTGTTTGATGTGATTGAACTATGGAATGATATGATCTCCATATTAGCTCCTAATAAAATGGTTTAGGGAGAATAAAGGGGAAAAAACTACTAAAAAGAAAACAAACCAAACTTGACCAATCGTTCCCATGCGTGAAGGAGGAAGATGTTTTGCTTCGAGGGCATCTGTGTATGTTAACGATGCAGGAATCATTGGAAAAGGCTGTCAGTAATGGCTGTACAACACGAAGCGTATAACCAATGGCTCTGAGTTATACATGGAGAAGTTGTTGGAGAATGTTTTGTTGTGTATTATTTTTGCCATAATTGAAAAATTACATGAATAACAATGAGCATGAGGAAGAAGAATATGTTCTAAAATGGATTGTGGTGATGATTGTACACCTCTTGATGTGACTGAATTATTGAAGTATATGCTATGTAGATGAAGTGCTAATAAAACAGTTCAAATAGATCAATTTAACTTAAAAATTAAGATAAAAAAGACCTTCAGTGAGATGAATTGACAGATTAATTCCAATGATGAGCGCAGACACAGCCAAGGTTTAAGAATTACCCATGACTGAGCAGTGTCCTTCTGTCGCACAAAGGTTGGCATGAGGTGGGACCACTTGATAGCACTGACACAGAACAGCAGCAGTTAACAACAAGGTGGCTGCGAAGGAGTCCTGGCAGTGCCACGGGGAAGTGCTGGACTGCGAACCCCCGCTTGGCAGTTTAATCCCAATAGCTGTTCCATGGGAAATGAGAGAGCAATGTGTTCCTGTAAGGACTTACAGCCGTGGCTGTCTGGTGGGCAGAATGCTGTTCGATAGTGTCACTAAGAGCCAGGATTCCGCTTGATGGCAGGTATGCACTGAAATGTTGGCAGTTAGAAGCACTCAGCTGTTCCATGGTATAACAACACCCCAAATTACAGCCTACAAAACCATACGGGGCAGTTCTCTGTCAGGTGGGGTCGATGGTGCGTAATCACAAGGTTCCTGTTCCCATTCAGGAGAGAGTCCCAGTGCCTGAATCTCCCAGCCCAAAGTGCCCGGGAACGGACCGTTCTCACGTCCAACTCCAAGTGTCTCTCATCAGGAAAGAGAATTATTAGAAAGAAAAACTTAATAGTAGTTGAGCACGTATTAGTAAAAGGGAATGAATCTATGTGATCACACAGGCTGGTGTGAAGTACTTTGAATGGTTCCTGACCCGCACGGAGTAAAGCACATCTTAAAAGGATTCTAATTAAAAGTGTGTCAAGCTAGGGGCGGAGGAGAATCCTAAATGTCTAAATACTTCTTCCTTCTCCCAACATGATTTTTTTTCTATCCAACTTTCTTTCCTATTAACAGATATTACGTGGGGCTCTGAGGCCCCATAACATTAGCTGTTGGCCATCACACCTTGATCACTAGATTGATGATCTTTATTTTTACCTCTTATTTATTTGTTGTAGTTTGGATGAGAGTTAATAGACCATATTGGGTTTTTTGTTGTTGTTGGTTTTATTTTATTATTATTTTTAATCATTTTATTGGGAGCTTGTACAACTCGTATCACAATCCATCAATCCATGCATTGTGTCAAGAACATTTGTACATTTGTTGCCATTATTCTCAAAACATTTTCTTTCTGCTTGAGGCCTTAGTATCAACTCCTCATTTTTCCTCCTCCCTTCCTGCCCCCCCATGAACCCCTGATAATTTACAAATTATTATTATTATTTTGTCTATCTTACGCTGTACGAGTCTACCTTCACTCACTTTTCTGTTGTCCATCCCGCAGGGAGGAGGTTATATATAGATCCCTGTAATCAGTTCCCCCTTTCCACCCCACTTTCTCTCTATCCTCCCAATATTGTCACTCTCAGCACTGGTCCTAAAGGGATCATCTGTTCTGGATTCCCTGTGTTTTCAGTTCCTATCTTTACCAGTGTACGTCTTCTGGTCTAGCCAGATTTGTAAGGTAGAACTGGGATCACCCATCAATTGTGTCACGTACATTTGTTGCCATCATCATTTTCAAAACATTTTCTTGGTACTTGAACCCTTGGTATCAGCTCCACATTTCCCCCCTTCCTTCCCCACTCTTTTTCCCTCATGAACCCTTTATAGTTTATGAATTATTGGTTTTTCCATGTTTACACCAACTGCTGTCTCCCTTCACCCGCTTTTCTGTTGTTCAACTCCCTGGGTGGGGGGGGGCATTATATGTCAAACATTGTGATCAGTTCCTCCTTTTCCCCCACCTTCTCCCTGCCCTCATGGTATCGCTACTCTCATTATTTGTCTGGAGGGTTTATCTGTCCTGGATTCCCTGTGTTGTGTGCTCTTATCTGTACCCGTGTACATGCTCTGGTCTGGCTGGATTTGTAAGGTAGAATTGGGGTCATGATAGTGGGGGAGGAGGCATTAAAGTACTAGAGGAATGTTGTATGTTTCATAGGTGCTATGCTGCACCCTGATTGGGTCATCTCTTCCTTGTGACCCCTCTGTGAGGGAATGTCCAATTGTCTACACATGGGTTTTGGGTCTCCACTCCACTCTCCCTCTCATTCACTAATATGATTCTTTGTTTTGGGTCTTTGATGCCTGATAACTGATCCCATCGACACCTTATGATCACACAGGCTGGTGTGCTTCATCCATGTGGACTTTGTTGTTTCGCAGCTAGATGGCCGTTTGTTTATCTTCAAGTTTTTAAGACCCGATATTCAATATCTTTTGATAGCTGTGTACCATCAGTTTTCTTCACCCCATTTCCTGATGCACCCATTTTGTCTTCAGTAATCCTGTGGGGGAAGGTAAGCATCACAGAATGCCGGGTTATTAGAACAAAGTGTTCTTGCATTGAGGGAGTAGTTGAATAAAGGCCCAATGTCCATCTACTTCAATTCATTCTTAGGCTTAGGTTTCATCTAAAGATTTCATTTAGTTTAACCCTGAGAACACCTCAGATCCTTAGATACAGAGCCTAAGTTTAAACTGAGGGTTAGAGAGGCTAAGTGAATTGCTTGGGTCTCTGTGTTGCTTCTAGGGAAGCAAAACCAGTATACACACACACACACATATAAATAAAACATAGATGTACAGAGAGATATTGAGTTACTTAATATTGAGTTACTTAGTTTATTGTGCCACCCTGGCCGATAAACACATGTGGGATTAATTGAAGGGTAGAGGGATAAATGGCGTGGTGAGCCTCACCTTTCGAGTTCTCGGGTCTCTTGCTTTGTGATGGTCGGACCAGGGTGCAGCTGCCTTAGCAGTTCCCTGCTTCAGCTGGCAAGGCTCCACTTCCTGTGAGACATCCCCAAGGAGAAGCCACATGGACCTACCCCAATGTAGCCCTAGGTTCTGGAGCAGCCGTGTGGAGACCCCTTCCAGCGCTGAGATGTTTACACATTCACTGACTCGGCTTTCCTCCGGCAGTCGGCATCATTGCTTCTGTTTTGTGAGATGGAGGAGGACTTTGTGGATTGGTGTTGGACATATGGGTTAATGGCTTAATGTTGGACTTGTGGCCTTGGGCAGCACTGGGTTGGGATGTTTTATTGATGTGCACTTAACCTTTATATAAAACTCTCTCTTTAATAATAATTTATGAATGAAGAAGGGTTCATGAGGTAGGGGGGAGTGGGGAGGGAGGGGGAAAATGAGCAGTAGATATTAAGGGCTCAAGTAGAAGGCAAATGTTTTGACAATGATGATGGCAACAAATGTACATATGTGCTTGACACAATGGATGTATATATGGATTGTGATAAGAATTGTACGAGCCCCCAATAAAATGATTTGAAAAAAAACCTCTCTTATATATGAGTTGCCGTGGATTTGTTTCTCTAAAGTACCTAGACTAACACAGATATTAAGAAAATTCTGCTCAGCCCCAATAAAAAGATTTTTTTAAAAAACACAAAAAAAACCCTAGCAATTCTAGTCAAAAGGGACCATAAAAAGAATAATGGATTACCTTTACTTAGCTGAATAAAGACTATTTGTGACAAAAAAGAGAAAATTCTGCTGCTCATAATTGAACTATGGAATATGATATATGTATTAACTCCCAATTAATAATAAATTTTAAAACAACAATAAGAAAGAATGTGCCCCTGGAACTTTTGTCTTTGGCACATAATTTTGGTCAAACAAATGAAATTAAATGGCTATGAAGCACCAGAAAAAAAGGAGAAGAAAGACAAAAGAAAGAAAATGGCCCAAACCATTTAGAAGTGGCTAAGTCTAGTCTGGTTTAAGGTCAATGAGTCTGGTGGTAAGCTGGAGGCTTCTCTTGGCTTTAGTAGCTTCAAGGGCTGATGAACTCAGGAGTGGCAGGGCCATCACAGACTGCAGAGGTCAGCAGGTCAGAGGGCAGGCTGCTGATGGCTTCTGGGATTAGCAGGCAATATGGCAGGCCATTGACGCAAATTCAGAGAACTGGAGATTGACAAGGTGGATGCAGGATCCACATGGAGAAAAAAGGAAGCAAACTTTCCTCAGTGTCTATTTATGTAGAGTCTTTCTATGTAATAGAACGTAGGCCATACCCCTGAGGAAACCGTTTAATCAGCCAGAACTGTGACCTGAGCAAGGGGCTTGCACTCCACCCTAATCAGTTTACAACTGCTTGGCTGCTCACAGTAGGTCCCATTATGGGATTGATTACATTGTGTTAGGTCACATCATGGGGGATTACTAGGCTTCAACTGCCAAACTCCTGAGAATCCTGGCCCAGCCACTTGACACAAAACCTAACTATCACACATTACTACTCAATATTTTGTTGGGTTTAAATTATAGGACTTCAACTCCAAAATAGCTAAAAAAATAAAAATAAGATTGTATTTGGCTTAAATGACTGAAGCTAGTTTCAGGCATGGCTGAGTTCAGCAGTTTTGATTTTGCTCTGGGAACTGGGCACGAGTCCAAGTTTCTCCCACAGGATTGGCTTCTTTCAAGATGGCAAAAGGAGACAGGGAACAGGCATATGCAGGTCCAACTGTATCATTTCCAAGAATGGAGGCATTCAGAGTGTATCTTGGGGAAGATCCGGTTGATCCCTCTGGGGTCGTGGACCTACCCCTCTGTAAGGAGGGGAAAGGAAGCGCCAGAATTGTCTGACCTGCCAGAAACACATGAGGGCAGGGGTGTGGGATGCGGCTCTCAGAGGAAAAGGTATGTCTCAGGGGAGATATGCATTGTACCAAGTTACCCGGTGCTAGTTGCCATGTTGTGAATTCTGACTCCGTGTGTGTCACAGTGGAACTGTGCCCCATTGGCTTTTCAATGACTGACGTTTTGGGGCCTCTGGGTGGACTAGAACCTCCAACCTTTTGGCTAGCAGATTAGTGTGTTTACAGTTCCCAACACATGGGAATCAAGTCTAGACCATGATTAGAGGTGCAGAACACCTCAGTATCATAATAATTAAAAAACCCTCGCAACTTGACGAATAAATAGCACTATGATAAAAAGAGAGAGAGGTTGCAGGTGGGAAGGAGTTCATCTCACTCGGATCCACAACCAGCATTCCCGGGAGTAGCAGTCAAGAGATCAAGAGATTAAATGACATATTGCATGGGGCAAATCTGCCGCAGAAGCCTCTTTAAAGTGTTAAAAAGCAAGAATTTAAAAAATCTTTTCTTGAATATGCTGGACCTATAGAGACAATAATGATGTACTGACATCACGGAGATGGGGGGTGGGGTGGGGGTGGGGTGGGGAGGAGCGTTTGGAGGGAAATGAGGAGCAAACAATGAATATAGGAGAGGGAGGGTGATCTAGAACTTATTGTGTGAAGTATAAACAACTCTTTTTAAATACAAGTGAGAACAGAAGTGTTTGACATGTGAATTATATCTCAGTAAAATTACTGGGAAAAACAAAAGCCAAGATGTCACTTTGAGGACTAAGGGGTGCCTGGCCTAAGCCTGAAAAATGGATTTTCAATTGCCTCACATGCATGTGAGGTACTCTGAAGGTCCTATTTTTGCTCTTGTGAGCTTGTTTTAATTTTCTTCTGCTTTTTTTCATCATTTTATTAGGGGCCCATACAACTCTTATCACAATCCATACATACATCAATTGTGTAAAGCACATCTGTACATTCATTGCCCTCATCATTCTCCGCTCTCCACCCAAGCCCCTGGCATCACCTCCTCATTTTCCCCCCTCCCTTCTCCTTTAATCTGAACAATGATTAGCAGTTGATATGAGCAACTGATGGTCTACTCCGCAATCATCCCCTGGTCTGAGCAAAGATTGCAGCCTTCAGTAGGGATGACAACTCAATGTAAAGAAGAACAAAAGCCTCACAACTGGTCCAATAGGGTAACATCATGATAAATGAAGAAAAATTTGAAGTTGTTAAGAATTTTGTCTTCCTTGGATTGACAATCAATGCTCCTGGAAACAGCGGTCAAGAAATCAAAAGACACATTGCATTGGGTAGACTTGCTGCCCAAGGCCTCTTTAGAGTACTGAAAAGCAAGGATGTTGCTTTGAGGACTAAGGTGCACCTGACCCAAGTCATGGCATTTTCAATTGCCTCATGTGAACGGTGGACATTGAATGAGGAAGACTTCGGAAGAATCAATGCATTGATATTGTGGTGTTGGCGAAGAATATTGAAAGTATCATGAACTGCCAAAAGGACAAATAAATGTGTCTTGGAAGAAGTAAGACCAGAGTGCTCCTTAGAGGCAAGGGTGGCAGGACTTTGTCTTACATACTTTAGACATGTCAGGAGAGGCCAGCATGCTTGGTGAAGTCTCCTGGCAAAGCAAAAGAAGAAGGCCCTCAATGAGATGGACTGACACAGCAGCTGGAACAATGGGTCAAACATAGGAACATCGGTGAGGGTGGTGTAGGACCTGACAGTGTTAAATTCTGGTGTACAGAGGGTTAAAACCGACCTAATGCCACTTAGCAACAACAGCAGATCTAGAAAGTATGCGTGGACTTTTCTTGTCTTAGAGGTTACAATGGGAAATCAGAATAAATAAGCTCAGAATTGTTAAAGGAACACAATTTAGAATTTAAGAGAAAGCTTTGAATGATGTTTAATGAAATAACATTTTTACTTCCTGAAGTATGTGGATATTGTAAAATGCAAATCCCTGCTATTGCTAATGAATGCTTCCACACATTCTATAATTTAGTGTGGAAGTGGATCATAAGACATGCCTCTGACTTCTCTGCTCCCTGTTTTCTTCCTGTCACAGTGGGGTATGCTAGAATAACATTTTGAGGAGGAAAACAGTAGCAAACTTTTTTCGGAAAGATTTTTATGTGGATAAAAAGTATTAAAAACAGGGAGAAAATGGATGACTATGAAATGGGCAGTTAACACAAGCCTGGCATGGTATGAATTACATAATCTTATTTAGATCTATGGACTGACTATCCTCTGAGTTAGTCTGCTCCTTTCAAGGTGAGGAAACCAAGGCTCTAAGGGGGTAATTTGCCTCAGCTCCTGTGGGAACAGGGATTACTTGGATATGTCTGATTTCCTGAGCCTGTGTTCAGCATTAGGCTAGGAATAAAGTGTAGCATTAAGTTCATTTAATTGTGTAAATTGACTATTTTACAAGTAAAACTATTGGTTGCGGTACATCACTTTATGCTTTATCGTGTTTTATATTTCATACAGTGCACCGAAGCTTGCTTTCTTCTTCTTCTCTTTCCCCAGCTCCTTTCCTGTGAATGCCAGCTTCCGCCTGCCTCTCCGGGCCTCCACAGAGAGCTTCTCAGGAGGGTCTGGTAACTATTTCTGGGCTGCAGATCTGATTGCTAGGTAGGTAACTGGAGCCCCTGCACATTAGAAATCCCAAGAACAATTAATTAGGCACATTAATTACATGGACAACCATGACACCGCTACAACACTTGAAGCGCATCTGAAAACATGTCTAAATTGTGATCCAAAACAAAGTGCTGAGGATTTTTCCTATGTGGATGAATATGGCTCCAAGAGATATTTTGGGCCCCACAGTCTCTTGGGCTTTCATGTTTGTCTTACCTACGGTAGACTCTATTGACCCAGGCCTTCTTATTGTGTTGTTGGTTCTTTAAGCCCACGCCACGTCCCCTCACCACACAATCTCCCCCAATTGGGCTTTTACATCTTTGATGAGGCCGTATAAGCCTGGGATGTTTTCCTCCTCGATTTGTTGTTATTGTTAGGTGCCATCAAGTTGGTTCTGACCCAGAGCAACCTTAGGACAACAGAATGAAACACTACCAGGTCCGACACAATCCTCACAATTCATTCCATCGAGGGCCCTCTTCTTTAGTACTGCCCCTCTCCATAGCGCGCATGAAGTCCTTCTCCAGGGGCTGGCTTCTCCTGACAACACGCCCAAAGTACTTGATAAAAAGTCTTACCAGAATTGCTTCGAGGAAGCATTCTAGCTATACTTTTTCCAAGACAGCACCGTTGGTTCTTTTGGCAGTCCACAGAACTTCCAGTACTTCTTGCCAGCACCACGGTTCAAACTCATCAATTTCTCGTTGGTCTTCCTCATTCCATGTCCACTTTTCACATGCAAAGGGGGCAATTGAAAGTGTCCTGGCTTAAGTCAGGTGTCCCTCAATCCTCAAGATGACATCTGTGCTTTTCAACACTAATGAGGTCTTGAGCCGCAGATTTACCGAATGCAAGTGTCAGTTGACCTCCTGCCTGCTGCTTCCATGAGCATTAATTATGGAAGCAAGCAAGTCAAAATCCTTGACAACTTCAATCTTTTCTTCGTTTCTGATAATGTTACCTACTGGGCTAGTTGTGAGGATTTTGATTTTCTTTACATTGAGTTGTCATCCACACTGAAGGCTGCATCCTTCATCTTCATCAGCAAGTGCTTCAAGTCCTCCTCACTGTCAGCAAGCACGGTTGTGTCATCTGTATATTGCAGATAGTTAATAAACCTTTTCCCAATCATGATGTCATATTCTTTTTCATATAATCCAGCAGCTCTGGTTCTCTGCTCAGCACACAGATTAAAGAAGTGTTTTGAGAGGACCTGACCTTGACGCCCAGCTTTCCTGACGTTTTAACCATGCAGCATTCCCTTGTTTGTCCCCACACTTCCTCGGATCCATGTTAGGCACGAGCACGGTGAAGTGCTCTGGGATCCCACTCTTCTTAAGTCGGCCCATAGTTTGTTATTATCCACCCAGTCACATGCTTGTCACAGAAAATGAAACACAAGCAAACATCTTCCTGGTATTCTCTGCATTCAGCCGAGACCCACCTGACAGCAGCAATGATATGCCTTGCTCCACATCTTCTTCTAGATCGTGCCTGAACCTCTGGCAGCTCCCTGTCAATATACTGCTGCCATCATTGTTAGATGATCTTCATCAACATTTGACTTGCATGTGATATCAATGATATTGTTCTCTAATTTAAGCACACGGTTAAGTCACCTTTCTTTCTCTTTCTTTAATTATTTTATTGGGGGCTCATACAACTCTTATCACAATCCATCCATCCATCCATTCATCCATCTATCCATGGTGTCAAGCACATTTGTACATTTGTTGCCCTCATCATTCTCAAAACATTTGCTTTCTACTTGAGCCCTTGGTATCAGCTCATTTCCCCCTCCCTCTCCACCCACTACCCCATGAACTCTTGATAATTTAAAAATTATTATTATTTTGTCATGTCTTAAACTGTCTGACATCTCCCTTCACCCACTTTTCTGTTATCCATCCCCCAGGGAGGAGGTTATGTGTAGATCCTTGTAATCAGTTCCCCCTTTCTACCCCACCTTCCCTCCACCCTCCCGGTATCACCACTCTCAACACTGGTCCTGAAGGGATCATCTGTCCTGGATTCCCTGTGTTTCCAGTTCCTATCTGTACCAGTGTACATCCTCTGATCTAGCTGGATTTGTAAGGTAGAATTGGGATCATGATAGTGGGGGTGGCATGGGGGTGGAAGCACTTAAGAACTAGAGGAAAGTTGTATGTTTCATTGTTGCTATACTGTCCCCTGACTGGCTCATCTCTTCCCAGAGACCCTTTTGTAAGGGGATGTCCAGTTGCCTACAGATGGCCTTTGGGTCCCCACTCTGCACTCCCCCTCATTCACAATGATATGATACCTGGTACCTGATCCCCTCGACACCTCATGATCACACAGGCTGGTGGGTTACCTTTCTTTGGAATAGGTCCAGATAGGGATTTCTTCCAGCCTAGGAGCTGTCTTCTAAATTTCCTGAGTGAGTTCTTCCAGTGCTTCATCAGCTTGTTGAAACATTTCCATTAGTATTCCATCAATTCCTGGAGCCTTGTTTTTGGTTAATGCTTTCAGTGCAGTTTGAACTTCTTTCAGCATCATTGACTTTTGCTTATATGCTACCTCTTGATATGTTTGAAGATCAACTCGTTCTTTGGTACAGTGACTGTGCATTCTTTGGATGCTTCCTGCATCATTTGATATTTTACTTATAGAATCTTCCTATTTTTTTATTTTGAATCTTTTAATATTGAAACTTAAGGTTTGAATTTTTTCTTTAGTCCTCCTCTATTTTGTCTTGGATAAATGGTTTGATGGCACTTCTACTATTGTCTTATGCCCATCGTTCCTTCACCAGTCAGCCACTATTTGTTGGTATCATCTAGTCTTTTTTAAAAAACATTTTATTGAGGATTCTTACAGTTCTTTTAGTTATTCATACATCAATTGTATCAAGAACATTGTACATATGCTGCCATCATTATTTTCTAGACATTTACTTTCTATTGAGTCCTTGGTGTCAGCTCCTCTTCACCTCCTTCCATCCCCCATCATCTAGCCTTATCACATGACCATCCTGATAGATTTATGATAAGCTCAGCTTCACGTATGGGAAGTGAATGCTTTTATCTGAGAGCAATGACCTGTGTGCTTGTCATCTGATGACGGCCCCCGAGACCGATAACGTATTGGAGCAGCAGGCTCTAAAGTTTTCCTCTTGATAATGCCTCTCTAGGACTATGATTTTTTTTAGTGTAATCTGCCAAAAATATGTGTTTATATGCTTCCTTCATATGCTAATAATGCAATCACAGTATAATGGGGCTTTAAAAATTCCCAGAAAAATAGAATGAAAAGATAATGGTATTTTTCCATTAATCCTCACAAAATAAACAAGTGACTTTACAAGAGTCCTTCACAGACTGCTACTTCCTTTACAAGAAGCCCCCTCATATACCCTTGGGGTGAAGTACATGGTTAATGATATAAAAACACACACAAGTCAAACCCAAGCCTGTTGACTCATAATAACCCTGTAGGGCAGGGTAGGCCTGTCTTGAGGGTTTCCAAAGTTGCACAACTTTACGAAAGCCGACTGCCACCTCTTCTACCCACAGAGCAGCTGGTGGCTTGAACCGCAGCCCTTCTGGTTAGCAGCTGGGCACTTTAACCCCTGTGCCATTCGGGCTCACTAACAATAGTGTATTACTAACAATGGTTAGTAATACAGATGTAAATCCACATTTCAGATCATCTTGATGAGTTTGGTATTTTAGTTGGATCGTCATTAGTCATTTGACATTTTCTTATATGAGGAAGTGCCAGTTCTGCCATTTTTGCTTGTTCTCTGTTTTTTTTTTTTTTTTTTTTGCAAAGGACTCTTGTAGAGTCACTTGCTTATTTTGTGAGGGTTAGTTGAATTAAGTAATATAATCAGTAAATGAACACAGCAAACTGCACTAAGTCACATGTTGGTGGGGCCAGAGTGGGTGGGAAGACAACTGCTATCCTCTTGGAAATTAGTAACTTGCACATTTCCCTGAGGATACCTTTTGTGCCGTGATAGGCATAGACTGTGTGTAGGGACACTCATTCTGTATATAGGTGATTCGTCAACTGTATGTCTTTTTCTTAGATTAGAATGAGCATATCTAGCAGGCAAGCAACAAAGCCCACATGGAAGAAGCATACCAACCAAGCATCACTAAGTGTTGACAGGATCAGGCATCAGAAGACCCCAAACAAACAACTATATCGATGTGAACAAGGGGGTCGGAATGGAGACCCAACGCCCATCTGTAGACAATTGGCCATCCCCTCGCAGAAGGGTCACAAGCAAGGGACAAGTCAGCACAGGTGCAGTGTCGCACCAATGAAACACACACCATTCTCCAGTTCTTTAATGTTTCCTCTCCCGACTATCATGACCCAGTTCTACCCCACAAACCCAGCTAGACTGGAGTCTGTACACTGGTATAGGTAAGAGCTCTCAACACACAGAATTCAGGACAGATAAACCCCAAGAACAGAGCTTAAAGAAACCCCAAGAAGCAATAGGAGTAGCTATACCATGAGAGTGTCGCTAAAATGGGGGAAGAAGGGGGAGAAAGGGCGAACCGATTGCAATGATCTACGTATAACACACACACACACCCGCCCCAGGGTGGGGGATGAACAATAGAAACGTGGGTAAAGGGAGACAGTGGATATTGTAAGTTATGAAAGTAAAAATAATTTAAAATTTATCAAGGGTTTATGAAGGTGGGAGAGGGAGGGGAAAAGAGGAGCTGATACCAAGGGTTCAAGTAGAAAGAAAAAAGGTTTTGAAAATGGTGATGGCAACATATGTACAAATGTGCTTGATACAATTGATGTATGGTTATAAGAGGTGTAAGAGCCCCCAATAAAATGATTTTTTTAAAAATGAAGCACACACTTTCCCCCTCCTATTTTCTCTTGCCTGCATCCCAAATGCGTTGCCCTGCACAGTGCGGGGAGTGCCCACACCTCATGGGAACCATAGACTGCCTCCCCCTGGAGACCATTGGTCCATGGAACAATTTCTCAATTAGACAAGACAAGGTTTCTACTTTAAAAGACTTGCTCATTCCAGAGGAGCCCAGGTGGGGCATTGGCTGAGCACTTGGCTGCTACCCAAGAGGTTTGTGGTTTGAATCCATCAGTCATTGTGCAGGAGAAAGATGTGACATCTGCACCTGTGGATTCACAGCCTTGGGGACCCTATGGGGCCGTTCGACTCTGTCACTACGCGATGGGATTTACTTAATGGCAATGGGTTTGTTTTTCGCTCATTGCGGTTTCTCAGCCATTTTTGAGAAAGGGAAAGGAGTTTGAAGTGAATTGTCCTTATAGAGATCCACAATTTGCAAGCAGAGTCCCTCTTCTGCTACATGTGAAATGTTCTAAGCAACAGCTGTGAGCATTTCAAACGTGCGCTTTAACAGCTCAACTGTTGCCAAGGGAAATGGGGTTGGCTTCAAAATCTTCCCAGGTTTTCATTCCGCTGTTATCCACAGTGAGGAAACTTGCTTCTGTTTGGCTGGGACTCTAAACTTTCATGAAGAATGGAACAGGAAATTCAGATAGAGCAATGTTTCTTCAAGGTGGGATCTAGGCGGATGTTTTCTTCTAGATAGTTTTCCGAGACTTGGTGATGGTGAGAAGTCTGTAAGTGGTGCTCACGGTTAATGCGCTTAGCCATTAACCAAAAGATGGGAGGTTTGAGTTTATCCTGAGGTGCCTTGGAAGCAAGCCGGACAACTGACATGCAAAAGAAATCAGACATTAAAAACGCCATGGAACACAATTTTACTTCAACCCTTGTGGTGTTATCATGAGTTCCACAGCAACTAGTTTCAGAGGTGATGCTTTGTCAAAGCCAAATAAAATTTTTTGAAACTATGTTTTACAAAACGGAAACAACTTGAAAATATGTCCAAAGGGAGATCAAACTATTACATTTTAACCCAAGTACACCTATCATAATTGGCTGTAAAATACTGTCTGAATACAAAGCTATTCACATTCCTTCTGGAATCTCAGAGGGAATTCATCAGAGGCTCAATCCATCGGTGGACTCTGCTGAAGAATTTAGGCTTTCACGGTCACCAAGAGCCTTCTGCAAATCAGGCGCTCACAATTTAAACTCTAATAACATTCCTTCCTTCAGATTTGGATTTTATTATTTACAAGCTGAGATAGTTAAGGTTTATTGTGCCAACCTGGCCAATAAACACATGTGGGGTTAATTGAAGGGTGGAGAGATAAATGGCTCGGTGAGCCTCGCCTTTTTAGCTTTCAGGTCTCTTGCTCTTTGATGGTCGGACTAAGGTACAGCTGCTTTAGCTAATTCCTTGCTTCAGCTGGCAAGGCTCACTTCTTGTGAAACATCCCTGAGGTAGGCCACATGGACCTACCCTGATGCAGCCCTGGGTGCTGAAGAAGCTGACTGGAGACCCCTGCCAGTGCTGAGATGCTTACACTGCCACTGGATTCAATGACTTTCTACCCACTCTGTGATCTTCCTGCATCCGGGATCATTGTGTGTGTTTGAGGAGGACTTTGTAGATCAGTGTTGGACATATGGGTAAAGTCAGACTTACCGGCTTGGGACTGGACTGGGTTGGGATGCTTCCTGAATGTACACTTACCCTATATATAAAAAACTCTCTCATGCATATATGAGTTTCTGTGGGGTTGTTTCTCTAGTTTACCCAGACTAGCACATAAGCCTTGGATCACACAGGCTGGAGTGCTTCTTCCAGGTGGACTTAGTTGATGCATCACTTAGCTGCTTGTTTGAAGACAAGCCTATAAGATCCCAGATGTTTTCCTTCTGACAGTCAGGCACCATCTAGTTTTTCCGCCACCCTTTGCTGTAGCACTCATATCTTCAGTGATCTCTTCATGAGGGTGAGTGTCAAGCAGGGCCATGTCATAAGAAATAATTGTTCTTAGATTGGGGCTAGAATTAAGTGTAAGCGCCAAATCCATTCATTTATCTATGGTTTTTATATTATTTTATAATAGATAACAGCATCAATCATCCCCCTAGGGCAGTGGCTCTCAACCTATGGGTCGTGGTCCCTTTGGGGGTTGACCCTTTCACAGAGGTCACCCGATTCATAACAGTAGCAAAATTACAGTGATTAAGTATCAACAAAAATAATTTTGTGGTTGGGGGGGTCACCACAACATGAGGAACTGTGTGAAAGGGTCACAGCATGAGGAAGGTTGAGAACCACTGCCCTAGGGCATAAGGTCCTCTTGTTGATAGTGTCATTAATTTGGCCAATAGTATACAATTTTAAAAATCGTCAAGAAAAGTAAATTATATGAGTATAGATTAGCTGTGAACCACAATACATGAATTGTTGCTTGTACACATTAAACTCTTAAGTGACTGGACACTATACCAAGGGGGTTGGTGATAGGGCAAAACTTGCAATAAAATCAATTCACAATGGCAAAGCCACACCCACCAGATTAATACATGTCATAATTAAGCAAGGAGGGCATAATTAAGTATATAGTAGTTGAGGGGGGATGTTTACCATTTATTGGGCACCTCAAGGCAAGAGATCTGAACCAACGCCTGGCAGTTGTATGCCCTTGGGGTAGCAGTCATTGGCTTCTTCTCATATCAGGGAGTTTCAGCCTTAAGGCCAAGGGCTACAAGTGAGTTTGAGGTAAAGCTCATTTCACTTAGTGGGATTTACACATTGCGTCCATAGTGTGATCTTTGAAGGAAGCTGTGTACCTCAAAAGAACAGAGTTTAAAGGCCCAGTAGTCTACAGCACATGGTCCAGGTCATCAAGGACTGGATGGAACAAGGTCTAGAGTGTCCAATTACGAACATATAACCAGACATATTCTCCTTTTGAGTTCCATATAAGTATTTTTAGCTTTTTTTGTTTTTAATTGTACACAACTCTTTTTGACATGATTGAACTATTGAATTCTATGTGTATTATGCCCCAATAAAACTCTAAAAAAATGAAGGGGAACTACACATGAATTCAGCCTCTAGTGAATTCTGACTATAGACTAGGGATGTGAATTGCCTTGCTATGATGCACAATGGATTGGAAAGTGGATTATTGCAGATGCAGTTAGGTTAAAATTTAATACCTTATCATTTGGTCTCCCATTTGATCTATTTAAAATTTGATCTCATTTTTAATATTTTCTGCTGGGTTGAGCTTTTTCTGTTTTATTTTGTCATTGTTCATTTAAAATGTTTTTCTGTATATGAAATTCAGGAGAGGTAAATCTAGAGACAGCAACTGAATTAATGGTTCCTTGAGGTGATGGTAGAGAAGATTGGGGGGAAATGGAGAGCTAATAATGATGAGTACGAGAATGAAGAAAATGTTCTAAAACTGATTGTGGAAATGAATGGACAACTCTTCTTAATTGGATTGAATTACTAAATTGTATGCTTTGTGAATTATATGCTAATAAAATGGTTATATGTTAAAAAAGCACTATTTATACAGTGTCCAATCAATAAGAAACCCTACTTCTAGGATGGCCATCTTTCACTATTTCCTATTTTCTTGCAGTGGTTGTAGGTGCCATTGAGTCGGTGATCCTATGTACAACAGAACAAAGACACTGCCCGGTCCTGTGACATCCTCAAAATTGTTACCATGATTGAGTCAACTTATGTAGCCACTGTGTCAATCCATCTTGTTCAGGGCTTTCCCTTTTCGCCACCCCTCCACTTTACCAAACATTAGGTCCTTCTCCAGGGACTGGACTCTCCTGATAGTATGTCTAAAATATATAAGACAAAGTCTTGCCATCGTAAGGTGACCTGATTGTAATATTGGTAAAGTGGGACACCATTGATAAAACTCATATCCTGACGAAATAGCCACATGGCAGCCGAAAACCATATACCCTGGCTTGTCGTGCATTCTTTCCAAAAATCGGGACTTCTTAAAAACGCTGCGGGATGCAGGAAAAATTGTTAACCATCGGGACGTCTGGTCACCAGCACTCTGGCCTTACTTCTAAAACAGATCGGCTTGTCATGGAACATTCAATATTCTCCAGCACCACAATTCAAATGCACCTATTCTACTACGGGCTTTCTTATTCAATGTCCAACTTTCACGTGATATGAGGCAATGGAGAATGCCATGGCTTGGGTCAGCTGCACCTTAGTTACCTATTGGTGTCGTTGTGAAGATTTTGGTGTTCATTCACATTGAGTTGTAATCCATACCGAAGGCCACAATCCTTTTCATCAGCCAGTGCTCCCTTCCTCTTTATTTTCAGCAAGCAAGGTTGTGCCCTCTGCACATTGTAGGTTAATAGGCCTTCTTCCAATCCTGATGCCACACTCTTCTTCATATAATCCAGCTTTTCTGATAATTTGCTTGGCATATAGATTGAACAAGGATGGTGAGAGGATACAACCCTGATGCACACCTTCCCTGATTTTCAATCATGCAATATTCCCTTGTTCTGTTCGCACGGCTGCCTCTTGATCCATGTACAAGTTTCTCATGAACACAACAAAGTGTTCTGGCATTCCTATTCTTCTCAAGTTTATCCATTTTATTATGGTATACATAGTCAAATGCTTTTGCTTAGTCAATGAAACACAAGTAAACATCTTTTTAGTATTACCTGCTTTGAGCCAAGATCCATCTGATATCAGCAATGATAGCTCTTGTTCCATGTCCTCTTTTGAATCCAGCCTGAACTCTGGCAGTTCCCTGTCAATGTACTGCTGCAACCATTGTTGATCTTAAGCAAAATTTTACTTGTGTGCAATATCAAGGTTATATCATTCTATAGTTTGAGCATTCTGTTGGAATGGGCACAAATCTAGATCTTTTCCAGTCAGTTGGCCTGTCTTTCAAATTTTCTGGCATAGAATAGTATTTCTTTCTCAGAGCAATACTCAAAAAACAGAAGTGCTTTTTCAGCTTTCTGAACTATTCCAATGGATATTCATTCCATCATTTCTGGAGCCTTGTTTTTGGCTAATGCACTCAGTGCAGTTTGAACTTCTTTCAGCATCATCGGTTCTTGCTCATATGCTACCTCCTGAAATGGTGGACTGTTGACTAGTTCTTTTTGATACAGTGGCTTTTTGTATTTTTTCCATCTTCTCCTGATGTTTCCTGCATCATTCAGTATTTTGCCTATAGAGTTTCTTACAATCTAATTTGGTACAGAAATATTTTTCTTACCTGGCTCCAAATTCTCTCTCTACCCAAGAGCCATTTCTGGGGTATACAGAGAAACACTTCAGCGTTTACCACAATGGCTTTTTTTGGTCAATTGTAGTTATCTAAGGGGCACTTCTATTTTGTTCTATGGGGTATCTATTTGTCACAATCAACTTGATGACAGTGTTTGGTTTTGGTATTACATACATAAAAGGAGCCTGATGATCATGGTAAGCACAGGACTGCTAATCACAAGGTTGTCAGCTCTACTCCACCAACCCACTCCTTAAGATAAAGGTATCCATATGCTCTTGGAAAAATGTATAGATTTGGCCACAATACATAAGGTAAAAAAAATCAAACTAGCTGTTTCCTTATAGGACAGAGAATTTCCCCTGTGGATTTCTGAGACTATAGATCTTTATTATTTATTTATTTTTTTCCCCCCTGTGCCCATGTTTAATGAAAGCAGAAGAAAGAGGGTGGCAGCCTCAGGCCTGGATGTTGCTCTTTGCGCTGAAGTCCAGGTAGTAGAGCAGCAGGCCCACGACAGCTGCCAGCACCTCGGTGGAGACCCAGGGCCCGTTCCAGGCGCCCCGATGGTCTACATTGACTGTGAACAGGGGCTGGATGGTGGAGACATCCTCGTCGTTTCTCTGAGCCTGGTAGCGTCCTACATCCTGGCCCCGGGTCACAGGAAATTGTTTCCCCCCGACGTCAGCATAAAGAGCCATGTTCTGGACCCTATTCTTGCAGCTCAGGGAGATCTCCACGATGAAGACCGTCTCCGTGGCAATGACAGCATCTGATGTGGTGTAGTACGAGGGGTGATCTGGGGCTCCACGCAGGCCTCTGCAGGGGGACCTGAGCAGCCGGACAGGCCGGACAGCAGGAAGAGAGCCAGGGCCCCGAGAGCTACCGCCACCGCCATCGCCTATTCTCGGCCAAGAGGACAGAGCGGGCTCTAGAGCACGAGGACGGACGGGGAAGCGCGGCGTGTCAACGGCCGCGCGAACCAATTCTATTACTATTTTAAATCATTGTATTGTGGCTCTTACAGCTATTACAATCCATCCATCCATACATTGTGTCAAGCAAATTTGTACATATGTTGCCATCATTTTCAAAACATTTTCTATTTGAGCTCTTTAACGCCCTCATGAACACTTGATAATTTATTATTTTTTACGTCTTACACCAACCGCTGTCTCCCTTCACCCACTTTTCTGTTGTTTGTCCCCCTGGAAGGGGGTTACATGTTGATCATTGTCATTGGGTCCACCTATCTCCCACTTTCCCCTCAACCTCCTGGTATTGCTACTCTCATTGGTTCTGAGGGGTTTATCTGCCTTGGATTCCTTGTGTTTCCAGCTCTTATCTGTACCAGAGTACATGCGCTGGTCTAGTTGGCTTTGTAAGGTAAAATGGGGGTCATGATAGTGGGGGAGAGGAAGCATTAAATAACTAGAGGAAAGTTGTATGTTTCATCAGTGCTAAACTGTACCGTAACTGGATCATCTAAACTACAAATCTTTATGAAAGTAGAAAGCTTCATATTTCTACAGCAGTAGCTGGAGGGTTCATACTGATGACCTAGGTTAGCAGCCCAAGTGAGTCAAGATGCCACCAGGACTCATATTTAACATCAGTTATTCAAATGTTTGTCTTAGCATTCATGCATAAAAATGATAAAAAACACTTCCAGATATGTAGGGTAGCTATAAGTCAGAATCAACTTGATGAGTTTTTGTTTTAATTACCTGAATTCAGAGCCCTGATGAAACTAAGGCTAATTCAAACCCATCAGCTACAGGGTGAGGGTGGAGTAGGGGGGGAAAGATGAGGCTGTCTAGACTGTAAAGATTTGGTCTCAGGAACCCTATACAGGGTTACTAGGAGTTGCAACTGACTTGATGGTAGTGGGTTTACTACTTAGATGTAAAGAAAATATAGTGCTTAAGTTAAAAAAACAAAACCGGATTACGAAACGACACCCATACAATAAATTAATGTAAAAAGAAAAAGAAACTGTGGAAGTAACAAAAATATTAACAGTGGTTTTACATACTTTGGACACGTTGTCAGGAGAGACCAGCCCCTGGCATAGGACATCCTGTTTGGTAAAACAGGAGGGCAGAGAAAAAGGAGGAAGACCGGAAGGAGCTGGATCGACACAGTGGCTACGTGCGGGCTCGCGCAGAGGAACAATGTGAGGATGGCGCAGGGCCCAGCAGTGTTTGGTTCTGTTGTGCCTAAGGTCACTATGAGTCCAAACAGACTCCATGGCGCCTGATAACATTGCTGGGTTGAAAAATGATAAAAGTTAACTTTCTTTTGCCTTTTGTACTTTATTTTCTAAATTTTGAACAGTAGGACTCTAGTGTGTGCAGTTAGCATTTCTTTCGTCCGTTCCCCCCCCTTTTTAAAAAAAACATTATTTGGTCTAGGGCTCACCCAGCAAACATGTCATCCAGCTAAAGTTAAGTATCTTCATGAACTTTCATATCCACACTGCTAACTAAAATCCTGCCAGTTCCTAGTTTGGGGTTGGGTCTCGTGGCATGAATGTGAATAAATGATTGCAGAGCACGGGAAGGGGGTCCCACTAGCAGAGCTACAAGCAGGGGCTTGCAGGAGCCTTAGGGAGCTGACATTCAAAACAGGTTGAAGCAAAGAGGCGTGGTGAGGGAGAAGTGGAAGCGTTACTCCACCTTTGGCTAGGGCACAAGGGTTCAGGTTTTCGGGCCAGGATTCCGCGGAGAGCGACAGCTGGCAGGCTGCAAGGCACCATTAATACAGAAGCGCTGGGTCCCCTCCCGAGTGGGGCTGCCGGTGGCCAAAGAAGTCTCGCCAGCCGGCGGGGGGGGGGTGAGGGCACACACTCCAGGCACAGGAGGCTTCTTGGAATCCGCTGCCTGCAGACGACAGCTGCCCAAAGGCTCCGTACAGCGCGGAAACCTGTCTCCCGAAGTGCCAGTCACCGCTTACACCTCACACCTCTCAGCTTGGAAGGAGCTCCTCTCAGGCCTAGCGGCTACTGCGACTTCCTACTTCCACCGATCCAAACGCCTGGCGGAAGCAGCAGCAGCAGCAGCGTAGCCAGAGACCGCGGCCTCATCCGGGCTCTTCAAACCGCGGCCCAATCCTCGGCCTCCTCTGGTCCCACCCTCCCAACCCTCCGCCCCCCCGCCGCCAATCCCTGATCAGTTCTCAGCCTAACTTGCTGGCATGGGAGTGAAGGCGGATTCTGGCCAATGGGGCCTCGCTTCCCATTTGAAGCCTCCAGTGGGCGGGCGCCGGAGGCGGGCTCTGCTGGCCAGAAAGTTCGGTTGCGCCTGTGCCATGGACTCAGGCACCCGGTGATATTGACAATAGGAGAGAGAAAGGGGCATTGACGAGGACCCACAGCGGCTACGGAACGGCGGCTCTGGCAGCGGTGGCTCCAGCTCCAGCGGCTGCTCCTCCTCCTCCTTCCTTCTCCTGCTGCCGCCGCTGCGGATCCAGTCTTCCTCCCGCCCTTCCCCCCCTCCCCACGTCGCCGCCGCCGCCGCCGGGTCCGGGGCAACTAGCAGAGGCGCCGCCCGCCGGGAATGTGAGCGGGGAGACACCGGCGGAGCCGCAACGGGGTCGGTGCCGATTTGATGGGACGGGTCCGCGGGGGAGGATCGTGAGGCCGCCGCCGCTGCCGCCGGAGAGCTGAGGTTCAGGTCCGGCCGTGAGGCCTAGAGGCGCCGCCGCCGCGGAACCGGAGGGACGCCGAGCCGGACAGCCGTCGCCCCGTGCTCCCCGCCGCTGCTCCGACCTCCCCCTTGCACCGCCCGGCCCCGCCGCCCGCCCCCGCTGCGGCCCTTTCGCCCGGCTCCTACCCCTCGAAACCACAGGTCATCTTCGGATTCTTCCCCAGAAGCTTCAAGGTAACTTCGTCCCTCCAGCGCCGCGGCTTGCCCGCTCCGCTTCCTCCTGCTCAACCTCCTGTGGAACCGGCGGGGCGCCGGCCCCTAGAAGGCCTCGCCTGGGCGAGCGAGGGGTGCAACGGTGTGGCGTGCGGGAGAGGAGCGCGTGCCACTTGTCTGATTTACCTGGAAATGGCTCTGCTGCCTCCTCTCCCACTCTTCCCTCACCCTCTTTTTTCCACCTCTGGCATTGGAGGTGTATGCTTGCCCTCTTTACCCACGGTCGGTGGTGGGGGAGAAACCGGGGTTGGTGTAGTGAGGAGGATTTTCAGTTGGGCTTGGGGTAGAGGGTGGGAGCAAAGGAAATGTGCAAGAACCCCTTCCCCCTTCCCTATCTTTCGCCTCCCCGCACCCTCTTCCCAGTTTGGATTCTCCCCGATGCCTGGAAATGCCCCTTGCCATCTTGCCTCTAGAATGGGAAAGCTCCGGGAGCCCTGGCTCCCGGTGAAACCTGTTTCCCGTGGCTTTGCACAGATCGGCCGCTGCTGCACGTTCAGGTCTGCTGCAGCGTGTAGGGTTGAGATCCTTGACGTTTCTTCTGGGCAGCGGGCATTAGGGGCAAATGATTTAACAAAAAAGAAAGAAAATCCACTATATATAGTCCTTAGAGATGCTGGATGAGGAGTAAAGAGGACACGTCAAGAGAGATGGAGGGGCAGGATTCACTGAAACCAAGTGTGGTTAGGGTTAGGGTAGGGTTAGAATGAAATCTGAATAATTCACAGACTAGATTGGACAAGCGAACCCAAATTTCCCACATGAAAATGTGATGTGGAGCTTTTCGCTGATGCAGTCATCATGACGTTTTGAAGTGGCTTTGCATTTTATATAGCCGTTCCCTTTGGGATATGAGACCTTACATGCCAGGTTAAATTAGGTAGATATTTTTAAAGCCTCATTAAAACAAACAAACTCAGCAAGAAACAGAACCAAACAAGACTCAAGAATTCCAAACCTCAACATTATGTATTCTTTTTGTTTTTGTGTTTGCTTTAGATACTCCTACTCTTTTCAGAATCCCGGTCATTCAAGTAACTTTTTATATTCGCTTGTTTCAGAAGCATTCCCTTCCTCTTTGTGTGGAAGTTAAAACACACACACACACACACACACAATAACTTATGTATTGAGAGGACAGGTGAGTGATTTCATTTTAGCATTTCTGCTTGCTTTTAATCTTGCATGGAACCTCTGCCATGGAAATGATGGCATCTGCTTAAATTAGTGAGTGAAATTGAGCTCAGTGCTTATTACTTTTAGGAAATATCCCTCTTGTAATAATTTGAGAGGGTTCAAAATCCAATTCGATGGAATGAAGTGAGTGTTTTATGATGAACTTAAAGATCTAAACCTCAAGGAAACGCAACTTAGTTGTCGAGGCTGTGAATTTATGTTTTCAGTTCAACTTGGGCACACGATTTCATCATAACTTTATTTATAAAGTTTTAATAACTTAACCATTCAAAAAGGAAAGCGTCTTTGAAATGCTTTTAATCGTGCCTTTTCTGAGTTCTGCTTAAAGTAATCTAGCCCGTCCTCATTTTGCAGTGGGGTGCAGTTTATCATAGCCAACAGCATTGCATTAAAAGTTATGCTCAGATAGTTGAGTAATTACACGTTTCGCTGTGCTATGATGATGCATCCGTGAAGGTTCTTGAAGCGCATTAAGAGTTTCAGCTCCAGAGCCCATTTATAATATTAAATACCTTAGGAAAATGCATGCATGACAGTTTTCCAGCTTCAGAATAGCTCCACAGTTGTCTCTGGAATCTCAAGATAAGACGAACTTTCCAGTTACAGAAAAAGGGACAAAGGGCTTAGAGGAGTCAAGTGTAAGTGTAAGTGAACATCTGTCATGCTCACAATAACAGAGCAGCACCCGGCATTAGAGTCATGCTTACATGATGGTCATGAGCTTCCATTTGACCCATAATAGTTGTGCTTCTCCGTTGACGTGCGACTTTAAAAAATGTCTTTAGTGTACTTTTCCATTTTCACGAATATTGTTTGTGAATACTTTAGACTTTGTATAAATCTCTTGTGTGCTTTCTTGGGAATGTGTCTATGAGTCCTTCTTCTCTTCAGTAGGGATATGTCCTCAGCACCAACTACTCCTCCATCAGTGGATAAAGTAGACGGATTTTCTCGGAAGTCCGTCAGAAAAGCCAGACAGAAGAGGTCGCAAAGTTCCTCACAGTTTAGGTCTCAAGGCAAACCTATTGAGTTAACACCTCTGCCGCTGCTAAAAGGTAAGGCTGATGACCAGGTGATGGACGTCTTTATCACTATCTTCTCCACACAGTTTCCCTTTTTGTCGAGATTCATCTCTGTTACAAGTTCTTTGTTGCCAGTTGAGGGTATGAGGCTCCAGACACATAGAAGTTACTGTTTGACCAGGTATCCATTCTCCTTTTTAAAGGGCCCAATTTAATCTGAATAGCAATGAACTCATTATCAGGAGACTCCCTCGCATTGATTAGTAGAAAAACTGAAGGCCAAGAAAATCTTGACGATCCCTGGGCCTGTGCTTTTCATTTCTTCTCAGGTGGACATTGAAGTGGACGTGTGACATGCACCGACAGCTACAAGTGGCTCACTCTTCCTCTCAGGATGTAGGTCCAGTAGAGATGATGCCATAATCTACAGCTAGAAAGGAGTGTTTGAAAGAATAGTATTTTTTAAAATTGAGGGGGGCGGGGAGAGGTTGTAATTGATTGCATGCTTTCTTGCTTTTGGATAGGTGAAAAGATAAACGATGACCACACTTGTTTTTCTCTGGGATGAATTAAGGGCACGTTTTTAAGGTGGACAGGAGCATTTGAGAAGTAACCCCTACCCCCACTCCACCCAAATTAGATCTTAAGCTATTACTTGTGTGTGCTTATACATTTTAAAGCTCCTTGTTAATTTGCTTCTTGTTTATGAAGAGGCAATGTTTGAATTGTATGAGAGCACAGTTTTTATATCACGTGCACTATAAGGCTACTCACCTCTCAAGGAGGACTGGAGACGTAGACAACATGATTCACTTTAGTGGCTGGGAGGAAATCTGACCCTGGTTTGCGGACATCTATTTCCGTAATAGTTTTATGAATTCACACGGTTTTAAAGGAAAAACTGGGAGTTTGATTGGAAAAGGTCCTCAAAATGTAGTCTAGGATATTTCAAACTTCTATTTTTCCCATATGAATTAAAAAAATAACATTTCAATGTTAAAACCTCAAATTGGTGGAAATGAAATGAATTTTGATTCCTATAAAGATGATCTACATACAGGTAGTATAGTTGAACTCTTAATACGTTAAGGGGTGACAATTTTGGTACCACATGTTGCTAATAAAAGTGAATGGTCTTTATGAAGCTTTGGCAGAAAAAGGAATGGGACATCCTTTAGGGATAAAACTAACATGCAAAACTGACTGGCACATTGACTTCTTTAGTAATTTATTGGCTGTAGTCAACATGTGTGGTTATCAGCATCTGTATCTGGCAAAGGACTTTATTTGCAGGAATTAAATTAAACATTTTAAGGATTGGATAAAACTTTAAATTTCATTGCTAAAAGAATTTCTTGGGGCTCGGGGTAAGCATTTAAATTAGAACTCCACTGACTATTCATTGCCATAGTATAAACTGGTTTTCTGGGTCATGAGCAGGATTTGGGCATGTGCCATAATACTTTGTTGTCCATGACCCCCGCCCCAGCCTTCCCCCATGTTTTAAAAAGAAGTCAAGTTACATTACAAAATTTCCAAGAAATCTCCTTTTCTAGAACATATTTTTTTGAGAGCTTGCTCAGCATTTTGCCATAGTGGAGAACTGGAGAGCAATAAGACCAAGTAATAATAGATATCCTCAAAAGCCTAATGTTAGGCTAAGAGTGATTCTTGAATAGCAAGCACATTCTGGGTAAATATTTTGGAAATAATTTATGCATTACATTTCCAGATCTGTCTATACAGAAATTCAGTCACCCCATAGACTTTAGTAACATGTATTTACATTTGATTTTTATGTTGAAGGCAAAGAATTTCTCAAATGGTATTTGTCTTTTAGTGGATTAATTTTTATTTGTTACCTTATTACCAAATTCTAGAAATTGCTTTTGGAATTTAATGAAAATTCAAGAATTTCTAATAATTCCTGCAGGAGAGATGAGAATAAATGATATATACTTGCCAAAGGATGGTTAATGATTTGAATAGTTTATAGTGTTGTTCTAACTGAATTAGACAGTAGTGTAGTTCATTTTATTTGGGGTACCCAATAAGTTAGAATTAAAATTTTTGAGTTGCTTAAAGAAATAAATCTCAGTGCCTTTTGTCACTTCCCAGGGAAATTTGAAAGTAGCGATTGTATAAACAATAATTAATAATTAGTGGTATATAACTCCTCTTTTTAATAATTCCCGAAACTGCAGACATTGGCCTTCAGTAATGACCACTCCTGTGTTTATTGTCATTAGCTGAGTGTTTGTGTGTCTCCTATGTGACTGGTAAGACATGGAAATAACACGTTCAGATCTGTAACAAAGTGAAGGGAGCACTTCATGTGTTTTGCATGTTTTCTAATAAGCAGGGTGGGGTTTTGATGTTTGTACTCTCGATGTTGTTTTCTATAGAAGGCAGCAGTAACATAGAGCTCTGTGTAATATATTGTGACCTGCTTTTTCCCCAACTGTGGGTAATGAAAATGGAGAATAAATTTAACAGGTAGAGACTTTGAATTTTCATCGATGTTTATTTTCAAATATTTTACACAAGAGTCGTAAGATTTTTGAGTCCGAGGGCTCTCACTGATTTCAGTGATTAAAAACCCAGGGGAGGGTTAGAGCCTTATGGGCTTGATAAGAAAGGATGGCGATGCCTTGCTTGTGCTTCTCTGACAGTTATCTAGCTGAGCCACTCACTCACGACAAACCAAGTCACTCAGTACTGACAGTCCATCCAAACATTGGGACGAACACATGCATGTGAGTGCACACCTATTTCTAACAATTAGAAATAACAGCAGTATCTGGTTAGATGACTGCGGATGTTCTCTCTCCACCCCTCCCCACCGTCCCATGCTTTATTTTCATCTTTCTTTGACTTTGAAAGATCCTTTAACTTTAGATTTGAATGAAATGGTTTTGAAAAATGCCAGTTCTTTGAAGATGAAATGATAATGAGGGCAGCATCATTATTTCCAGCCTCACAGTTTGTTCTGCACTTTTGAGGCGTTTTGCAGGTAGCTGGGGCAGTCAGTGTTAACTGTGCCTAAAGCTATGCTGACTGGAGGCATCAGTCAGCAGCAAGACACTCTTTGCTCGTTGGTCTTAGAGTCTTCCGACTGCGAATCTTGGGTTCCTCTAATGAAAGCAGTTTCTTTCTCCCTTTCTTTTTTTAATTTTAAGCAAGGGCTTAAAGTTCAACTTACATTTTTTTGTTCTTTTTGGGTGATGATTTGTTAGACTTTAGACATTCTACTTTGAAGCTGCCTTTGTGTTGTCTGTTCAGTAGGATAATTCATCTGGTTCATCCATATCTGCTTTGAGTAATATAAAGGAAGAATGTACCATGGAGTTCCAAATTCTTAGCATCAGCTCAGGCTCTAAAGTGTATTTTACAATACTCTTTTAAATCAATAATATTCTCTTCAGAATTTTCCCCCCCTTTTCTACGTTTCTCAATATTCTCTCAGTGCTTATCACCCTTCTTGTTTCCGTGTGATGCACTGTTCCGTGGGGTTGGAGTGTTGCTGCCTATAAAATTCCCAGTTTTCTCCTGATTTTGGACAAATGGGTTTACTCCTGAAGACCTGGGTGTCCTTGTCTGTAAAATATGCTTATTGCCATCCAGTCAGTGCTCACTCATAGCAACCCCTGGGGGCTTTGGAAATGGTTTATTGGAGTAGAAAGCCCAGTCTTTCTTCCGAGGAGCTGCTGGTGGTTTTGAACTGCTGACCATGCGGATCGCAGCCCAACACATAACCACTGCATCGCCAGGGCTTCATTGTCTATAAAATTGAATAATAATAATAACACAAGTATGATTGCCACCGTCCATCAAATGCTAGAAATTTTTAGTAGATAAAATAGAATACTGTTGAATTATTATTTGACTTTTTCTATTTTCCTAGCAAAAAGTTGAACATGGAAATCTTGGAAATTCTGAAACAAGAGCAAGTATAGTTTTGTAGTGATGAACATTATAACTCCAAAATTCAATAAGTAAGCTTGCAAACATTGAATTTAGTAGCCCAGCCATTTCTAAGCATCTTTATTTAGAGATTTTTGCCATTTACATTGGTGGTCAGCTACATTATTACCTAGTGTGATGCCTTTTTTCCTATAAAATTACTCTCTTTTAAAATAGGTAACATAAAACCAAAAAAACCCACAACCCAAACTCATTGCCATTGAGTAGATTTTAATTCAAGGAGACCCTGTAAAACTGCCCCTGGGTTTCCGTTGACTGCAACTCTTGACAGAAGTCGAAAGCCTTGTGTTTCCTCATAGGTAATAGAGTCAAACTCAAATTTCAAAAGCTACAGAAGGATGGATAGTAAAAAAAAACTCCCAGTGCTATTTTTATAATTCGTTACTGTCTCAGAAGCAACCAGTCCACGTTTTCTTGTGTTTTGGGTATGAGATTTTACAATGTAGTGAACTGGTTGATTTTATGTAAACATTTACATGTGTATGCCCAAATTTTGGGGGGAGAATTCGACAGCATGTTGCAGATTCTTAAAAGGGTACCTGATGCAACAAAACAGGTTAAGAACCAAGGATATAATTTTTACCTTGGATATTGAGCTTTGCTCTTAAACTGGAAGAACCCCTGTAAGTTGAAAGGCATTGGAAGGTCAACCCTTGAAACAGTGTGGAGATATCTCCTTTTGAGGGAAGAACTGATAAGCAATCTTGGAAAAGTCAAGGGCTAACCTCCAACATTTCCATGGGTGAAATTTGACACTCAGTTGTAGTTAAGCATTTCGTTTATTTTTAGGGAGGGATATATATCTTAATAATTTGCTCTGGAGCTAGAGAAAAATCTCGTAGCACCTTTCAGGTGGACCTGGCGGAGTTGTAAATGCGCTTGACTTGTTCATCACCTAAAAGACGGCTAGCAGCTTGCAGTTGCAAGGGCCCCGAGAGTTCACAAACAGTGAAACGAAAAGATATTGGAATTTTTCAACAAACTGAAGCCCCCTCTCATATTCCATTCTGTCTGAATATGGTAATCCTGCTTGCTTTGTACTTAATCATGGATTTCTGGCTGGAGGTGCATCATAGACTTCAGGGTTCCAAAAACCTCTTGAAATGATAGGTAAAGTGTCTGTGTATGTGTATGCTTTTAGATGAGGGAAGTCATTGCTTTTATTAGATGTTCAAAGATCCAGCCCTCTCATTCCTTCATTGTTCTAGCTTTTGGCTTAGACTTAAAAGATTGGGCTGTATTTTTGTTATTCTCGGAGTACCATGTTAGTTGTGTTACGTGCACATATATATTGGAGTTCTGCCATAAAACATAGCCTGTTTACAGAATTTATCAAAATGTGAGTTTCCCTTTAGGTGTTATCAAGCCAATTGAATCTCCGGCAAAGGTATAGCGGCCCATTTTTACTTAGAACGTCTTCCCTCTGACACCATGGTGTTCAGGTTTCAGCTCAAATGAGACCTCTGTAGGGACCTTCCACAGGGACTTAAAAAAATATCACCCTCTGGGTTCTATGATTGCATTTATTGGACTCTGAACTTACTCAATCTTGGTACGTTTGTTCACTGCTATGTTATCCATCCTCCCCTCACCTGTTAGGATATAGACTTTAGGTGTAGACCTCTTGTTAGGATATAGACTTTTCAGGTGTAGGCATCGTTTATCTCTAGGATTTAGACCATGGTGACTGCATAGTTGGCATTCAATAAATATCTGTTAGCAAATGAGTGGACACTGCTGATTAGCACTTAGTATAGACAGTAGTGGACTAGCTGCCCTCAAGTGGGCTGGGTAACGGCGATCCCATGTGTTTGGAGAACTGTAGGGTTTTCAATGGCCGAATGTTTGGAAGTAAATTGTCAGCACTTTGGATGCAAATGCATGATTTTTTTTTTAAAGGATTAAATTGCTGAGTACCTTCGTGTCCCAGCAGTTCTGTGTTTCAGGCCACAAACAGAATTGGTACCTTGTGGAGAGAAGAGGGGGTGGGTTTTATGTATGTCATCTCAAGAATTATTGCTTTTCCTTTGGGGTTTATCACTTTCCTTTTTGCAAGCGTTAAGATGTTAAGGACAGTGAAATACATTCTTTGGCAGTTGATGTTAGGGGACTGAATTATAGGCTTAATCAGGTCACTAGACTTTCCGTGTGGTTTCAGAGAAACTAACCTACCTGAACTTTTTAATGGACTTTCAGAGAAGGTTTGAAGATCCAAATTTTCTCTTGATCAAGGTAATTTTGGGGGGTCAGTTTTCTTGTTCAACTTAAGACTTTATAATCATGTTGGCTCTTGATATTAGCTTGTGGTTGCGGTGCTTGTAAAGAACAGTGAGATGTCTCTGTATTTTGAAAGGCCAAGGTCGTTTTTTGGCTTGTTTGTAAATGATGATACCCTGGTTTTACTGCTTAAAAATTTTTATTTTAATCCTGTACCTGTCAAGATTTTAGATTTCTTTTATGTTAACAGTGGAATTGAGCAAAAAAGTGAAATTTTAACTGAGCGGTATAACAGCATAGGAATATTCTAGGACAGTTGGTCCTCAGGGGTGCCTGTATAGGTCTTTGGGTCATAGACACCAGGGTTTGGATTCTGGGCCCACTGCTGATAGCTATGTGACTTTTAAGGTACGATTTTCTCATTTCTAAAATTGGAGAGTAATAGAATCCACTTCATTGAGTCAGCGTGAGGATTAAATGTCATAAAGCACGTGAAATCTTTCACCCAGCGCTGAATAGATTGCAGGGGTTGAGGAATATTAACTACAGCAATATTAATTACTGGGAAAAACTGTAAAATGGGAAATGCTACCAGGGTATTTTAAGTTGCTTTTTATTCCTTTAGTGTATGATCTAGACTACTTCCCCTTAAGGAAGAAAAGCACTGCGGAGGGAGAGTCCTGAGTTTAAAGGTGAAAGGAGAACTAGTTGCGATGGAACAAGATTAGCTCTACTGTTTTGTTAATGTCACTTTCAGACTGGCGGTGCATTTCAGGAATAAGAACTCAGAGTAGCTAATGTAATTATTTTCAAGAGAAATTCCATTTGTGGACACTTTTGTGTCCACAGGTGACACTTTTGTTAGATACACACTCATTTTAGATATTTACTGTGGCA
Source organism: Tenrec ecaudatus (assembly GCF_050624435.1). NCBI lineage: Eukaryota > Metazoa > Chordata > Mammalia > Afrosoricida > Tenrecidae > Tenrec > Tenrec ecaudatus. Next base: position 41,394,788 of record NC_134543.1, read on the forward strand.
GGAACTCCAAACTCCAAACTTCTGTAATTGCTTATAGCTCCCACTCAAAATAACTTGGGGCATTCCCCTTATATGCATCTGGATCTGTTTATGCATGTGCAAATGTATTATACAAATGCGTTTTATACTTGAAAACAGACACAAACATAGACATTTTAAAGGGATGGTACTAAAAAACACAATGTTGTAGATGGTTCAGGACTTGATTTCCTCCCTCCCAGTCCCTAGCAATTGTGCTGGTGTGGAGCCAGGGCTTTGTCTGTGATTTTGCTTTTGAGACAGAAGCATAAATAGGAGTCAGGTTTAAGCTATGTTTGTTGAGGTGTGAATGGGCAAATGTCTTTCTTAGTTTACTTTGGAGAGTTTTTTCCAGGCGTTTAAATTTACTGTATTGTACAGAAGCAAACTATGATTTGAAAATTTAGCCAGTTTTTGTAGTAACACAGATGGTTCTTTGTTAAAGGTTCTCTTATCTTGTGGTATTTTGGTGAGTTTCAGAGGCCTGTGACCCTCTTCCAATTCCAGGCAGTAAGTACTTTGTGTCTTTCTACAGATTGATATTTTTCTGGGCAAAGTATTCTGATCATCTGAAGCCCCAAAGCACTTTCCTCAAAGGTCAGGAACCATTGCTTTAGGTGGTGGGCATCAATTTCCTCACTCAGAGCAGAAGAAATGAATTTATCATATAATCCCTTCCCAGTAGGAGGGAGAACTCATGATAAGAGGGTTTTCTCCTGTTTTTCTGTCCTGATGTTTAATTCTTTTTGATACCAATCAGAATTTTAAAAGATGGTTGAAAGTAGAAGTTACCAGAATACGCCAGAGGGATAGCTATGAAAGTTGTTATCGGTCCCAATTGAAACATTGCAGTGAGGGAACAGGAGTACCAGTGGTAAAGTGGGGTGTGTCTAGGTAAAAGCATTCTTTTCTGGGACAGCCCTAGACGGTGGGCGGAGCAGTGCTTCAGGTTGTCTTTGCTAATGAAGGCGGAGGTTAGCAACTTGTAAAAAAGAGAAGCAGTATCTTGTTGGTTCTGCCGTGTGTTGGGCAGGGTCCCGGGTGTATCACTGGAAAGCCTTCCACCACCACAAGCAAAGATGCTTCCTGTTAACTGACCGTCAAGTGGAGCCTTGGTGGCAGTGTTGGGCTGCCAGCTTCAAGGTCAGCAGTTTGAACCAGCTTCTGGAAAAAGATGAGACTATCTCCATAAAGATTTATATCCATGGAAAATCTAGGAAATAGTTCTGTTCTGTCCTCTTAGATGGGTATTTTGAGTTTGGTGGGTCACGTAGGCACTCAAAGCGAGCTTTGGGACCCCAGACCTATCTGGTTCCAAAGTATGTGCCTTTCCCACTACATTAGTAGTAACTGAACCCCAGTGAGAGCGGGAGCAATTTTGTTCAGGCTATGCCAACACCAGTAATAACTGAACACCAGGCTATGCCAATAAGATTTCCTAAGTGACTCATCTCATTGCCTCTGCAAGAAATCTGAAAATTGTGAGGAGATGGAACAGAGCAGAGAAACACCCAGAGATGAGAGTAGGCATGGGAGCATCCAGGCCAGCAGCATCACTGTGGGTGTGACACTGACTTTGGGTATTGCTCCCCAGGGAGGTCAGCCGGTGCAGCCAAGAGGCAGGACAGGACAAGGAGAATAGCTGGACACCTCATGATGGCAGGGAGGGACAAGACCTCTTTCTGTATCCCTTTTGGACTCAAACACATTCATTATAAAGGCCTCTATGAGGGAGTTTCAAAAAGTTTATGGAAAAATTCCATTATCTTTAGTTTCATTTTTTCCGTGAACTTTTTGAAGCTTCCTTCAATATAGGGGGCTCTAAGAGGTGCCCTGGTGGTATAGTGGTTACATGTTGGGCTGCTAACCGCAAGGCCAGCAATTTGAAACCACCAGCTACACCTTGGGAGAAAGAAAAGGCTTTCTACTCTTGTACAGAGTTACAGTCTTGGAAGCCCATGGGGGCAGTTAGTTCTATTCTGTCCTAAGATCGCTGTGGGTCAGGATCCACTTGATGACAGTGAGTTGGGTTGAGAGCATTTTAAATAGCCACAGGATAGTTCGGATATGGGACTGTGGTAGCACCCTTGCCACGGAGACCTTTAGAACTCATCTTTCCATTTTTGGGGGAACCAGCTGATGTTAGGAAAGGCCATGAGTTCAAATCTAGGCAGTAATCCTAACTGTGAACTGAGGTCACGTTTGTAAAATGAGACTCCCACCTCCCGAGGTGGCTATGAGTAAGAAAGATAGTGTGGGCTGCTTCAGGAACTGTCCTCACCTTAGCTTTCTGCACGCTGCTGGCCTGTCCTAGAGCCAGTCCTCTGACCAAGACACTGCTTCAGAACCCAGAGTGGTGGAGCCCATACCTGGCAAAAGGTCATACTGTAAGACTGTCATATTACAGTAATGTTTCACTTTCATTTAATTAATTCAGGGTTGCTCGTTCCTGGAACAGGGAGCCCGAGTGGTGCATTGGTTAAGTGCTTACCTGTCAACCACAGGTTGCTGGTTCAAACCTACCAGCTGCCCCATGGGAGAAGGGTGTGAGTGTGACAGTTGGCTTCCACAAAGATGAAAACACACTGCCACTGAGTTGAGTCTGACTCAGAGTGGCTCTCTCTAGAGTTTCTGAGGCTGCAAACCAGTGGTTCTCCACCTTCCGAATGCCGCGACCCTTTCATACAGGTCCTCATGTTGTGATGGCCCCCTCAAACCATAAAATTATTTTCCTTGCTACTTCATCACTGTCATTTTGCTATTGTTATGAACTGGGTGACCCCTGTGAAAGGGTTGTTTGACTCCCAAAGGGGTCACGACCCACAGGTTGAGAACCATTGCTGTAAACCTTCATGGGAGCAGAGAACTTCATCTTTCTTATGAGTGGCCAGTGAATTTTAACTGTTGGCATTGAGGTTAGCAGCACAAATAACCCACTACGCCGCCAGGGTGTCTGTGTAAAGGTGACAGGCTTGGAAACCCCCTGGGGCAGTTTTCCTTTGGCTTGTGGGGTTGCCAGGCGTCGGAATCAACTTGAAGTTTTGTACCTGGAATGCTTATCAAAGTAAAATGTTAAAACATGAGAAAGAACATGGAGAAAATTTGGGGCTTGGCACCGTTCATGAAAAGTGCCCTCTTCTAATAGAGAAGGTACAGGCTTTGGAAATGCCCTTTCATTGGAATGGCCCCAGAAGACACTATCCGGTAAAAGTAGGGGATGCACCTTTATCATGCCCCATAAGCACATACTCAAAAGTGGGTTCAATTCCCAAGAGTTCTTTTACCTTACAAGGCAAACAAACCAAAGAAAACCAAACGAGTTCCTGTTCAGTGGATGCTGACTTGTGGCAGTTTTCTCAGCTTAGAACTTTGCACCCGAGAGGTTTTATGACTATGATCTTTTGGAAGCAGATTGCCAGACTTTCCTTCCAGCTGCTGTTGCCTGATTTCAAGCTGCCAAGCTCTTGGTTAGTAGCTCAGCTTTTTAATGGTTTGTGCCATTCGAAGATTCTTCGTATTAGGAATCACAGCTCACAGAGAGATGTCTTGCATGCTCTAGGCACTTAATACCTTTTAAAAAAAACGAATCTCCCTTTTGAAATCAAGAACATTGATAGCAAAAGTGGAGAGTTCTTTTGAGAACCTTAGAAGTCTGCTTCACTCTCTATTTGACCGAACTAATTTTACAGAAAGAAATATTGGTGAGCAGAAGTCAAAGAGACTTTTAAGCAAATGGGCACTTGGGATTTTTTAAAGTCAAAGGTATTTTCTGCCCCAGCACCCCAAAGATCCACCCCCCTTTGCTTCACTTCCAGTCCCAGCTATTGTAACCAGTGTTCATAACAATGGCTAGAGTCCCATAGAAATGAAGCATCATTGCTTGATGCTTAAGGATATTGTAATAAAAACCAGCTGAGACATTTCAGACCTCAGTACTGGCAAGTTGGAGTGTGCCAGACTCTGGGGAAGGGGCTCCCATACATTTTTAGATTTGCAGAACTAAGACATAAGGTTAACCTCTGGTTGCTCAGAAAACTTTTTTTTTTGTATTACCTAGAGTTAGATATTCCTTAAGGATTTCTGATAGTGCCATATTTTATTGTATTTAGTTACATGTCAACATTGTGTAAAGCATTTCAGTGGCTTGTGAGATTTATTTAGGCTTTTCTGGTTTAGTTGAATGTTCAGGAAATAGGTAATCCTGGGTTAAGAACAGTGGCTGGTCGCCGCTTCCATGCTGGGCTGCTAACTGCCAGTTTGCTCGTTCTCATTCACAAGGCATTCATTCCACAAGGGCAAGATGAGGCCGTCTGCTGCTCCGCTAGTAGAGATTTAAAGCTTCCGGATTTTAAAGTCTTGTTTATTTATTGGTTGTTGTGCTATAATCTGTATCAGTGTTTCCCAAAGTGGAAGGATGCAGGGGGCTGCAGAAGCAGGTGTCTACACTTTATTCTGGACTGTGGGTTACAGTATCAAAAGGTTTTAGTTGCCAGGGGGTTGCTGAGTAATTTTGGTTCTTTCAAGGGCAGTTGGCCTAGTAAGTTTGGGAACATGTGATCTCTATGATTCCTGCCCACCCCCAGGAGGGCTCATTGGTCTAACCTTTTTTTTTTTGACTAAGGACCATTTGGATATTTATAACGTGATTCTGGGGCCGTAGTGGCTTGACATTTAATTCACACGCTGCTAATGTGATGGCTAGGAGCCTTGGTCGCAAAGCGGTTATGGGTCGGATTGCTAGCCTCAAGGTCAGCAGTTTGAAACTAGCAGGTGCTCTGTGGGAGCAACACCAAGCTTCCTACTCCCATAAAGAGTTCCAAGCCCCAGAAGCTGACAAAGGCAGTTCTGTCTTGTCCTGTAGTATTGCTGTGAATTGGCGTGCACTCTAAGGCAGTAAGTTTTTTTGTTTCTGAATGTGATAAATGTGATGGCTAGAACTGCTTCTCTTGGATGAGGTGTGTGATATTAGTTGCTATCGACGATATCTGGGGATGTGCCCCACCAGTGTGCTGCAGCATTCAGGTTGCAGTTTCCCCTGGAGGCATAGGTTCTTATCCCACTCTGACAGAGCAACCTTCAAGGAGCCTTGGTGGTGTAGAGGTGAGGTATTTGGCTGCTAATGGAAGGTCTGTGGTGGGGTCTCACCGGCTGCTGCAGAGGAAAATGACAGGAGAGCCGCTTCTGTGAAGATGAAAGCCTTACAGCCGCCACGAGGCAGTTCTCTTAGCCCTGTAAGAACTTGCTAAGAATTGGCGTCAACTTGATGGCTGCCATTATGGTGCTTAATATTATAGGGATGGAAGAGGATGATCATCATTGGAAATTGAAATTTTAAAAACAAGGTTCACTTGGCCCCGGTGAATTGTGTTTGCCATATTGTATGATAATGAGATATCTTTGTAAAGAAATTCCTTTCTTAGTTACTGATTACTTTTGATTCTATATTGCCAGTTTACTCTTAGAATACAAGGAGTCTTCCACTAATATTGAGGATTTCTTCCAATGACTCTTTTCTGTTAGTTCTGATGTAAGTTAAACATCTTAATTTCCTCCTTACTTGTTATTATTGACATTTATTATCAGTTTCTTTATAAATCTGACCTGTCTTTGTCTTTGGAGGTTTGTATTAGAATGATAACAGATTACCTGCCGCAACATTGTATACGTACATTCAAGGGGCTTACAAAAAATTTGGAATTGAAAGATAATGGAATCTTTCCACCAACTTTTTAAAGCCTGCTTGTATTACTAATGATAAGACACCCCCCAAAAATATTTAAAAAGCATTTTAAGTGTGGTTTGTCTTAATTCAGGCACATCATGATTTGGAAAGTTGGGATCTACCTTATCTTCAAAGTTGTTCATGAAATCCATCCCCTGAAGCACAAGGGGACAATATTGTGCTCTAGAGATCTCCCTGTATTGTTAAAGTACACAATCTTCAGTTTTCACGTGTTTTAGTTCTCTGTTTTATGAAAATCTGCTTGGAATTGGGGGAAGCATAATACAATAGCTTGATTTGTTCATTAAAAGATTAGAGCTAGAATTACTGTCAGCACCAACTGAAATTCATTAAATGAGAATGCAAGAAGCATAATTAGGAAAAGTGAGTCATATTGGTTGTGTTTTAGTTACTGTGAAGATTGGAAAAATAAATAATTGAAAGTAGTTTAAAGATTACAAATTAAAAGAAAGTAAAATTGAATCTACCTCTTTGCCACTTGCTAATTTAAATTTTTCCTGAACTGTTAGAATTTGGAGTATTGGGAGTTATCTGTGTTGAATTCTGTGGATGGTGACTATTGAGAGGAGGGCTTTTGTGTATCAGTACTCGAAGCAGAATGGACTTGTGGTGGTTTACAGAGGGGGAAACACCACCAATGATTATCGCAGACTCTGACCTGTGAGCTATGCCAACAATATAAAGGGCATGTAGAGGTTGGAGGTTCAACAGCCAGTGCTTAAAATGAATATCAAAATGATTTCAGAGTAATTTCCTGGTTCATCAAACAATGTGCATTTCTGTGAATGCATGGCTATCTTTAATATTAAAATTACCTTGTTTCGATTATATTTTTTGGCTGTTTTACTTCTTGAACTGTCTCTCTCTCTCTCTCTCTCTCTCTCTCTCTCTCTCTCTCTCTCTCTGTGTGTGTGTGTTAATGTAAGGACCTCTGGTGGCTTGGCAGTGCTAACCTCAAGATTGGCAGTTCAAGCCCACCAGCTGTTCCATGTGAGAAAGGCCGCCTCCTGCTGGAAAGATTATGATTTCAGAAACGTGTGTAGGATCCCTGAGTCTGTATGGCAGTGGGTTTGGTTTTTGTTTGTTATGTTAAGTTAGAACTATCTGTTTACATTTCTGGGCTAGAAAGGTACCCCACAGTTTTTGAGAAGGGCTCTTAAGAACTGCGAATGTTTCCTTAAACAGTATTTTTCAACTTGTGGGTCGCAACCCATTTCGGGGTTGAATGACCCTTTCACCGGGATTGTCCGATTCATAACAGTAGCAAAATTATAGTGATGAAGGAACAACGAAATAATGTTATGGTTGGGGGTCACCACAACATGAGGAACTGTATTAAAGGGTTGCAACATTAGGAAGGTTGAGAACCACTGCCTTAAAAGGATAATTTCTTCACACCAGGGTTTCATAGTTAATAATTGATGCTCAGTAATGCAAGGACAGTTGAGCAGTTCCCTTCTTTCTTGGGCTAGCCATAGGTTTTGTGTGACTCATTTGGAGAAAAATGTTGCAAACCATATGAGAGACTGAGAACCTGTCCATAGCACTGTATTGCGAATTGAGTGAGTTTATATACTTAAGGCTTAGAATAGGATCCAGCTCCTGGAAAGTGTTATGTACACGTTTGCTCTCTTTGTTTCTATTTACTTACAAATAACATAATGTCTGACCCTTAAAGACTTGAGTCTCAAGTGGACCTTATAAAGATATGATATCTTTTTGTATACTTACACTTAGGGAAGTAGGTATTTCTTTTCCAAAATCAATTTACTTAGCCATTCACAGACTAAGCAAGACAGTATTTCACTGTACTTGTCACTCTGTATATTAACATTTGCTAAAGAACTTTAAAAAGAATTTTTGAATGAAGTAACATTTGGAAGCTGTCAAAGTCAGTACATTCCTGAACTGACGGACCAGTCTTGCCAAGCATGAGCTGTGTTGCTTTATGACAGATGTTAAACCATTGCATTCACCTGTCTTCCCCAGCTGGTGTGTGCAGTGACTTAGAGGGAAAGGGGGTGGGGGTGGGGCTTGGATGCCTGTGTGTGTCATTACTGTGAAACATGAGGAGGAATATATAGTTAAGAGGTTGGTAGATGCAATTGGGACAAATAGAAAATAGCTATTAACCTAACATCTTAACATTAAATAGGAGATTTGAAGCTTTAAAAATTTTTAAAAATTTATGTAATCATTTTATTGGGGGCTCGTACAACTGTTTATCATGATCCATACATCCATCCATTGTGTCAAGCAGATTTGTACATTTGTTGCCATCAGAGAATTGAAGCTTTTTAAAAAGAAAAAAACAAAAAACCTGAGGTTGCTAGGAGTTCTGCAAAAATATCTTTGGAGCCAGGTGGCTGAGAATATGAATTTCGTGTGTTAGACATTTTTTCTTCGTCTGTGAGTTTCTACTTAGAGCTATTTTTATGAGCGGAAATGATAGATTTGTTCATGTGCAATTTTGATCTATAATAAAACCTGTATTTAGTTTTTATTTGGACTTTTGAAAAGTCCCCCCACCTCCAAATCCCCTCCCTATTTCCCCCTCATGGAAAATGGTTATTACAATGTCCAAACCACTCGTCTCTCATACTTAAGATAATGAGTATCATCATTGACATGGCTTCCGTTTCTATGGGGACCAGAAAATGTATTCACCCTAGTGGATTTCTTTCCTTTCATAATGAATTCAAATAAGTGACTGTGATTGATAATTTTCAAAAGGCAGTACCTACATGTATCTGAAGTAGGTATGTGATAAGGTAGACCAAGGCTCCAAGAAGTCCCCGTGACAGTTTGAGTTCAGTAAGTTGTGATGGAACCGGAATGTTAAACAGAATATTGTGTTCTTTAACTGTTGAATGCTGGTTTTTCTGCCATACTTGAGCTCCCGTCACAGTAAATATTCAAAGATGGAACCACGAAAGTTTCAGTGAAGGAACGGTAAGGGTATTTTTACACATAGATACCATTTCACCTCTGCTTGATTGTGAGCTTGAGACTGGGTCCCCTGTGATGGTTTTTCTCTTTTACTCTCTCCCATCTGTTTTTCTGCTCTTTCTTTTCTTTTGCCTTTTCCCTCTCTATTTCACTTCCCTCCTCCTGCAGTAGTTATGTTGCCAAGAAAGAGCGCTGGGGCCCACGGAGAGCTCTGAAGGTCAGCTGTTCAGAAGTAGCACTGGAGTCTAAGGAGGAGTGGTGATCTCGCCACCTCTTGTGTCGTAATGGAGAAAGCGTAATTTTATTGTGTACCTCTTCAGGGTAGAGTTTTAGAAAAAAGGATAGGTTTGTGACCCAGACAGGTAAGGATTCTAGAATGCGAGCTAATCTTCCTTGCAAGCTGGGTGACCTAGGACATACTGTCTTCTCAGAGACTCAGTTTGCTCCTTGGTAAAGTCATGATACATCATCTGCTTTGCAGGCTTAGTTTGGAGGTAATGTATGTGAAATGCCTTACAACTATCTCTAACGTTTCCATCGCTGAGGCCGGGGACTGTGTCACGCAGGGCTGCATCCCCAGTGTCTGGGGCCGTGAACCCGGTCATCGTTACTTCTCCCTGGATACTCAGGGAGACAGAGACCACTCTTGCAGTGGGAAAGACATATTCTTCCTGTGTATAAAACCATGCTGACTTTATAAGACTCTTCCACTGTTTCTTACTCGTGCCTTTTTTGATTTGTATCTTAATACTTTTCTCAAAGTGCACTTTTTTCTAATCAAGGTAATTTTTAGATGATGTAGTGTGAGATAAACTAGACATAGGTCTAAAGACTGATTATTAGGTCCGAAGAAAGGTGCTGGTTCGGTCAGAGTACAGTCTGAAAGGCCTTCTCTGCCAACGGGTGCCAAGTGCTGGGAGAGGCTCTAGGCCAGTGGTTCTCACCCTTCCTCATGCCGCGACCCTTTCATACAGTTCCTCATATGGTGGTGACCCCCAACCATAAAATGATTTTCGTTGCTACTTCATAATTGTAATTTTGCTATTGTTATGAATCAGACGACCCCTGTGAAAGAGTCATCTAACCCCCAAAGGAGTCATAACCCACAGGTTCCAAACTGCTGCTCTAGGCAGATTTTTTTCCTCTTTCAGCTGTGATTGAGAGCTGGTAGTGTCTGGCATGCAGGAGACATGTGGTAAATGTTGTTTTGAAGGAATGATTGTATTCCTGAATAAGTAGTATGGTCAGATATTAAGGTTCGATGGGATCTCTATCAGGAGTATTTATTTGAGCTGGGACATTGGTGGTTCCTGGGTAGAGTTCTCCACTTCCAAGCAGTAGATCTCGTTTTGATTATTAGCCAACACGCGCCACGCAGCGCCAGCAGTCACCTGTCTCTGGAGGCTTGCCTGCTGCGGTGGTGAGCAGCTTTCCGTGGAGGTCCCTGACTAAGACGAACTGAGAGAAAAGACCTAGCAGTCTCTTTCTGAGAAGCAGCCAGTGAATGCCCTAGAGAGCGCCCGATGGCCAATCATGAGTATGGTTCAAGACCGGTAGCAGTTTGGCCTGCTGTGCCTAGGGTCACCACGTGCAGGGTCAACTTGATGGCAGCTAACAATTTATTTGATTAGCTTTGCTTAGGAATAGTGTCCAATAGTAAGTGAATCTTAGTTCAGCCTGCAATGAAACCAACCCATTTTCCTGTCATACTTTGTGCTTTGACTAGACAGAGATTTGCTGGTTCACAAGAGCTGCTGCTGGCACGAATCTGCCACTTTACAGCTGTCCTTGAATCTACCATAGAACACCGTGGGCTGGAGACTTGGACCCGAGCAACGTTACCTTTGTCTCCCGTCTCCTGTGGATGGAGATGCAGTGATTACAGTGGAGGGCAGAGCTTTGGGGAAGGGTTTGTTCTGCTCTCTCCCCTGTCCCTGTCCCCTCTTTTATTTATATCACACGCTCCAGCTCTGGCCCTGGGTGATGAAGGAAAGCTAAGCTCTATGAACGTTTCTCTCTCTTCCTCTCTGTAGTTTCTCTTTCCTCCCAGGTGGACTTTGCTCTTTCGCCCAATCTGTCTTGTTTGATGTGTGTGCAGGAAATGGAGAAAGCGTAATTTCATGGTAGCCTCAGCAAAGGCAATTCCAAAGAAACATTTCATTGGCTGTTGCAGAAATCCCCACCCCATTCTAGCCTCTCACCTCTGCCCCTCACCTTCAGCAATGATGAGGTGAGTATCAGGCTCTCCAGCAGGGTGCAAAATCGAGGTGGCAGAATTTTAAGTAATACGAGAGCTGCTACTTGGTTGCAACTCGTAGTGGCCCTGTGTGCAAGAGAGTGAGACATCGCTGTGTTTGAGCTCATGGTTGCAGCCGCTGGGTCAAGGCATCTCATTGAGGGTGGTCGACTCTACCAAGGATGAGGTCTGCGTGTAGGAACTGGTCCCTCCACAGGACATATCCAGAGTAGGTGAGATGAAGTTTTGCACTCCTTGCTTTTGAGGAGCATTCTGGGTATACTTTTTCCCCAGACAGATTTGTTCATCCTTCTGGCAGTCCACAGTCAGGATCCGTTGCCAACATTATAATTCAAATGCATGAATTCTTATATGGTATCTGATGGCTCATATTTTGAAAGATTATACACTATTTGGGGAGATTTTCTTTTACTAGAAACTTTGTTTCCAGGCTCTTCATTTTGCTGTGTGTCATGTGGTAACACCCCATCTTTCCTTGTCCTTTGTATGATGTCAGAGCCTCGTACATTTTGAGTAGACCAGTCTGTGACCCCAGAAGACCTTTCTTGGGTGAATGGATCCTCAGAAATAGAGATAATCAGGATCTGTCGCCCCAAATTTTCTTTCTTCCAGAAGACTCATTTCCACACGTCAAGTATAAGCGAGGCCTATAAACTCAGCTGAGCGCTTTTATTTAACCATCCAAACAGTTTCTATTTCAGTTCTGGAAAAGATATTCTGTCAACTCCCCTCTCAATACATGACTTTTTTGGTGCGCTGCCCCGCTGCCACTGCTTCTCTAAGGGATGTACGGTTCTTTAGGGAGAGAAAGAGGAGGCTTCCTACTCCTGTTAGGAGGTGTTGACTCACAAGGATCAATCTAGAACGGAAAAATGGGTGAGGGGTGATGCAGAACGATGTAAGATATGGAAAAAATAATCTATAACTTATCAAGGGAAAGGGAGGGAGGGGGAAGAAATGGGGAGCTGATATCGGGCTCAAGTGGGAAGAGAATGCTTTGAGAATGATGATGACATATGTGCAAATGTGCTTGACACACTGGAGGAATGTATGGATTGTGATGAGATGTAAGAGCCCCTGATAAAAGTCTTAAAAAAAAAAAGAGGTATTGTCTTCGAACCCCCCCAGGAGCAGTAGTCCTTTGTCCTATAGAGACACAGTCAGGATTGACTTAATGGCTGTGAGTGAGAGGGTCACTCCTTGCTACTGGGTTACTGTTCTTTTGTGTGTGACAACAGGTGAGCTATTGTTAGTATTGTTTCAAATTCAGTGTATAGGACAAATGTTAGATTTCTAGGACTTGGAAAACCCGGATAGCAGAACACTTAAGTGTAGGGAGGGTCCTGCTGGGTCACAGAGTTAGCTGGAAAGAATGGTGTATATTGTAGTTCAAAGATTACAGTAACTTCTACATGAGCAATGATCCAGAAGGAGATCAAAATAACAATACTGGTTACCTTTCAGGGGACAGGAATGAGGTTTCTTTTTTTTTTTTTCAGCCTTGGTATTCAGAAAAATTAACTAAAAACCAGAATAGGTAATGTTACGTCTGTTTTACAAATAAATACAAAGTAGAACATTGGTGACCATCGAATCAAACCTTTTTATAATCAGTTGTAATATGAGACAATGTCTATATCAGTGGTTCTCAACCTTCCTAATGCTGCGACCTTTTAATACAGTTCCTCATGTTGTGGTGACCCCTCCAACCATAAAATTACTTTCGTTGCTACTTCATCATTATCATTTTGCTACTGTTATGAATCAGGTGACCCCTGTGAAAGGTTCGTTCAACTCCCAAAGGGGTCTCGACCCACAGGTGGAGAACTATTGATCTATAGGAATCTTTCATTCCTTCTATCCTTCCTCCTTCCAATAGCCATCTACACCCACCTCTCCACCTGTGGTAATCAGGTAAGAGTGATAATCAAATGCGATCACAAGAGAAATATAAAGTGTAGTCTCTACTATAATTGCTTTTTTTTTTTTTTGCCTATAAGGAAAGCTTAAGAGGTCATCTATCTAGACCCAGAGAAAGCATTATTTTTGATGTTCAGCAGGAGGGGTAGAGTACTGAGTGATTTTCAGAAGTGGTTTGTAGGACGGTGAATAGGTAAGTTCTCTGTGTGAAAAGATTTGTATTTTTACTATGCTGAAATTCTTACTGGGTGATTTTTTAAAAATTGTTTTATTAGGGGCTCATACAACTCTTATCACAATCCATTCATACATCAGTTGTGTAAAGCACATCTGTACATTCATTGCCCTCATCATTCTCAAAACATTTGTTCTCCATCTAAGCCCCTAGCATCAGGTCCTCATTTTTTCTGCTCCCTCCCCACTTCCCCCTCCCTCATGAACCCTTGATAATTTTGTCCAATGTCTCCCTTCACCCACTTTTCTGTTGTCTGCCCTCCAGGGAGGAGGTCACATTGTAGATCCTTGTAATCGGTTCCCTCTTTCCAAACCACCCTCCCTTCAGCCTCCAGGTATTGCCACTCACACCACTGGTCCTGAAGGGATCATCTGCTCTGGATTCCCTGTGTTTCTGGTTCCTATCTGTACCAGTGTACATCCTCTGGTCTAACCAGACTTGTAAGGTAGAATTGGCATCATGATAGTGGGGGAGGAGGAAGCATTAAAGAACTAGAGGAATGTTGTATGTTTCATTGTTACTACATTTCACCCTAACTGGCTGGTCTCCTTCCCAAGACCCTTCTGAAAGGGGATGTCCAGTGGCCTACAAATGGGCTTTGGGTGTCTACTCCGCACTCACCTCCTCATTCACAATGATATGATTTTTTGTTCTGATGATGCCTGATACCAGATCCCTTCGACACCTTGTGATTGCACAGGCTGGTGTGCTTCCTCCGTGTAGGCTTTGTTGCTTCTGAGCTAGATGGCCGTTTGTTTACCTTCAGCCTTTAAGACCCCAGACGCTATATGTTTTGATAGCCAGGCATCATCAGCTTTCTTCACCACATCTGCTTTGTCTCCAGCAGTTGTGTCAGGAAGGTGAGCATCATAGAATGCCAATAATAGAAGAAAGTATTTTTGCGTTGAGGGAGTACTGGAGTGGAGGCCCAATGTCCTTCTGCTACCTTAATACTAAACCTATAAATATATGCACATAGATCTATTTCCCCATCCTCATAAATAAGTATATTTGCATATGTACAAGCCTTTATTTAGACCTCTATAAATGCCCTTTGCCTCCTAGCTCTTTCCTCTATTTCGTTTGACTTTCCTCTTGTCCTGCTATCATGCTCAGTCCCCACCAGGGTTTCAGCAGTTCCTCTTGGATACATTACCCTTGATCATGCCCTACCAGGCCTCCTACACCCTGCTCACCACCGATTTGGATCACTTGTTATTCCCTTGTCCCTGGGTTTGTTAGCAACTCTACCTTTCCTCCCACCTCCTCTTCTCTCATGTCCCACCCAGAACTATTGGTTCAATTGTTTTCTCCTCCAGATTGTTGATCCAGCCTATTTTTTTTAAGCCTATTTTCTTTAGACAGAACTGTGGAGATAATAACATGCACAAAAACAAGACAGAGCAAAACCAAGCAACAATATACACAACAACAACAACAAACCAATGACAAAAACAAAACAAAATAAGAAAGAAAAACCTGTAGTTAGTTCAAGGATTGTTTGTTGGCCTTTAGGAGTGTTTTCCAAAACAGTCTGTTGTGGCACCATGCCCTGGCCCCAAAGTCCACCTTCAGCATTCCCTGGGGACCTCGCTGCTCCATTCCCTTGCTGTTCTGTTGCACCCCCCTTAGTGTTTTGTCTTGGTGTGGCGGCATCAGATCGGGCGCAATTCCCACACTGTGTCTCTGGTGTTGTCCCCTGTAGGGCTATGGGTCAGTGAGGGACGTCATGTCTCATAGTGGGGCCGGCCATGTGGTCTTCTCTGTGGACTGGCTGCTCTAATTGGGAACATCATCCTCAAGGCCTGGTAGGCCAGGATGTGCTCCTCTCTCTCCTCCTCCCCATTCATCTGCTCCCGTGTGCTCTGATCTGATATGTCCTTCTCCCAGAGCTGCAGATTCACTGTGGTCCTTTAAAATAAATTCTTCTGGGGGAGGGGCAGGTGTCCATGTAGTATTTGGGATTGGGACCAGCCCCTCAGACCTCTCCACTGGTTCCCTCCATGCTGGCATGTTGCATTCACATCTTGGAGCACTGTGTTGATGTCTGGTCCCTCTTTCCCTGTGGAGATATAAACAGTACCCTCTCCTTGGATGGGTTAGTGCCCTGTGTCCCCACTACCCATTTCTTTTATTATTATTATTATTTTTAACTTTCCCCTCCTTTTTAGTTGTCTACCATGTGTATCCTTACTGGGTGATTTTAATGCTTCCAGGAGCTGCTCCCGGACTGTCATGGTCTTCACAGTAACTTGTGACTTGTACTCTCATTTACTAATCAGCTTGTCAACATCATGCCCGTTCTCTGTTAATTGACTCTAGACTTGACATTTTGTTTTTGTGTAATACCTTTGAAGGAACCAAGAGAGCTGGGTCATTGGCATTCAGTTTAGAGTGTTGGTAGATGTGAATTCAGTTTTCACTGCCTACTACTCCAAACCTTGGAGGCGTAAACCATTGAATTATTTCACTGTTCTGTGTTTTAGGGAGCCCTGGTGACATAGTGGTTACATGTTGGGCTGTTAACTGTAAGGTCAGCAATTTATAGCCATCTCTCACCGTGCGCGAGAAAGACGAGACTTTTGTACACCCATAAACCATTACATTCTTGGAAACCCACAGAGGCTGTTCGATTCTGTCCCATAGGGTCACTACTATGAGTCATTATTGACTCGATTGAAATGATTTGTTTGCTTCTGATCGTCTGGTTAGGGCTCTCTGGTGTTGTAGGTGGGTTACGTGTTGGTCTGCTAATCTCAAGGTCAGCTGTTTGAAGTGACCAGCCACTCCTCGGAAGAAAGAGGAGGCTTTCCTACTCTGTGGTAACGATTCAGTCTTGGAATCCACAGGGACAGTCCCTGGAGTTGTAATCAACTTGATGGCAGTGCTTTTGCTTCTTCTATGGCTATGAGCACTTAGTGGTAGTGTGGGTTCAGCATTGGATGCCATTCATAAAGTTGTCAGTTTAAACCCATTAACTTCTCTATAGGAGAAATATTAGGCTATATGGATCTATAAAGATTTAAGACCTTGGAAACCCCAAGGAGGCATTCTGGTCTGCCCTATAGAGTCACTATGACATAGACCATGGGTTAGTCTGTGGTTTAGCAATTTGGCCTGGTCTTCGCTGCACAGTGGTTCGGGCCTCTGCTGGCCTCATAGACCCACAGTTAGCTAGTGATTTGGGCCTCACAAACATCTTGCTGTTGACTGACTGTGAAGTAACAGGTTCCAGGCCTTTGTGTGTCAGATCATCCAGCAGGTTAGCTTGGGTTTTACATGTTGGTGATTGTGGGGTTCCCTACAGCAGTCAAACAAGAGCAAGCCCAGATGCTTACATATGGTCCAAATCTCTGCTTCCATCATGCTATTCCACTGACAAGTTACAAAGGCCAGCTGAAATCCTGATTGGGGAAAGGCTTCGCCGCTTTGTGGAGGAACTGGACAATTATGCTACAGTGGCATACATTCATGGTGGGAAATAATTTGTGGCCAGATATTCTTAGGGTTCAAAATCTTGGATTAATGGATATTGTCTTTACCTTTCAAATAGATGAAGAATCCACCTACTTCTCACCCACCTCCTCTGTTACCTTCTAAGTCTAGACTATTGCCATCATTTACATTCTAATGGTTCCGTTTCCCTTGCCCACTGAACTCTGCACAGAAGCCAGAGCAAACTTCTAAAAATAGAAATTAGATCATATTACTCTGTTCGAAACCTTCCATTGGCTTCCCATCTCATTCAGAACATAATTTGAAGGCTACATAGCATTACAGAATATGGTCTTTTCTCTAACCTCATCTTTTATCACTCTTCCTCACTCATTCCCACTCCAACCACACTTTACTTTTTTGCCGGACCTTAAATGTACCACGGATATTCCTGCTTCGGAGCTCTGCATTTGCTGTTTCTCTGCCAGATATTCAGGCTGGTTCCTTCGTTCAGGTTTCTGTTTAGATGTTACCTTCTGGGAGAAGCCTTCACTAGTGGTGCTACATAAACTAGCATTCTTTCCTCCCAGGCTCTGGCTAGCACCAGCTATTTGTTTTTCTAATCTTGGTCTCCCCCAGGGAAGTTCTATGAGGGCAGGAAATTTGAGTGCTTTGTTTGCAGTTTATCCTGTTGCTTAGAACAGTGCCTGACCCAGGGCTTAACACATCCCCTAAATGTCAGTGCCATAACTGTTCAGTGAAACTCATTACCCAGCCTTAGCGGCAAGCCTTCACTTGAGTTGATAAGGCCGTTCCCATCCTTGCTGAGATACAGGTGTCCTCTCCTCTCCCCTTGCCTGATGCTTGGCTGCATTGACTTAACAATAATTAGCAAAGAGTTCATCCTATTCCTCCTTATACAATATTTAACCTATTTTAATTGATAGCTTTCTTTTTTTTTTGTTTTTTAACAATTTATTGGGGCTGATACAATTCTTTTCACTGTTCATACATATACATACATCAATTGTATAAAGCACATCCATACATTCCCTGCCCCAATCATTCTCAAGGCATTTGCTCTTGATAGCTTTCTTATAATGTTCATTTATAAAGACCTATCTCTGGAAATATTTGGAAATATCATTATATGTTGTGTATAGTCAATGTAAATGCATAAAAAGCAGCAGTTTGAAACGGCTATCTGCTTTCTGTGGAGGGTGGCATGTAGGGGAGGACACGGGTCAAGTTAGACGGAGGCTTACCTAGGTCACTGTTGTAACGTTAACCTTCTCTCCCCCTTAAAGCCCTTCAAACCCTCAGGCCTCTTTTACTCAGACTTTGTGTTCCAAACTGCTGAGGTCCTACAGGACAAGGCTTCCTTGGAGCTTTAGCCAACTTAGCCATACAGCTGCTGCCCTGCAAGTATAATTTGTATCTGGGTTGGCTTTCTTAAACCTGCAGCTTTAAATCTGAATTCTGTTTGTGGTAGGTTTGTGTTAGTAACGCATAGTCAAACCTCTAATTTGGAGTGAAATAGGATGGGGGCCAGTAGGAGAAAGGGCAGTCTGACTTAGTGAAATATCTGAATCATAGGATATTTATAAAGACAATTATATGATTTTAAAATTATAGTTCACGTTATAGACTGAGATGTAACTGGGACATACATAGTGAGCCATGTAACAACAGTAATGGAAACATTTATAATTTACTGCAGACCCACAAACTGCCCTGAGATATATTTATCCTAATGATTTTAAGCACTGAAGTTCGGGTAAGAGTTACTTGGCTCCAATTGGAAGACCATTCTAATGAACCTTAAAAACTCAAATCAAACCCATTGCTATTGAGTTGATTCCTACTCAGCGACCCTATAATAGTAGAACTGGGCCATAGAATTACAAAGGGTGTAAATATTTATGGACACAGTCTGCCACACATTTTTCCTAGGGACCAGTTGATGGGTTTGAACCATCCACCTTTTAGTTAACAGCTGAGTTTTTAGCCACTGCACCACCAAGACAGCTTCAACTATCCTTCCTTAAAACCAAACTCATTGCTGTAGAGTTGATTCCAACTCATAGTGACCCTATTGGGCAGTACAACTGCTCCCGAGGGTTTCTGAGATTTTCTGTGTGGGAGTAGACAGTCTTAGCTTTACATTGCAGAGCAACTGATGAGTTTGAATGGACACATTTTTGTTTGGTAGCCTTACATTTAACCTCCGATGCCAGGGATCATTTATTTATTGAAAGCATTGACTTGAAAAATGACTGATTTTTGTATTACAGTCTCTTAATTTGTAAGGACCTGAAAATGTGCAGATTAATTTATACTTAATTAGAGTCAGATTCTTCAGTCTGAAATGTTATAAATTTGAAAGAGAAAACGCTTAGGCAGGAGATTTCACTGAAAGTCTTGGCTTCTTTCCTTCTAGCATTTTGTTTTTACTTCCTTGGAGATGTCTTTTTCATCCTGGAAAGAGGATGAATGTGTCTTATGCTTTGCTGCCCCACAGCTGCATGAGTTTGAAAGCTGGGAAGCAAAGCAAAAGGTTGTGTAAGAAATTTCATGGAGAAGGGTGCTGGGAAGTGCTGGTAAGGATTGTGAGACTGTTCTGTACTCTAACCTCTTAGGAAGGGACAGGGTTAAGAACACACATATTGGAAGCAGACAGGCCAGGGCAGTGATTCTAAACCTGTGGGTCACGACCCCTTTGGGGTCAAACAACCCTGTCACAGGGTTCACCTGATCCATAGCAGTAGCAACATTACAGATATGAAGTAGCAATGGAAATAATTTTATGGTTGGCGGTCACCACAACATGGGGAACTATATTAAAGGGTCACG
Organism: Tenrec ecaudatus; assembly: GCF_050624435.1. Classification (NCBI taxonomy): domain Eukaryota; kingdom Metazoa; phylum Chordata; class Mammalia; order Afrosoricida; family Tenrecidae; genus Tenrec; species Tenrec ecaudatus. Next base: position 41,414,198 of record NC_134543.1, read on the forward strand.
GCATTAGGAAGGTTGAGAACTACTGGGGTAGGATTTACTGCAGTTGCCATTTACTATTTGAGTGATCTTAAATTGAAAGACAAAAAAAAAAATTGAACATTGAATTTACAATATTTGAAAGGTTTTATGGGCAAATACTGAATGATTCAGGAAGCATCAAAAAGCAATAGACAGAATACATAGAGTCACTGTGCCAAAAAGAACAAGTCAATATTCAGTTATTTCAAGAGGTAGCCTAAGAGCAAGAACCAATGGTGCTCAAGGGAAACTTTGAAGCTGCATTGAAGGCATTAGCCAAAAACAAGGCTCCAGGAATTGATGGAACGTCAACTGCAGTGCTTCAACTAGCTGATGACGCACTGGAAGCACTCATTTATCTCTGCGAGGACATTTGGAAGAAAGCTGCTTGGCCAACTGGACGAAGTTCATATTTGTACCTAAAAGATAGGTGATGTGAAAGAACGCTCAAATTATGGAACATTGTCATTGCTATCACAAGCAAGTAAAATTTTGCTGAAGATCATCCAACAACAGTTGCAGCAGTTCATTGTCAAGGAGCTGACAAAAGTTCAGGGATATCATTGCTGGTGTCAGAAGCAGTGAATACCAGAGATGTTTTCTTGTGTTTCATTGACTATACAAAGGCACTTGACTTGGGTAGATCATAGCAAATGATGGATAGATAGCCTTGAGAAGAATGGGAATTCCACAGCACTTTACTGTGCTCATGGGGAGCCTGCACTTGGATCAAGATGCAGTTATGTGAACAGAACAAGGTAATATAGCATGGTTAAATCAGGAAAGGTGTGTCTGTGTCAAGGTTGTTGCCTCTCACCATGCTTACTCAATTTGTATCCAAGAGACTGGATTATATGAAGAAGAATGTGGTATCAGGATTGGAGGAAGATTTATTAACAACCCGTGACATGTAGGTGACAGTCTTGCTCCTGAAAGTGAGGAGGACTTGAAGCACTTGCTGTCGAACCTAGAAGACTGTAGCCCAACAATATGGGTTTCAGTTCAATGTAAAGAAAACCAAACTCCTGAAAAGATTGGAGTTGTCAAGGAGTTAATCATGCTTGGATCCATGTTTAATGCTCATGGAAGCAGCGGTCCAGATCAAATGATGCATTGCACTGAGTAAATCTGCTGCCCAAGACCTCTTGAAAGTGTTTAAGCAAGAATGTTACTTTGAGGACTTAGCGGTGCCTGACCTAAGCCGTGGTCTTTTCTGTTGCTTCATATGCATGTGAAGGCTGGACATTGAGTAAAGAAAACGAGAAGAATCAGTGTATTTGAATTGTAGTGCTGGAGAAGAATGTTGAATGGAAATATGGACTGGAAGAAGTAGGCCCAGAGTGTTCCGTAGAGGCAAGGACGGCAAGACTGTCTTGCATACTCTGGACATGTTACTTGGAGGAGACCAGTCCCTGAAGAAGGACATCACACTTGTTAAAGTGGAGAGTCAGAGAAAAAGAGGAAGGCCCTAAACAAGGCGGTTGACAACAAAGGGCTAAACATAAGAACAATTGTAAGGATGGGTGAGGTTGACCCCAGGACCAGACAATGTTTTGTTCTGTTTTACACAAGGGTCTCAATGAGTCAGAACTGAGCTGACAGCACCTTACACCAGCAGCAGCAGCAGCAGCAGCAACAACAACATTTAAGTTATTTTAGTCTTGGTGGTACAGCAGTTAAGTGCTTGACTGTTAACCATAAGGTGAGCTATTTGAACCCCGCCTTTCTCCACTTCAGGAGTTACCAGATAATCCCCTCCCACGGTGATTAAAGTTTAGGAAATCCTGTGGAGCGGTTCTGTGATGTCACATGACACTGCCAAGAGTTGATAGTGACCTATTGGCACTTATAATAAGGCTCTGGAGGCTGTTCTGTGGTAAAGTTGTCCCCTTTCATCCAAGAAACCGAGTTCAGTTCTTGGTCTAATGTACCTCATGTTTGGCCACTGCCCATCAGTGGCAAGTTGAGTGTTGCTATGATGCCAGGTGTATTTCAGCAGAGCTTCCAAACTAGGACCCACTAGGGGGAAAGACCTTGCCATCTACTTCCAAAAAAACAGCTATTGAAAACCCTATGGTCAAGTCCACAGCCAAACACGAGAATGGTGCAGCACCATGCAGCATTTTGTTCCATTGTGCTTGGCACAAGAGCATCTACCAACAGCAGCAGCAAGGTGTTTCCCCCTCAGTTCTTCTGTAGTAACAAGACCTCTTTCTTAGGGCTATTGTAAGGGTTAAATGAAGTGACCTGTGCAGAAGGCTCAGTCCTCTAAGTAACCTTAGTGAATGCTTAGGAAAGGATGACTAATACATGGGGAAGGCATATTCTCTCAATAACTAGAAAAATGCTGATGCCCAAACTAAGGGTACCCATCATGTACAGTTACGTTTCATCCTGGTTCCTGTGAAAATCTCAAATGCATGCATGTAATTTGTGAGAGGGCCAGGTGGAAGGGAATGTTGAGGGCAGTGGCTGCAGTAGTAGCGCTCCAGAGGATGGCAGCTGGTGGGGCGTAATTCTCCAGGTCTCTTCATGTGTGCACAGTGTTGTTTAGTGAGAAGAGACTCAAAGCACATACGCACTAATGGAGGCAGAGAGCTCAGGGCACAGGAAGAGAACATCGGAGTGGGTTTGAGGAAGGGCACGTGTGCAGAGAGGAGTGGTGGTGGTGGTGGGGGCGGGAGGGCGGGGGCTGATCGGGTTTGGGTTCCAAAAGCAATTAGGAACCACTCAAGCCAGGCCTCCCCAAAATGGAGTGATACAAACGAAGGTCTGGACTAGTAGAATTCTTGCCTTTTGGCTTATCACAGATATTCGGGGTGCTCTTTTTCAAATTTATATGTGCCAGGCCCCAGAGAATTATTATCCCAGCCACAGAGCTGCAATTTGCTTGAGGTCCTGGTTGTTTTTTGTTTTTGTTTTGTTTTCTTAACCTCCTTTAGAAATGCAGGGATTTTTGCCTTCCATAACATATTAATTATGTTAAAATTTGTGATTTTGGTTAAGTAAACTGCCCCTGGGCACACTGCCATGTTTATGTTCTGGCTTCTGAGAAGGACCTTCCCATCCCCAACGCTCCCCCAGATTAATCTGAGAGCAAGGTAATTAGTAAGTAGGGTCGTGGCACTTACAGAAGAAAAGAGGCTCCTTAGGGCCCACTTAGGTCCCCAGTCCTTTCTGTATGGGGCCCTGGAAGGTTTTGAAAGCCCACTGACAGTTTTCCAGTGTTTCTTGCTTACTCCGCCTCTCTCCCAGCATGCAACAGAGGTGCCCTTAAACAGAAGTGCAGTGTATGCACGATAGCTGTGCCGCTCTCTATAGGCAGTGTGTGGTATTGTAGAGGTCTGCCTTACTCCTACCCGTGTATTATTTTAAACACACAAACAACCAGACAACCCCACTGCTGTCGATTCTGCCTCATAGTGACCCTATAATGATAGCAGACCTTCCCCATAGGTTTTCTAAGGCTGTAATTGTTGTTGACTTTTTGTTGAGCAAATTGGTTTTTCCTTTGACAATTCATACATATATCATTTTGTGACATTGATTGATTGCATTTGCTGAGAATAACAGCACTCTTTCCATTTCCTTCCCGTTTCTGTTTGTCTTTCTTTCCTGTCCCTTCCTGCCCTCTGACCTTTATCCCTGGGTAAGTGCTGGCTTTTTGATCTCATAAGGTTGATTGCTTTAAGGAATAACTTACCTGCCTGGTGTTATTGTTCACCCTAATGTAGGCCTGTCTCTTGTTTGGCTGGAAGCTGAGCCATGGGAGTGAGTTCATTTCCAGGTTTGAAAGAGGCCTAAAGGACCATATTATTGAGGGTTCCTGCAGTCATTACCAGAGCAGCGAGCCTCTTCTTTTTATGATTTGGAGTTTTGGTCCTCAGTTTTCTCTCATTCTGCCCAGAACTGTCTACTGTGTTCCCTTTAGAGTACAGTGATAGCTGGGTATCATCTAGTTCAGTGGTTCTCAATCTGTGGGTTGCGACCCCTTTGAGGGGTCAAAGGACCCTTTCACAGGGGTCGCTCAGTTCATAACAGTAGCAAAATTACAGTTATAAAGTAGCAACAAAAGTAATTTTATGGTGGGGGGCGCCTCAGCACAACAAGTAGAACTGTATGAAAGGGTCATGGCATTAGGAAGGTTGAGAACCACTAATCTAGTTCTTCTGATCTCAAGGTCATGGAGGCTGTGACTTGTGTGGTCTGTTAATCCTTTAGTTGATTCCATTTGTCTTTGATTTTCTTCACTCTTCTCCAGAGGGTGAGAGACCAATAGTTGGACCTTAGGGTGGGTGCTCACAAGCTTTTAAAACTTTCTGTTGTTATTTACCTTGGTAGGATGTAGGACACTGTTTTTGTGGGATAAGTTATGCCATTTGACCTTGATGGCCCTCGAGAGACAATGATCCTGAGCTCCTAGGACCAGTAACTCATTTGCCTGAGGTATTTGGTTATGGTTGAGATGTTTTCGTAACATTGCCTCCTGTGTGCTCCTACTTGGATGTATTTTTATCACATATAGGTACTTAGGTAGAAATATTCTCTGTTAAACCCATTCTTGGTTGTAAACTTTGAGGGAGCAGACTATGCCACATCTTCTCCTTTAGAATGCCTGGTGGGTTCCAACCACCAGGGATCGATCCTTCCTGCTGACCTTAGGCGATCACTAATGTACTTCATATCTCTAGATTTGCCCATTCTTATGTTGTATATAAATGGACTCATACATTATGGAGTCCTTTGTGATTGGCGTCATTTACTTAGTATATTTTCAATTATACATGCTATTTTTTCATATATATCAGAGCTTTATTCCCTTTTACAGCCAAACAGTAACCCCATTGTATGACTGTTGCGGTTGTTGGGTGCCATCCAGTTGATTCTGACTCTTAGTAATCTCTTGTCTCACTGCCTTTTATTTCTCGGGTCATCAGTTGTTGGAGATTTGGTTGTTGTCATTTTCAGGCTATTGTAAGTGGTGCTGCCATGAACATTTTTGCACAAGATTTATATAGGCATATGCTTTTATTTATCTTGTGTGTATATCTGTGGTGTAGTGTTTACCATACCACTGAGTTGCAGTCTGCATGGTTGACAATTTGAAACCACCAGTAAGTAGTTCCTTGGAAGAAAGACTGGGCTTTCTACTCCCGTAAACAGTTACAGTTTCGGAAACCCACAGGGGTTCACTATGAGTCAGCATTGACTCCAGGGCCGGGAGGAGATAGCTATGGTAGAATTGCTGGGCCTTGGGAAGTCTATGTCTAACCTTTGGGAGGAGATACCAGACTGTTTTTCAAAACAGCTACACTACTTTATATTTCCACTAGCAACAGGTGGCCTCAAAAACTTTGTGGGAACATGCCATGATATTTTCATAACATTTTCCACGAACATTTTGAAGCCCATTGGTATAGAACAGGTCCACTCTCTCCAGTACTAGTTATAGGCTGCTTTTAAAATGAACTGTCTTAATGAATGCAATTTGCATTTCTCTCATGACTACTGGTGATTAGTATTTTTTCATGTTGCTTATTTGCTATCTGTATTTTAAAAAAAGAAAATATCTTCAAATCCGTTGGCCCTCTTTATTTTGGGTGTATTTTGGATGAAAGTCGCTAGAGCTTACGAGTTTTCCCGTCACCATTTTGTGACCTTGGTTGCGGTCCCTTTTACTCCCCACCTATTCCCTTGTGTTACCCATTCGACCTCTTTTCTACCTCCTCCTCCCTTCTGCCCGAGCTGTGCTTTAGGCAAATGCTGTCCTCTTGGCTTCCGGTGTTTTTTTTGGATTGAGGAGTCTAGTCCTCCCTGGTGTTCTTATTCACCTATAAGCCTTGTATAGCATTTGGCTGAAAGTTGATCCCTGGGGCTCAGCTCCCAGCTTGAAGGGCATCTAAGGGCCCCAGCCTCACTAGTCTGGTCTTTTTAAGCTTTGAGTTTTGTCCAGTTTTGCCTCCTGTTTTGTCCAGAACTTTTACTGTGTGTTCCTTTGAATATCTTTTAATTTGGATGTTTGTTATTTATTATTGAGTCATAGTTTATTATACTCGATGCAAATCTACCTTTTTAAAAACCCATTATTTATTTTCGATACAAACGTCTATATGATTGGCCAGTATTTTCTGTGGGTTGTCATCTCACTTTCTTGATGGTATCCTTTCAAACACAAAAGCGTCGAATACATTGATGTAGTTCTCTGTGTGTAATTTTCATACTGCTTTTTAATTCTGTTTATTCCAGGACCCAGAATTCCCGGGTTTTAGTTAGTTTTGCCCTAATGAACCATGGAAAAGTAGACGAGTCACTGTCCTTTTGCCCTGCCTGTCTTCTAGAGATCTTTTTCTAAAATAATCCATGTGGTTCGGTTCACTTCCCGCCTCACAAACTTGCATAGGTTACCTGATGTCCATGAAGGATGACGTCTAAGCACTTTAGTTTGGCGTCTGGAGCCCTCTCTCAAGTTGGCCTCAATTATTTTCTGTAACATAGTCATTCTGCAGACCGTGCCAAGCCTTGTGTCTCTGCATGTACTTTTTTCTTTAAACCCAAGTGGCTTTTTTTTCAGGGGTACAATTCAACTCAAAATGGACTCGCTCCTAGAGTGTATAGTTTTTCGTATTTTCATTATGATATTTTGAATGTCATTTATTTGTAACAGCCTTCTCCCCACTTAGTGATTCCCTGGGAGGCAGGTGCTGTGCCCTGCATGCTGCCCGCTCACTTCCTGGCTTGAGTAGCACAGGTTGGCCAAGGGACTGGATATGTTTCTGTGCTGAACTTTGTAAAATATAAACAAAAGAAGGACATGTGCTTGGTCTAGACATTTGGTTCTCAGTTTCCCCAGGGCCAATTTAGATTAGGACTGTCGGGAGAATGTAGAAAACCACGAGGTGGCACATCCTCCGACAAGATACTCTGCAGCTGCAGTGCGAACATCGTAGGTACTATTTGGAGACAGGCTGGCCCAAGAACACGGCCATTCTTGCCTGGTGCTTTGAGGGGAGGACCGAGAGCAGTGAGTGGGAAGAGTTCTAGGCCCTGGGGTATCATTATACCCACAGAGCCCCTGCTGATGTGGCTCTTCTGATTTTAAAGTAGTTAACTACCAGGTTTAATTAACGTCTTAACTGTAGAGGTGTAAAGCTGCTCTTGGCTGCATTGGAAACGCCCATGGGAGTTACCAATTGATTGGTTTTTGGAGCATCCTAAGATTTCTGCCACCTCTCGGATTTCATGGCTCAAGACATCCCTTTGTGTGTGAAATATTTCCTGATTGCCTTAGTCCTTGCCGATCTCCATATTCTGACCTTGATGACTCTAAGACATACTTAACGTGTGTGACTTGGTTTCATTCATCAGCAAACATTGTACTAGGAACTTGCTAGGCCCTGTAGTGACAAAGGCGATGACAGCATTTATTGAACAGCGCTTACTTAATACATATTTTATGCTATTGCTGGGAATAATATGGTATTAAGACTGATACAATACCTGCAACCTACAGGCTGTTGCTTTTCATGGGTGTTTTTTTCTTCCTTTTAGACTCGATGTTTTGTACTTCATTTCTTTATTCAACTAATCCGCTGAATAAATAGTTCTCAAGAATCACTTGACTGACTTCTTGGGTGAGGTTGGTTTGATTGCCAAGAAAAACTGTTTGCCAAGAAAAGAGGAGGGCGGTTTGGAGAACTCGGAAATTTATAATCTGCCCAGTGTGTGCAGCTCTCACCAGCGGCTGCTCAGGTAGCTTGGTAGGACTGACTCATCTATATCTGGGCTGATTTTTCATTGGGAAGCAGCATGGTGAGTTCTTCAGGATGTCTCCTACTCCCTAGTCCTTTAAACAGGGTTTGTTTCTGAATAATGAACTTAAATATTCAAATTTGGCACTCAGAGGACACTGGCATGTGATTAGAGTTCTGAATGTGTAATCAGAACTTCAAAGGGTTTTGTTTTGCCTTGCTTTTTAAAACCAGGCCTCTGCATTGTTTAGTAGAGGAAATTTTTTTCTTTCTTTCTTGATTTGGGTTTTGATTGTTTTCTATTCCCCCCAAAATGGTTTCTCTTACATTCTGCCATTCAAATCTTTTAAATAAGGTCTTTCAAAGACCTCATACAATTTCGTAGCTTCATTATACCTAAGAGGAGACAGACTGATTTCTTGATGTGAAATACATTAAAATGTGTGGTACAGTGGAGTAGGGAGGATTAAAACAACATTTTAAAAACAACTATCATCCTTAAAATATTTAAAGTGTTTTGTTTCTGCCCTTAACAACTTGTGCTATAGTTTCCTTGTTCTGGAACAGTTGTTTTCAAACTTCAGGATTGGTTCAAATTGTCCAGTCTCTGCATTCCTAGCAGTTCTGATTCTGCTGCTCGTTTTCCTCATCTGTACACACACAGAGATGATTGATTTGAGTGAAAGCTTATAGAGCAAATTGGTTTTCCATTCGACAGTTTATGTACTTTTTGTTACATGACATTGATTGCAGTACCCATGATGTAACAGCATTTTCCCCACTTCCTCCAGATGTTTCTCATTTCCACTTCTCCTTCCGTCTTTTCTCTTCCTGACTGCCGATCTTCTGTCTGGGTAAATGATGCCTATTTAGTCTCATACGGTTGATGATTCTAAGGAGTGTGTACTTCTCTGGTGCTATTATTCACCTTCTAGTCCCAGTGTGTGGCTGAAAGTTGAGTCAGTGTTGAATTTATCAGGTTTGAAGGCGACTAAGGATCATAGTTTCAGGGATACTACGACTCTGTCTGACCAATTATTACCTTTTTATGATGAAAAGTTTGGTTCCACATTTTTCTCCCATTCTATCCACCCTCTCCTAAGTGATCTCTTTCAACACAGTTGGTAGTGGTAGCGGGCAGCATTTAGTTCTTCTGATCTTTGGGTTATGGCGACTGATGGACCTGTGGTTCATTAGGCCATTAAATGGTTTTCTTGTGTCTGATTTTCTTCACTCTTCTTTGATCTGAACAGGGAAGAGACCAGTAGTTGCACCTTAGACTATGTTTCTAAGCCTCCAGGAGTCCAGTGATCTATTCCCTCAAGGTATTTGGTTCAGGACGTTTTCGTAATTTTGTTCCCTGTAGGTTCTAAAATATTCGTGGCTATATTTACAGCATAGGTAAATACATATGTAGAAATATCCTCTGTCAAACGTTTGACAGAGGATATATATATACTCATTCTCCTTTCCACACTTTTCCAATGGTATATCTGTATCCACCTGTAGGTGGATATTTGTTATTTCTGATGATGTAGGATTGGGTATGTAGTACTGTTTACTTTGTTGTCTGAAACTGTGCACCTCTTTTGTTTCTTTAGTGACTTGGAGCTGATCAACTCCTTATTGTACGTTACCTTTCCCTTCACCCAATTACTCTGTCTCTTGCACCTAGGTAGAAGGAGCTCTGGTGGCGCTGTTGTTGGCTAAGTGCTGGACCTACCAGTTGGGTTGACAGTTTAAAACCCACCAGCTCCTCCATGGGAGAAAGATGAGGCTGCCTGTTTCCATGTCTCAGAAACCCTAGATAGGAGCCATTATTGACTCAGTGGTAGTAGTGTTGGTTTGACTTCATTACTTAGTGAGTTTCCCTCCCTCCCTGATAACCAGTAAATTATTGTTTGTTTTTCTTTTCCTCCTCATGTTCTTTTCTAGCCTCTTTTCTTAGGATTGCCATCTCTGCGACTTAGCCGGCCGGTTCCCTGCCTGCTGCTGCCCCAACCTCTGTCCTTTCATCGTCTCAGTGCCGTTGCTCAGTTTGTTTCCCTAAGTGCCAAATCCACTTCACCGTCTCTGGTCCGTTAGCCTCTCTGTGGGAGAAAGGTGAGGCTTTCTGCTCTTGGAAAGATTTCCAGCCTCAGGAACTCGTCCTACGGGGTCTCTCTGTCAGCGTTGACTTTCTGACAGTGAGTTTGTTTGGTTTTCTCTTTAGGGGCAGTCTCCGAGATGGGCTTCTTGAGCAGTGCTCTCTGTCTACGCTAGCTCCCTCTGATGCTGCCTTCTAATAAACACCTGCATTTTGGGGTGTTGACAATTAATAAAGAACATTTAAAATAAAAAATGGTTTTCTAGCATTTAAAGTATCAGGAACTTTCTTCTAAAAATCCAGGTTTGTAACAAGCTGGGCCAGTGTTCTCTCATGACCCCTGTTATCTGGTGCTGATTAACAGCATTTACTATTTGCAGTTCACAAGTTTCACCCATTTCTGCTTTAGCTCCTTGGTTCTGGCCAAGGGTTACTTACTGGTTATCTTCACAGATGTATGCTATCTTACATTGAGCTTTCTTTACTCACATATTTTCTTTACTTAGCTCTTGTAGTACTAAGTATGTAATTTTTGACTTTTGGCCTATATTGTCCATTAGACTATTTGTATATAGGTCTTTCAAGACTTCCATGTCTTCATAGGTTGTATAATGTTAGTGTTACATGTATAATGTTATGTACTGGTTTTCTGTCTTATAAGGTACTGGTTCTCTGTCTTATAATAGAAAACATAGTCCATTACTTTCATTCCACTTATAAGTATCTTGAAAGTTGGTATCATCTCTGACTTTTGTGTCTTGTGGTACCTAGTAACTTTATATTTAACTTGTTCTAATATTTTATCCAATTTTATGCATTATACAAATATAGTGACTTTTTAAAATGTGATTGAAACTGTAAAGTTCTTTTACTACCAGTGTTTCATTTCTATTACATCAAAGGATGTGACACCATCAAACCTACTGCAATTGAGTAATTTCTAATTCATAGAGACCCTATAGAACAGGCTAGAACAGCTTCGTAGTGTTTTCAGAGTTAAATCTTTATAGGAGCAGACAGCTTCATCTTTACCTTACGGAGCGACTCATGGATTTGAACTGCAGACAGCAGTTAGTAGCCCAAATACTTAATCCATTGTGCCCAAATTCCTTAAGTATGTGGCAAATAATGTTTTAAGGACCACTAAATTAAAATACTGTTAATTGAATACTGCCTTGTGTAATATACAGTTGTTAAAAGAAGATTTCAATGTAGAGATTATAGTTTGAAGCCTTGGGCTTAGTATCTCTGAATTTTGAGGCTAGAAAAAGCTGTGAGTTATTTATATGCAAATAATCAAATGATGAATTTCTGGTCTTTTTCTTTAAAAAAGAAGACAGTCTCTTACCCCCCCCCCCCCACTCAATACAACCAAACATACAGATGAACATTCATAAGGACATAAAATTCATGCCTATTCTTCAAGCTGTCCCCCCTTCTATATTACACTTATGATCATAAAGATATTTCTGAATTTATTTTTAAATAGACCCATTTTTTTGAGAAGCTAATTTTGCTTTATCTCATTCCAGTAAGTAGTCTGTTAAAGGTTTTATAAGTCATCATTATGTTTTGTTTTATTTTTGAAACAGTTTATACTAATTTGCCAATTTATCAAGTCAAATTAAGTAATTGGCTTCTCCATTTAGTACATTTCCTAGTTAGATCAGGGCTTTGTGTATTCACAGGATTGAAAACTTGAATATAAAGTAGTGCTTTGTAAAGCAGAGCTACTAGAATAGTTCTGGTTCAGTAAACTGTATATCCATTTTGGGAAGCTACCTAGGTTTTTTATACTGAACATTATGCTGGAAGATCAGTGTTTATTTTTTGAGGAAAGGCAGTATTCATGTATGATTTCTTGCATTTTGGAGTGTGGTGATTTGGAATTTACAATGTATACGTTGCTCCAATCCCTCTTCACCTTCCCATCTTCCAGGTAGATGAGAATCCAAATCACTTCTGACCGGAGCTGGTTCACAGATTTCCCCTGTTTACAGGAGTTGGGTAAAATGTAAGGGTTCAAGCCCTGGAGATTTGCTGCTTTCTACCTCTGTGACCCTTAGTAAGACCTGAACCCCTTTTAGTCTCAGCCCATCAGTAAACTGGACTAAACGCACACACTGATTACTTTTAAGGACAAGTAATGTGACATCTTTCTCCCTTGTGTCACAGCATACTTCCTGCCCGAGAAACGAAGAACCCTCCTGTGTGTGGTCACCGTTTATCCGAACTTTCCACCTCCTAGCCTCACTCTGTATGCAACCATATACTCTTCCCCTCTTTAATGGAGAAAGTATTCTCTGCCTGTTTTGTGAATTCTTTGAATTTTTCTCTCTGTGCTCTGGTCCTTGTGCCATTGGTCATCTCTGTGGGTCAGCCTACTCTCCTCTTTCTCCCCTTTTCTTCTCCATGAGCTCTTATTGATTGGCTTTTTAAGCGAAAGCTCTGAGAACAGCCCCAGAAAGTCTTTGCTGTGCTCTCATAGCATCCTCAGCACTCTTACAAGTGGGAACCCTTTTTCCCACCAAGGCCTTTGGGGTTTTATTCAGTTGGCCCCCTGCTACCAATCTGTATTGTGTTTACTTTGTGTATGACCGAGTGTGAGGTGGATGCTTAGGTGAGTAAGGTGAATGAATGGCTCTCTCTCCAAAGTTGTCGAGCCAGACTGCAGTAGATGCAGTGTCCAAAATGGGTTCGTTTGAAATCCTGCTTGAGTTCATGCTGCAGCTCTGTGTCTTAGCAAGCATGTGCCTTTAGGCAAGTGCCTCTGTCTCCTCTCTCTGCAGTGGGCTGGCAATAATAGCAAACATCAAAGGGGTTCTTGTGAGAAGTAAGTGACCTCATAGACAAGCAGTGCCGAGAAGAGTGTATAAAATTAGCGCATAAAATTAGCTGTTGCTGTTATCTCATTAACTTATAAGAGCCTTCTGTTTCTAAAATGCTGATAATTTTGCTTTTATAAAACAGCAACATAATAACATTTTCCCTTCCTATAGATGATATTTGATTATTTTGGAAGCACTTCCATAGTCCCATTTTTTAGTTATTCTTCATTGAGCTAAAAAGAGATTGCTGGTTGGGCCAGGGTCATCTCACGTCTGCTTTTAAACCCTGTGACATTCCTTTTTTTCTTTTTTAAAGAAAACACTTTCTTTTGAAATAATTTTAGACTTAAAGAGAATTGTAAAAGTAGTCAGAAGAGTATATTTTTCTCTCTTAATCTTACAATTGGCCTGTCATCTCCAGTTTTTTTCTTCCTAATGAGTATGGCTCAGCTTTGCGTGTTTTTATGAAGGGGATCAGTTTTATTGAGATATAATTCACATACCCACTTAAAGTGTACAGTTCATTAATTTTTAGTATTGTCACCGAGTTGTGCAACAATTACCCCAATCTAATTTTAGAACATTTATATCACCGCAAAAGGAAATTCCATTCTAATTAGCAGTAACTCTTCCTCCTCCTGAACCTCCTCAAACCCTGCCCCTCCCACAGCTCTAGGCAAACACTAATCGACTTTTTTGTTTCTAAATTTGCCTATTCCTACATTTCATATAAATTCTCCACCATCTTTGTATCTTGTTCACATTTCTGGGAAGGCTTTGGAGTTACCCCGCCTGACTCTGCCCCTTGATAAATTGTCTGATTATGCATCTGTCATTTATTTCCTCTATTTAATGTGGGAATAGTAATAGTGCTTATGGATGGATTTGTTAGAATTCAAACAGTTAACGTGTGCAAAGTACTTAAAACAATAACTGCCCCTTATAGGTACTGTACATTTTAGCTCTTCTATTATGTTAGGAGCTGTCATGTTTTTTAATTGGTTCATTTTTCATATTTCACCTTATTCTTTACCATTACTTTGTTATTATCAGTCAACTTACAAGAAGAAAAAAGGGATTCAGATAACTTTTCTTTCTTTTTTGCTACTGTTGGTGTGCGACACGCTTTCAGCTCATGGTGACCTCATGCAGATGGAACACGATGATGCTCGGTCATCATTGGGCGCACCAAGCCATGATGGGTATGAGTGGGATTGTTGTGATCCACAGTATATTCATTGAGTTTTAGAAATATGTCGCCAGGCCCATCTTCCTGGTCTCTCTCAGTTTGCGACCCCTCTGAAATCTGTTCTGCACCATAGTGACATCCAAAACCCCCACTGGCAAATGAGGAATGGCTGCACTTAGGTGCATTGGCTGGGAATTGAACAAGGGCTTCTGTGTGGGACTTACAAACTGTACCATCAAACCACAATGTCCCCTTCAGTTTTAGTATTATGTCCTAAATCCTGAGTTTAGCATTTACTTATTGCAAATAGGGTTCCTATTAGAAAGACTTATTTGGTGAAAAATAGTAACAACAACAAAAACTTATATTTGGTAGTAGATTACCCACCTTCATTTGGTACTTTGGTATACTTTTTGAATAAATAATACAAAAGTAAATGCAGAGCACCAACTTTTGGAAAGGACACTGTCTCCTGAAAACTTGCCTTTGAACAATTTTTAAAACACATAGACTTCCAAATTCAAAGAGGAGATGTATTCCTGTCAGAAAAATTAGCAATACTCAAAACATACCCACCACCACTGCAACCACCATTGATTGAAAACTTCTGAGGTTCAATGTAAGTGGTCTGCAGGGTAGTTAAATGAAGGCCAAAAATAGCTGTGTAGGTGGTGGACAGAGTGGAATGCCGGTCAGGGACCCCAACTTCAAGAAAGCTCTCGGTGCCCGAGGTCCGCAGACATCGGGCAAGCACCCTCCCAGCAGCAAAGATGCCCAGAAGGAAGGAAGGAAGGGTCAGCTCAACAACAGGGGCAGTGCAAGGGAGAGCTGTGAGGCGGGCAGTGAAACCTGCGGCTGCAAAGTGGAAACAAAGCCAAAAATGGCAGCAGGAAAGGATAAATCTTCAGACAAGAAGTGCAAGCAAAGGGGAAAACAGGCTGAAATAGCTAACCAAGAAACTAAAGATTTACCTGCTGAAAATGGAGAAATGAAAAATGAGGAGAGTTGTTTAGTCTCTGATGAAGCAGGAGAAAAAGAAGCCAAGTCTGATTTTTTTTTCTTCACACCAACAGCCTTACATCATTTATTGTTAAATTTGATTAGGAAGCAAAAAACCAAGGAATAAACCTGATTATTTGCCAATAGAAGTCCAAGTCATCAGATGGGGGCAAAATTTGAGCCTGGGAAAATGCGGCCATGCGTGCCACCCTTCAGGGGGCTCCTTACAGACCCAGCTTGGTTCTTCTCCAATGTCTTCTCTTGGAGTTGTACCTGATGTTATTATAGGTTTTCATTCGAATCCATTGGGGAATGGGCCGATTCTGCTTCTGTTTCTTGGCCAGGAATCTCTTAATCCTGAAAGTCTTATGAGACGACATGGTGAAGTCAGAGCACCACCACACTCGGGGTGGCAGAGAAACGGAGAGAGGGAGGAGAGGACGGAAGTGCGTTTTTGGACTGCCAAGTCTGATTAATGTTTATCTACCATGTCTTGTTGGTGGGCCCTGCTATCTCCTTTCTTGTGCAATCCAGAGGAATTTTTAATCAACGATTTTGTAAATCAAGTTTTGTAGTAGCTCTAGACACATTTTTAAGAAGGAGAAAATCCCACTTCATCCCATTTTCTTTTTTAAATTAATGCTTTTCTTAAGAGACGTGAACTCATTTACTGGTGATTTTTTGGTACAACCAAAAAGGAGTGGGATGTTGAATTGTGGGAAGATTTGACTGTCTCGGTTGGCTACGTAGCGTTCCATGGACTGGTGGGGGGGGGGGGGGCTTGTATCCTTAATATAAATCATACTTAATGGCATTTTGGAGTCACTGTCATGCACTTGTATGACTTGAACATTTAAAATTTGTTTCCATGTTTGTTTGATTTTAGTAGAATTGAGTCTGAAAACCATTCTGTCATCCTGACTTTCTGTGCAGGCTACTGAGTGCATTCATGGTCGTCCATCCTTCCTAGTACCTTTGTCGTGTACTGGGAAGGGCTAACCATTTGCGTGTGTCGCGTGTAACATTAAATCATGAATTAGAAGGATATCACATGGAACAGCTTAGTTAGCAACATTTGAAGATAATGGTACTTGATAATCTCTTTTAAAAAGTTGTTTCCAAATTTAAAGTTGGAAAGTCACTGGAATTTAGAAAAGAAATGTATCTACATACCATTTTAGGATTTTGATACATGCATTAAGAATTGTGTGCAAATTGTTCATAATGTCTCTGTACTGATCTCAAAACAACCAATAAAATGCCAGTTACCAAAAAAATCACACAGAGAAAGAAATAGCTGTTTTAAAACACTTATTCATTGTCAAATCATTTTCAACAAAAATTCAGAGCAAATTCACATAAGGGCATATGCGAGGGATTTTTCAATGCCAGACAGAATGCTGGAGATACTGGGTGGGCTAGAAGGAAGAATTTTCAGGATGGGGACTTGTTACCAGTCAACTCAATGACCTTTATCAAGTCACAGTGAAATTCTCTGGGCTACAGTGTCTACACCTTTAAATGGTGACAATGGAACTAGAGCAGAAGACCCCTTAGGGTTTATTTTTATCACAGTAAACAAGCAACTACCAAGCATCTCTGCATTAGGTGGAGACATGAAAAGATATAGAAGCCAAAATCTCTGAATTTGTATTTTTCCGCTTCCCCCCTTAGCTATATCTTTTTTTTAAAAGTCATAACTCTTAGTTCTAGAGTTGTGCTGCTATTTTGTGATTTGTATCTTTGCATTTCTGCCATCTAGTAGGTCTAACCTGTGATACCTCCATAATCTCCTATTAAGGTTTTAGTTAGAGATGCTTTGGCTGGGCAGCAGCGTTTAAGACGAAAATAAACACTGGCTTTGGTAGTAGAAATGGAAGCTGGCATGCTTTGTGTTCCATTGTGAGGCCTTTTGAGAAGTAGCTGCATTTATGAAGTAAATGCTTGCATGGAATGCGTTTTTTTGTGACTACTTTGGATTTTAGAGTTTGGAAATGTAGTTTTATGGGAGAAAACATCTTGGCATCAACCACATAATAAATTTTCATGTAAGAGTCCAAATATTTACTCTAAAGAACCATTTTGTTTCTTTTAAGACAATTCTTTTATTTGTTTTATTCATTGTGTTCTCTGCAAGAGGTTCCCAGTCCTGGGTCCTAGAAACTCAAGAGGGAGGTATGTGAAGTTAGTGTAGGGTGCCGTTGTCCATATGAAATAACTAATAGTTAGATGTCAGTGTACCAGTGCTTTTCAGCTGTGCATAGCTGCTCACGATGAATAAAGCACACATTTATTTAATAGCATTTACTAAATTCTTAAAAATCTTTCGTTGTTTTTAAAAATGATTTTATTATAATTTATACTATGTGAAGGTTTGGAAACACTTAAAACTTTGCAAAGGTTCATCTAAACATTCTTCTCTAAAACCATACCAAGAAGATAAAATAGTTCTAGGACCCAGTTGATATCATTTAATTGTTTAACCCAGGAGTCGGTAAACTTTTGAGATGGAAGAGCCAATCCTATCTCTCACAACTTAAAAATTATTCAAGTCATAAATGAAATATTTTTACAAATGAAGTCACCATTACCCGAATATTATCCTTTAAAACGTTTGCTTTTGCTTCAGAGCCGCTTGTGGCCCTCGAGCCACAGCTAAGCTGACCCTGGTGTAACCCAGTCGCCCTGGCTCATGGAGACCTCATGTTTGCCAGTCAAATGCTGTGGAGTTTTAATTAACTGTTTCCCCCCGCCCCCAAACTATTTTTTTAAAGTGGATTGCCAGACCTTTCTTGGTAGACAGACTAAGCCTGCCAACCTCTAGGTTAGCATGGTTGTTGTTTGTACCACCCAAAGTCCCTCTCAGCGCTCCTGTAGGTAATGGTAGAAACTGGCCCTGTGGGTCTCTGACTGGGACTCTTCACCGGAGCAGAAAGCCCCTTTTTTCTCCCACACAGGGGCTGGTGCCTTTGCCGTTAGCGGCCCAGTGCACAGCCAGCCATGTGGAAGGAAGCTCAGCTATCTCCTTACATGAAGAGTTATGGTTAAGCCGTCCTACCCTATCTTCCAGGGTCGCAGTTGACTCAACAGCCGTGAATTTGTATCACACAGGGACTCCTTATGCAGTATAGATACATTCATCTAGCTGAGGAGGCTTCCTATAGGCGGGGGTGTGTGTCCTATTTTCCATTAACTTTTTGAAACTCCCTTGTATTGAATAGTTTCTTTTTTAATTTAGAGTTTAAGTAATCTGCGTTTCATTTAATAAAAACCAAACTTTGTCTCTTTAATTAGGCATTTGGCCCTAGGTCTCAAGACAAAAATGACTTACAAACAAATGAATCCTAAAGACTTGGTTGATTCTCATAAAAAAAGACATCACATTTATGAGGAAAGGATATTATTAACTTCTGAGCCCATGGTCCCATATTGGAGGCCCTTCTTTATTACTATGCTGATGGACAGCAGTGGGTGGGATTGAGAGTTGACCTTGCTCTGGAGCCTGTGGTGGGGCCACACCCTTTGTTTCCATGAAAAGGCTTCTTAAGACTGTCTTCTTAGAGGATGTGACTTAGGTCACCATTACTTTGTAGGGGGTATAGATGCTCTTTCTGGTACACTTGGGCTCACTGGGAAACTATACCCATAGTCCCTGATTGAGCTTTGGTACAAGCAAGAAGACCTCTTGTGACTTGGACCTGAGTTTCAGTGGGATGTAGCAGCAAATCCCAGAACCTAGGGAGTAGAGGGAACATACTCGAGGTGAGGAGTGGGGAAAAATAGGAAATAACATCTTGGAAGAGTTGGATATTTAGGACATCTTTAAACTCCAACCTCCTCAGAACTTCTCTGGCACAAATTCTTCTAAAAGAAATTGCCACCATAACTTCATTTCTAATAAGATGATTAGTTTTGTAAGACATGGTTTAACGTAATGGAATTCAGTTATTACCACACATTTACCAAGTGTTTGGTCTTGTTCTAGGTGAATGCGAAAGTGAGATAGATATATTGGTATTTGTGACAAACCACTACTGAATGCGATCATGATTTTAGGTGAATGGAGTTTCTGGTTAATCTTTGAGCAGGTTTGTGTGTTTACCCTCAGGTAAATATCCTGACAATATTGTTATCTTTGGAAGGGAAAAGGGTGTGGCTATTATCTGGATGGTTCTTGTTGTCAAGGAAGAACAGATTTGTGACCTTTTGATGTGGAGCTCAGTTTTATGGAGTCTTGTTGAGCCAATCTTAAGATTCAGAGTTCTCCCTAAACACAGACTTACAAGGTTTTTTTGGTCACATTCTTTCAAAGAAAAGGAAAAAACGATAACTGTTCGATGTATGAAATGATATGGGTATCATGTGCATACTGTGTGTTTGTGATGATAACTGACAGAATGAAGGTTAAAATGTCTTGGAAAAATGGGAAATTTTAAGCAGGAGGAAAGAAAGTTTATTGTTAGCAATTTAGAATGTTCCATTTAACAACAATTAGTTAAACAGGCTAGAGCTCTGAAGGTGGGGGTGGGGAGGCGAGTGCTGGGCTGGTTGAAAGTGCCTGACATTTTGTTATGAAGTATGTCTGCTTGTGGTTTTTTGTTTTTTGTTTTGCTTTTTAGAAAACATTTTTTTTTGCTTGTGTATTTTAGAACTAGAAACAGTTCTTGGAAAACCTTTAAAAAAACTACCAAAAAACCAAAAATTGAAATAGAGAAATAGTTTGTTATTCTTTTCTAGAATTGAGATGTTAAGTTTCTTAAATTAATTGTCATATTGGTTAGTCTGACTTCTTCTCTTATTCATTTCCCATGTAAGTCATAGAAGAAATGCCACCTCAATAAACTGAGCATTCGGAGCAATACACCGAGAAACTAGAATCATTAAAATTTGACTTCAGATGATCAGCTTCTAATAAACATTTAAGGAACTTCTCTCTGGGTTTGATCTTAGGGGCTGATTTAGTTGTGGTTCAAGAGTGAGGTTTCTTAACTCTTTGCAGTTAGCTTGTCAAATTGAACTGAACCATTTTTTTAAATTTAAACTTAAATTTTTAGTGGCTCACTCTTGAGGGCTTAACAATGCCAGCATAAAGTTTGTAGGGAAGTGGACTGTTCTCCATTTGAAATATGTAATACACAGTGCATATACAGATGTGCATTTGTCTATGAACCTTCTGATTTTCCACTTAAAAGTTTATCAATGGTAAAACAAAAGAAACAAAAAGTTTAGTGTTATTTTATAAAATCTTCTAGGATGTCAATATATGATGACATCTGTAAAGATTGTGTCTTTAATTGGTAAGATCTGGGTGTTTTTCTAGTTCATTGCTGTAATACACAATGCTGGGAAGAAGTGGGTGCCTTGGTGGCGCTGTTGAGTAAGGGTTGGCGTGTGTTAGCTGCCAGGTCAGTCGTTTGAAACCCAACAGCTGTTCCTGTGGGGGAAAGTTGAGGCTCTCTCTGTTCCATTGAGATGTACAGCCTCGAAGCCCTACAAAAGGTTGTTTTGAGATTCAATAACTTGAGGGCAAAGGGTTTGTGTTTTTTGAGGTGGTGGTGGGTGATTGCTTAATCTGTATTTTTCTGTGTGCACAGTTGAGTGGATCTGTTGTAGGATAGATTTTTAGGAGTAGGATTTTGAGTTTTAACAAAATGACAATTTATGGCAGATACTGCGAAATTGTCTCCCAAGTAACAACATACATTTCTACAATGACCAATGTTATTGTTGAACACCTGTTTGCTCACTCTTGTCACATTTTAATTGCATGGGCTAAAGTGGCATTTTATTTTAAAGCTACCTCTTAAAGAACAAATAATCTGAGTTCAAGAGCCTGGAACATCCTTTCTGAATAGTTGGCCTCCATTTTTGCTTCATCTGATAAAATGGTTATAAACTAAATTAGTCCCCAAGGCAGGAAGCTTAATTTCCACTGTAGTTGAACAATCCAGTGTCACTTGAAGCTTGCCTGGCTAACATCCCTGGAGTACTTCATTATATTGTTTGGTAGCATGCACAAGGCCAGCTGTATGAGGACAGCAGGTCACTGTAAATACAGAGTAAGCTGCCTTGATTTGGCTGGTGTGGCAGCTGTTTTCATGTTCTTCTGCTCTATACCCCAAACCCAGAAACCCCACCCAGGGCTATCAAGTCTATTGCACACAGACTAGCACTGCTCTAGAGGGTGTCTGCGGCTCTCCGTCTTTATGGTAGCAGTGAGTCTCATCCTTTTTCCAATGTGCAGCTGGCGGGTTCAAACCACTGACCTCGTTAGCAGCCCGATGCCTAACCCTCTGTGTCACCAGGACTCTTGTTTGCCCTGTGCCAGTGGTTCTCAACTGGGGACACATTCGCCTCACAAGGAATATGTGGTAATGTCTGGAGACATTTTTGGTTGTCATCCTATGGTTGGGTAGTTATTGCATATAGTGAGTAGAGGGTGGTGCTCTGGTGGCGCAGTTGGGTTCAAACCCAGCAGCTGCTGCTTAGGAGAGAGATGTGACTGCGCCTGTAGAGATTGACAGCCTCTGAAACCCTGTGTAGGATGGCTGTGAGTCGGGATTGACTCGATGGCTATGGGTTTTTAGTGGGCAGAGAAGTCAAAGATACTGCTAACTGGTTAATACTTACTCCACTCCCAGCAAAGAATTATCCCACTTAAAATACCATGGAGTTGGGCTTGAGAAATCTGTGCTATACAAAGAAGTTTGATTTACAACCATTTCACTTCTCTCCCTTTCCTTAAACTGGTTCCATCTCATTTCTCGCATCTACGAGCCTGATTGACATTTAGTAAATCAGGAATCTGTGCTTAGAGTGACTGACAGGTGACTGGTTTATTCTTGGCTACCCTTGAAGTTTCCATTAAGACTGTTGTTACTACCCTGTTTCCCTGAAAATAAGACAGTGTCTTATATTAATTTTTGCTCCCAAAGGTGCGCAAGGTCTTATTTTTCAATGAAGAAGAATACGGCACATACTTATTGTTTATAGTTTTATTACAAGAGACCTAGCACTTCCTGTCTGCTCCAGCTGCGCTGCGGCCAACAGTGAGCTGCATGGTGGCACCCGCTGCTACAGTCCAGAGTTATGATAGCTTTGGGGGGACTTATTTTCGGGGGATGCCTTATATTTCAGTGAGAGGCAAAACTGTAAGTAGGTCTTATATTCGGGAAAACAGGGTATTAGCAGTGCTTTTTTTTTTCTTCCTCTCTTTCATGTTTTGGACAGAAGTAGAACCAGGCAGAGTTGGGTAGAGCTTGATCAAAGTGAAGATTGGTACTTTCTGGGAGTCCAGAAACATTGTCTGAAAATTCAGCTTCAGGGTCCTGGCAAGGAAGACTGGTAGCTTCTGGTCCAGAAGAATTGACTCTCATTATTTTACTAGTAAATACTTTGCCACTCAACTGCAGAAGTAAACCAAGCAACAGCAAGCACTCTCATCCTCTCTGTTCAACCCCATTGGGCGAGGTGGGGGTGGAGGGGTGGGAAGCTAAGACAAAACAAACACCCAGTGATCAAGGAGAGCCTAATTATCCTTACTCCACCTTTCATGTTGGTACTTGACCTGAACTATCCTAAAAGAAACCTAACTAGTCTGACTGACCTGAGCGCATTTCCAATGAAGAGGCTGAGAGCCTCCAAAAGAATGTTTTGAGTCATCACATCCTTTTAAAATGCCAGATTCTTTCCATGAGGTTAATTTAAACCTGTTCTGACCCTTGAGAAACCTTCACGAGTGGCCTCAGAATCTCATAGGGTGGAACACAGCCGGTTTTGTGGAGGTCTTTCAAATGGGTACCTTTAGATTTGACTACACTTGTTACAGACACTACCACCCATCATGTAAGAGAAAAACAGATGGTGTGTTTGGAAAGACGTTAAGCTGCTTTGGGTAGAGAGTCTCATGAAGTCAGTGTCTTATAAATAAGAATGGTGGTCTCATTAGAAGATAAGGTGTGTGTGTATACATTTTTACTTTTTGTTATGATAGTATTAGGTTTAGTCTAAGCATATGAAATGAGTATCAAGGTGTCAAATCAGAGCTTAAACTAGTTCTTTCTGGTTTGATCACCTGCCGAGATTTTGCATTTCTTCCCTTGATAGACTGACTCAGAATCTATATTTTAACTAGATCTTCATGTGATTTCTTTTATATTCAATCTCATTAGTGGAGAACAGAGAATAAATTGGGTTCTTGTTGTGACCACCTAGTAGAAAGGTTCTGGGTTTTTCTAGATCCAGTGGAGCAGGCAGTTTTTCCATTTGTTTTTTGTTGTCTTTTGGGAATCTTTCTCAGTTTAGTTTTCTCCAATAAAACTGATACAAATAACAAATACAAGTGACATATAATTTAAAACTTTTCCTAAGCATCATTTAAAAAAGTAAAAAACTAACAAAAGGTTCTTTTTAATAATAGCTTTTCCTTAATCTAATATATTTGAAATACTATTTCAAGACATAACCAAATATTAATTATATTTTTTATATTATATTTTTCATGCTAAGTCTATGAAATCTTACATTTTAATTTAGGACTAGTCACATAGCTAGTGTTTAATAGATCTGTTTGATTGAGTAGCTATCATATTGGACAGCGTGGTATTGGTCTATTTCAGTGGTTCTCAACCTTCCTAATGCCACCACCCTTTAATACAGGTCCTCATGTTGTAGTGACCCCCCCAACCATGAAATTATTTTTGTTGCTACTTCATAACTGTAATTTTGCTACTGTTAAGAATTGGGCAACCCCTGTGAAAGGGTCATTCAACCCCCAAAGGGGTCACGACCCACAGGTTGGAAACCGATGGTCTATTTCAACTCTGCAATATTTTAATATTTGTTAGTTACTTATGAGACACCTAGACAAAGGTGTTCTCTCACTCACACACATAATTTAAGAAACAGAAGAGTTTTTGTTGTATAGTTGGTAACCTCAACCACATATTAAAAAATTTTTTTTTTAACATTTTATTAGGGACTCATATAACTTTTATCACAATCCATGCATATACATACATCAATTGTATAAAGCACATCTGTACATTCTTTGCCCTAATCATTTTTAAAGCATTTACTCTCCACTTAAGCCCTTTGCATCAAGTCCTCTTTTTTCCCCCTCCCTCCCCGCTCTCCCCTCCCTCATGAGCCCTTGATAATTTATAAATTATTATTTTGTCATATCTTGCCCTATCCGGCGTCTCCCTTCACCCCCTTTTCTGTTGTCCGTCCCCCAGGGAGGAGGTCACAAGTAGATCCTTGTAATCGGTTTCCCCCTTTCCAACCCACTCACTCTCTACCCTCCCAGTATCGCCCCTCACACCCCTGGTCAGCCACATATTTTAAGACATTAAAAATATGGCATGTTTCAGCATTTGATAGCAAAAGTTTGCCTGGATTTTATTGTATTTGTAGCTATGCATATGTTAATTTCCTCCTGGGCCATCATCTTTAAAAACAGGCTTATACCTAAGAAAAGCACCAACCGAAGAACAAGGTAATAACTTTTATTAGAATTCTACCATAGTGGAATATCATCAGGAAGCTTGTTGGTAACTGGAAAATTTTTGTATTGGTAGTCAACCTTGATAGGAGCCCCAGTGGCATAATGGTTACAAATTGGGCTGCTAACTGCCAAGTCAGCAGTTTGAAACCCCTGTCTGCTCCTCAGGAGACCGATGGCGTTTTCTACTCTCTCAGAGAGTTGCAGTGTCAGAAACCCGCAGCGGTAGTTCTACCCTGCCGGAATTGGTTGCTGTGAGTCGTCATTGACTCGATGGCAGTGAGCTTGGAGTCAACTTTGAGTGTGATACCATACAGAGTCACGAAGAAGAGCTCTATCTTCATTAAGACCTTACGGTGGACTTCAGTAAATTACACTGAAGTTAGACTGGAGTTTTCAGGTATATTTTGTTTGTGTCGAATGAGAGAGAGTATGAGAGGCAGTGACATCTTAAGAGTGAATCAATAATTTTTGTGTGCTCATTTTTTCCTTTCTACCCATGAAAATTTACAGAGCTCTTGAGAAAGACCCAGAGGAATTTGAAAAGTGAGGCAGTGTAAGTGATCATTATTTTAACTCCAAATTTGATTTCTTAGCAGATTACATTATATTTCTCTTATTTTAAAGTGCCATACCCACTTGTACTAATGTTTATTTTTATATTCAAGTAATGTGTTTTGATGGTGGCATTCTGAAAATGAAAGCAATGTGTTCAATGAGGTTTGGAGGTGCATTTCTGAAATAGGAACTGTGCCCATTAGGGGTTTAGGGCAATTGTATGTAAAGTAAATTGTTATGGAAACGTGGCTTTGAGATTGTTCAGCTCTGTTCATATTATGTTCTCATAGGTGCTACAGGTGACATAGTTGTAATTCCTTTGGTAAAAATAAGGGAAGTGAAAAAGACTGGCAAGAAATGATCTGTTGAGTTTGAATATAACAATTGCCCGCTGGGGAAGGAGTTTTAGAATTCTAAGAGGGCAGATAGGCAGTCAGTGCTAAGAGAGGGACCACTGCAGGGTCACTTCCGGTTGAAGGGCTGAGGCTGAGGAAAGGCTTCAGGAAAGAAGTGACATTTGAAAAGTTTCTGCGCTAGGGATAGGTGGTACCCTAGGGGCCTGGAGGGAGGAGGGGTGTTTGAAGTCTCTGGAAACAGTAAGCGAAGGCTTGCTGTGGGGTCTTTTAGCTGAACCCATCTGGGGCCTAGAGTTTATATGGGATGGTGGAGAAAGAGTAACGCACACCCCCACCCCCCAAAATGTGTGAACAGGACAGGAAAGGAAAACCTTGGAGTACTGTGAACAAGAATTGTTTGTAACTTTGTAACTTTATACTCTGGGCTGTCTAAATCGTTGGTGTTGGGGGAAACACTTTGTGGTGGGATTTTACACTGATAAACCTGAAAACAAGGTAATGTATGCACTTTTGTTTGTAGATGAATGAGAGGATGTGTGCGAGGGAAAACAGACGAAGGGGAGGAAGGAAGGAAGAAAAATGAAGAGTTGTGTCTGGAGAGAAGGGTTCAAAGTAAATGTATTTGCGGTATTTGTTTTGTCAGGGGAGTCCGCTTTGGGGGGGTTCAAAGTAAATGTATTTGCGGTATTTGTTTTGTCAGGGGAGTCCGCTTTGGGGGGGTTCAAAGTAAATGTATTTGCGGTATTTGTTTTGTCAGGGGAGTCCGCTTTGGGGGAGGGTCTTTGCCACAAAGGTATGTGGAACTACGTACACAGTAACACATTGATTATAAGTTACCTATTCCTAAAAACGAAAACGTGTAAATTTTTCAGGTGCTTTTCTATCTTTTCTGCCTTTAAAAACATAGACCACGGAAGATGCATGACTTTCATCCTGCTGCCAGTAATTTTACCGGAATAGCTCAGCAATCCCAGCGCTTCTGTGAGTGAGTCAGAGGCCAACAGTGTGCAAAAGAAAGGGACGGATGCAGCATTTGGATAGAGCATTTCCTTTTGTAGCGACAAGCGAGGTGAAAAGGCTATTTAAAGAAAAGAACTATTCAGTTAGGATATAATAATTGTATCATGGGAGAAGTATTTTTCTTCTCTTAAAATGAAGGAAAGTTACGTATTTTTTTAAATAAGAAATGTTGCGTTTTCTTTCCTTCTCTCGCCTGTTGCTATGGAGTTGAGTTTCCTACTCACAGAGTCGAGCCTGGGCACAGCCGAGCTGCCCTGTGGGTTTCGGGGGCTGTCAGTCTTTATGGGAGCAGACAGCCGCATCTTTCTCCAAAGCCAGGCGGGTGGATCCACTTGGCAGTTAGCAAGTGGAGGTTTGTCAAAAGTGCTGCGTAGGATGCCGGCAAACGTAACGTAAAGGATGGGCACAGTCCCCCTTCATTGCTGGTTTGTGAGTAGGTCATAGCATTAGGAATTTGTGACACTCTTCTGCTAGGATTTTTAAACCCATCTGCATCTTTCTTGAGCCTGTGAGAACATTTCTAGGTGAAGAACTTAGGAAATCAATGTGGCCTAGATTTAGAACCTCTTGTGCCTGGCACACATGGTCTTTTTGAATCAGTTCTGAATACTTCTCTGTGGTGTGAGTTATGGCATTGCTTCTTGTGGTTTTGAGAACGAACTGTAATAGCCTCATTCTTGTCGTTGCTTCATTCTTAAAGCGCTATCTGCTTTCGGGTATTTATGGATGTTTGGTGCACTGCATGCTTAAGAAAGATAAAACAATGTTAATAGCGGTGTTGGTGCAGGTGAGCTCCCTGTGTAAGGAATGACAAAGTTTTTGGTTGAATCTTATATTTGCTGCCCTTTGTGAGTGTGTGCGGGGAGAGACAGACAGCGAGGTAGAGATCTATCCTCATGCCTCTAGCTTTCCCTCTCAGACTCAGTCTGCTTTTCCAGGTTAGAATTTTCTCTGATCCAGGCATGCATTCTAGCTACTTTATATAGCCCCGTTCATTCAAAAGTCAAACCAAGCCTCTGCCATTGGGACTCAATTGTGACCCTCTTACAGGGTTTTGGGGGCTGTAAACCTTTGAGAAGCAGGTAGTCTCATCTGTCTTCTGAGGAGCAGATGGTGGATTTGAACAGTAGATTTTTGTGGGTAGTAGTCCAAAACTTAACCGACAGTACCACCAGGGCTTAGCGAGCCAGCCCCAAATCTCTCTAGATTATTTCTTTTGGAATTCCTCATTTTGGAGAATGACCCCATCATTTCCTTTGTGGCTAGAGTCTCATCTCTTTGGGGACTTTACTCTGCAGGGCTTTAGATTGGTTCATTCCAGTTCTGTCCTCTACTAAGAATGCACATTTCCACTCCAGATATAAGGAATCAAAATCTATATTTTAACAAGATCTGCTGGTGATTGTTTCGTACACATGAGTCACCATAGTGGGGACTGTGGGGAGGGGACCTGTATGACTCACCTGAGTCAGAAACTCAGCCTTACTGCTGTTGACTAGATTCCCACTTGTAGCGGACCTATAGGACAGGGTAGAATTGCCCTTGTGGATTTCTGAGATGGCAAGTGGTTGAGCTTGGGCAGCTTCATCTACTCTGTTGGGCTTGAACTGCTGACCTTGAGGATAACAGCCCAGTTTGTAACCCTACACCACCCAGGCTCCACAGACTCTGCCTGCAGATCTTGTTAACATGTAGAAACTTATCAAAAGATATAGTATCTGGGGCGTTGAAGGCTTGAAGACCACAAACACAAACAAACAAACCATATTGTTGAGAATGAGGGGGTCAGAGCAGAGACTCAAAGCACATCTGTAGACAATGGGACATCCCCTCACAGATGAGTCACAGGGAAGGGATGAATCAATCAGGGTGCAGTAAAGCACAGATGAAACACAATAACACAATACTCCTCTGGTTCCTCACCCCCCCCCCCCGGCTAGACCAAAGTATGTGCACTGGTACAGATAAGACTTAAGAGCTCACAGGGAATCCAGGAACAGGAATGGGAGTAGCAATACCAGGAGGGCAGGGGGAAGGTGAGGAGAGGAGGGGTAGAAGGGGGAACTGATTGCAAGGATGGAATATAATTGCATACCCCATCAGGGGGACGAACAATAGAAACTGGGGGAAGGGAGACAGCAATTGGTGTAAGATATGATGATAATGATAATAATATATCATTTGTCAAGGGACCATGGGGGGGTGGGAAAGGGAGGGAAGAGTTGTTGACACCAAGGGCTAAATAGAAAATAATGATAGCAACATATGCATAAATGTGTGTGATATAGTTGATGAATGGGTTGTTACAAGAGCTATAAGAGACTTCAATAGAATGTTTTGAAATAAACCCTGTAGATTCTAATTCAATATATGGGATGGAAATGCACATTCTCAGCAGGTCAAATTGTTATGAACTGATTCCAGAACAGAAGTCTTATACATAGAAAATGCTCAGAAATATTTGTGGAATGACTATATACTTATATGTGAAGGGCTGAGCTCCCAGTAGGTATTGGATAAATTAAATTGCTGGTTTATCCTATTAGACTTTCTGGGGAGTGTCTGCCAGTGCCCCTACCTGGTACTTAAGAGTACTTATAATTAAACACTTAAAAAAACGTTTTTATTCATTTAAATATTCTTTTCCTTTTATGAAAGACTTACTCTCCATATCTATTAGTTTCAGATGTCTTGGGGCTCTCTACTCAATCATGTTCCCCTCGACTCAGATCAGCCAAAACCAGCATCTCTCCATGACAGCCAAGGGGATTTTTCACCAAGGAGGTTCAGGCTTTCAGAGTGCCTTTATGTTACATCAAGAATGCCCCAAATCACATGTGCTCCATGGATAACCGGGTACATCTTTGTGAAAGCAAGGGAGCCATTGGATCTGCTAAATAATTTGTTCCTCTGTTGCTAGAATTGTTTACCTTTGTGACTTCGTCACCAGAACCTCAAACTACCCCATAGGCTGGCGCTATGTGTGGCCTCTCCTATGAAAGTGGGTGACGCAAAAAGTGGACTCGCACCTCCAGAGAATACTTAAAAAATTAAAGACCTAGAAAGAAATTTGCTTGAAATTGTCTGTGGCTGACAAGACTTATATTCTTGAAGCTGGGTAGTGTGTTTGTGGGGTTTTCTGTAGTGTCCCTTTTACTTTGGAGTAGATTCTAAAGCTTACGAAATAAACAAGCAAAAGAGCCCTTCTTGCGGAAGTGTTCCTGTGTCATCTGTATTGGAGACCAGTGTCTTACGGGGCAGCATTTTGGGTTGGGATTGCTTCCACAGCAGTGGGCTTTTTTTGTTCGCCCTTTGGTACCACTGACACCACTCAAACCATTAACAAATCAAGCCATTTTTTTAGGTCGAACTATATGTAATTTCCAGTATTTGACTATAATGGTATTTTGTGTATTAGTTTTTCCTCCCCATCAATTTCATTTTACTAGATGGATTGGAATTTGGTGGCTCAGGCTTCTTCAGTTCTCAAAGACCATTCTTTTTGGCTGTTTTGTCCAAAAGAATTTTAATTTAAGGGTCCTTGAGGGAGTGGGGAGGGAGGAGAAAAAAATGAGATGATATCAAGGGCTCAAGTAGAAAGCAAATGTTTTGAGAATGATGATGGCAACAAATGTACAAATGTGGTGACACAATGGATGTATGTATGGATTGTGATAAGAATTGTACGAGTCCCCAATAAAATGATAAAAAATAATTTTAATTTGCCGTCACCAGGGTACACTGAGTTAAACAGGCAGCCACTTCTTATCTTTATAGGACCGAAGACAAACTGGAGACCTATATTGTTCTTAATGTTTTCCCTACCGATAAATAGACTGTGATCTAGAAAATTAATTGATTTAATCTGGCCATGGTAAATCTGTTAGGCTTTTAGTTGCATTCCATAATCCTGATCTGTCATTCTCAAATTGCTCTGCCAATCTCTAAAGGTCCCCAAGACCCTTTCAGGGATTTGTGAGGTCAAAACTTTTTCTTTAAAAAAAAAAATTTTTTTTTTCTTGGGGCTCTTACAGCTCTTCAAAAACGATTTTTATGAGCGTCAAACCCAAGCTAGTTATCCACCAGTTGGTTTAGATCAGTGGTTCTCAACCTTCCTCATGCTGGGACCCTGTAATACAGCTCCTCATGTGGTGGTGACCCCTCCAAACATAACATTATTTTCATTGCTACTTCATCACTGTCATTTTGCTACTGTTATGAATCAGGCGACCCCTGTGAAAGGGTCACTCAACCCCCCAAAGGGGTCGCGACCCCCAGGTTGAGAACTGCTGGTTTAACTGCATGGCCATACTCTTTGAGAATGGCAGCACACCCCAGCATTTCTGGTTTCCTTGGCCATGACCGTGCTGAAGCTGATTGCCAGGCTTTTCTGTCCAGGTGCCTCTGGGTGGATTTACGTCACCAGTCTTTGAATTTAGTAGCTGCATACTTAACCATTGCACCACCCCGTCACACTCTAAGGTCTTCCTGTCCCTTTTTCATCTTCTTTGTGTGTGTACAGCGAGAAGCTTTAGAATGTGTGCTGCTGCAAGAAACCGGAAGCAGAGCAGCTCGCGGTCTGCTGTTAAAGCGTCAAAAAAGGGATATGGACAAGACTGAAATTGTGTCCCTGTTCTCACTCCTCTTTGGGAAAATCTGTTCTTTACAGTGTATTATGATGGCTCTGAGTAATTAAGTGAATTGATAGTTGTAAAAAGTCTGTTTTAATTTCTAATATGGTAAATAGTAACAGATTTTAAAAAGATCATATAAAAAACTTAGTATTTTTCACTAGTGTCGATCTTTTTTGTTTTTCTCCTTCCATTCAATATTTATTAAAGGTTTTTCTGTGTCAGGCCCTGCACAGAGAAACCCGTTACCTATTGAGCAACCTACAAGATTATAAAGATGTTAATACCATAGAGGTACAACACACCAAGTATTGCTGCTTACTAAGTACTGTACATTCGATTTTCTCCGATTCTGACCACCAAGTCCGTTAACTCCGGGAAGGACCAGGGAGCTGATTCCAAGTGTTTCAGCTTCCAGTGTGTGCTCACTTTCCATTCAACCATTCTGCTTCTCTGTTCAACGTAACCTCTCTGGATTTGAGTTTCCTCATTCTGAACAAGAAGGGTTGGGCATGAGGTTGCCGAGCACCAGCGGTTGCCTTTTGATGTTCAAGTCGTCTGCAAGCAGCAGTCGCAGTGTTCAGCCTATGCAAACCTCCTTTGCCCTTCTTTGGTTTTCTTAGTAGTAGTTTCAGCAGGTGACCAAATATTAAATGAGCCAAGTATTTAGTGAAACTATACTACCTTTTCCCTCTTGTTATTTTCCCACCTGAATCAGGAAGGCAACCTCAGGTGGGTATTTGAGGATGACAAAGCCAAATTACACGGATTCATTTGCCCATTTTGTTTTAGAGCAAATATCAGTTGGAATTGTTTTGAGTATGCATGTTGCTGGGTTTGTGACTCCGGTGTAAATTTTTACTAGGAGCGTCTTCAGTAGCCTTTAGTATTGGACAACTTGGAGCCCCATCACTTCACGATGACCTTAATACTGACCTTTGAAAAGACCTGACTTAAAACGAACCTTTGCACTTTATTTGTCATATATGGATATATGCGTAATTTTTTTCCTTTTTATTCTCACTCCCCTCCTTTTCTGTCCTTTATCTGTCACTGCATTTTTAACATACGAATCCATAAAATAATAGAAAAGTACACTTTCAATCAAAGATCAGAGCAAACAAATCTTTGACCTGGCATCATTTGACTTGGGCTGCTTTCTTACAGAGTTGAGTTTCAGTTATAAAGGAGGTATCACTCATTGATTTTCTTCCCTCTGGATTCCCGATTTGGCTTTTCATGCACCCCACCTCCCACATTTCCAGTTTACTTATACTTGATTGTTGTGAAGATTGAATAACACTGGCACTAACTAGTATTTATGAAATGTTTATTATGTGACAAGCACAGTACTAAGTATTCACTTACATTCTCTCTCTCTCTCTGTCTCTGTCTCTCTCTCTCTCTCTCTCTCTCTCTCTTTCTCTCTCTCTCTCTCACACACACACACACACACACACACACACACACACACACGACATGAAGAAAGAGCAGGGACCTGGTTCTTGGTTTCAGTTACTGCCAGAGTGTGACTTTGGGCAAAACACTTAGTCTCTGTGTATCTAAGTTTCCCCAATTGTGAAATAATTTCTGTAAAGCACATAGAAGATTGCCTGGCGCACTCTAATGGCTCAATACATGTTAGGTATTATGATTGTTACTGTGTTGCCATTAAAACAAGTTGTCAGTGCCTGTCATCCATTGAGTAGTCATAGTACACTGCCTAGCCCCTATCGCCCATTTTTTCCCCCTTTGTGCCTCTATTTTCAGGCCTGCTCCTCGGTTATTTGGGATACTATTTTAGAAAACTACACCAGATAGATCATACACTCAACCCTAGTTTCCCAGATAATGGTGTTCCACTATATTTCCAGCTATTAAGCTATAGTAATATATTAATTTATCATCTTAGTTTGAAAATTGAAAAGAATTCAGACAGACTACAGGATAAGACAAAAAAGGCAAGAAGTGCTTTAACAAAAATGTATTAAGGGACATCCAAGAGAAGCTGTATATGAACCCTTTTATCCTGTAGGTTCACTATCCATTAGAATCAATTAGAAGGCAACAGGTTTTCTTTTTGGTATGAGAGGCTGTGCAATATATACAGAGACTAAAATTTGGTTACTGCGAAACCAGAACACCGCTTGAGAAAATAAGAAAATTGCAAAGGCATATATGAAAGGCAATGTAGAATGTCAAAAATATTTGACTTCATAACAATTTTCATAAATATTTTGAAGATCTAAATTTTCTTCTTTAAACTATGCAATAAACATTTTAATATATAAAAGAATATATAATTCATGTTAACGGTTTCAATGCTGAGGTTGACTCTAAGCTTCTTAAAAAAATCATTTTATTGGGGCTCATACAACTCTTACCACAACCCATCTATCCATCCATTGTGTCAAGCACATTTGTACATATGTTGCCATTATCATTTTCAAAACATTTTCTTTCTACTTGTACCCTTGTTACCAGCTCCTTATCCCCCCCATCTCATGAACTCTTGATAATTTAGTTTAAAAAAAACTTCTTTTCATGTCTTATACCTACCACTGTCTCCCTTCACCCACTTTTTTGTTGTCCATCCCCCTGGGAAGGGGTTTTATGTAAATCATTGTGGTCAGTGCCCCCTTTCTCCCTCTACCTTCTTCTTAGCCTCCTGGTATCTCTATTCTCATCCTGGATTCTCTGTGTTGCTGGCTCTTATCTGTACCCGTGTACATGCTCTGGTCTAGCCAAAATTAGTAAGGTAGAATTGGGGGTCATGATAGTTGGAGGAGGGGGGAGCATTAAAGAACTATTTTTCATCAGTGCTCTACTGGACCAACTAGCTTGTCTTTTCCTTGTGACTCTTCTGTAAGAGGATGTTCAATTGTGTACAGATGGGCTTTGGGTCTCCATTCCACACTCTCCCTAATTCACATTGATATGATTTTTTTTGTTCTGGGTCTTTAATGCCCGATCCCATTGACACTTCATGATCACACAGGGTGGTGTGCTTCTTCCATGTGGGCTTTGTTGTCTCTCAGCTAGATGGCCGCTTGTTTATCTTCAAGCCTTTAAGATCCCAGATGCTATATCTTTTGATAGCTTGACACCATCAGCTTTCTTCACCACATTTGTTTGTGCACCTATTTTGTCTTCAGCGTTCATGTCGGGAAGGTGAGCATCACAGAATGCTGGATTATTAGAACAAAATGTTCTTGTGTTGAGGGAGTGAGTACTTGAGTCGAGGCCCAATGTCCATCTGCCACCTTAATACTTAACATAAAGATATATGTACATAGATCTATTTCCCTACTGTTATATATAAATATATTTACATATGTACGTGCCTGTATTTAGGCCTCAATAAATGTCCTTTGCCTTCTAGTTCTTTCCTCTATTTCCTTTTACTTTCCTCTTGTTCCACTATCATGTTCGGCCTTCATTCGGGTTTCAGTAATTCTCTTCCACTACGTTGTCCTTGATTAAGTCCCATAAGGCATCCTACGCCCTCCTTGCCATCGATTTTTAGATTACTTGTTGTTCCCTTGTCCCTGGGTTTGTTAACACCCACTTCCTTTCCTCCGTCTTACGGATACTAGTTAGGTTTCCTTTCTAGATCTCTATTTTCTTTTTATTGTCTTTGTTATCTCTTCTCCCTCTTCTTCATGTGTCAGTATTGTATTTCTTCAAGGCTCCCTGTGCTTCATTTCTGTACTCTCGCCTTATGCGATCTCATCCATCCTCATGGCCTTAAGAACATTTACATACCAATGGCCCCTCACATTTCTATCCCTAGTTATGGCCTTTTGTCAGACTTTAGTCTTATATGTAAAATTGACTGGCCATCACCAGGAACTGTATATACTCGAGTATAAGCTGACCTGAATATCAGCTGAGTCACATAATTTTACGACTGCATTAAAATGTGCTGAAAAACTCTGCTTATACACGAGTATATACGGTATGTATACCTCTAACTCAAAAACTGCATTAAACTGTGCTGAAAAACTCTGCTTATACACGTGTATATACGGTATGTATATCTCTAGCTTAAAAACTGCATTAAACTGTGCTGAAAAACTCTGCGTATACACAAGTATATACAGTATGTATATCTCTAACTTAACATGTGCTCAGTGGAATGGTTGGTTTCCTCCACCAAACGGTTTCTTCAACCTCCTTTGCTGAATAATTCCTCAATTTATCTAACTGGTCAAACCAGCAACTGATACTCATTACCGATTTTTCTTTGCCTGTCACTCACTTTCACACCATCACCCCAGAGTAGTCTGTTAGTAAGTACTATCTGTTCCTCTTCCAAAAGGTATCTCTTCTATGTCTCCTTGCAAGTTATTCTTTCTCTAGCAAAAGCCACTCACATCAAGTCAGATCCAAGTCAGCCCTAAATTGGATTTCCAAGACAAACTCTTTATGAGAGCAGATAGCTTCATCTCTATCTTGCAAGATGACTGGTGGGTTTGAACCGCCAACTTTGCAATTAGCATCCCACATCACCACCAGGGCTCTTTTTCTCTATAACAGTAAAGGAATCATACGTGTGCTACCTCTTGGACTTTAATTGTCATGAGTTCTCATTGCACCTGGAGTTAAATCTATACTTTTTACTTTTGCTATTCTGTCCTCAGTTTTGCTTTTATCGCACATTTTTCTGACTTTGCTAATTAAATGTTAATATTAAAATCAAATGTATATTTTTATGACACCTGCGTTTCTAGGATCTTGAATGAATTTGATTTTCCTCTTATCATCTTGAACTTTTCCCCTTTTAGTCCCTGGCTCAGTGTAATAAAAACCACACTAGAACCAAATCACACTTCCAGTCCCGAAGTCTGATTTCATTTAGGCATCTTTCAGGCCTCTTTGGGAAGAACGGTGTGTATTGTTTCATTAGCAACAGAGAATTTTCTTCAAGCTTTTTCAGAGAAGGTTATATCATTGTATTCGCTGTCAAATGCTGTTAGCATTGGAAGTGGAATAGAAGCTTTACTAGTTTGCCGGGTACTTTATCCTCTTAATTCTGCAGCACTGTTGAGTTTTCTTCACGTTTCTATCTGTTCCATGGTTCGATCTATATTATAGATTCTATAACCTCTGTTCTTTGGTCTCTGCTTGCTCTGACCTTGAGGTTATTTATTGCAAGTTTTTCTCTATGTAGCAATAGCCACCGACATCAGGTCAGATCTAAGTGAGCCCTAGAATGTCTTTCCAAGACTTCCTCTGTCTTTAACTTTCATCAGCAAGGGATAATCGTGTAATTTTTTTCGTAGTTTATTTAAGGCCATGTTTCAGTCTCAGCTGTTTCATTCTCCTCTGTTGAATGCCCTGGGTCAACTCACATTCAATTTAAAATTCATGGGCTTTTCTGGATTAACTTCTCTTTCTGGAGGTTCCTTTTTATTAACTCACCTGTGTCACCATTCATTCTCCCCACCTGGAAATGTTTGCACCTGCCCTGATTACCCTGAACAATTTTCAAGACCCTTGGTCAATTTTTTTCTTGTTTTTCACTTTGAGTTTCCACTACTCCCTGTCAACCATCTCTTCTGCCCGAATCATGCACAAGTTCTCATGCTTTCCCTATAGAGTGCTCACTGGCACCAAGTGCTCTTCCTGCCTAAATGTCCTCTCAGGTTTCCTATGCTTATTCCTTGCCCTCGTCCTAGCTCCTTCAAGCTCCATCGCTACCCTGGACTGTTCGAGTCACCTGCTCGAGTCACCTGGATAGCTTTTTGATCTTAGGCTGTGTTGTTGAGCACACAAAACCGCAGTGGTTTTCGAAGGATCGAAACATGTCAGATACTCCAGAACAAAAACAAAACCACTTAACCCTGTGTCATGACATTTTCCTTAAAAAATAAGTGAAATTCAAAAACAAATTGTTGAAGAGTTTGAAGTCCATCTTTCGAGGGACTTCACACCAATGTAAGGGGTGCTTTCAAGATGTCTAGAAGTACCAAGCTAGCAGCTTGACTGTGTACGCCCTGATGGTTGCATTAGAGCTTGGTAGAAAAAGGAGCTAGTCGGATTACTGCATGTCTTGCCTCAATGTAGTAAGGAATCTATTAGGGAGAGCAGTCCTTCCAGATTGTTCTTCTAGTTTATATTGTAGATAAGAAATGAAAAAACCAACAAACCAACAAAACAAAAGTGGTTGGTAGTAAATCAACTTACATTATCTGTTTATCGTGCAGGTGCCAGATTGCCTAAGGCTTAAACCCAGTGCGGCACCTTTGTAACTGTGTGACCCAGGGCAATTTAGGAAAGCTCTGAGACCCTTCTTCTTATAGGTTAAAAAAAAAAAAGCACAAGTACTGTGCCCCTAATACTGTGGAGAGGATTGAGGTAATATATGTACAGTGCTATCAAAGGGTAAATTTTTACAAAAGATGATGACTCATCCAAGATATAAAAAAAAGCACTATTCATTGTGAAACAGGAAGTTGCTATTCAGAATGTGTATGTGTGTTTGTTTTTCAAACACCAGTCTTGTCCTCGGTGGCTCTCTGTTTACTTTGTTTTTTTTTTTCATTCATTAATACACATCCTTTGACATTATATCATCTAAAAGGGCAGGATTTCTGTCAGACTATGGTACTTTCAAAGGGAATAGATTCTGAAAAAGACTAGTGGGGCTTGTGTACTGTGAAGGAAATTTTCTCAGCCTATCTCGATTATGACAATCTATAGATAAAACATCTGGTTTCATCAGAAGTTTGAAATAATAACATAGCCTGGGGCATGTTTTTCCAGAGTTATGTAATATAAGAATTTCTGAGATCTATATGAATGTCATTCATAACGGTCCCGCCTGATCTTGCTGAACTTGGCCCTTTTAAGAAATTTTATAGACACTGTCATCTGCAAGTAATCCTTAATAATTCTTGAGTCTGAACTTTAGGAAGGAGCAGGAAGTGGTTGCAGAAACTATTGCTCGGTGTATATTAGTAGTACACATGAACAATGCAAACCATTAAAGCATCAGAATAAGATATTAGTTCTTTTTATCAAGGCACCCCCTCCCCCAGTTTTTAGGTCTGTTGATAAAGGCTTGCATTATAATTCTGTGCAACTAGAATAGATGTATTTGGTGGAAAGGCTTCAAATAATGTGTCCATTTTATAACTGAAATTTCCATTGCTATAATGAGGCCACTGGGTAAAGCCACTTGTGATCACCTTGGTGAAGCTCTTGAAATACTATGAATATATTTCTTGGAAGAGGTAACCTATTAGTGCCTACACAACCTGGGTAGCCAATCACTTTATTGGCAAGCAAGGCAAAACTTTAAAATGGCAGGGCCATGAGCACAGGGTTTATGCGTGTGGTGAAAATACTGTATGCCTTTGGGGATTCTGGGTGGTTAGCCACATATATCTGTCCAAATTAAAATCTGGAAGAATATTAATATATCTTGATATAAAAAATCATACCTTCTGGTTCTAAGTGATGAAGCTATTGCTACACTCTAGTGACTGACTGTAATAATTAAACTAAGTATTTTGTAGCTTCAGTTCATATCTATAAAATGTGACTATTAATCCCTGTCTTACGAGTTTTACAGAGGTTCAATGAAAAATCACATGGAAGGGCCCTGACCTATTAAGCCAATGATAGATTTTTTTTCTTTCTTTTTTGTTTCAACTTTCTATGTACATGGAACATGTACTTTTGGTATATAATTTCATTTTTTCTGCTCAGTTATCTATGCTAACTTGCTTCCATCTGGACTATAAATTTTCTTTTCTTTTTTACAATGTATATTTACAGAATAGAATGAATACCATTTCTTATTCATCCGTCTTAGTATATGTTCTTCTAATATCCCATACCTTTTTTCTATAGTGTTTATTGTGGTTTTATTTGTATAT
This sequence comes from Tenrec ecaudatus, assembly GCF_050624435.1. Lineage (NCBI taxonomy): Eukaryota > Metazoa > Chordata > Mammalia > Afrosoricida > Tenrecidae > Tenrec > Tenrec ecaudatus. The sequence continues at coordinate 41,453,019 of NC_134543.1, forward strand.
TTATTTACTTATATGACCTTTTAGTTAATCTTCCCTTGTAGTTCGTAAGCTTCATGAACACTAGAATTTTGTTTGGTTGTGCTCAACCATGTATCTTTTGAGTCTAGATCATCACCAGGCTTGTTGGGGGTGGGGGGGCAAGGTATTTGTGGAATGAATGGAGAGTGAAGGAATTTCAAACCAATGTTTCCCAAAGTGAGTACTATACCCCACCCTCTGGGGGTGCTGGTGCTGGTACTGGTACTGGTGCTGGAATGATCCAGGATGTCAGTAAAAGCAGATACCTACACTTTAACCTGAATTTATCACAAGTTTTAAATTTCCAGGGGCGTACTAAAATTTAAAAAAATAATATTTTTCTAAGAATCGTGGTAGGTCAAATAAGCTTGGGAATCTATATTCTCAATGAAATGCCCTCTGATATTTTTTTTCAAACTTAACCTGAAACCTAGCAGGAAACTATTAACTTTGCAGAATTTTAGCGAAACCATAGATTTTTCAGTTACAGGTTGTGTGGAAAGGGAAAAAGATTTACAATATAGTTTGGAGTAGTTCTGTACTTAATGTCTTTATAACGGTAGGTTAATAATGTTTGCTATGAGTATATTGTAAAGATGGCTCAAAGTATAAACTATGGTTATTACTTATAGTGTTTGTAAGCATTAATAGGTATTAATATCTGTATTACTATATACAATTATATTTATAGGTCTTGATATCAGTGAATCTGATACTAATTTAAAATTTAGACTTGAGAATAACAAAGCTGTCAAGTGTTGTTTGCTTTGCAAACTTGCGTAAACCTGCAGCCTGGTCCACATAGTGGTTTATGTGTTGAACTGTTAACTACCAGGTCAGCAGTTCACAACCACCAGCCACTCCACAGGAGAAAGATGAGGTTTCCTATACCCATAAAGATTTATAGTCTTGGAAACCCAGAGGGGTAGTTGGCATTTCAGGGTTGCTAGAACTCAACCCTGAGTTGGAATGGGCCTGATGGCTGTGCAGTTTTTTGGTTTGGTATTGGTGTAGAAGCACTGGGGATGTGTTAGACTGGGTGCGTCCTGATAGGAATTATTTACTCTTCCTAAAGTAATTTTTTTTGCTTTTTATCTAAATGCTCAGTTGGTCTGTCATACCTTCATTCAAATGTTAAGTAAGTCTCTTTACCCTCCAGAATTTTGACATATTGCTGATATGGACAGCTGATCATTTAATGTATTGAGTGAGCATCTTTCCCCTTCCTCCAATCAAATTACACTTTATATGAAAGTAATCTCACTGGATAATGGTAGCCCAAGCTCAGAATTACTTTCTTCAAATATGGCTTACGCAACTGGATGGACATAGGAAAAACGGATTGAGAGAAAAACCTGAATGTGTTGTCTATTTATGTTAATTTCTTCCAAGCTGACATTTTTGGAAAATTTTTTCCATGTGCCAAGTACTGGCTAAGACATGTATGAAATAAGCTATTGTGTTATAGTGACAATTCTCAGATTAATTTTGTTCAAGAATATCAAAATCTAGTGGTTCTTTTCAGCAAATTAAAAATTTAGCATCTAAATCTATTGAATACCTGGGGTATTCCAGATACTATTCTAAGTGTTTTTTAATTTTTATTCACTCAATCCTTAAGTAAAGTCTACATGGTAGATAATATATCATTGTACCCCCAATTGTGGATGCAGAAACTGGAGCGTGGAGATTCATGCAGATTTCCCAGCTAGGAAGTGACAAAACCATGAGTAGATCCAGGCAGTCAGACACCACAGCCCATTGTCCTAACTGCTGTACAGCTACACCTCCCCAGATTGCCAAACTGCTACATGGTGGCTACAGAGTATGAGAATGAATAGCCAAAGGGTAACCTCTCAAGGGCTCACATAGAAAGTAAATGTTTAGAAAATGATGATGGCAACATATGTACTTGATACAATTGATGTCTGGAGTGTTATGAGAGCTGTAAGAGCCCCCAATAAAATGATTTTTTTTTTAAAGAGGGTAACCTCAGTTGTCTTGAAGGAAGAAGGCAGAATGGGTTGATATTTCTCTAGATCTCTGATTTTGCTGAAACAAATTTGACGTTGTAAATGTTCCTGTGATACACAGAACTGAATAACTTTGAGATGGTGGACAAAGTTGCCCAGATGTAATTTTATCACATTTATTAAATATATTAAGGCCAAATCTTAGTTATCTTATTTGATCTTGCTTCTTAATTGGGAGATGCAGTCAGTTACTTATGAGAGGACTTCCCGAAGTTCAGGGGGTGTGGGGAGAGACAGTGGACTTTTTCCATGAACTCTTTGGAGCTTTCTCATAGTTAGAAAAGTACCATGGACTGCCAAGAGAATAAACAAGTCTGTCTGGAAGAAGTCCAGCCAGAATGCTCCTTAGAAGCAAACGCGGCGAGGTTTTGTCTCACGTGTTATCTGGAGAGATCAGTCCTTGGAAAAGGGCATCATCCTTGGCAAAGTTGAGGGGCTGTGAAAACAAGAGGAATGCCCTGAGCAAGACAGATTGACCGCAGCTACAGCAGTGACCTCAAATATGAGAGCAGTTGTGAAGATGGCACAGGACCAAGCAGTGCTCTCTTCTGTTGCACATGGAGTCATTGCTACGAGTCCCAACCGACTCTAAGGTGCTTGCCACCACCACTACCAGCAACTCAGTTAAATTTTCAACACCTGCAAAGGAAATACTTGAACAACCTAGTTGGCATGTTTAGCTAAGCCCTAGGTGACCACTTTGGATATAAAGGGATGGATTATATCTAAATTCATAAAACAGGTTTGTGTTAGGATTATATCATTAGCATCCACGATATCTATCTATCTATCTATCTATCTATCTATCTATCTATCTATCTATCTATCTATCTATCTATCTATCTATCTATCTATCTATCTATCTATCTACACATACATGTTATTAGGTTTCAGTGAGCCCTCATATCCTTGGAGGCAGTTTATGGCCAAGACTAAACATTCTAACTCAAACTAGGATCAAATCTCACCGTTCTGTGTTTTTAAATGTGTTTCTGCCTGAAAATGTTTCCCCAACACATACATTGGCAACAATAATAACCTTTATGTTTTTCCTTATCCAAGCCTTTATTTTGGAATTAATATGCATACACTTAAACTACATATACTAGTATACATACATAGGTCCCCTGGTAATGCTGTGGGTTCGGCATTGTGCTGTTAACTTTAAGGTTGGAGGTTCAAACCCACCAGAAACTCCATGTGAGAAAAATGAAGCTGTCTGCTCCCAGTCAGAATCAACTTGATGGTAGCGTGTGTGTGTGTCTGTGTGTTTATATGGAGCCCTGGTGGTGGTGTAGTGCCTATGCATTGGGCTAATAACTTCAAGGTCAGCAGTTCAAAACCACCACCTGTTCCTTGGGAGAAAGATAAGGATTTCTAGTCTCGTAAACAGCTTTGGAAACCCACAGGTCCAGTTTTGTTGCTCACTGGCAGTGAGTTTGGTTTTTTTGGTTGCTATGAGTTGAATTAGACTCAATGGCAGTGTTTTTGTGTTTCTGTTTTTAAATAATATATGTGGACTTAACATTTATATTTATATTAATTAAACAATTGGATTTTATTGCTCGGATTATGACCTTCATTATAAAAGTACCTGCCTTTTTACTCTTGGGCGTTAGTGGCCATGCACTGTGCTCAGTTCTGCGCCACTCTCTGGAGCTTCAGGCCTCGTATTTAAAACTCCCACCAGAGGTTCAGAAATAGCATATCTAAGCTGATATTGGCTTAACTTGCTTTAATTAAAGTTTTAAAAGGTTTAATGATGACGTTGGGGGTGTCAACACTAAATTGTAAAATAACTGGGTTTAATTAACATTAAATGATAGATAAGACATTACAAAATTAGTGGAAAGTGGATTAAAGATAGTGGAATTTTTCCATGAAACTTTCTGGTGTTCTTGTGTGTGTTTGTGTGTGTAATCATTTTAGTTTTGTTTTTAAACTTCATATGGCAGTTTTAAGATGGCTGCAAGTCCATCGTACTTTGGACTGGATAGCCATTGATGTTAATCCTCAAAATAAATGGAAACTAGATAGACCATTTTTATCCTTTTATGAAATAATCTTGGAGAATAAAAACCTTGCAATTCATTGAAATGCTTGAAAATTGTGTGATTTTTTTTTTTTAATGGTGATATTCTTTCTTGGGAGAGTTAACCAAGGGGTAAATACTTGCAGACTCATAGGTGCCCTGTGCTTCTGGGGCTGGTTACCCACTTTGGACTGTACTGGGCTGCAAACCTTAGGGTGAGCATTTGGACTTCTGTCTTCAATACCATTGGTTCTTGATCATTTGCTACCACTTGGAATGGTTGGACAGCAGTCACTTCTCTTTGGTACAGTGACTTGGTATGTCCCTTCCATTTTCTTTTGATGCTTCCTCTCCCTGCATCCATGGAGCGTAATGTTGCAACTTTTGGTTTGGATTTTTCCGTCAGTTCTTTCAGCTTGTGAAATGCTGAACTTACTCGTCTCTTTTAATTTTTCAGGCTATCTCACATTTCATCACAATACTTTGTCTTCTTTAGCTGCCCTGGAAAATTTTCTGTTTGACTCTTTTACTTCATTATTTCTTCCATTTACTTTAGCTCTTTATGCTCAAGAGCAAGTTTCAGTCTCTTTTAACGTCTATTTTGATTTCCCCCTCCATGCCGCCACCCCACGTTTTCATGAATTTTTGCATTCTTCATGTATGATGTTATCCCACAGCTCATCTGGTCTTTGGTCATTAGTGTCGAATGCATTAAACCTGGTTTTTATTTAGATGGTTTCTTAATTCAATTGGGATACACTCAAGATTGTATTTGGCTCCTGTGGTCTTATTTTAATTTTCTTCAGCTTCAACTTGAACTAAATATGAGAAATTGTATCTTCCCCTGGTCGTGTTTTTTGCTGATACTGGACAGAAGTAGTCGATTTTGGTTACAGTCGCGGCGTCAGAATTGACTCGATGGCAGTGAGTTTCGAGTTTAGGTCCGTGAGCATAGTTGCCTCTCGCTGGAAAAAAGGCATGTGCAGTGAATAAGTTGCTGGCTTTGCAGAATTCTACCATGTGGTTACCAGTATTGTTTGTGTCACCATAATCATATTTTCCAGTTACCATCTTTTTGTTTCCAATTTCACATGCCAATGACCAGTAATTATGTTGCACATTAATTGCATCTTTGATCAACTTCAGACCTTGGGAGTTGGTAGAATTCTTTAATTTCTTCATTGGCTTTAGTGATTGGTACATACATTTGACTAATACTCATATCAACTGGTCTTCTTTCTAGATCCACGGATATTATCCCATCATAGATAGCAATGCACTTAGAGATGGATCTTGAAATGTTCTTTTTGATTCCTCGTAGAGGAAACCACACCTTTGATTGTCCTATTAAAAATTCCAGCTCACAGAGTATAGGATATTGGTTTTCACATGTCTCATCTAACTTTTGGCAGCTTCCAATTTCCCTAGATTTGGACTTTGTACATTTCACATTGTGATTTTTAATGGATATTTGCGGTTTGTTTCTTCTTACTTTGAGTCTTGCCCCATCAACGCTTGAAGACCCTGAAAGCTTTGCTCCATGCCGCCTTTGGGTCAGCTTTATTTTGAGGAGGCAGATCTTTTCCAGTTGTATTGGATCCTTAGTACACAGTTGTTTGAGTGTCAGACCAAACCTTAAGGTTGGAACCTCAAATTCACTGTTGGCTCCATGGCAGAAAGATACGGTATCTGCTTCTGTAACAATATACAAGAAATTCCATCGAGGGTCGCTATGACTTGGAATTGACTCATATTTCCAACACTATACCTGACACGGTCCCACTGGTATTCTTAAGGTTTCAGTGGCTCACTTTTCACAAGTGGTCTCCCTTTTTCTTCTTCCTACCCTGCTGTAGTCTGGAGAGAGCTCTGAAACCTGTCCACTGTGAGGCATCCTGCTGGTATTTGATGAAGTACTGGGGAGAGTGTTTTCTGTATCACAGTAACCCTCTAGCCTCCACAATTAAGCAAATTGATAGATAATGGTAGATTAATATACTTTCCCAGTGGTCATCAATTTTTAATATTGGTGAAGAGCAAAGATTTAATATATTAAATTAATTAGATTCGATTTATTAGGTTTAATGTAAATATATTTGATATTAGGAAATTGTAATTATCTTATTAAATATTATATTAAATTTTCCCCTTTAGTTCAGTATTATTTTATTTCCATAACTTAATATATAAAATTAGATTCAACATATTAGGTTTAATATGAACACTATATTTTAGTATATGTTATTAAGTCATTACTCATTTTGTCGGCACTATTTTATTTCCTTTGACATTGAGTCAGTGCTGACCCCTAACAATCCCCTGGTGGTTTCTGACACTAACTGTTTTTGGGAGTAGAAAGCCCAGTCTTTCTCCCGGGGAGATGCTAGTAGTTTCAAACTGCTGACCATGCATGCAGTTCACGGCTCAACATGTTAGCCACTAAGTTTCTATTTTAAAGTTGAAAACCTGTGGGAAAAGAGCATTCAATATGTAGAGTTTACTGATTTCATTAACATTTAATATATACTGATCCTAGTTATAGAAACTTTAGTAGGTAGGTGGACTTTAATAGCTGAACAAGATATATGAGGGGTTACCCCCCCAAAAAAACCCCAATTTTTAAAGCTATGTATTTCCATTTTTTACAAAACAACTTTATCACCTTCAGTGTACTCTCCACACTACACTTAATGCTTTGTCAAATCTGCGATTCCATTGTTGAAAACATTTTTCAAACATCTGTATGGGTGGCTGACAGCACCTCCTTCGTTTTTTTCTTCACCTGTTTTATGTCATCAAATCACTGTCCTTTCATTTCATGTCCCTCTTCATTCTCGGGAACATGTTACACTATCTTTTCAGAACCTCTAAGCAGAAAGCTTGATTAACAGTCTGACCTGGTGGAACGAACTCCAGTGTACTAAGAGTCGACATTTCCATCCATTTGGGAAGTTACCAGGCATGCAGAATGAGGTTTTTCATCAATTGACTTTTCATCTTTTTTGAAACTAGAAAACCACTTGTACACTAGAGTTTTTCTCATAGCGTTATCCTTGGGAGTTGGTAGCTGTGTTCAACATCACAATTTTATGCGGCATTTTCCTGAGCAGGAAATAAAATTTCCCAGCCACCCGCGATTTCCTGAAATCACCCATCACAAAAACAAGGTTCCAGTGAAACTGCTTTCATGAAAAAATTCACTGACCAGAGAGTATGCAAACAACTTTTTAGGAATCTTTTCCTATGTTTTTAAAAACATATATCACTTCTATCCTATTGCAGGTTGTTCAAAGAGGCACCCCCCAAAATTCGGATAAAACCTCTGTTGTGCGCTTGCATAGTATGCAAACCCCCCCCCCCCCCGGGGGTGAGCACCCAGCAACTCTGAGTTAGTGCACCTAGTGAGTGGCAAGTGACATTAGATGGGAAGGTTCTCTCTAGTTGCAGTGAATTTTTTCGTGATAGCAGTTTCACTTGAACCTTGTTTTTTGATGGCTGATTTAAGAGAGCAGAACGTGGCTGTGAAAATTCTTTTCCTTGGAACAAATGCCACAGAATCTGTTGTGATGTTGAACACAGCTTACAATGACAGTGCTACCGGAAGAACTGAAGAGTATGACTGTTTTTCTTGTTTCAAAAAAGGTGAAATGTCGATTGATGACAAACCTTGTTCTAGACACCCATTAGCTTCCTGAATGGACGAAAATGTTGACAAAATTCATTCACTTTTGCTCGAAGACCGATGATTGACCATTGGAGAGATAGGAAAGTTATCTGGACTATCTTGGAGCTTGGTTCAATGAACTGTAATGGAAGATTTGGAAATGAGAAGGTTCGCTGGGAAACTTGTGCCTCCGGTTCTGACTGACCAGGAATAAGAGCGTTGAGTGGAAATATGCCCTGCTTTGAAAGAACAGCTCCAAAGCAACCCCGACACCCCCCCCCCTGCCCACACCCCCCATTACTAGTGATGAGACATGGTGCTATTCTTATGACCCTGAAAACAAACATCAGTCAAGCCAGTGGAAGACACCATCATCACCACGCCAGCTAAAAATGTGTGGTTTTTTTATGTGAGGGGGATAGTGCATTTAGAGTTTGTTCCAGCAGGTTGGACTGCCAACCAAGCGTTCTATTTAAAGGTTATGAAAAGATGGTGTAATAGTTTGAGACTAAAAAGTCCTGATTTGTGGCAGGTTGGGGACTGGTCTTGCCACCACGACAACTACCTTCTCACGCAGCCCTCTCACTGCTCCAGTTTTGGGCTAAAAACAGCCTGCCTCTCTTGTCCCACACACCTAGCTCACCTGACCTTGCTCTGTGCAATATCTTTTTGTTTCTGTGAATTGAGGGACATAAAAGGACAGCGATTTGAGGACATAGAAGAGATGGAAAAAGCGAGGGGAGGTGCTGTTAGCCACACCAAAATGAGCTTGAAAAAGGTTTGACAAATGTATTAAGTGTAATGGAGAGTACTTTGAGGTGATAGGTTATTTTGCTACTTTTTTTCTAATTAAATACTTTTATTGGGAGCTCTTAAAACTGTTAACAATCCATACATTCATCCATGTGTCAAACACATTTGTACATATGTTGCTATCATCGTTTTCAAAGCATTTTCTTTCTTCTTGAGCCCTTGATATCAGCTCCTTATTTTTTCCCCTCCCTCCCCTCCCTCATAAACCCTTGATAAGTGATAAATTATATTTTCCTATCTTACGTCATCTGCTACTGTCTCCCATCATCCACTTTTCTGTTGTTCATTCCCCCTGGGAGGAGGTTATACATCTATCCTTGTGATCGATTCTCCTTTTTCTCCCCCTACCTGCTCTTTCTCCTCATGGTATCTCCATTTTGCTACTATTTTATCTGTGCTAGCCATTCTATGAAACATGCTTTGAGCTTAAAAAAAAAGACAGTGTGTGTGTGTGTGTGTGTGTGTGTGTGTGTATGGTAATGATTGGCAAAGCCTTTCTTCGGGCTTCTTTTTTTTAATTAAAAAAAATTTTTTTTAATTTTAACAATTTATTAGGGGCTCATACAATTCTTATCACAGTTCATACATACAAATACATCAATTGTATAAAGCACATCTGTACAGTCTTTGCCCTAATCATTATTTTCTCCTCTTTTCTTTTTTTACATTTTATTAGGGACTCATACAACTCTTATCACCATCCATACATATACATACATCAATTGTATAAAGCACATCCATACATTCCCTGCCCCAATCATTCTCAAGGCATTTTCTCTCCACTTAAGCCTTCGGGTTCTTAATGGCTTGGAAAATGTTCTAAACCAATTGGCCCTATGTTTACTTATTTATAGCCAAGGACACTTTCACTGTTGATGTTCTTTTTCTTGGAAATGGAAAGTTTTCATGCTAGATTTAAGTACACTGAAGTGAGGAAGGGTGGGTGGTAAGGAAAGCAATCATTTCAAAGGTAAAGGAAGCGAAGGAAGAAATGTGAAGTTTTTGCTTGAAAACTGTTGTTCCAGCCTTGCCATACATTGAAATCACCTGACTTACTTTTATAACCTATAAATGCCCAGACCCCACCCACCAATTAATTAGAACCTCTGGGGGTGAAATCCAGCATGGGTGTTTTGGTTTTTTTAAAACATTTTATTAGGGGCTCATACAACTCTTATCACAATCCATACATATACATACATCAATTGTATAAAGCACATCCGTTCATTCTTTGCCCTAATCATTTTCAAAGCATTTGCCACTTAAGCCCTTTGCATCAGGTCCTCTTTTTTCCCCCTCCCTCCCTGCTCCCCCCTCCCTCATGAGCCCTTGATAATTTATAGATTGTTATTTTGTCATATCTTGCCCTATCCGGAGTCTCCCTTGCCCCCCTTCTCAGTCATCTATCTCCCAGGGAGGAGGTCACATGTGGATCCTTGTAATCAGTTCCCCCTTTCCAACCCACTCACCCTCCACTCTCCCAGCATCGCCCCTCACACCCCTGGTCCTGAAGGTATCGTCCACCCTGAATTCCCTGTGCCTCCAGCTCCCATATGCACCCATGTACAACCTCTTCCCTATCCAGTCCTGCAAGGTAGAATTTGGATCATGGTAGTTGGGGGGAGGAAGCATCCATGATCTGGGGGAAAGCTGTGTTCTTCATTGGTACTACATCGCACCCTGACTGACCCATCTCCTCTCCTAAACCCCTCTATGAGGGGATCTCCAGTGGCCGACACTTGGGCCTTGGGTCTCTACTCTGCGCTTCCCCCTTCATTCACTATGGTGTGTGTGTGTGTGTGTGTATATATATATATACATATATATTCTTTTTTTTTTTGGCATCATGCCTTAAACCTGGTCCCTTTGGCACCTCATGATCGCACCGGCTGGTGTGCTTTTTCCATGTGGGCTTTATTGCTTCTGAGCTAGATGGCCGCTTGTTCACCTTCAAGCCTTTAAGACCCCAGACATTATCTCTTTCAATAGCCGGGCACCATCAGCTTTCTTCGCCACATTTGCTTATGCACCCGTTTGTCTTCGGTGATCGTATCATGGAGGTGTGCAGCCAATGATATGATTTTTTTGTTCTTTGATGCCTGATAACTGACCCCTTCGGGACCACGCAATCACATAGGCTGGTGTGTTCTTCCATGTGGGCTTTGTTGCTTCTGAGCTAGATGGCCGCTTGTTTATCTTCAAGCCTTTAAGACCCCAGTCACTATCTCCTTTGGTAGCCGGGCACCATCAGCTTTCTTCACCACATTTACTTGTTCACCCACTTTGGCTTCAGCAGTTGTGTCGGGAGAGTGAGCATCATAGAGTGCAAATTTAATAAAAGAAAGTATTCATGCATTGAGGGAGTGCTTGAGTAGAGGCCCAAGGTCCTTCTGCCACCTTAATACTAAACCTATAAATATAGACACATAGATCTATTTCCAGCATGGGTGTTTTTAAAAGAACACTCACCCCATCTCCTTGCCCTTACCACACAAACCTGACATGCAGCTATGGTTGAGAATTAGAATGATTCAGTATTTACTTTTAGGAAACATATTAGTTTTAGGTTCATTTCACATTTGCTTTTGAACATCCAAGGATCATCCGTGATCGTTATGCCATTCTTGGGTCCACTTTCTTAGAAGTCTAATTTACTATTTGATTCATTATAAGGACTTAACAGTTGTCTCTTTGTTTTCATGAAACATTGTTGGTTATAGCTCTGATTTATTTGGTGTCAAAAACAATTCCTAGTGGAGGCATAGACCCACTAAAGGGATTCTTTTAAAAAAATCATTTTATTGGTGGACTTATACAGCTCTTATAACCATCCATCCATCCATTAATTGTATCAAGCACATTTGTACATTTGTTGCCATCATCATTTTCAAAACACTTTCTTTCTACTTGAGCCCTTGGTATCAGCTCCTCATTTTTACCCCTCCCTTCCCACCCTCCCTCATGAACCCTATATAATTTATTAATTATTCATTTTTCATGTTGTATACTGACTGATGTCTCCCTTCACCCACTGTTATTTCGTCTGTCCCCCTGGGAGGGGTTTTATGTACATCATTATGATTGGTTCCCCGTTTCTTCCCCCATCTTCCCCTTACCCTCCTGGTATCTCTTTTATTATTAGTCCTGAGGAGTTCATTTGTCCTGGATTCCCTGTGTTTCCAGCTCTTACCTGTATCCGTGCACATGCTCTGGTCTTGCCAGATTTGTAAGGTAGAATTGGGGTCATGATAGTGGGGGTTGGGCTGGGGTGAGGAACATTAAAGAACTAGAGGAAAGTAGTATATTTCATCAGTGTACCTGACTGGCTTGTCTCCTCCCCACTGGCTAGTGTGCTTCTTCCATGTGGACTTTGTTGCTTTTCAGCTAGATGGCCACTTGCTTATCTCCAAGCCTTAAAGACCCCAGATGCTATATCTTTTCATAGCTGGGCACCATCAGCTTTCTTCACATTTGTCTTCAGTGCACATGTCGGGAAGGTGAGCATTGCAGAATGCCGGATTATTAGAACAAAGTGTTCTTGCATTGAGGGAGTACTTGAGTCGAGGTCCAATGTCCATCTGCTACCTTAATACTTAACATATAAATATAGGTACATAGATCTATTTCCCTGATTTTATATGTAAATATATTTACTTAGGTACATGCCTGTATTTAGACCTTTGTAAATGCCCTTTGCTTCCTAGAGCTATTTCCTTTTACTTTCCTCTTGTCCCACTCTCATATTGGACCTTCATTTGGGTTCCAGTAATTCATCTAGGTTACATTGTCCTTGATCAAGCCCTACCAGACCTTATACATCTTCCTTCCCATGATTTTAGATCACTTGTTGTTAACACCCACTTCCTTTCCCATGCCTCCCCTTTCCAGTGTCCCTCCCAGGAACCATTGGTCGTGTTTTCTCCTCCAGATTGTTTACCTCTCCTATCTTCCCTAGATAGACCTGGAGAGATAATAATAAGCACAAAAACAAGAGAAAGCAAAACAAACAAAAAAACAACAAGAAAAAAACCAACACCAAAAAAGAGAAAAGCCTGTAAATAGTTCCACATCTCTTTGTTGACCTTTAGGAGGTTTTTCCAGTGAGTCTGATGGGGTGCCACGCCCTGGCCCCAAAGTCTATTTTTGGTATTCCCCAGGGATTTCATTGCTTTGCTCCCCTTGCTGCTCTGTTACATGCCCTTAGTATTTCTCCCTGGTGTGGTGGGGTCAGATTGGGCGCAGTTGCCGCACTGTGCCTCCATTGTCCCCCGTAGCGCGATGCGTCAGTGAGGGACGTCAAGTCTCATGGTGGGACTGTCCCTATGGTCCTCTCTGTGCTTGGCTGCTCTGAGCAGTAATATCGTCCTTGGGGCTTGGTGGGCCAAGATGTGTTCCACTCTCTCTCCTTCCCTCTTTGTTTGTTTCTCTGTGTTCTGATCAGATGCACCCCTGTCCCTGAGCTGTAGCTTCGGTGCTGTCCTCTGAAGTGAATTCTTCTGGGGGAAGTAGGGGTGTCCATGTAGCTGGTATTGGGGCTGGCTTAATGGGACTTTTTTTAGGTGTCCTGAAATAAGTGCTTCAAAAGGGAATGATGCTTTTATTTGTGTTAAGAAATAAAGTTGGTGACAGTGCACTGGGGAGAGATCATATGTAGGCATTGACTACACGTGCTGGTGGATCTGCCTTCAGTGTCCGAAGAAGTTGCATCTGCTTACTGTTTTTGTACTATACATCACCTTAATACTATGAGAATTATCGATAGCTTCATAAATTCAGACTTATATGATGATGTGCGTATAGTTCTTACTGATTTTGCTGAAGATTTTGGAGGTTTGTCTGTGAAGGACTGATAGCATACATGCCCAGACGGGTAGAGATTTGTACCACTACTGATAGAACACAGCACCGCATGGGGAAATTCTCTTACAGGAAAGGCCCTTTTCACTCATGGTGGCCAGTTTAATCATTCTTTGGCCAGATGAGGTGGTGGTGGTCGTCCTTCTTCTTCTCCTCCTCCTCCTCCTCCTCTTTCTTTCTTCTCTCTCATTTTTAAAGCTACTTTAAAAGTATAGCTCTTTGAGGGGAGGCTTTTTCCTCTTTGGTCATGTTTGATCAAAATTTTCTTAAGGGATGATGGTGTAAGGGAATCGGAGACCATATTGACATGCTTATTCTCTGCCGGTTCTTTTATTATTTTGTGAGAGTTGGAGAAATAGAAGTAGAAGGGCTAAGTGAACAATAGCTTTAGAAATTTTCAGGTGAAAAGCAGTGTTAATTTGGAAGTAGTTATTTCAGAGCTTTTGAACTGAAATAATTGGGAGTCGAATTGTTACTACTTAGCTTACATGCAAATATATGTTCATTTTGCAGAAATATGTTTCCACACATTTTAACACTTTATATATTAATAAATAAGCAGCTCATTCATATATATATATATTTAAAGGAAGTCTAACTTCATGTCATACGATGGCTAGCATCTATAATACAAGTGTAAATTTAGCAGTCTGAATTTCAGCAAGTTCAGTCCACTGGACGCCAGAGCAGTAAACCCCAAAGATACCTAGCTCGTGTGTCGTTTCTTAAGCTGCCACGGTTAAACACTTGGCTGCCCAATGACCAGTCAGTAGTTCGATCCCACCAGTGAACTCTGTAGGAAAAGTTATGGTGGTCTGCTTCTGGACAGCTTTATAGCCTTGGACCCCTATGAGGCAGTTATTCTGAGTTAAAATCCATGTGAATGCTATGGGGGTGGGTTGCTTTTTTGTTTTGTTTGTTAGGCAGGGAGGGGGAAGGTTACTTTGTATCGTTTCAAAACCCTGATATAGTCAGGCCCTAAGACAAGGTGGACTGCTCTTGGATCCATGGTCCCATGCCCTAAACATGAGAAAAAGGAATATAAGGGAGGAAGGAGCCACTCCGGAATGTGGTTAACAGACAATCAGCCCCTGAGATCACAATGAGAGAGAAGGGAGTTGTATATGTTTTAGTGGTGTTAGTTAAAATGTGTGTAGTAGACCACCCCCTTGTTTACTCTTTAGAGGCAGGTAGAATGTCTAGTTAAACCCTTCCTTGACTATTCAATTCTGTTGGCCTTTTCTCTTTCAAATTACACTTAAAAAAGTTATGAAGTGGTCATTTCCCTCAACGTATTGATGAAGACTGTTAGATGGAAACTGGAAGATGGTGATAGCAAAGGCATATGGGGATAATGACAGCCCCCCACCCCCCACAAAAAACCCCAAAGAAGGGAGGAGGACACCAGTGAGAAGTAAAGCTGCTAAGTGGAGTGGTCACTTAAAAATATTTTTCTTAGGTGGGAACCATTCTGCCCATTGATTGTAAGAGTACAGCAGAATCCAACCTTGTGGGGTCTTTATCTAGTTGTGACAAAGAAATGCTTACATTGGGTAGATGGGTAGCTGTACTGCTGACCTTCAGGGTATTGCATAATCACTTACTGATTCCTCGTTATTTATGGTTCTCATTTGGGGATCTAGATATCCTGCTCCTCAGGGCCAGGAGTCGCCTGTGCAGGCCAGAGGATTCTACTTCCTTACCCAATAAAGTAGACTCACCCAGACATCCACTGCCTCACCTGATTTGGGATTTGATGATGTCCTTTATTGTTTGGTTTCATTTACATTTATTTCTCTGTATTTATTTTGTTGTTCAATCTAATTGGCTCCAGGAATGTTGCTTTTTCCTCATGCTGTTGGACTTTGGGAGGTGGGTAGCTGGTGTGACTGTGTGATTTCTTTTTGTCATAAAAACCATTTATGAGGTGGTTTTTGTTTTTTTTGGAGGGGGCGCCTGGATATGAACCACATTTATGAAGTTTTGTGATTGTCTGCTACCTGCTCCATTTGAGAAATCTTTCTTATAAAAAGAAGATCGGTGTCTGTTTCTGGGACTGAGTCCATAGACGTTTGCTGTGCGCTATAGAAGCTTAGAGGGTTTGCATCTTTGATCTCAGGTAGCCCTGTCTTTCCACACCCCACAGGGGATAGAGAGAGGAGAGCAAGGCACTTGAGCGCCGCCTGGCTGACGGGCAGCACAGCACCCAGCATTGCGTGGAGGCTCCTTGCTTCGATTGTTGCTAGTTAGCTTATTCTTTGTCACAGACTCCCGCCTCACCCCTTCTTAAACAACAAGAACTACTTTAAAGGATTGGCTCTTTGAGGCACCTCCCCCCCCCTTACTTTTGGGTCAGTCTTTATTGACCCCTTAAAATTTATCTAACGAATGGAGGTCATGTTAGAAGAATTTGTCTGTGATGAATGATAAAGCTTGTTGCTATATGTTTTAATATCTGGGAAATGAACCGGAGGTGAGATAGAGAAGGACTCCTGTACTTTATGAACAAGGGCATGGTGGAGACGTTGTTTATTTCTATGATCTTCCTCATCTCTGTTTGCACACACCTGTTTTCTGCAATGTGTTAGCCCTACCCTTCAGGGAGATCATGTATAGCACTCTGGTGAAGAGTGACATTGGAGCCTGTCGACCTGGATTTATACCCAGTCCACACTGTTTGTTAGCTGACTGACTCTGGGCACATCACTTAAAGTCTCTGTATTGTCTTTCTTATGCAACACAGAGTTTTCTCATATTGCCCAGGATTGTCATAAGGAGTAAATGAGATAAGTCTAAAGTACCTGGAATACCATCCAATAATTACATCCAATAAAGACCAGTTCCTATTGAGCTACCTCTGACTCTTGGCAACTCCTTGCATGTCAGAATAGAACTCTGCTCCTCTATAGGGTTCTGTGGTGGGTATTTGGGGAGTAGTTTACCACGGCCTTTCATCTAAGGAGCCTCGCGGTGGGCTTGAACCTCCATCTTTTTACCTAGTAGCCAAGCATGCTGACTCTGTGTACCAGCCAGGGACACCAAATACACGGCCTAGTACTGAGTAAAAGTAAACTGTTGTCATTCCATTGGGCAGGTGGTCAGCGTGTTTCATGTCTGTGGTTTGTGTCTATGGTATTATATCCATTTGATTAAATAAAGGATGCATTTCAGCTGCCTAACACTGCAAAGAAACCCACTGTATGTTAACTTCCTGAATTAAAAACATAATCACATTTATGACTATCTTGAGTACTATTACAGTGACCACAGGACTAATTGTTATTGTTGCTACTTTAATTCGTGAGGGCTTGCTTTTTGGAAGGAAAGCCTTCATTTGTAGAGAACTTTGCAACTGAAATATGCTAAAGAGGTCTCCATGCGCCTGGACTGGGTCTGGAAGCCTTTGTGAAATGACTATCGCAAGAATTCTCTGGGAGATTTTAAGTTCTTATTAATGTCATGGTAGCAGCTTTCCTCATTACCTGTGCAGCATTCAGCTTTGAGGTCTGGGGTTGGAGATCGAACTCAGACTTCAGCAACAAACCCTGAAGGTCGTATCCATGGAGTTAGACACCAGTTGAGGACACACGGTTATGTTCATAAGTAGCTTTTTTCTTTTATTAATAAAGGCCTTAAGTGATGGCAATACAAAAGTGTGGTCTAACTTCATTTCCTTCTTCAGTCGAAGACTGGATCTTTTGAAACAGATTAAGCCTCAAGGCCCAGGATGAGGCATTTCATGCAGTAATATCAAACAGTGCTAAGGTCTTCCACTATAAGATTGATGTGGGGTAAGAGAAAGCTTTCTGCGTAGTTTATGCATTTTCAGGAGTATCACGAAGTGAGCCATGCTTTAGGGAAATGACTCCTGCGGGCCCAGGTATGTGGGCTGGCATTTGGGTTGTGGGATATGTGCACAAGGGGGAGGGGCTGTGCCAAGGAGCCCTGTGGATCCTGTGGGTGGGCGTCTGGAGCTGTCTTCTCTGCTGCCGTTGCTGGTAGGACGGTGGACGCTGTTTACCTCCTGTGAGCAGGTGGCTCAAGTCCTGAGGCCGCTGTGGAACCTGGCAAAGTAGGAGGCTGGCACAGCCCTCTTCATGTAGTACACAGGAGATGCGGGAGTGTGGTTAGAGACCTGGGCACTGTGCCCAGCTCCACAACTCATTCATTGTGAGATATCAACGATTGCCTCTCAATTTCTTTCTGAAGAGTGGAGACTAGTAATGCCACCTGCTGACCTCCCTGTGCGTTCTGAGGACTAACGAGTCAATCACTTTGGATGGACACCACACTGTTGCCCCTGGTCATCATTTTCATTTTTTGGTGCCCTCTCCTCAGGCCGCAGTTTAGAGGTGGGAGGTGGGCAAACAGTAGGGGAAAGAAGCTGGTATATTTTAAGACCAACTTTAGATCTGATTTATTTTCAAGCTGGGAAATTTCAATTAACCTGAAATCTCTACAATTTTTTTTAAAGAAATAACACCAAGCCAAATTCTGACCTGAAGTTTGTGGGGACAGAACAGATGTCTCTTCTGTGACTTTATTAATAACGATGTCAGCTTTAAGAGAAGAAGCTGGGTTAAAAGAGGGTAGATTTAAGTGCAGCGTGCTCTTTGCTGGTGCGCTCTTCTTGAGTGTTGGTTTTTCATTTTGTTGACTTCTCATGTTTCTTTGCCCGAATGTTTACTGAGATGAAGCCCACATAGGGGAGGACTGCAACACACACAAACACACACACACAAACACACACACCACCACCAGCACTAACACCCTCCCACCCCACCCCACCCCCACCCCCACCTTTAAATATCAAGGATGTTGGCCTGGAATTCAAATGGATAGACTGACATTTCTGCTTTGAAAGTTTTTTGGTAAACACATTTCCACTAAGAGTGGAAATTCCGGGTTTACTTTTTAAAGGGAGTTTGACCTTTTTCAGTGCTTTGGGGACCTGGGTGTTGACATTGGAGGGTGGGTGGGGGGTGTTCCTGGTTAAAATTTGCGTTCTCTTTCTATTGGCTCTTGGGACTGTGATTACTTTTTCTTTGGATGTAAATTAGCAAATGGTGTAAATTGTGTTGGTATAATTTAGTTTTTGAAGATAAAGCCTTTTGAAAGACAAAGTCGTGGCCATGGTATCCCCCACCTCCCCATATAATAACTGTTAAAAAGAACACTGTTGTCGTGTGAATTCTTATTTTTTTGAGTTTGCTTTTGAAGTAACTGTCACAGAGAATTCCTGTTACTTAGATCTTGATGACAGACTTACACCATTTCCTTTTTTTTTCTTAGACGTTCCATCCTCAGAGCAGCCTGAACTGTTCCTAAAGAAACTTCAGCAGTGCTGTGTCATTTTTGACTTCATGGACACGCTATCTGATCTTAAAATGAAAGAATACAAGCGCTCCACTCTTAATGAACTGGTGGACTACATTACAATAAGCAGAGGCTGTTTGACAGAGCAGACTTACCCTGAAGTAGTTAGAATGGTGAGTTTCTTTTTTTCGCCGCGGACACTTTTAAGCACCTTCATAGCGACTTACAGGTGTATTTGTTGCAGAATGAGGTCACTGGAGGTCCCCTCCACAAACCTGCTGAGCCAACCTGCTGAGAGCTAAGCCAAAGTAGTCGGCACAATACTAGAATTTGAAGAGCATGATTTCACGAGAATGAAATCCAGAACATTTCAACTGCAGCCGTGTTGAAGGAATCAGTGACTTCAAAATAGGAGGCCAAGATTGCCAGGGTATTACTGGATTTCTGGCTTTGGGAAATGCAAAAGACAAAGGAGAACCAACAAGTTTTAGATCTGTATTTTAAAAAATATCCAAACCTATTTGATGTCTGTTTGTTTTTTCCCCTCCCTCTCTATTGATTGTGGTATGATAAAAATGGCATTAAGCTTAATAAAATTGTGATTTGTAGAATCTAGTTAAGGCCTCTCTTGGCTTTATAACTAATCCTTCTTTCTATAATCTGCTTGAAATTGGGGATGAGATCTTTTATGATTTTTGAACAATGCCTTGCACTTTGTGTAATCATTATGAATTAAGAGAAGAAATATTAGCATAATGCACATGATATGTTCTCATTGGGTCAGCAATTATTTTCCTTTGTAAAAAAAAGGAATTGAGCCACAATATGATCTTCCTGTTAGATTTCTGTGGGACGGTTACCTTCCTTGGCATCATGGAAGGTTTTGGATTTAAAGATTGGATGCTTTTTGGGAGGTGTGTTCTACTAACTCATGAAATGATAGTCCAGCGGCCTAAAAGGATCATTACATCACACAGAAATCTACAGGGCGATCTGATCCACTATCGGGGTACTGCTGGATTCTTCCCCTCCCCCCTGTTTGTGCTCAACAAATACAGAAAAGGGACATCTATGATGGAGTAGATATGGAACCTTTAAAAAGCCCCTTTAAAATGGAATCATTCGGATTTGGGAAGAGACCTGCATTTCCCACATTTTGAAAAGCTATGACAGATGTGTATTAGTCTGGATACTTTAGAGAAATAAATCCACATATACTCATGTATAAGAGAGAGTTTTATATAAAGGTTAAGTGCACATAAAGAAAACATCCCAACCCAGTGCTGCCCAAGCCCAAAAGTCCAACATTATCCCATATGTCCGACACCAACCCACAAAGTCCTCCATCTCACAAAACACAGGCAGTGATGCCGACTGCAGGAGGAAAGCCGAGTCAGTGAATGTTTAAGCATCTCAGCCTTGGCAGGGGTCTCCACACGGCTGCTCCAACACCCAGGGCTGCATCGGGGTAGGTCCATGGGGCTTCTCCTCAGAGATGTCTTGCAGGAAGTCAGTTTTGCCAGCTGAAGCAGGGAACTGGATAAGGCAGCTGTACCCTGGTCCGACCATCACAAAGCAAGAGACCTGAGAACTAGAAAGGTGAGGCTCACGGAGCCATTTATTCCTCCACCCTTCAATTAACCCCACATGTGTTTATCAGCCAGGTTGGCACAATAAACTAACTCAAGATGTATGAAAGGTACTTAAAAACAATATCTGATTCTATTCATCAGACCCACACCTGAGTGTATGTTTAATTTGCTGTTAATATACAGGAATGTTGTGCTACAACTTTATAGGCTAGCTGTTAACAGTTTGGCTCTTGAGCAGTGATTCTCAACCAGGCATGAATTTGGTCTTCCAGAGGGCATTTGGCAATGTCTAGAGACATTCCCAGAGACCAGGGATACTGCTACACCTTGTGTAATGCACAGGACAACCCTTCAGAAGGCATCACTTCTTGACCTTCACTATCAATTGTGTTGCTGCTGAGAAAACCTGCTCAAGTGTTTGCATGCAGAGTCTTTTTATCTGATATTTCAGAATCTCATCTGGTCCATCTGCCTCTATAGAGCATCACCCCTGAGTTTCAGCTTACCTGTCCTTAGCCAGTGCTATATATATATATTATATAAATAAATATATATAATTATATATATATAATATTTCCCTCTCCCCCTTAGAAGCATCCACTATTTATATATTTCTTATATCCTTCCATGGATAGTAGTATATATGTATGTATAAATCTTGTGTTTTCTTAAAGACACAAATGATGGCATATTTTTACACTGTCTATACCTTGCTTTTTTTTAACTTACATATGTAATGCACATATAGAATGGCCTCATGCATTTTGATAATGTGTGGACTCTTTCACTGTAGGCATGTACCATCATTATCTAATTCTTTGTGAATATTTTTAGTGTATATAGCAGTTTGCCTTTCTGAAAGAGCATCTGTCAACCCCTCCTCTTTCTTGGTTTCTGGATCTTCATGTAGTTCTTGCTCCTCTGCCTCAAATGCCAATTTTCACCATCCTTCAAGATATAAGGTAAAGTGCCTATCAGCTTTTCTTGAATAGCCTCAGTGTTTTCTCTCTGCTGCTCTGAAGCCCACCCTTTTTGGGGTGTGTTCAATGGGTTTTCATCTCCCATATTTGACCTGGTTTTTTCAGTGAGGCTTTAAGCAGGGACTGTGTCCTTCACATCTCTGTGGGGTCTGACCCAGTGCTACCTATGAGGCTGTAGCACTAGAAGTTGTTGAATGAGTAAACAAAGTCCCTCTTAAAATGTAGGCTCACAAATTAACTTTAAAATATTGATGCCATTGGACTATATTAGATCTTTAAATCCAATATTTAACATAATACAAAAAATATGCTATTCTTATAAAACAACTTCTTTGGAAGGACATCCCCCTTTTTCCCTTTCATAAGTCTTACCCCAACAAAGATAATTATTATTTATATGTGAATGTTTTTTAGAATACATATGAGCCCTAACATAGGAGTTGTTGACTATGGAGTGCCTGCTGGTGCCTCGGTTGTAAGAAATTTACTTTCTGGATGGTAGTTACGTTCTTAGAGGTACTATTCATTTTACAGAGGATTTAGAATCTGGAAGAACTTAGAGGAGGAGGAGGTAGTATGATAGAATAGAAAGAGAAAGGACTTTAGAATTCAACAGACTGGTCACGTATTTGCTTCATCATTTTGGGCAGGATTATAAGAGATCTATAGGGTCTCGGGACAGGTGGCTATAGTCTCTCCCACCTCCCTCCATAAATATTCCATCTAAATAAAATTATTGTGCTTGTTTTACTGATCAAAGTTCTAACACACATGCACTCTAGTAAACCGTGCCTCTGCTATGAAAGAAGAATTCTAAACAGGTCCTCCTTGGTGCCTCTTTCTCCCTCCATATTTTCACTTCATAGCAGCCTTGGTGGTGTGGTTGGCTATGTGTTGGTTTGCTAACTACAAGGCCCGCAGTTCAAAGCTATCAGCCACTCCATAAGAGAAAGATGAGGCTTTCTATTCCACAAAGAGTTTCCAAGGGCAGTTTCCTGTAGGGCAGCACTATCCTGTCCTACAGGGTCACTGTGCCTCCAAATGGACTCACTGGCAGGGAGTTTGGTTTCTCACAAAGCTCTTTGCATATGGAAATTCTCGCATTTCCCCCTCACTTTCCTCATATACAATACTTGTAAGGATTGGGGAAGATGTGTATATACTATTTAGAATAATCCCTAGCCATGGCAAATTATTAAGCACTAAATAAGTAAAACTCATTACTGAGAGATACGGTAGTACGTCTGATGAAATATCAGTGAAGCGATTGCTCGCTTTTACAAACCTGGGAGCATTATGACTTACAATGTACTTAGGATGGCATGCTATGGCCTTAGCGTTATTACCAAAGCCTTTGCTTTGGCACACATGAAACATGTACTTTGACAGTTCTTACACCTGTTTGAGGAAGAAAAGAGTGTTAGATGAAAGTAATTTATGAGTTTTACAAATCATTTTTAACATTAAAATAAAATTTGGATACCATTTTTAGAGACTTCTGGGATTAACAAAGAAGAACAGCTCTATCTTTATTTGTAAACACACTAAACCAAATGAAAGACTATGCCATCTAATTTCCTCATAGCAGGGGTCATATTGGGGAGTGAGGAATCGTAGACAGGAAAAGTAGGAGCCGTTGTGTTCACCTTCAGTCTCCGGCTTAGCTACTGATGAGATCTGGGCTAAGTCATTTCACCCTTTAGCCACAGTTTTTGTAAATGGAGGCAGTTGGTACATTGTTCCAGCTCTGAAAAATACCAACTGCTTTGGTGAACACATTCTCAGGGCTTTAGAATGGATTCTTCCTACCACTTAAGTTTCTCAGACTGTTGTCCAAAATGGTTGTCAAGGTGTCCGTGGTTTGTCGCATGCATTTCCCAAAGCGGTTTTATCAGATGATAAATAAGAACAAGAACTTGTAGGCTTTGGCACGCTGCTTTCCATCATTCATGTGTCAGGCGTCTGTCCTGAGCCACAACCACATTATGCTAATTTTTCCTTTGGCCTCTGTGGTCTATCCATTTGAAAGAGTTCTTAGAATTTTGAGTTCCTCAAATTCTCCTGTGTTAATCCTTAGTTATCTCAACTCTGTAGATTTCATGCTCGGTATTTGTACATATTCCTTTTAAAAACAAACTCTTTGGGTATAAGATGAAGTTTCCTTGCTGAAGACATTGCTTAAATTAAGTCCAGGTAATGTTTATTTCACGGTTTTTAAGCACTCTTGGATATTTGATGATGAAAAAGACAAGGCCCTGCTCTGTCAGTGAACTCAGTCTGATAGGGAAGAGATTCATGGAAAGCAAGCAACAGATGAATGTTAGATGTGTGTCAGGGGGTTGTCAACAAGCTTGTGGAAAATGGAATTAAAAGATAAAGTGAACTTTTTGGCACACGTTTTGAAGCCTCCTTATACAAATAGAAATACTGTTCAAGGCAAGGAAAGCC
The DNA here is from genome assembly GCF_050624435.1 of Tenrec ecaudatus. Taxonomy (NCBI): domain Eukaryota; kingdom Metazoa; phylum Chordata; class Mammalia; order Afrosoricida; family Tenrecidae; genus Tenrec; species Tenrec ecaudatus. The sequence goes on from NC_134543.1 coordinate 41,476,772, forward strand.
CGCTGGTGCTTAACTCACTATGCTACCAGCTATCCTTGAGTGAAGAGGCAGTCGTCAGAGCAGAACAAGGGGATAATACTGCATGGCTTAACATCAGGAGAGGTATGTGTCAGGGCTGTTTCCTCTCACCATATGTACTCAATTTGAATGCTGATCAAATAATCCAAGAAGCTGGACTGCGTGAAGAAGAATGTGTCAGGACGGGAGGAAGGTTTATTCACTAACAACCTTCGGTATGAAGATGACACAGCCTTGCTTGCTGGAAAGTGAGAAGACTTGAAGCACTTGCTGCTGAGGAGCAAGGACTGCTGCCTCCAGTATGGATTACAACTCACTGTGAAGTAAACCCCAAACCTCACAACAGGACCAAGAGACGACATCACGGTAAACGGAGAAAAGACCGATGGTAAGGGTTTCATTTTGCTAGCACTCTCTCTGTCAATGCTCATGGAACCAGCAGTCAAGAAATCAGACGATGCATTGCACTGGGCAAATCTACACGAGACCTTTTTTTAAATGTTGGAGCGAACAAAGATGTCACTTTGTAGACTGAGGTGTGCTTGACCCAAATCTTGGTCTTTTCACCTGCTTTGGTTGCATATGAAAGTTGGACAGCGAACAAAGAAGAAATGATGTATTTGAATTAGGATGTTGGGAAAGAATTTTGAAAGTTCCACGGACTACCAGAAGAACAAACAAATCTGTACTGGAAAAAGTACAGGCAGAATGTTCCTTAGAAGTGAGAATGGCGAGATTTGTTCTCATGTACTTTGACTCTATTATTAGGAGAGATTAGCCCTTCGACAAGCGGACATGGCGTTTGCTAAAGAACATGATCAGCTGTAAGGAGGAAAACCCACAGTGAGATGGTTTGATACAATAGTGGCTGCAACAGTCGTGAGTGAGGCTGGCACTGGACTGGGGCCCAGTGTTTCATTCTGTTGTACTTTGGGCCACTGTGAGTCGGAACCTCCTTGATGGCACCTACCACAACAACACTGAGTGAATTCTGTCTTACCGTGGTCTTACATGGGGCTTCCTACGCTTGGAAAAGGAGCCCTGGTGGCGTAGAGGTGATGTGTTGGGCTGCCAACTGCATGGTCAGCAGTTTGAAATCAGCAGCTGCTCCTTTAGAAAAGGATGAGGCTTTCGATTCCCATAGTTACAGTCCCAGAAACCCATGGGGGGTAGTTCGACCTGTCTAAAGGGTTATAGGGTCAGACTTGAATATATAGCATTGAATTTAGTTTTGTTTTCGCTTGTAAAAATCTTTGTGGCAACCAACAGTATTGATTTTGAACGGCCAGCCTGGTAGTTCGCATTCCAACATTGACCATCAGGATCACCAGGGCTTCCTGGTGTAGAGAGAAGAGGTGATTGAATGAATAAAAATAGAGGTAGTCAAAACTCATTCAAGCTCACTGCCACTGAGTCACTTCTGACTCATAGTGATCCGATAGGACAGGGTAGAACTGCCTTTCTGGGATTTTGAGAGATTGTCCACGCGGGCTTTAAAGGTGTTTTCCAGGTGTCTGCAATAGCTTGAAATGAAAAAGAATTAGAGGGAGCACAGGGAATCCCCAAACATGGTATATGCAGGGAAATACAAGCGGTGCTATTATTCCCCTGCATGTATTAGTACAGCATCTTTAAGTGTGTGTGTATCGGAGAATAGCGACAGTGGAAGTAGGCAGCTGCAGATACACATGTAGACCAGACCCTGAAGGAATCTTGCAGATCATGGATCACAATTGTAGGGTTTTAAGCAGGGAAGTAATAGTAGGTTTGTGTTGTCATAGCAGTGGCGCAGTTTGAGGGCCATCTGTGTAGGGTCTTAGACTGAAGGCAAAGAGGAATTAATTAGAAAAGTTGTGGGGGATCTAGACCAAAGTCTAGAAGTAGAGTAGGGAGAGGAGAGGGATGGTATTTGGGATTCACTTAAGGACATGGAGGCCTCTTAGTATTGGTGTGAATCCATAGAGTGAAAGAGGAAGCAGGCTGGGATAGCTTAGAGAATTAGGTGGGTATGGTGCTCTTACTTGAACAAGATACAAGAGGTGGGAGAGGAGGTTTTGGAAAGAAGCCGAGGAGCTGCTTTGTGATGTGATAACTTTGAGGTTCCTATAGAGACCTAGATGAGGGAAACTGGAGATGGAGATTGATTGTTGACAGCATGGGAGTAGGACATGGGAGAAGAAGGACAATGAAACAACTTCCAGTGATACCAGAGGTTCCCTGCATTTCACTGCAGCGGTGCAGGTGGGACAGACTTGAGGAGTGGATGAACTAAGAGGAGGTTGAGATGATGGCATACCTAGGTAACAACCACATATGTAATGTGGCATCTTTGGTTGATGGCGCTCGCTCGGGTAAGATTCTGTTACTTCATCTGTGGAAAGTATGCAGTCTTGTTGCAGTGCCCCCTTGCTATTGTTATTTTCATCTTCTATGAGTTTACAGCTTGACTTTTTAGTCTGCCGCACCTCCAGTCTGTGGTTGAGTATGTATACCACATTGTGAAATACGTAACTTTCCACAGCTAATGCAGTTTAACTTGAAAAAAATGTTGAATATTTTCTTCTTTTCTATTAAGATCTGCCCTTGAATCTTTCATATTTTGTTTGGCCACTTATAACTTTCCTCCCTGCTCTAAAATTTTACCCAGTCACTTGGTTATCTAAGTGCGTTGTCTTTTATATTTTACCTGATTTAACTGGAAACCACACTGGTTAGCCTCCGAGTAGAACCAGGTAATTTTGTGGACAGTTCTGAAGGTGCAGTGGCAGGTTGGTTGCTCACACTCGCTCTTAGGAATGCTTTGTGAACGTGAGTACGTTTTCTGTTGGAGGAAGGACAAGGGGGCTTCCCTTCATGAAGTTGCTATTGAAAATCCATCTAAATAATCTGGCAGTCTAGTTGGGGAAATAGGACAGGTGCCAAAGGCCAAGAAGAGGGGTGGCAGTTATGGGAGTGATAATCACAGGGGAAATGTGAAATTTCCATTTCTCATCTTCCTGCATGTGATAATCAACCCCACTACATCCTGGTCAGAAATTATTTTGAAGGTGACTCCCTCAGAGATCCAAAAGAGAGAGATCTCTCTTGGGTGAATTAGTGGTGATAGAGCCATTTGAGGGTGAGCTACTTAAAAGATTGCAAATGTAAATAAGTGAGCAATATCTGAGAGATTTAGGAATTGAAGTTATTGGGAACACTAATCGATCATAGGCAAAGTCTAAATGATAAGACCTGAGAATTAGGTTAGCAATTAAAGAATGCTTGGTTCTTAAGAAAGAACTTAGTGTTATGATAATAACAGTTAGCAAAAGACATTTTTAGAAGATCAGGAAAAATTTACTGCTCCAGGTTAGGGTCAGATTGTTAGCATTTGTAATTTATAAGACTGTAGAGAAACTGGGCAGGCACTTTGCCCTTTCCTTAATTATGGTTTTAAACTAGTAGTACTTTCTGTTATGCCAGTTAATGTTCATTTATTTATTTAGCATCTTAGGGGTGGGCAGGGGTACGTAGATTGGTGTAATGGGGGTCATGGAATATTTGCACTTGACTGAAAAACTATTTGTGTTCCATGTATTTTTTGAGGGAGCGGATCCGTAGATCTTTCTGTTAGATTCTTTTTTTTATGATTCCAATGGAGTGTTTATTGTTTAGCTGTATAGATAAACAAAGTACTGATTCATGTTACAATATGGATGAAGCTTGCAGACATGCTGCTCAGTAAAAGAAGCTGATTACAAGAGACCGCGTACCAGGGAGTTTCCAAAAGTTCTTGGAAAAGGGGAATGGAAAGACCAATGGAAATTTCTCATGAGCTCTCGGGAGCCCCTTGTTTTATATTGTATTGTGATATTTTTCCTTCTTTTTTTACGTTTTATTAGGGACTCACACAACTCCTATCACAATCCATACATACACATACATCAATCGTATAAAGCACATCCGCACATTCCCTGCCCCAATCATTCTCAAGGCATTTGCTCTCCACTTAAGCCCTTTGCATCAGGTCCTCTTTTTTTTCCCCCTCCCTCCACGCTCGTTAGATTCTTTTTTTTAAAAAAAACATTTTATTAGGGGCTCATACAACTCTTATCACAGTCCATACATGTACATACATCAATTGTATAAAGCACATCCATACATTCTTTGCCCTCATCATTTTCAAAGCATTTGCTCTCCACTTAAGCCCTTTGCTTCAGGTCTTCTTCTTCTTCTTCTTTTTTTTCCTGTTAGATTCTTAAAGGAGTATCTGACTCCAAAATGGTTTGAGCTTGATCTTACACCTGATGCTACTCTGTGGGAAAGTAGAAGAAGAGCTTGGAGCAGGGTCCTCTCAACTCAGGCCGTCACTGACGGTGAAAAATGAAGCTCTTAGAATGGTTTCACCAGTGAAACCACGAGTTTTCACTCTGGAAAGGTCTTTGAGAATAAACTATAAAATTTATTTTTATTTATTTTTCTACATGTATGACTTTCGATTTTCTTTTTTAAGGTGACCGTTTTAGTGGATTATTTTAATATGTACATAATTTAGAATTGCAGTCAATGACTCTTTAGGACCCTTCAAAATACTCCCCTAGAACATTGCCAGCACCTTGTACACCTCTTGTTAGCAGTGTGTTAACTACAAGGGGACATCTAAAAGTTCTAGGAAAAATTCCATTTCTTTTAAATCTATTTTTCAAAGAACTTTTTGAAGCTTCCTAGTGAGTTTAGCATTGGGCTGTTTACCGCAGGGTGAGGAATTCAAACCCACCAACTGCTCGGAGAAAGCTGAAGCTTTCTACTCTCTAGAGGGACAGTCTTAGAAACCCAGAGGGCAGTTCTGCCTTGCCCTCCAGGGTCGATAGGAGTTGGACTAGACTGGACGGCATTGGGTTTGTGATGGAGTAGTGTACTGGGGACAGCATGTGTGTTCAATCTCTTAAAGGAAATGGGCAGGGATTCTTAATGTGCTTTGTTTTTAAAATGTGCTAAGGAGAGAGAGGGTTTTCACTCAGCAGCAGCTGAGTGACTTAGATTGCTATTTGCTTCATTTATATGCTGTAGTCCATCTGGCTTAACTACTTTAAATATTGTTAACTTGTCTAATATCATCTCATTGTAATGAGACCATGCCTCGCTTTTCCAATCCCTTCCCCCGACTAGCTGGCAACAGAATTTTGTAGAATTAAGTTAACAGTACTACATTCAAGTTTGGGGGTCTCGTTACCACCTTATAATTTAACCTTGAAATTGAAGGTGTGGCTTAGAGATGTAAGCCGTGTTTCTAGAACAATTTACCAAGAATGAATACAAAAATGGCTGAGAAATGTTGCCTCTATTATATCCAAGTGGGTGTTGGCATTAGTAGAGTTTGTCCTTCTCTATTGAAGAGACACAGTAATGAGAGACAGAGACAGTGGGATTTACTGGTTGATTCTGTATGGAGAAAGTAGTGTGTATTATAAGTTTCAAGAAAACACTGAGAAAATGGGTGTCCTCAGAGTGGCATTCTCAGAGATAAGAATTGACAAGAAAACAAGGAGCAGGTCATTTCCAGAAGGTAGTTGGCTGCTGACCAATCTCTAAAAAAACAAACGCTCTGTAGATGAAAACAAATATGTTATCCAGTGATATCTGAGGAGGAAGCTGCCTTTGGATAATAGGGACTTTTAGAGTGAAAATGCAGTCATATTGATTCCTAGAGGAAGGTGGAGGTGAGCAGGGCAGTGGAAGGGGAAGTGGCAGCCAGTCCTGGGCAGGGAAGACAGGTGACACATGGGGGCAATGTGCCTAGACAGAAACACAACTAGTTATAACCTTTTGGTAAGTTGGAGAGCAAACTTACTTTTAAATTAAGCAGATAATACACACTGTAGACAATAGGCTCTTTCCGGAGTCTCCAGAAGCTGTAGGTGGTGACTGAGCACTTAGGAAATTAATGAGTTTCTTGGAAATACTCTGGAATTTCCTTTAATGAAGTAGTTAAGGCCTTTATGAGACTAGGGTATGGCACTTTCTGGAACAATGCAGCTCCTTCCTTGGGGGGATTTTTAAACTTCCTTTTTAACAAGTTGCAAATTTAAATAAGTTTAGTCTGTAGGGTAGATTGTATCATTGTGGTGCCCTCAGTAATGGAATAGGGAGTTCCTATGTCTTTTTCTGGAAAGTAAGAATATTATTTGAGGAGTAAAAATAAGCTGTACTTAAAAAAAAAAACTTTTTATAGTGAATTGAATGGAGATTTACAGACTGATGATCGGTTTTACATGCAACAGATTTCATACACATTCTGTTTCATCTTATTCCCTGAACTTCTGTCCATGGAACATCACCTATGCTATTTCCTCTCTGCCTCTCCTGTTTCCATGCCTTCTTTCCTAAGCCTTCTGAACTTTGTCTTTGGGTGAATGCTGCCCATTTGATCCCAAATGGTCAATTTACCTCAGTAGTGTTACTGTTCCTCTTATAGACCTATTTTTGGGTTGAAAATTAAGCCACAAGAGTGAGCTCATTTTAGGCCAAAGAGTGACTGAGTGTTAGAGATTTCATCAATATCTATCTAGCCAGCAAGTTTGATTTCTTTCATGATTTTTGAGTTTTGGTCCACAGTCTTCTCCCACTCTTTCCAGGACCGTGTCATGCAATCCCTGTCAGAGAAGTTGGTAGTGGCAGATGGGCACCATTGAGTTCTTCTGGTCTTCCGGTTGTCAAGGTTAACCTTGGAGAGATCTGTTTAGTACGTTGAATTAATTGTTTCCATGTGTCTTCAACTGTCATTCTTTTTTAAGACCTTAGCCATTACTCACCAAAGTATAGGGTGTAATCTCTGTGGACTGTTGGACCACTCACTTGCTCACTCACTGCCATGAAGTTGATTCTGGCTCATAGTGACCCCATTTTAGGGGAGTAGAACTGTCCCCATGGGTTTTCAAGACAATCTTTTTGGGACTAGAAAGCCTCATCTTTCTCTTGAGGAGTGGCTGGTGGTTTTACTGCTGACCTTGGGTTGGCAGCTGTTACCACTACGCAACTAGGGTTCCTCTATATATGTATATACTCTTATAATGCATTTTCAAAATGTAAGCTAACTGGACCAGTAGTTAGCTACTGCACCTAAAGCCTTCTCGTGCAGTTTCCTACCAAAGCAAACCTATTAAGTCAATTTCCACTCATAGCAACCCTCTATGGGTTTCAAATGCTAAATTCAAGAGGTTTCATTTTTATATTTTGAACCGTAAAGTATTTAAAGCAGTTGTTAAATTATGTGCTCTCCAAAAGCACTGTGTTGATACTGTTTACTAACGTGCACACCTTGGCTTCTTCAGAAGTGACTAACTTTCTAGGATTTAGGGCTCGTAGTTCGTGGATGGTGAAATAGAGCAAAAAAACTGCTATCACATAGCTAGCCTGTGTGTGGGACATGAATACTTGACTTTGAACGCCAGCAATTCGAAGGCCTGTGCTGTATTTATACATCGTAAGCACTATGCCTATTACAGTGTTTACACTTCTATTTTTAGATTCCACGATTTATTATCAACAATCTTCACTTTTAGATTTACTGCTGCATTTCCAGTTTTGGAGACAGATATAATTGTCTCCATGTGAAATGCCATTTCCTGTGATGCTTTTGTTTGGGGCTAACAGACATTAGAGATAATTTAACATTACCGTAACTATTTCAGTATACAAAAAAAATGCCTCTTATTGTGAACAAAGCTTAATCATGAAATTGAAGTCTAATGGGAGTAGAGGGTCTGTGGGGGAGGGGGTGAGATTTGGGTAGAACATGATGAGCCCAGGGATGGGTCTAGATTGCTGATGGCAATTGCTGGGCAAGCTAAGTAGAGATGGTTTAACTTCCATACTGGAGACAGACTGAATTGCTTGGGAATTTTGAACCAGGAGTTGAAAGGTAAATGGTACTCTTCTTCCTCCAGCCCTTAACACAGGAAGCCTGTGTCCTCTGCCTTGAAGGGGGATTGGACTACCAGACTTAACCCAGGATAGCCTGAGGGGAGAAAAGAAAGGGACTCTTGGAATCTAGCCAGAGGGCTGGTGTAAAGAGGCAAAGAGCTTGAGAAGAATTTGTAAAGGAACTCCGCACCCTCTGTTCCCTATGCTGCCCCCTGTTCTCATAGAAGAAAATTTCGATAATAGAAAAATCACCTGTAGTTTTAGTATTTAAATCCAGCCTTTGGCCAGCTTCCTTCTAGTCTGCATTTGTTGTGGCAGTGGTGGTAAATATGTTTCTAACCAAATATTTTGCATCTAAACATTTTCTGCAAGTATAAATTAGCACCAGTAATTGTCCTCATCACGATTGTCCATTTTACATCCATTTAGATCACTCTTGAAAGAAGCTCAGTGTCTCCTGAGCATTGAGTCCCCCTTGCCCCCTTCCTCTTACATTCTTTTAATATTAGATCCATTTTCCAAGAACTGTCCTTTGGTGACTGCTAGTTTTTCCTCCCCTTTAAAAAATAATTAGATATACTTAACATGCAAGAAAAATTTAAGAGCAGGTCCTACGCACTAGATGTTCTTTGGATTTAACAATGGTATGTACTCGAGCAACCATTAAGGAGTCCCGGTGGCACAGATATTAAAGCACTCAGCTAACTAAAAGATTGTTCCTTCAAACCAACCAGCTGCTCCAAGGGAGAAAAATGTGTCGGTCTGTTTCTGTGAAGATTACGTTTGGGAAACGATGAAGCTGTCCTGTCACTGTGAGCTGGGACCGAGCAGATGGCCTTGGCCAGGGTTTGTAACCATCACTGTAAACAAGACCTTAAAGCATTGCTATTTGTGCAGAGAATTTCCGTGTGTCTCTTTCCTTTAAATAAGGCAATAAACACAATTCTAACCTTACCATACAGGGGAACATCCAAAAGTTCTTGGAAAAAATCAAATTAAAAGAAAGTTGAATTTTCCCACATAGTTTTTGAAACCCCTTGATATAATTTTGGTGTTTACTTTTAAAATTTGATGAATACTTTAGTGTAACCGTACTTTCATTCAACTAAATATGATTGTAATGGCTCCCAATCTTCCATTATGTGCTTGCTCTCTTGTTTTCTGAGCTGTCTTTCCATCTTGGAACATCGGAGCTGGTCTCAATGTCCATTAGGAAAAGCGAAATCACAGGAGTGCCAGACAGACAATTTGAAAGAATAGTAAAAAGATTTGTTGACAGGTAGCATATTGCAGATATGAGAGAAGAGGTTTTTTTAAGATCATTTTAGTTTTTAATTTATTGAGGGCTTCATTGTGTCAAGCACATTTGTACATTTGTTGCTATCATCATTTTTAAAACATTTTCTCTATATTTGTGCCCTTGGTATCAGCTTCTCAGTTTTTCTCCGTCCCTCCCCCATGAACCCTTGATTTATAATTTTTCTTTTTTTCATGTCTTATACTGACTGATGTTTCCCTTCACTCACTTTTCTGTTGTCCATCTCTCTGGGAGGGAGTTATATGTAGATCACTGGGATTGATTCCTCCTCTCTGCCCCCAGACAGAAGAGAATTTAAACCGTCAAAAGAGACAATTAATGAACTCACTGACAGAAAAGTGGGAAGGAAATTTACTTTAAGGGAGAAATGGGGACTACTATTAATGATACTGGCTTTGACCCGGTCGAAGTTGAGATGACAGTGAACGTGCGAGCGACTCTGTATGTAACTGGAAAGAGGGGAATGAAGCACATCTCTTGCAGGGGCTCTCTTGGCACAAGCAATAGAGAACTGAGTATTGAGGGAAGAGCCACGTTGTGTTTGCTCTCTTCAGTTCTAGCCCCGCTTTTTCCATTCTTTTGAGAGTCACAGACTTTTGATCAGCTGAAATGGTTTTGAAGCATTCCTTTGAATTTTTTATTCAGTAGCTCCATATCCATAATGTGTTATATGTTTTTATTTTGCTTCACACCAAGACCTGCTCATGTGGCTGGTCCTACTTCTGAGAAAGAAAATTGATACAGAGATCTCTCATTTTATTTGGCTAAGGCTAGAGAAGCTGCCATTTGGCTTTCACACAGCTCTGTTGGACTCTGGCCCACTGACCAGGGATTGGCATGTCTGTAGAGGAAAATGAAATTACTTGAATTAACAGAAGGCACTAGAGAATGGAAGGAACAATTTAATAGGAAGTGCTTGCTAAAACTTGAGTGAATATGATGGATTGAACACATGCGTATGCTTATATCCTTTCTCTCCTATAATCTTACCAAGATTGCTCAAAAGAATGAAAGCCCACCAGAAGAAAGCCATACGGAGAAGAGGGCTTGGAACCAACAGTTAGGGAGCTGGGAAGCAGCAGTAGTCACACCTTTGACTTTCGGAGAAAGCTGAACCTAAGCAGCAGTGAGGAGTCTTTGTGGCACTGTGAGAGAAAGCTGAGGCTTCCTGCGCCTGTAAACATGTACAGCCCTGCAGTGACTATGTATATCAGGTTGTTATGAGTCGAAATGGATTCGATGGCAGTGGGTGAGTGGGAGTAGCGGCAGGGCCATACTGGAAGTAGGCAACTCATCCCACATTAACTCCAGGAAGACACTGTCCAAGTCAAGGGTAGACGGAGACAGAAACAGGAGGCATGTTCTAGAGTATGTTTAAGGAACGTGTGATTCTAGCCCCTTTTCAGGAAACCAGACAGCCAGTTGACTGCTCCTCCCTAAAGGTCAGAAAAGGGGTAAAAAGGGTGCTGGGGATAAAAAAATAGTTCCCCAAGTTTCACTTCAGGTAATTAGTGCCAACCTCTCACACAGTTCCCATTTTAAATATCACTGGGCCACTCACAGATCACATAAATTAGGTAGACTATGAGACCAAAAGGTCTCTGCGTTTGAGTTTTCTTCCTTGCCACTATCTCAACATTACTATCACTGATTAGTTCGGCCAGGTCTTGAACTGTATATGAATAGAATCATGCAGTACATTTCCTTATATATCTTCTTGCACATAATCTTTTGTGCGTGAGATACATCCGTGTTGTTAGGAAGAGCTATTTAGTGTTCCACTGTGTACATAATTACAATTTATCTGTTCTTCATTTCTTGTGACTACTTATTTTTTCCAAAATCTCACTGTCTAAAAGGGCCAAATTGTTTGCAGAAAGAATTACTCCCAAGTTCAGTTAGACTTTTGTTATCCTAACAATTTCCAACTAAATATGTCTACTAACTGTAGCAGCATGACAATAATACATATCTCATCCCCAGTCTATATAAATCAGTACATTGTGATTACAAAAGAAGTACTTGATAAAGGAAATCTAAAAAGAAAACTGTCATGGGGTCGATGCCAACTCATGGTCACCTCAAGTGCCAAGCAGTGCTGCTCCCAGATCACTGTACTCTTGGAAATATTAGCTGCATATTTAAGAATTTTTACTGAGCCATTGTGTGTGTGTGTGTGTGTGTGTGTGTGTGTGAGAGAGAGAGAGAGAGAGAGAGAGAGAGAGAGAGATGATTCCTTTTCTTCCAGCTGCCTGCTAAGCTTCTTTTTATTATTTTAAGATGTTTCTTCCTCATTTAAAAAATCAGGCTCAATAGAGTAACCACAATATTCTAGAAAGCCGTTCTAATACAGATGTAAAGTATGACCGTGAATGGGTATCAATGATAATATAATTACTGGCTTTAGAAATCCTCTTTTAAATCCTCTCTCTTAGAATTTCTGTGGTTATAACACACATCTCCTACCGGCCACCAGTGCATGTTTCTTAGGCCCATGTAAGCATTGCTTTTTGGTTTGGGTTCATTGACTCTTTTCTCAAAGGTATGAAGCTTTGTCCAGCAATGCGGTTTTATGATAAAAATGTGGTTCCGTTGCCCCTGAGACCATCATTTATTATAAACAAGTATAATTTAGATTGTGTTTGGACCAAGGGACCATAGTTACCATAATGAACATGTTAGGAATGATGACTACTGCAAATTCTTGTCTGGTAATTGTATGGATGATATGATGATACAATGAAAAATGTGAAAGTAATAAATTACATAGTTAATATATTAGAGAATAAACTTTACCTAAGCTCGAGGGTCCATAATCCAAGAAATTATTGTGCTGATTTAAATATTTCCTTGTTAGAATTTAGGTGCCATGGATTTGCTTTACTTTAGAATAAGAGATTTTAATTGTCTCACAAATTCAGGTAATTTATAAACAGTCATGCTCAGTCACATAGATGGTGAGACTTTAAAAGAAAGTTTATACTTGAAGTAAAGTAGAGAGCTATAGTAGATTTATTGTGGTAATTAAAAGACACAGATTGGCCTTAGGAATTATTGATTGAACAAATTGCCAGAGAATTAAGTTACTGGTTAATCGAAAGTTCAAAAATGTTGCCCTTTGTTTCCAAAGCAAGCATCCGTTTAATAGATATTTATCAGCTCTGGTTCTAAGTCTTTTGTATATAATTACAAAAGCTGTGGGGCTTTTTTCCTTTAAAATTTTTATTAACACTTATTTAACTATAATCAATTCTCAAAGATGCTGAAGAGTAGGTCATACAATTTGAGAGGTTCTTTATCATAGGGCTACTGAAAATTCTTAATTTGACATCCTATGTTTGTTTTGTCTCATTATTTCGATGTAAGTACACTAGCCAAATTTCATAAGAATTTGTGTATTTAATACAAAATTCTAATATGTTTGGAAAAATCCTCCTACTTTGAAAATAAATCCCATTGCCATCAAGTTGAATTAGACTCGTAGTATGTATGTCTGATTTGGAAGTTAGAAGTAAATATTGCTTATAATCACAGTTTGGTTTCATATCTAATTGCTTTTAACAATTGTATCTACAGTTAATGTTGTGAAGTGCTCCTGTGAGATTTCCCAATTCCCATGCAAGGTCTAGTTTTCTTGGGGGTGGGGAGTTACTGCAAAGCAGATACCTATACTTTATCATGGTATTTAGCAAAGTTTTGATTGCAGGAACCCTGAGTAATTCCTTCCCTACCCCCTTCCTCTCCCCCGAAAAGGAGTAGATCAAATAAGTTAGGGAGCAGTTAATTTTTTGTTATCTGAGAACAGTACTTGACCTAGTTTCAACATTGCACTTACTGGGTTCTTTGATCCTAAATATGTGGTTAAATCATTTTGGTTTCTTTTCAGTTACATTATAGATTTACTGAATGAGTTAACTGAATATCACAGGAATTGTTACTCATAAGAAATTTTAATGTGAGTAGTGCTAAATAAACAATGGTACCTTTCGAATCACAAGAATGTCATATACAGTTCTTCTGTGTTAGAAATTTACCTTTTAGATACTATCTTAGAAAAAAACATTAAAAAATTCATTTTATTTTGGAAGGTATATTGTAAAGCAAAAGAAATGACTTAAGAGGACTTACACCACTTAAGTATAATTGGTCCCTGATCGAGTTGCATGCCTGATTTACTAGAACCTTATATACATAATGAAGCCCTGGTGGTAGAGTGGTTGTACATTGGGCTGCGAACCTCATTGTGGTTTTGCAGTGTGAAACCACAGCTACTTTGTGGGGGAAAAAAAGTTGGGACTTTTATTCTTAAACAGTTACAGTCTTGGAAACTCACTGGGATAGTTCTGCTATGTTGTATTGGGTCGCTGTGAGTCAGCATCGGCCCGCTTGCAGTGGTTGGTTTTGGTTTTATACATAAGGGTTGACTTTTCTGATTTTATTAATGCTTAGTACTATTCTTAGGATCTCTGGTGTTGTACTTGGTTACACATTGGGCTACTAACTGCAGGGCCAGCAGTTTGAAACCATCAGCTGCTCTGGGGGAGAAAGATGAGTCTTTGTACTCCCTTACAGGGTTCTAGTCTCAGAAGCCCATAGGGCTACTGTGAGTTGGAATCAACTTGGAGGCAATGAGTTTTGGATGTCAGGAGTAGTACTGTTCTTACTTAGTGAATATATTAATAAAATTTTAAATTTCTCAGTAAATATTAATAGTCCTAGCAAATATATAGCTAGAGGAAATTGAAAACATTCATTAGGATTTGGGTTTTTAAAAAATAATTCCCTGTATCCTTACCTTCTGTTTTGCTCAATATGAAACTTTCTTGGTGGATATTTAGTGAATAGAGTTAGGTATATTCTCTTACAATGTGATAGACATTTGTCTTCAAACCCAGCAAGATGTACACAAAATCATGGTATAAAGTTAATAAAATATAAAGGGATTGAGGATGGGAAAAAAGGCGAGGAAGAGATTTGGAAGCAGGAACACCAGAAACAAAGCCTTGCAGTAATCAGAATGTTTGATGATGAGACTCTGAATCAGACAGTGGGGGTAGAGATGGTTATATTTTCTTGTTAAAGCTGAGTAAGATCCACAACTTGCTTAGATCTGAATGTTGCCTGGCAATATCCTGCAGCCGATTTTGAACCGAGTAGCAAACGGCGAGATGTCCCACTCAAAGCTGGCAGCCAGCACACACGCAAAGTTGCACTCACACTACTGCTGTTTACTCCCTGCGTCAGAATCTGGCATGCAACATGTACGCCAACTGTCCTCTTCTCATTGGCCATGAGTGAACCATTTTGAACTGGTTCGAATCCCTACATTAAACTGTGGCCCCTTTATTCAGTCCTGCAATTACCCACTCATGAGCTAGGCTCTAAGGTAATTTTGGTAGCTCTGATTTTTAAATCTTGCCTGACAAATAATGTCTTAATCAAAGTAAACTTCAAAAGCCTGTTTTCATTTTTAAAGTAAAGTTCTAATGCACAGACGGCATGCCTCTAGTTTACGCATTTTGCAGTCAGGACTCGCTTGCTATGTCCAACCTCCCGCCGACCAATCCAAACACTGCGGATGAGTTGGTCCCGACGCCCAGTGCCCCGTGACACAGGGTAGAACGCCTCTGAGTTTCCAACACTGTACGTCTTTATGGGAGTACAGAGTCTCACCTTACTTTAGTCTAATTCTTTATCAGCTTGAAGAATAACCATTCAGATTTCTCTTAATTATTTTTATTTAGTTACTCATGTATATTTATATACGTTTATAGTTGTAGTCACACAATTTTAATCACCCTTTTCCCCTGAAGTTTTATTTGTAAACATTTCTTTGCTTTCACATAGCCATCATCTTTAATGCTACACACTGTTCCACTGAGTTGATGTGCCTTTCAGTTTGGGGGCATAAAGGTTATTTCCAATTTTAATATTTTTGGAAGAAATTTCCAAATAACAGCGTGAGTTTTAAAGTTCTTTCATAGAGTTTAACAGCTTTAGGAGCTTTTAAAGTTCTGTTTTATGTTGATTTCTTATGGAATGGGAGCAGTGGTCCATTCACTCGTTCATGGCGTTTTTATTCACGTCTGCCATGTCCCTGACTGCAAAAGGCTTGGCTGTTTGAACTGATGTTTGATGTGCTCTGTCATTTTCTCTAAGCTGTTTATATCTGCTTGCTCTCTACAGTGCCTCATGCCTAATTTACTGCTCATCCTGCTGTCGATCTGGTTTTTGCCTTCACCTGCCCTGTTCTTGTGGATCTCTAAAGACCTTCCTGTTGCCAAATACAGTAGACGCTGCTGTGTGTTCATATGAGCAGCTTTTGCCCCTGTTTTCTTCCTCCTCAAAATCCTCTATCAATTTCTGGAATCCTCACATTCTAGCTTGGTTTTTCTTTCCTTTTCCTTCTAACTCCTGCTCATTTTCCTTCCTTGACCCATGACTCTTCTTCCTTTCTAAAGGTTGAATGCTCAAAGACCTTTCCCTGTCTCTTTATGGATTATCCTTGGAAGGCGATCCTTTGGTGGCATGGTTCTAAGTATCAAACATTTGCTGATATGTCTCCAGTTCTGACATACCTAGGCTTAGGGTCCAGATTCATCTAGAGAAACAAATCCAGGGAGACTCGTGTGTAAGAAAGAGCTTTATATCAAAGAGCAATTGAACATTAAGAAAACATCCCATCGCAGTTCAAATCAAGTCCATAAGTCCTATATTAGCCCATATGTAAATACGAGGCAATAGATTCCTCTTCAGACTCATGGAAAACATACAATGACACCAAATGCAGGAAGATCACAGGCTAGTGGCTGGAAACGCTTGTGGATTCAGTAGCAGTAGAAACATCTCAGTGCTGGTGTGGGTCTCCATGTGGTTCCTCCAGCTCCAGGGCTATAGCTCCATCAATGTAGCTCCATGGGCTTGTCAACAGGAATGTCTCACAGCAAGTGTGTATTCCATCTTCAGCGGGTAAGACAGGAGTTCCCAGAACCCTCAGGGAGAGGCATGCCCACACAGAGGCCTCACTGGCTGTGACCTGATTGACAGGCTAGACTCCACCCCTTCACAGGTTGACAGGAGATTATATAACTGCCACAATTGTATAAGACCAGATCACTGAATCCCACCACCCAAACAGGCAAACTAAGAACTATTTCCCCAGTCATCTCAGTCTTGAGTAGTGCCCCCAAGCCTATGGCTTACCTTTGGTGCTTGTCTTTCCAATACCCCGTCTATCTAGCATTAAGTACTACCCCAAGAATGTATTTTGAATCAGTCTATTTCTGTCTATCTTCTCTGCCACCATCCTAGTCCGAGTCAACATCGGCTCTTGCCACTTTCACAGCTTTCTAAATTGTCCCTTTCCTGTCTGTTCTATATATAGACACCAGCGTGGTTTTTTCCCCTAACAAAAATCAGATCATGTCACTTCCCTGTTGCTGAGCCACTAATGGCTTCCCGTTGCACTCAAAATAGACGGAGTCTCCTTTACACAATTTCACACCGCACTTTCGCTCCTCGCTTCTTTAGCCACACTGCTTGCTATTTCATTCATCAGGATGGAGTTTGTTTTGGCGCCTTTACAATTACAGTTCCCTCTGCTTGGCACTGTGCCATTTCTTTGTCAGGCCTTTCCAGCCCACAGCATATCCTTAGGGAGGACGTTCTGTCCACTGAAGTTTGTTAGCTTTTCATCCTTGACCCTTAATGCATCTTCCAGTTGTTTTTCTTTATAGTGTGTATCCCATTGTGAAACAGTTTTGTTTATTTGCATGTTTAGTTCTCCCACATTAGAATGCGAACTCTATGAGAATAATAAGCCCTGACCTGATGGTGTAGACACACACCATTGTATCCTCAGTGCTTGGCATGTTAAAGTCCCTACTAAACATCGCATAAATGGATACATGAATAAACCTACTGAGTGCATGCTAAGGATGGAAGTAAAACTGTTAAAGGTTATGGCTTCAAGGAACTTACATCCTTTGCCAAAAAGGCTTCTGGGCATAGTGGGCGCATGGAACAATAGCTGGTAAGGTTCCTTAAAGAAGATGACTTTTGAGCCAAGCAGGTAAAGTACCGGATTCTGGAAGGTACGAGAACAAATTCTAACAGAAGGAAGAGACTTGCACAGGCATGGTGGGATTCACCTGGGAAGGTTCTGGAAATGAGGGACACTGGAGAGGAAGAGCTAGAGTTTGAAGAGGAGAGAATGCGCAGGAGACAAGGCATCACAGGCCGTATGGACCATGGTTAAGAGAGTTGGGCGCAATCTTGTGGCCAGCATTTCTCCACGTATGCTAGGACTATGGACACCAGTTCAGTGCACATTCTTTGGGGGCACTGAGTCGATTCTGGTTGAGACTGCATGTGTTGGGTCTTGAAATTCTGCCACTCACACGCATTCCAGGTAATTGTGATGCCATTCAAGGCAGGCAGAGAACTCTGTGGTCTACACTGCGAGAACAGGGTCAGATGTAGGCTCAAGTGTTGCATTCCCAGATCCACACTGGGTGATGACATGCAGAGGATGGATAGTAAGGGGGCAGGATTAGCGTCTGGGAGTTCCAGCAGAAGATTCATGTTCAATGTCAGAGTCGAGGAGTATATCTGAGGTCTAGCCTTGTTTGGCACAGTGTCTGGGAGTCAGACTGGTTAGGTTCATTGAGGCGCTTCTACTTAGCAGTTGTATGATTCTGAATTCAGTTTCTATAGTCATGGAATGGGGACAATAGTTAATTTAACTAGATTATAAGCTCCATGAGGACAAGGCTGTTTTAATATATATATATATATATATATATATATATATATATATATATATATATATATATATATATATATAATTTTATTGGGGGCTCATACAGCTCATCACAGTCCATACATACATCCATTGTGTCAAGCACATTTACACATTTGTTGCCATCATCATTCTCAAAACATTTGCTTTCCACTTCAGCCCTTGGTATCAGCTCCTCATTTTTCCCCCTCCCTCCCCACCCTCTAAACCCTCTTGAACTCTTAGTAATTTATGTTATTTTGTCATGTCTTACACTGTCTGACGTCTCCCTCTACCCACTTTTCTGTTGTCTGTCCCCCAAGGAGGGGGTTATATGTAGACCCTTGTAATTGATTTCCCCTTTCTACCCCACCTGCCCTCTACCCTCCCCATATGGCTACTCACCACTGGTTCTGAGGTTTTCATCTGTCCTGGATTCCCTGTGTTTCCAGTTCCTATCTGTACCAGTGTACATCCTCTGGTCTAGCCGGATTTGTAAGGTAGAATTGGGATCATGATAGTGGAGGGGAGGAAGCATTTAAGAACTAGAGGAAAGGTGTATGTTTCATTGCTGCTACACTGCACCCTGACTGGCTTGTCTCCTCTCCACGACCCTAGGGGATGTTCACTTGCCTACAGATGGGCTTTGGGTCCCCGCTCCGCACTCCTCCTCATTCACAATGATATATTTTTTTGTTCTTTGATGCCTAATACCTGATCCCATTGACAGCTTGTGATCACACAGGCTGATAGTCTTCTTTCATGTGGACTTTGTTGCTTCTCAGTTAGATGGCCGCTTGTTTATCTTCAAGCCTTTTAAGACCCCAGATGCTATATCTTTTGGTAGCTGATTACCATCAGCTTGCTTCACCACATTTGCTTATACACCCATTTTGTCTTCAGCAATCGTGTTGGGAAGGTGAGCATCACAGAATGCCGGGTTATATGAATGAAGTGTTCTTGCATCGAGGGAGTACTTGAGTGGAGGTTTAATGTCCATCTGCTACTTTAATACTAAACCTATAAATATATGCACATAGATCTATTTCCCCATTGTCATATGAAATATATTTACATATGTACATGCCTGTAATTAGGTCCCTATAAATGCCCCTTGCCTACTAGTTCTTTCCTCTATTTCCTTTTACTTTCCTCTGAGGACAAGGCATTTGTATCCACTTTATTCACTACTATTTTCCCAGTGCCCTGATTACTGTGTGCATATAATAGGAACTTCCCCCATCACCTCTCAGAGCAGTCTATTCCAGCTCAGAATTTTCTGAATTATGTAGAAAGTCTTGTAAAGGCTTTTCTTTCTCTCTGGTTCTTCTTACCTTATGCTTTTCTACTTTGCTTTATTGTTAAGTCTGCAGGTGTGTGTGTGCGTGTGTGCGCGTGCACATCATTAGGAGCGGATAGCTGAGTAAATATGACAAGGGATAGAAAGTTGAAAAGGAACCCCGAGAATAGTAACATGAGCATTAATAAGAGCATCGCATTAAAGAAAACATTGGAAATGTCAGGAAGTAGCAGAGTAGTAAAATGAATTATCAGCTTTGTGTTGCCCTGCCGCAATAGTTGTGAAGTATGGCCTTTCTTGAACAAGCTGGTGGTAGAGAGGTTATGTGTTGGGTTACAAATAGCAATGTCAGGGGTTTGAACCCACCAGCTGCTCCTTGGGAGAAAAATGAGAGTTTCTGCTTCCAAAAAATACACAGCCTGGAAAACTCAAAGGGTGGCTCTCTTCAGTCTTATGGTTTCTCAGTGAGTCAAAATCAAGTCAATGGCCATGAGTTTGTCTTTAAAAACAAAAAATACCTCCAACATTTAAATTGTCTATGATAATGGGCTGCCCCCACACTGGAGACACAGTATGGGAATCCCGCCCAATCTGATCCCACCACACCGAGGCACAACACTAGTGGTGTGCAACAGAACAGCAAGGGGACCAGAGCAATGAAGTAAGTCCCCATGGAATACAAAAAATAGACTTTGGGGCCACTGCTTGGCGTCCCATCAGACTCGACCGGAAAACACTTCTAAAGGCCAACAAACAATCCTTGAACTAACTACAAGCTTTTCTTTCTTGTTGTTGTTATTTTTGTCATTGGTGTATTGTTTTCTTTGATTACTTGCTTTTGCTCTGTCTTGTTTTTGTGCATGCTATTATTTCTGCAGGTCTCTCTAAATAAAGATAGGCTGGATGAACAATCTGGAGGAAAAAACACCAGGACTGGCAGTTCCAGGGGGACACGGGAGAGGAGGAGGTGGGGGGAAAGGTAGTGGTGTTAACAAACACAGGGACAAGGGAACAACAAATGATCCAAATTGGTGGTGAGAAGGGTGTGGAAGGCCTGGTAGGGCATGATGAAGGGTATTGTAACCAAGAGGAATTGCTGAAACCCTGGTTGGGACCGAGCATGATAGTGGAACAGGAGGAAAGTTCAAAGGAAATAGAGGAAAGAGCTAGGAAGCAGGGCATTAATAGAAGTCTAGATTAAGACATGTACACATCTAAGTGTATTTATGTATGAGGATGGGAAATAGATCTATGTGCATATATTTATAGGTTTAATATTAAGGTAGCAGAAGGATGCTGGGACTCCGCTCATGTACTCCCTCAATGCAAGAATACTTTCTTAAATTGGCATTCTATGATGCTCACCTTTCCGACACAACTACTAAAGACAAAGTGGGTGCATAAGCAAATGTGGTGAAGAAAGCTGATGGTTCCCTGCTATCAAAAGATAAAGCATATGGAGTCTTAAAGGCTTGAAGGTAAACAAGCGGTCATCAGAAGCAACAAAGCCCACATGGAAGAAGCACACCAGCCTATGTGATCATAAAGTGTTGAAGGGATCAAGCATTAAAGAACAAAAAAATCATATCATTGTTAATGAGGGGGAATGCGGAGTGGAGACCCAAAGCCCATCTGTAGGCAACAGGACATCCCCTTACAGAAGGGTCGTGGGGAAGAGATGAGCCAATTGGTGCAGTGTAGCAATGATAAAACACAACTTTCCTCTACTTCCTAAATGCTTCCACTTCCTCCCCTCTCCCCCCGCCCCCCCACTATCATAATCCCAATTCTACCTTACAAATCTGGCTAGAAACTAGAACTGGAAATAGGAATTGGAAACACAGGGAATCCAGGACAGATGATTCCTTCAGGACCGGTGCTAAGAGTGGCGATGTGCGGAGAGTAGAGGGAGGGTAGGGTGTAAAGGGGGAACAGATTACGGGGAGCTCCATATAACCTCCTCCTTGGGGGATGAGCAACAGAAAAGTGGGTTAAGGGAGATGTCAGACATAGTAAGACATGACAAAATATTGATAATTTATAAATTATCAAGGGTTCATGAGGGGTGGCGGGGAGGGAGGGGGAAAATGAGATGATGCCAGGGTCTTAAGTGGAGAGCAAATGTTTTGAGAATGATTAGGACGATGAAATGTACAAATGTGCTCGACACAATTGATGTATGTATGGATTGTGATAAGAATTATTTGAGCCCCCAGTAAAATGATTTTAAAAATAAAATGGACTGTCCCCTTTGTAGACATTTGTGTAATGGGTAGGTGTGTCTTATGCTGGGCATCAATCGTTACTGTTTCATAAAGCAACTGAGAACAGACTAGATAACTTTATAAAGATGTTAGAAAGGTTCTGAGATACCTTTCCCGATACAATTTGAGTGTGTATTGTCTTAAATTCTATTAGTTCAACAGTTAATTTGCACCTTGTGAAAGAACCCTGAGAGGGGAAGTATGTGAAGCCCATTAGCAGTTACTTATATCTTAGTGTAAATCTGTTAATTAAGAAGCATACTTGACTGGTAATGGGCAATGTAAAGTCACAGGGAACTGCAGTAGGGGTGGCCGGTAAGCAGGAGTAGTAGTGCTAGAAAAGGACAAAGGTTCTAGAACTTTGCGTGGAGGTGGTCCTGGCCACAGGCCCTCTAGAAAGGTCCTGATACAGTTTGGAGGAGCTCAGCTCCCTGTACACTGTTACCTGCTTCCCATCAGCTGGCTCCAACCACCTTGCATAACACTCAGAAAGTGTTTCCAGCTAACGCTGCTGCTTGTTTACTTTTAGGTCTCTTGCAATATATTCAGAACGCTCCCTCCTAGCGACAGCAATGAATTTGACCCAGAAGAAGATGAACCTACCCTCGAGGCGTCGTGGCCACACTTACAGGTACTTTGAACGACCATTTATGTGTGTAATTAAAGAAAAAGCCCTTAGCTCATTAGGTGATTGGTGTGGGAATTCTATTAAGACCTTTTTATTCACTAAGAAACCATATGAAAGTGTATCAGTGGACAGCTGGAGATTTCGTTTCGTGGTTCTTATCCTTGATCATGAAGGTGCCACATGCGTGAAACCGTAAGTTGGCATGCCATCCATTGTGTGTCTCCTCCCCTGTCGCAGAGCAAGCAGCCAGCTGGCCCCCTGGAGCCTCAGACCAGATGTGGGCGTGTCCAATTGTTGTGAGTGGGGTGTGATTAGGTCACAGAGTACACATCTCATTCTTAGCAGAAGCGACCCTGGAGACTCTTGAGGCTGCTCTACATGTGTTGCCTTTAACCTGGAAGGGCAAAAGCAAATGGCAACAGCTATTTCTTTCTCAAGGAAAAGCAACACTTTGAGAGAAACCTGCCTGAAGGTTAATTTTATCGTCCTGCAGCAAGAAGGCATGTTGTCCAGTTCAGCCCTTTACGTATCACGAAGGATGCGGGCTATCGCCCAGCTCCTTTCTCAGCACGAAGCTTATCTCCATGGCATGATTGCCTAGAATTCTTGCATCTAGAGTTTCTGTTCATAGACACACACAGGTTTATTCCAAGTAACACGTGTCTGAACACTTCATTGCTATCAATGGGTGGTTGCGTAGACATTCAGTCATACGCTTGATTTGTTAGAGTTCTTCAAAAAACAAAAGTCCAATGAAAACTGGCTGCTCGGAGGTTCTGTCAGTGACATTCAAGCTCAGAATGAAGCACACAGGACAATCATGGGGCTTTCTAAGGACGAAGACTTGAGAAAACCGACAAGTGTAGTAGTAAGAGAAAGGTCAGGAAAGTTGCATTGAGGGATTCGTTTCCATTCCAACCGTGCGCCGCCTCCTTCTTAGGGGCCAGCAAGGGCTGTCCTATGAGGATTCTGCTCGGAAGCCTCATGCGCTCCACCGGTAACCCTGATTTTGTCCCGCCAACCATTTTTGTTCTCCAGATTCAAAAGGGCACTTAAGAGAACCCCGGTTTTGGTTCCTTGGAGGATGGATGCCACTGTTCAGTTTTGACGTGGTGTGAAGCAGGGCAGGGTTAGTGAGACAGAAACGCTGCCAGCCAAAGGGCTAGAGAGCTACGTGCAGGGATAGGCTGAGCGCTGTAGCCTCACATTCTGACATTTTTGGTTAATAAAGGTTTCCGTGATTTTGCAACAATACTTTTTGACTTACCCTCTTATTTATGTTTGGAGACTGCTCCTTTTCCAACATCTTTTTTACTTTTTGGCTGTCTTCTCTCAAGAGCAGAATTTCCCCCAAACAAGGAAATCCAAATGTAATGAACTCCAAAAACACCTTTCCGTTGAGTCAGAATGTTCGCAGAGGCATTATGACCAATAACCTTACACATCTTCCCCCTTAGGCAGAAGCCCCGTATCTTTATAGAAGTGTGCTCGCAGTGACCAGTTGACTGAAAAGCACGAAACTGCTGCAAGGGAAATAGGCCTAGAGATATCAGAAAGGTGCTTCTCTTGTTTCCCTCCCCACTTCAGAATTTCTGACATCAGTTTGCAACTTTGGCTGTCCCATCATGGCAGCACAAGGCTGCTGTAGATACATAAGTGGGCTCTTTCCCATAGTTCTGGGGAGAGCTTTAGGGGTGGGCTTTGTTTTCTCATCTTAGCCAGACATGTTGTACTTATGTATATGTGTTCTTTGCTGCCTGTACTAAGATTGGGTAAGAATTTAAATTTAAGGAATTTAAAAAAATTTAAAACACGGATTTACTATCTCAGATTTTTTTATAGGTGCTAAACATATCCCTTGCAATCCAAGAAATTTGTACAATGATTTGATATTTGGGGCACAAGTCGTGTGTGTGTGTGTGTGTGTGTGTGTGTGTGTGTGTGTGTCTTCCCTTACTGACTTGGATGACATGAGCTTCTTATGATGTCTTACTCTTATCACAAAATACCAGTTCAGAGAACTGTAGATTAGTCTGGGAGAAACTTCAAACTGCTCAGCAAAGTCCTGTATAGTATTATTCATTAACCGGAGGAGAAAGGGCTTGAAAGTTTTAACTGGTCTTTTTTTTTCTACCTGGTTTGGAATATTCCAAATAACGATCACCAAAGCATATCAAGTTCCCCTGAAGTAAAATAAAATTTAAGTCAATTTTTAAGTTAGTCTACCCTATATTTAATGACTATAAAATACAGGACAAAACTAATTTCTGCATCTATCAAACTGAATCCCGCCACCAAAAAATACTCTGGATTTGTATTATCACCATTGCAGTAACATTAATCATTATTTCATCTGAAACTTTAAAACCAACGCAATTGTGGGTAGTGAGTTTATAATCTATACAATTTAGTTCGGAAATCACAAACTGTTTTCTAAAATAGGTTAACAGTTAACTGGTTAACAGTTGAGTCTGTTTCTAGCCCATAATCTGCCTAATCCCTTCTTCAATTTATGGGGAGGAGCATATAGTCAGTTTATTAATACTAATCAGCAATGGGATCCCACTGTCAGAATATAGACAGTATGCTCAGGGTCAGATCAGTAGATGTTCTGGTACCTTAACTATTACTCCTTTAAAGAAGTTTTTAATCTAATCTTTTGACTTTCTCAAATTTTCTTTTATGCATTCTCACTTCACAAAGTAGTCACCTTTGCATTTCATTAATATTTTTATCCTGACTACAACATTCTTTGAAAACTTAAGTATGCTTTTTCTGTTTTTATGATGAATTGATCATTCATTAAATTCTAATTTTATTTATTTATTTTTAAAAACTTTTTCTTATCTTCATCATTCGCAGTTTTTCTTCTTCTAGACAGTATTTCCCTGAGATTTAGTTTATTGTGCCAGCCTGGCCAATAAACACATGTGGGATTAATTGAAGGACAAGAGAGATAAATGGCTTGGTGAGCCTCGTCTTTCTTGTCTCTCGGTGTTTGATCATCGGACCAGTGTGCGCCTGCCTTGCTTGTTCTGTGCCTCAATTGGCAAGCTACACTATCTGTGGGACACCTAACCTGTGGAATGTGTGTCTGTAATTTGAAATCCTTTTAAGACCTGCTTCACCACACAATTGGAATTTACATCTCTTGAGCTGGGGACTGACTGTTGGTGACCTGGCTGACTGTTGGTGATCTGCCTTGCTGTTTGCTGCCTGTGCCGGGATAGCCTGAATCTCTTCACAGAGGACTACCTGTGGCCCTCAAGACTTGAAGGACTTCTAGTGTCTCAGAACTCTCTCATGAGAGTGAGTTCACTTAGCCATTTGTACTGCTTTATAATTTAACTGTTCATTTCTTGTATTATATATCTATCTATATATAATTTAACTTCATTTTTTGTTTTTTATATCTATATCTATATATATATATATAACTATATATATAGTTATTAGCAATCTCTTTTTGTCTCTCTAGAGAGCCCTGTCTAACACATTCCCAAAGCAAAGTGTTTATTACCAAATATTTGAGAGTATGGAGAACAACAAAGTTGTCGTGAGATGTAGTTGTTAGGATCTGGGCTAGACTCATTGCCAACCTGATTGTTCCTGTACATCTCTTCTCTGATTTCAGTTTGTGGCCTACACAAAATCACATGCTATGACAAGTCATGGCATTTAATAAAATAAATGAAAAGGGCGTATTAAATCAATAGCTTTGTAATTCAATTATATCAAAGGGTCTCTATATGATCTTTTATCTGTCTTTTTGCTAATTGTTAGTTGGTGTTAAGTTGGTTTTGATGCATAGCAATTCTTTGCACAGTTGAATGAAAACTGCCTCCATCCTGTGCCGAGCTCGAACCCGCTGTAGCAGTCATGTGGCAGCTCATCTCCTGGAGGGTCTTCTTTCTCGATGCCCTCATACTCTATGAGCATGACCTCCATTTCATGGACTGGCTCTTTGACTGCATGTCTCAAAGTCCTTCACCCTTGCTTCTCAGGAGCACTGGCTGGCCTTCTTCAGGGCCTCCATGGTCCCTTCCATATTCTTCGTCAACACCATAAGTAAGAAACCAAACTCACTGCCAGTCGAGTCAAGTTGACTTTACAACAGCCCTGTAGGACAGAGTAGAACTGCCCCTTTGGTTTTCTGAGACTGTAACTCTCTCAAATAGTGGAGAGCCTCATCTTTCTGCTCAGGAAGGACTGGTGAGTTTGGACTGTTGAGCTAGTGGCTCATAGCCCAATATGCAACGCACTATAGCTCCAGGACTTGCTTCCAATATTCAACGGCATCAGTAATTCTTCAATCTTGCTTATTTGTTGCACCTTTAACATAAGTGGACTGAAATTTTATGGCTTGGTTCAGGAGCACATCAGTCTCTGAGTGACATGTTTGTTTTGAACACTTGAAAGAAATCTTTTCATTTGCCCAATGCAGTACATCATTAGAATTCTTGACTGTTGTTTCCATGGGTGTTGAGTGTAGATCCAAATAAAATGAAAAAATTTGACAGCCTTAATTGTTTATTCATTTATCCTGCTGTGTTATGCATCGATCAAGTTAGGATTCTCATTTTGGGATGTTGAGGATTTTTGTTTTGCTTTTGTTGAAGCATATTCCATATTGAAGGCCTTGTTCTTTGATCTTCATTCACAAGTACTCCAAGTCCTTTTCACTGTAAGCAAACAAGGTTGTGTCATCTGCTTATCGCAGGCTGTTAATGATGCTCCAGATGCTCCAGCTTCTTGGAATTATTTGCCCAACATACAGATTGAATAAGTACAGCTACAACTTTGTTATATCCAGAGGACACAGCTCTGAAGTACACTTTTCCTGATTTTAAACAATGCAATATTGTGTTTGAACAATTGGCTCTTGATACTTGTACAGGTTCTATTCTACGTGAACACAGTATTCTGGAATTCCCATTCTTTGTAATATTATGCATAATGTATTATGGTCCACACAGTCGGATGCCTTTGTTTAGTTAATAAAAACACACATAAACATCTCTCTGCTATTTTCTATTTTCATCCAAGATCATCTGGCATCAGCAATGCCCTGTGTTCCATGTCCCTTTCTGAATCCGGGCTGAATTTCTGGCAATTCCTTGCCTACATACTACTGCAGCCATTTTTTAATTTCCTTTAGCAAAATTTTACTTGCATGTTACATTAATGATACTGCTCAATAATTTTGGCATTCTGATGGGTAACCTTTCTTTGAAATGGAACATAATGTGGATCTGTTCAGTAATGGATTAGCTGTCTTCCAAATTTCTTTTCTATCTATCTCCCCCCAAATTTCTTAACCTAGACAAGTGAGTGTTTCTAGCATTTCATCTGTTTGTTGACATACCTCAATTGTTATTCTCTTTGTTCATGGAGGTTTTTGACCCCCAATGCTTTCCATGATTCTTCCTTTAGTATCATCAGTTCTTTGTCATATGCTACTTCCTGAAGTGATTGAATGTCAACCAATTTTGTGTGTGTGTGCTTCTTGTACAATTCAATATTTTCCCCATAGAATCCATCTATGTTACAACTTTAGGCATTATTATTACAATTTTTAAGTTCTTTCAGTTTGAGAAATGTAAAGTGTGTTCTTTCATTTGACTTTTCAACTCCAGATCTTTATGCATTTTTCACTGTAATACTTTGCCCTCTCAAGTCACCATTTGAAATCTTCTGTTCAGCTCATTTACTTAATCATATCTTCCCTATGTTTTAACTACTCTCTGATCAAGAACAAGTTTCACAATCTCTTCTGACATCCAGTTTTGTCTGTTCTCTCTCATCTTTTTCTTGGTGTTAGCTTTCTGTGTGCGTGATGTCCTTGATGCCAAGCATGTCTCATCTTTGGTCGTTAATGTTCAGTGTGTCAAGTCGCTTTCTTGTGATGATTTCCAGATTCAAGCAGGATATTCTGATGGCTGAATTTTGGCTCTCATGGACTTGTTTTAATTTTATTCAGCTTCAGCTTAAACTTGGATCTGAGCAGCTAATGATTCCTTGCTGGTTTTGACTGGTGATATTGAGTTTCTCCATCACCTCTTTCGATATAGTCAATTTGATTCTGGTTTGAATTCATCCTGCAAGGTGTCCACGGGTATAGTGAATAAAATCATTGGTCTTGCAACATTCTGTCGTGCGATTTTCAGAGTTGTTTCGATCATTTTTCCCACTTTTATTTTTTCCCAACTTTCTCGTTCCATTTATCAGTAATGATTAATTTATCTTGATTACAGGTTTGATCAATTTTTAGATTGTAAAATTCTTCACTTTCTTCCTTGGCATTCAGTTTTCCCGAAAAAATTTGAATAATGGTCTTTTTTTACTTAGTTTTCCTTCTATTACAATGAAAAAAAAGTCAGAATGTCTTTGAAGTAGTAGTACAGATTAATTCCATGAAATCATGAGCCTTGAATACCCCTTTTTCAGTATGTGATGTTATAACATAGAAATTGTACATTAAATCACATATGTTGCATTCCCAAGTGTGATCGATTTTTATAGAAAAACACTTGTCTGGTTGTTTTGAGGTACAAGCTAATGTAGCTACTTATTCCTAAAAGAGCACTTTTACTTAAAAGATCACCTCTAACTTGGGCAGTTGAAAGATGTTTTGTCAAAAATGAATAAGAAAAACAATGGACAATATTTTTTATTGGTGAATTAGAGGTTTTATTTTTTTATTTAGTTATTTTATTTCAAACCATTTTGCCAGATATCATACCATTCAATAGTTCAGTCACACCAAGAAGTGTTGTACAGTCACTACGGCAATCAGTTTCAAACATTTCTTCCTTCTTGTACTCCTTGACAGCAGCTCCCATTAACATCACCCCTCCCTGCAATACCTGCCAGGAACCCTCATTTTGTTTTTGTCTCCAGTCACCTATCCTGGGCTTCGTGGACAGCAAAATACACAGCAGAGAGTCACGAAGGCTAGCAGCACAGACCTAGCAACAGAGAGAAACCCCAATTTGAGAGAAAAACCCCAGAAAATATTAAAAACCAGATCAACTCAACGTGTATCAAAAGGGATCTCAGATGATGAGATTTTAACCATTCAAACCAGATTTTTCATTTTAATTGAATTAGAGATTTTAAAACAAAATTTAGAATTAAAATTTTGGATAAGTTTTGTTACCTTCAGCTTGATATCTCCCAAAGGATTTGACTTTTTAATAAAATACAAAATTGGATTTGGTTTTAAAGACTGTTTTTCTAAGCTGTAATTTTTCTAATTCGATGTGTCAGTGTCTAAAAATATGCATAATGCTGTGAGCCAGAATTACCTAGTTTGCCAGTGAATTATGTTAGGTAACAAGGCACAAATTTGAAAAGCAAAACCAAAAAAACCCCAGAAGAACCCAAAACCAAACCCATTGCTGTGGAGTTTGACCCAACAGAACAGAATACAATAGTAGGTCACTTCAATAGTGACCCCTATATGGCAAAAAGGAAAACTGCCCTAGAGCTCCCAAGGCTGTCATTGTTATGGAAGCAGACTGCTGCATCTTTCTCCTGAGTAGTGGCCAGTGGATGTGAGCCACCAACCTTTCAGGTCACAGCTGAGCACTTAACCACTGTGCCACTCGGGCTCCTTCCAATATTGTAGACCCTGTGTGAGAGCATAAACCATGATCCCTCAGTGTTTATCGGAAGAGTTCTTTGAAGTTACCCATTTTATTACTCTTTAATAAAAGGTGAGACTGTAGTGCTACACCATCATAGATTGCTAGGAAGAGTGTAAATAACCATAAATTTTCTATGAGAGATGGCGTGTATCAAAAATTTGAAATGGGTAAATATCTTTTTTTAAAAAAATAAGTCATTTTACTGGGGGCTTGTACAACTCTTATCACAATCCATCCACCCATCTATTGTGTCAT
This sequence comes from Tenrec ecaudatus, assembly GCF_050624435.1. Classification (NCBI taxonomy): domain Eukaryota; kingdom Metazoa; phylum Chordata; class Mammalia; order Afrosoricida; family Tenrecidae; genus Tenrec; species Tenrec ecaudatus. Next base: position 41,506,885 of record NC_134543.1, read on the forward strand.
GCACATTTTTACTTTTGTTGCCATCATCATTTTCAAAACATTTTCTTTCTACTTGAGCCCTTGGTATCAGCTCCTCATCCTCCTCCTCCCTTTCCTTCCTCCCTCCCTCATGAACCCTTGATAATTTATAAATTAATATTATTTATTCATGTGTTACACTGACCGATGTCTCTCTTTACCCATTTTTCTGTTGTCCATCCCTCTGAGGTGGATTATAGGTAGATTATTGTGATTGGTTCCCCCTTTCTCCCCGCACCTCCCCTTCCCCTCCTGGTGTGGCTATGGCTACTCTCCATATTAGTCCTGAGGGGTTTATCTGTCCTGGATTCCCTGTGTTTCAGCTCTTATCTTTACCCGTGTACATGCTCTGGTTTTGCTAGATTTGTAAGGTAGAATTGGGGTCATGTTAGTAGGGGGGAAGAAACATTAAGAACTAAAAAAAGTTGTATGTTTCATCGGAGCTATACTGCACCCTGACTGACTTGTCTCATCCCCAAGACCTTTCTGTAAGAGATGTCCAGTTGCCTCCACTTCATTCACAATGATAGGATTTTTTTGTTCTGGGTCTTTGATGTCTGACACCTGATCCCATCGACACTTCATGATCACACAGGCTGGTGTGGTTCCTTCATGTGGGCTTTGTTGCTTCTCAGTTAGATGGCTGCTTGTTTATCTAAACGCCTTTAAGACCCCAGATGCTATATCTTTTGATAGCCAGGCACCATCAGCTTTCTTCACCACATTTGCTTATGCACCCATTTTGTCTTTAGCGGTTGTTTGGGAAGGTGAGCATCCCAGAATGCCGGATTATTTGAACGAAGTGTTCTTGAATTGAGGGAGTACTTGAGTTGAGGCCCAATGTCCATCTGCTGCTATCTTATTACTAAACCTATAAATATTCATATATATAGATCTATTTCCCCATCGTCATATAAAACTTTATTTACATAAGTACATGCCTGTATTTAGACCTCTATAAATGCCCTTTGCCTCCTAGTTCTTTCCTCTATTTTACTTTCCTTTTGTCTCACTATCATATTCAGCCTTTATGTGGGTTTCAGTAATTGCTCTCGGTTACATTGCCCTTGATCAAGCCTGGGTAGATGTCTTTTGACCTAGCAGTTTCACGTTTAGAAATATGTTCTCATGAACTAATGGAACAAGTGCACACTGAAGCAGTATATAATGCATATTGCAAAATCATTTGATATAAAAATAAATTAGAAGCAAGTTAAATATCCAAAGGAAATTGGTTTTAAAGAAAATTATGAATAATACAGTTATGCATTATGAATTATGTATCGTGAACACATGGCTGCTGATGGTTTAGACTTTATGGACATAAAACATTAATATGTTGTTTAAATGATGAAAGTTTGCAAAAATCATGGGAAGGCTGGGAAACGGACGGCAGAGAAGGGGGGGAAAGGGAGACTCTGGATAGGGTAAGATAGGACAAAATAACAATCTATAAATTATCAAGGTCTCATGAGGGAGGGGGGAGCGGGGAGAGAGGGGGAAAAAAAAAGAGGACCTGATGCACAGGGCTTAAGTGGAGAGCAGATGCTTTGAAAATGATTAGGGCAAAGAATGTACAGATGTACTTTATACAATTGATGTATGTATATGTATGGATTGTGATAAGAGTTGTATGAGCCCCTAATAAAATGTTTTAAAAAATCATGTGAAGGAATTTTATAGTACACTGGTATGTTGTATGAGTCTAAGGAAAATGTGGAGGTGTTAACAGTGGTTATCTTAGAATGGTGAGATTATGGGGAATTTTTATTGTTTTGTCTAACTAGCTTTCTGATTTCAACACAAAGTTAAAAAACATAAAGGAATGTAAACCCCAAGAGAGGATAGTTTGGCTTGTAGGTTGATGTGAGAATCCAGTTTTCTGAAGCCCTGATGACACTTTTGCTGTTTAGGCTTTTCATGATTACTAAGACTATTCTCAGCGAGTCAGCTTTTGAATTTAACTCTGATCTCTTGGTTTCAGCTTGTATATGAATTTTTCATACGATTTTTGGAAAGCCAAGAATTCCAACCCAGCATTGCCAAAAAATACATAGATCAGAAATTTGTATTACAGGTAAGAACCTTTTATTATCGTTGTATATATCTGCTATTCAGTTGCTACCTTTACCTCATGAAACAAAATGTTAATAGCATCGTGCAGTGACAGTAATACCACCTCAGTGAACAAATACACATATTCCCAAAGGTAGTGAGGAAAATGAAATGAAAAGATGATGGAATTTTCTCAGGAACTTCTTGAAGCTACCTGGTACCAAGGAGAGTTTCCATTATGCCCATTAAAAATGATAGGTATCTTTGTAGTGTATGTACTGTGATGGAAGTGACATAGCTTAATAGCCCACAATGCTAGTGCCTAAATCAGATGACAGAGCACAAACTCCAATAAATAATCAGTCATGGTATGGATGAACCTTTACTGCTAGGAAATAGCAGAGCCTACCTAACACTTTTGAATTTCCCTAAGGGGATTAACTCTAATTTGTCCTTTTGGGACCCCCCACTGGGCGTTCCTCCTTATTTCACATTTTAGAACCATAGGCCGTATTTTTTTTTTTAATCAGACTTGAGACGCTTTATGACACTAAATTTTGGTAGTATGTCCTGGTTTGTGTTGCTAAAGTTTGTCTATTAGCAAAAAATATTGGAACGTACCGGTATATACAATGCTGTAGCTCCTCTCTGAGTGACATATAGGATGCTGCATCTAGAAAAGAATTGGCTGTCTCCTACTGAGCCAGTGAGTAGAATTTCAAATTTAAACATTGATTTGGCAGGAAATTGATCTCCTGTGCCTTACTTGACTTGAGGCTAATAACCTTCACAGTCACCTCTTTCCGCTTCCCTAATTAAATTCAGAATTGGGATGTGTTAGAGAAAATGATAACCAATATTTTGACTAATGTTGGCCTTTTAAAACATCAATTTCAAATGATCTGTTCTATTCGAATGCCAGGAGCAGGCTAATTCCGGAAAGAAAGCCGAGGAGCATGGAGGGCTGGGCATACCCTGGCTAAGGTTGCTCCCAGGGATCCAACCCTGAGTTTACCTGTCGACTCAGAGCTGACAGGGAGCTTTGCTACATCCTCTGTGGGACTCATTTTCATCTATACAACCTTCTCCCCTTAGATTCATGGAGGGAGGACATTGAGCTATCTTTTACAATTAGGGTATGTTGGTATGTCATACTGATGAATCGTCTGTCTCACACCTGAACATCAGAGGCTTTGTACAGATAGATATAAGTAGATAACTACTGGGATTAGTGGATAAATAGGTAGAGATACAAATCCTTAAGTTAAAAAATTAAAATACATTTCTTATAAAACAAACATACATTAGTGGCTTGTGTGGGTTTTTAAAATTAGGGACTCATACAACTCTTATCACAGTCCATACATACATCAGTTATATAAAGCACATTTGTACATTCATTGCCCTCATCATTCTCAAAACATTTGCTCTTCACCTAAGCTCCTGGCATCAGCTCCTCATTTTTCCCTTTCCTTTCCACTACCCCCTCCCTCATGAACCCTTGATAATTTATAAATTATTATTTGTCATATCTTGCCCTGTCCGCCATCTCCCTTCACCCACTTTTCTCTTGTCCGTCCCTTAAGGAGGAGGTCACATGCAGATCCTTGTAATCGGCTCCCCCTTTGCAACCCACTCACCCTCTACCCTCCCAATTTCGCCACTCACACCACTGGTCCTGAAGGGATCATCTTCCCTGGTTTCCCTGTGTTTCCGTTCCTATCTGTACCAGTGTACATCCTCTGGTCTAGCCAGACTTGCAAGATAGAATTGGAATCATAATAGTGTGTGGGGCAGGGGGTGGGGAAGGAAGCATTTTGGAACTAGAGGAAAGTTGTATTTTTCATTGTTGCTACATCGCACCCTGACTGGCTCATCTCCTCCCTGAGACCCATCTGTAAGGGTATCCAGTGGCCTACAAATGGGCCCTGGGTCTCCACTCCGCGCTCCCCCCTCATTCACTGTGGTAAGATTTTTTGTTCTGATGATGTCTGATACCTGATCCCTTCGACACCTATTGATTGCACTGGCTGGTGTGCTTCTTCCATGTGGGCTTTGTTGCTTCTGAGCTAGATGACCGCTTGTTTACCTTCAAGCCTTTAAGACCCCAGATGCTATCTTTTGATAGCTAGGCACCATCAGCTTTCTTCACCATATTTGCTTATTCACCCGCTTTGTCTTCAGCAGTTGTGTCGGGAAGGTGAGCATCATAGAATGCCAATTTAATAGAAGAAAGTATTCTTGCATGGAGGGAGTACTTGAGTGGAGGCCCAATGTCCTTCTGCTACCTTAATACTGAACTTAGAAATATATGCACATAGTTCTATTTCCCCATCCTCATATATAAATATATTTGCATATACACATGTCTTTATCTAGACCTCTGTAAATGCCCTTTACCTCCCAGCTCTTTCCTCTATTTCCCTCGACCTTCCTCCTGTCCCACTATCATGCTCAGTCCCTACCAGGGTTTCAGCAATTCCTCTTTGTTACATTACCCTTGATCACGCCCTACCAGGCCCCCCACACCCACCTCACCACCGATTTGGGTCACTTGTTGTTTCCTTGTCCCTGGCTTTGTTAACACCACTACCTTCCCCCCACCTGCCCATGTCCCCCCAGAACTTTCGGTCCCGTTGGTTTCTCCTCCAGATTGTTCATGCAGCCTATCTTATTTAGACAGACCTGCAGAGATAATAATATGCACACAAACAAGACAGAGCAAAACCAAGCAACAATATACAGCAAAACAACAAACCAATGACAAACACAACAAGAAAGAAAAGCTTGTAGTTAGTTCAAGGATTGTTTGTTGGCCTTTGGGAGTGTTTTCCAGTCCAGCCTATTGGGGCACCATGCCCTGGCTCCAAAGTCCACCTTCAGAATTCCCTCGGGACCTCACCGCTTCATTTCCTTGCTGTTCTGTTGCACCCCCATAGTGTTTTGCCTTGGTGTGGCGCGATCAGATCGTGTGCAGTTCGCACACTGTGTCTCTGTTGTTTTCCCTTGTGGGGCTATGGGTCAGTGAGGGACGTCATGTCTCCTAGTGGGCCAGCCATGTGGTCCTCTCTGTGGACTGGCTGCTCCAATTGGGAACATCGTCCTCACGGCCTGATGGGCCAGGACTGGCTTGTGTTTTGTAGTGGAGAGGATCTTGTATGTATACAGTAGTGCACAGCTTTCAGAAGACCTTTCTATGCAGTGTAGAATTTGATTTGGGTAACAGTTGTAGAGACTGCCGATGGTGTGGCTTTGTGTCCATTTGGATGCGTGACCAAGCTCAGGTGCATACAGCTAGATGAGCAGCTTTCCAGGTTGTTCCCCAGTGTGGCTTTGTATTCGTTATCTCAGCTTCTATATGAATTTCTCATGTGGCTTATGGAAAGCCAAGGATGGTACCCTAGCACTGTTCAAAGTTCCTTTGTTGAAACTCTCTGTACCCTGTCCATCTGGGCATCTTCTCTCCAGAATAGTTCATCCGTGTGCCACCAGTACCACCTCTCAGGTCTTAGATCGAAGCTTTTCTCCTGAGACCACAGCGTCTGTGCTCACTCCTTCTGGTGCTCCTCTTTCTTAACTTGGGGTAACTTCACGCCGGGGCTTGCCCTGGTGTCAGTCCTCATGAAGTGACACGCCTGGTCTCTTACAGTTATGCTGACAAAATAAAGTGCCTGAGAGCACCATCAAATGATGGTTCTCTAGTAAAGCCTGCGCTCAGTGTACACGGACGCACAAGCCCGACAATCTTACGATGCAGCAAGTAGGAGAAAGCGTTCACTGCGCGCTACGAGAGGTTCTGAAGACAGTAGACCTCATCCCATCAAAGCAGCAGGGCACCGCAGACTTGTAAAGCGGCACTGAGTCTGGTTCTTTACCCTCTCACATCCACAGGCAGTCTGCTTAATTTCTGTTAAAAATTCTTAAGTTGAACCCCTTTATACCTTGTGTATTTTGTTACTGTTCTCTCTGTGAGTGTATCACTAGCCCAAACGCTCCCCGCTAGGTCTCGGGACACGGCTGGTGTGACTCCTCTTTGGCTCGCTCTCCACAGTGGTTGCGTGCTGGTAGGCTCATTTAGAATAAGCCGGAGACACCGGGAGGCAGAGTGGCTTCTGTGGAAGGAGACATTGGCTTTTCCTTTATTCCGTTACTGCTTCACTAGCTAAACCCTTGTGCCTTCTGAAGCTTGCTTGTTACCTGTCAATGTAGTCTCTGGGCCGGACAGAGTCCTCAGTTCTGTTAACCTTTCCGCATTTGTCTTCATTAGCTGGACCCTGTCAGTCCAGTACAATTTAGAGTTGATTTTTCATTCCCTTTTTGGACACTAGGTTTCTCACAGGGTTGGTCTTAGCTCTTCTTGCTATTGCATGACATTGCCAATTTATATTGAGGTGTGTATCTTAATTGACTTTAATTTAGATGTATGCATGTTGCTGTAAACCCATGTTTCCCAGGCTCTTATTATGCAGCTCTAAAACACGTGGTATTGTTAGTTGCTATCTGTGTTATGTGACAAAGTAAAACTGCTCGTGTGCTCTGTTATGCTATCATCTTTATGGGAGCTGATCGCCAAATGTTTTTCTGCCAAGCCAGTGAGTTGGTTTGAACCACCAGCCTTTCAGTTAGCAGCTGAGCCCCTACCATTGTGCCAACAGAGCTCCTTCCAAAGTCTCATTGTGGGACTTGGTATGTATTCCTGCAGGACCTCATTTCTCTTGTCTTTTGACGTTTTTTATTTTGAATTTTCAGTCTATCATATATCCTATTCATTGCCTTCTGTTTCTATGCTATCTCTGGCCTTCCTAAATACTAGCTATTGGCTCCATCGCAGTCATTGATTGGACTTGTGGAATGAGCCAGGCCAAAAGACAGAGCGGGATTGACACAGTGGATGCAACCATGGGCTCAGATATAATAGCATTTGGGAGGATGGCGCAGGTCCGGGCAGTGTTTGGTTCTGTTGCACAGCGGGCCACTGTGAGTGGGAATTGACTTGAAGCACCCAACAAGAGCATCCAGGAAAGAAAAGGAGTCTTAGTAGCACAGTGGGTAAGAGCTCACCTACTTACTGCAGATTGGTAGTGCAAACTCACCACCTAACTGCTTTTCCGGAGAAAGATAGGGTAGTCTGCTTCCATTGAGATCACAGCCCTGGAAACACTATGGGGCAGGGGTTTTGTTTTTTTGTTTGTTTGTTTTAAGGGGAGGAACCCGAGGGATACTATCCAAAACTTAATGAACAGAGATTCAGTCTTCACCATCTCTAAATTCTCCAGCTTGAACCAGTTAGAAATTCACTCAGACGGCAACTCACGTTCTTCATTTTGTTTATAAGGGGAGCATAGAGACTTTGTCAGATGTTCTATTAAAAGGCAGAAATTTGTGTTTACAGCGTTCCCCTCATATTGGCCTTGTAACTTTATCGTAAAAAGGAATGTCGTTCATCCGCCACGGGGCATTAGTGAACTTCTGCTGGCTACTCTTGTGTATTGGTGATGCTGTTCTCAGTGCTTGCAAATCATGGGTTGATCCTCTGTCATTGAGATTTGCAAGAGACATGAAATCAAGTATTGCCTTCTGGGACTCTTAACACCTTCCAGAAGCCAGGCCTTTATGCTAACCTAGTTCTCCTGACACACACACACACACACACACACACACACACACACACACACACACACACACACACACACACCCCACCCCCACCTTCCTTAGTGATTTGGTCCTGAGCTGGGAATGGATCCTTTGGAGCTTAAGCTACTGGTGGTACTCCATCCCATCACCACCCCTCCCCCATGCATTAACAACTTCCCTTCCCACCTCTGGATTCTGTAGTCAGGCATTTTTCACACCCTTGTTTTCCACCGCTTCTGGTGTCTATTTCAGAGACTCCTATGATCCCACTGGTCCTGGGTGTTTAATCTAAGTCTGATTATCTTATGACATGAGAAACCTCATACTTTTTTTCTTTTCAAATTAAGATGACACATACGTGGTCTCCTTCTTTGGGTAGATTTCCAAATTTACTCACTTTCTCCCAAGCCTGAGATGCTTCACTGGTGGGGATAGCTTTGTAACCGAGATTCTGCATAGTGAACAGGATGAATGGGCATTGAGTTAGTTCCAATACGTGGTGACTCCACATATGTCAGAGGAGAATTGTTTCATAGGGTTGTCAGGGGCTAATTTTTTCAGAAGTAGATTACTCGACATTAATTCCCAGGTACGTGTGGTTGAACTTGAACTTCCACCCTTTTGGTTAACTGCTAAACTTGTAAACTATTAGTGCCACCTTGTGACTCTCAGTGAATAGGAAAGACCCCAAGAACGACTTCTGTTAAGGCTACTTCGGTTAGCACTGGGGATGTTGTTGTTAGATGCCTTTGAGGCCATTCCAACCTATTGGGACCCTATGCACAACAGAATGAAACATTGCCAACTCCTGCACCATGCTCGCGATCATTCCGGGGCCTGAACCCTTTGTTGCAGCCACAGTGTCAATCCATCCTGGTGAGGGCCTTCTTCTTTTTCGCTGCCCTTCCGCCTTCACCAAGCTCGATGCTTGATGATCTTCTCCAGGGACTGGTCTCGCCTCACAATAGGGCCAAGTATTAAGACAGAATCTTGCCAACTTTGCCTCTAAAGAGAACTCTGGCCATAATCCATCCAAGACAGGTTGGTTTGTTCTTTTAGTATTCCTTGGTACTTTTAATATTCTTTCCCGGCACCACGGTTCAAATGCATTGATTCTTCTATGGGCTGTTTGATTCATTGTCCAACTCTCACCTGCCTACGAGGCAGTGGCTTGTGTCAGGTGCACTGTAGTCCTCAAACTAACACTCTTGTACTTTAATGCTCTACAGAGCTCTTCTGCAGCGGACTTACCTAATGCAACTCTTCTGAGACATGAGTCCAAGCCAGACAAAATCCTCGACAACTTCAACCTTTTCTTCCTTTATTACTTATGGATAACACTAGGGACACAAAGTCAGTCTTCCTACCTTCAGCTCTAAACAAGTATTGAAAAGTTAGGGCAGATTACGGAACTACTTTGAACCTCAGTGTCTTCTGTAAAATGGGGATAGCGATCACTTTTGTAGGTGTGCTGAAATGGCTTCTTGTGTGATAGCAATAGTGTGTGATTGTGGGCATGTGAATGTATGCTGCCAGCATGGCCTGTGGTAGTTATTCATTCACCACTGTTTCTTTTACCACACTTAGATTGTCTACCCACATTACCAACCAAACTCACTGCTGTTGAGTCGATGTCGACTCACAGCAATCCGATAAGACAGAGTGGACTGCACTGGTGGGTGTCCGAGACAATACCTATTCATGGGAGTAGAAAGCTCCATTTTTCTTTTGCAGAGTGACTGGTGTTTCGAGCTGCTGGCCTTCTGGTTAGCAGCCTAGTGCCTAGCCCATTATACCACCGGGCCTCCTCTCTGCCCACATTAGTTGAATAGTATCTTACTTTTCTTGACTCCATACTCATGATAAAATACCCACCTTTTGAAACATATTTGAGAAATTGACATGGAACTTGTAATAGTATTTTGCAAAGAAGGCTTAAATAAATATAGACGTGTGTTATGCTCTTAGATGGGAAGGCTTGCCATCATAAACATACCTGTATGATCTCCAGAATTATATTCATATAATCTTCTAATTAATTTGTTATCTTGTAGAACTTTAGCTGAGAGTCCAGGAGTTAATTTGAAATTTTCAGAGGTCATAAAGTAAAGGAAGTTTTCGAATGAAGAAGCGTAATGATACAGAACTTTCCCTGCTAAATAACAAAGCGTACTATGAATGCACATTAACTCATACAGAGTGATATTGGTGCAGGAGAATGGAATATATCAGAAGTTTGGGTGCAGAAGACTTTTATTAGCATGCCCTAATACTTACCATGAGACAATTGTACCATAAAAAGGGAATGGATGGAGGGACATGGGGTGGGGAGAAACAGTATAAATGCACACAGCTAAATTAAAAGAAAAATGACAAACTTGGAAAAATATGTATAGTAAATATAGAAAAAGAGTGCATATATTTAATACATAAAATGCTTTTTCACATCAATGGAAAAGGTAAATTGTCCCAGTCATTGAGGGTGACTCATGTATATGTCCCCATACACATGGAACATAAGCACGTATAAATACCTTAATATACTAAAGCAAACCTAAATAGCAAGTATAATTCACCCTCTGTTTTGAAAATAACCAAAAGCTATTTATAATGCATAATATTGCTGTGGGAGTAGAGAAACCAGCAGCCTTAAATAATACTGGAAGTTTAAATTGATATGACTATTCTGGATAAGAAACATTTCCACAGAAAATAATTAGATATGTGCACAAAGATATGTGTTTGAGAACATTGAATGCATCGTTCATTGTTAATAATAGTTAAAAAGTTAGAAACACTTCTGTTTTTCAACCGAGGCCAATAAATAAACTGTGTACTTCATTAATGGAATGTTCATGAGCTAATGAAATGGAGCTACATGAGATCCATTTTCAAGTGAAGCATACATGTTGTAACCAATGGCCATAGAGCTGATTTCGACTCCTGTGGGATTCCCGAGGCCTCATCTTCCTGCTGGGGAGAGGCTGGTGGGTTTAAAGCATTGCTCTTGTAGTTGCAGTTCCATTGCTCACCTGTTAGTGCCCCCATCTTTCATGTGTTACAGACAGTATGGTTTTTCCCCAGCTCCTGTGTTGTAGTGGTTACACATTGGCAAATTGCTGCCCTTTCTTGTCCCTCTTCATTTGTGGAAACAGAAGTTGCAAGGAGTGAAGTCAGATGAGTCAAGTGTGTGGGGCAAGAGATGCATGCTGTTTTTTCCAAAAACTGGTGAACTGAGACGGCTGCCTGAGCAGGTGCATTATGGTGGTGGCAAAACCAGTCCCATGTCTGCCACAAATCAGGCCTTTTTTTTGCATACTGTTACACAATCTTTTCAGAAGCTCTAAATAGAAAGCTTGATGAACACTCTGACCTGATGGGATGAATTCCAAATGCACGAGGAGTCCACATTTTTGTCTGTTCAGGAAGTTGCCAGACATCCAGAATGAGGTTTGTCATCAATTGACATTTCACCCTTTTTGAAATCAGAAAACCACTCTTGAGTTTTTCCCATAGCGCTGTTCTTGTAAGCTGTCTTCAACATCACAACAGTTTCTGCAGCATTTTTCCTGGGCAGGAAGCAAAATTTCACAGCCGCACACTGTTCTCTTAAATTGGCCATCACCAAAAAAAAAAACCAAAAAAATTCACTGCAACCAGAGAGAACCTTCCTAGGAGACACCACCGAGTGCACTAATTCAGAGCAAGTTGCTGGATGCTTGCCTAGTGGGAAAAATATCATATATACTCATGTATAAACCGAGTTTTAAAGCACAAAAAATGTGCTGAAAAATGGGTTCGGCTTATACACAGGTCAGTGGTACCCCAGCGAGGTGTAACATCTAGCAGGTGATTGCCATTCCACCACTGCTCATTCAAAGCTCTGTTGACACTGCAGGGTTTTGAATGTTTGTTTACTCACATCTAACCAATCAGCCGTCCTATGACGTGGACGGCTCCAATTCGCAGAAGCACCTGTAGTGATTCACTTACGCTGGCAGTTGAACTGGTAAGGATGTGTCTGTGGCTGTGCTCTGTCTCTCCCCTCTGGTCTCTGCTAATTCAAATCCTGCATTTTCCACCCTAGGCTTATACTCGAGTCAATCAGTTTTTCTGGTTTCCCAGGTAATAATTAGATACCTTGGCTTATACTTGAGTCAGCTTATATTCGAGTGTGTACTATGAAAGTTCTGCCCTGCCCAACGCAATTCCAGGTTTTCTTTGGGGGGGGGGTCCCCTTGTATTATTTTTAAAACAGAAAACATTCCACTTGCAAGCACATTTTCATTGTATTGCCTGGCATTTTTCACTTCCTCAGCTGATCTGTGCATTAGCCTTCCTGAGATTATTTTTGCAGGACTGTACCTTTCTTTTACACGCAACATTTGTCATGTTTCCTTCCTCTCATCATTTGTATATGCCCTTTTAAAATCTGAAGCCTGATAGACAGCATCCTGTGCTACTTGAAGAGGCCCACTCACTACCGCTCATTTCCTTCTTCATCGGGAAGCAGTATAGATCGGAGTGGTTAAGGGTACAGAATGGTGTGAATTCAGGCCCTGCCATTTATTAGTTGCATGACCTTGTGTAAATTACATAACCACTGTGCCTCAGTTTCATCCTTCCTGCAATTGGAAAACATGGAACATTCCCTCAAGATATAATAGTAATTGCATCAGAAGGTTGTTGTGATGGGTAATACGTGAATTTGCACATAGCCAAGCACTTAGAACAATTTCTAACATATAGTAAGCAATTAGGAAATGTTATGCTGTTGCCGCCGCCCACTACTGTTGTGATTAACTTTTTTGGTTTTGAGAGCCTTCTTATTTAGCCATAGCTTCTTTATAGCCCCAGACCTTGGAGTCAAACAGTGTTAGCCTGCCATGTGTAAGAGAATGTGTTAGGCATTTTTTTGAAATCTGACTTTCTCAAACTCAACAGTACCCTTCAGGAGGCTCTACTTACATGGTTCTTCTCTGGCTGTCAGGGTCTCTTAAGAAACACATGGTTCCTCTTGGCTCTGGATTCCCGTGTATTCTCCTTCCCTAACATACTTCTTCTTAGGGGTGCTGGAAGGGAATGTTCAGTAGGACTCCCTGCACTTCTCCCCCCAACCCGCTGGCATGGAGTCTATGCTGACTCACAGTGGCCCGATATCGGGTTTCCAAAGCTGTATTTCTTTATGGGAGCAGAGAACCTCATCGCTTCTCTCAGAGCAGCTGGTGAGTTTGAACTGCGAATGCAGTTAGCAGTCCATCAAAGTTACAGGCTTTTGTTTAGCCCATATGAAAATCTAGATTTCCAGCCACCAGGGCGCCTTTGTTAGCCCGAGGAGCATGTTATTTTAATGTCTCTCCCGAGGCTTGAGAAGTGGTGCGTAAGCACAGTGATGTGAGTGCGCGATGGGTGGGATGACGGGACTGTGGCGATGGAGAGCCGGTGCCCTTGCCTCGTGCCACGCCCACCAAGTGTTTCAAGAGATGTATGTTGTTTAAAGACAGGCTGGAAATCTACGTTTTTATATAGACCCAACAAAACAGTCTCTAACTTGAACCTTTGAAACATTTGCAGATTTCTTTTCTTTTTAATTTAAGAATGGTATGATGATAGCTTGTTTGAATTTCTTTTCGTTGTAATTTTATTAAATGGAGATCTACATGACCTTTTTAATATACCAGAACTCTCAGAGATCCTTCAACTGTAGGTCACTGTCACTGCACAGTGCACGTGCAGCGATGGTAATGCTGTGGGTCTTCAATTTGGCTAATTTGGTAGCTGCTCTCTGGGCAGCTGGAAGTGTGCAGACGTGCCCCTGCCCACGGAACAACGCTGGGAATCCCTAAAAAGACAAGTTTTCATATGTCAGGCCTGTTGAGAAGTGGTTTTTTTCCAGGACTCTTCACCCCAGGTCCCCCCCCCCCCTTTTAGGCCAGAAAGGAATGCCAAGCCTTGAATCATTTCATTGGGCAGATGATCCTGGCAAGAGTTTAGCAGCATATTTCTAAAGACTGCTTTTCAACCACTGCAGTTCTGAAAAGCAGTCAGTGGTTGCTAAGAGACATACTATTCAAGTATCCCCATAAACATATATACTGCTGGAGATTGCTATTTGGTAATTTGTACTTCACATTTGCAGCTAAATTTAGCTGAAAGGTGCTGTAATTATGCAAATCATGCAAATAATTCAGCCTGTCCTTAAAAGTGACCTTTTGTTAATGTGTTTTTAAAAACTCAAGACAAATTGGACTGGACACAAACCAACATGTTAAAGACATTTTAAGCTCTAAATGGGAATAAATTCCAAGAGACGTTGAATCCCAACTTCAATAAAGAGAGCTATTTTTCAAATACGTTCCTGTTATTAATATGTCAAAATGTTTAGTTTCTCTCTCTCTCTGAGCCCGTGTTTTTGTCTTTACTGCAAATAAAACTTGGGAGCATTTATTTCTAGCAGTCATTTTATCACAGTGGTTCCCACTGAGCTATAAAGCACCCAAGTCCATTTGGTCCCATTTGTAAGACAACTCACGCCCATGTGCCCAAGCGGCATTCTCTATCAAAAAAGTTCTCAAGTGATCCACCCCATTCCTCCATCCAGGACTAGTTTCATGGGGAGACAGGTTGTGCTGTCATTCAGGGCCCCAGTCTTAGCAGGGACCCTGGGCCTGACTTAAGGCTCTGTTGCTGCTGTCTTACAATCTTTGCAGTTTGCTTTGGTACTGGCCCGCAAATTCTGTAGCCAGCTCTCGCCTGCACCCCATTAGGGCATCGTTGTTGAACACAGTAGCACGTTCTTAGCCTTCCTTGAAGAGCTGACCAAATTGCTTCTTAAAAGTCGTAACCACCACGTTTTCCTGAATCAGAGTGCTAGAGGTGGCAGAGAAGCACTTCTTTAGCTTGTGGGAAGAGTGCCTGGAATCACGAGGAAAGTGGAAGCGCAGGCCTTGGCAGAGCTGTTCGCATTTGTCTACCTTGTGCCTTTGAGAGCTGCAGGCTGCCTTTCCATTGGCGCCTTGGAGGCAACGTTGCTAGAAGCTTTCGAGTAGAGTCCCCAGGGTGCTTTCTCAGAGGTTGTCTGTGCTCTAGTGGACAGTGGGTGCTTGGGATCCATGTGAATCACTGGGGTCATGCTGCCCTTGGCTCCCCTATCCTGATCCTACTCTGTTTTCTTTGTAAAATTTAATAAGTCGTTTTATTGGGGACTCTTATCCATACATCCAGTGTGTCAAGTACATTTGTACATATGTTGCCTGTCAGAGTAACCGGCCTCTGACAATGGTGGGAGATCTGTAGGAGCAATTGTACGGTGATAATATATAAAGATCATAGTAAAGTCATCGAGAATAAGACAGTTAGGAGAGAAGATAAAATAAAAGAGTCGGATACATATTATGGTAGCATGCTCACCTCCCGGACAGCCATGATCTCAGCAGCCAGGTCCACACAGAGAGCAGGGAGGAGAAGGAGGAGAGAGAGAGAACATATTTCTAACCAAGGTTTATATATATATTTAGGAGTGTGCAAGCCCCCCTGGTTACAGGTAATGACACACATCACAGGAAGGGGTTGTACCATAGGCAATACAGCAATGGGAAGGGATCTAGGGGTGTACGCACGCAATAAGAGGAGGGATTAGGGGCACACATGTGACAAGATGAGCAGATCCTAGATTCAAGATGGCAGCCTAACCTTGGTCACCCTTGAGTGGGCTTGACCTTTACTCTGCTGCTTTTCAGGGAAACAATCACACTCAGTAGGGGGTTAGCCCCACCTAAGGCAGGACAGTCAATAGAGTCCAATTGCTCTACATGGCTGATGCCTTCTAAGCCGCTTGCTTCCAGGTGTGCTGCAATCACTTACCATGCCTTACAAAGCAGTGTCCTGGGTCTGACATATATATTTGGGGGAGATGAGCTGGGGAAAAGCCTTTTTATATCCCACAGTTGCCATCATCCTTTTCAAAACACTTCTTTCTACTTGAACCCTTGGTATGAGCTCATTTCCCCTCCCCGCCCGCCCGCCCCCCCCCCCCCCGCACATTCATGAACCCTTGATAAATTATTATGTTCATATCTTACACCAACCATCTACTGTTTCCTTTCACCCCTGTTTCTGTTGTTCACCCCCCTCGGGGATGGGGGGATAATACATCGATCATTGCAATCAGTCTTCCCTTTCTCCCCCTACCTTCCCCCTACGCTCGTGGGATTGCCACTCCTATTACTGTTCCTGGGAGGATCCTAGTCTCCTTCCTCCAGGTGCCTTACTTAGTCAAGGGAAGGTCTTAGGAAGCTATTACTGTTTTCCTTAGTATGATAACATGCTAAGCAAAGCTGAAATGTGGGGATTTGGTTTTAGTGCCCTGTGACGGGATATTTTTGAAAAGTACAATACCAGTGCGTTGGAAGATTTCTGGTGATCTCTAGAGCCTTACTTTACATCAAGAGTGGGAAACCTTTGTTTGAATCACAGGCCACTGGGATATTTCTAGAACATCGTTTGGGAGCCATACAAGATCATCCACTTAAAATTTTCGTCAGATGTGATATGCCTACTGAGGTACCTGGGTCTGCTTCTCTTGGTGAGGTGTGTGAAGTGAGCTGCCATTGATGAGTTCTCAGGCCTTATCCGGTCTGTGGGCTGAGCGTTCCCTACCCCTGCTTGAGTGTTGGGCAGAGTAGTTATTTTGTGGTCCAGAGGGAGCAATTGGGCATTTTGCTTGAAATTTTAAAATGCTTTGGAAAACGTAGTCATTTAAATTGTAACCAGAGTTCATTCTATTTGAAAATTCTGATATCTGCCTATGATTTATAATGAAAAAGCATCTATTGAAAACCCCATCATGTATAGGTGTGCTCTGATGAGCATGATAATTGTGAATTGGAATCAACTTGACACACTGGTTTCCGAGTACGCGAACCCTGCCTCCTCTTTCCCATACTCAGCCCTGTGTTCTGGGGAGCAACAACATGGTTACTCCGTATTTATCTTCATATTTCTCAATAAAACAGGACAAACAAAAATAACCTAATCAGTTGCCATTGAGTCTACTGTGATTCATGACTCACGTGTTTAAGAATGTAGAACAGCACTTTTAAGGGAGTGGAGTGAGTGGCCCATTGGAAGACGATTGGCAGACCTTTGTTCTGAGGCACCTCTGGTAGGTTTGAACGGCCAGTGTTTCCATTAGTAGTGAAGCACCTAGCCATCTGTGATGCTCAGGGACTCTTCTTATACTGCAATTTGTGGTTTTGGGGTATTTTTTCTCCATGTAATGTTTTGTCTGTTGATTTTTCTGTTATAAAATATTTTGCAAGGATAAATGCAGGTTTCCCATTCATTTGTGCATGGGTTTATTATAAACAAACTGTTTAAGCATGTTTGTACAATCATGGGATGGCTGTAGATAGGTGTCCTCAGTCACACACTTGTCTTCGGCTCGTTAGAGCACCTTTAAGAAAAGGGTCCACGCAAAACAGTGGCCAGCTTGGGGATCTCTTGGGCTGCTAAATTCAAGACATAAATTCATTGCAACTTTTCTGAGATTCCAAAGGAGTAAACTCTGTCTGCTTCCTTAAAATTGTTATTGTAAATTGCACAAAGGTTTATAATGCAAAACACTATTCCATTCTACAATTCATACACATTTTCTTTTGTCATTGCCTGTGATTCCCATAATGTATTATCTATCCTGTTCTCTCCCTGTTTCCGGTTTCCATTTTTCCTCCTTTCCTCTCTTCTGAACGTTGTCTTTGGGCAAATGTTGTCCTTTGATTTCAAATGACACCTGTGTACTGTTAGGCTGAAAAGTGTACCACAGGAAGGTGGGGTTTTGGGGGTGCATGAAAAATGGGAGGGGTGCTGAGTTCAGTTGCAGGCCCGAGGATGAGACCGGCCTTGGTCTCACAGCTCCCACCAGTCTAACTGTCCAGGAAGGTTGCTGTTTGTCGGTTTTTCCTCTCCTCGCCCCCACTGCCTTCGAATCCCCTCCTCAGAGCTGCCGTGGCAGCCCACAGCTAGTTCTTCTGATCTCAAGTTGTGGAGGCAGACGTTCATGTCCCCTGAATAACTGCTTCTACCTATAGGTCTTCTTTGTTCTGAATGAGGAACGAAGTTCACTATTCACAAGATTTTAAGACCCTAGTTGCTACTCACCAAAGTAGACTGTAGAACAGTGTCTTTGACTTGACCTGAGTGTCCCCAGGGATTATGGTCCTGAGCCCCCAAGTCCAGTGAGCTATGAGCTTTTTAGATCATATTTTTGTGCAAGGGTCCCGAAGTTTCAAAGTAATATGCATGGCGTGGATATTTGTTCTTCATTTTGGTGGCATATCTAATGGTCCTTATCTACCAGAGAGCCTGCATTTCTGAAAAACTATTGAATTATTTGTCTCTAGAGTGTCTTTTCATAAGGAATTGGATCCTCTAGTTTTCTTTCTTTGTTTTTTTCTATATACCATCTTCATTTTTTGGTTATACTCTCAGGAGAGACTTGCTCAATTTAATGTTCCAGTCTGTGCTGAAGTTTTTATTTCTGTTATATTTTGGATTTTCAAAAGGTTCTGTTTTTTTGAGTATTTAGTTATAATAGTTTTCTAGTTTTGTTTCGTGGATCCAATCTATTTATTTATCATTGAGGATGTTAGTGGGTTTGCAGTACTGCTTCCTTACGCCTTATATGACCCTCCATTTCTCTGAGTTCTTTGTATTTTCAGTTAAATGAGTGGGGGCCCTTGTGTTGTATAAGAGGCATTTGGCAGCTGGTAATTTATGATGGGATATTTGAATTGGGGTTCTTGCCATTTCTTTTGGAAATCTTCAGCTGTTTACCTAAAAGTCTTTTCTTTTGAGGTGGTCAGTTTCCGTAAAGAGGTATCTTCTGCCTCATCTAGGACTGGGAGATCAGGGAAAGGTCCTAGCCAGGATCTCCTTCTTAAGCATGCAGACTTTTATTTAATCCTGTTATTTTTAGTAAGTGCTTCCCTTAGCTGTGTATGATTAACACGAAAACTGAGACTTGCTCCTCCATTTTCTCCAGACCTTGTCTGTAAATGTAAGTTCACTGTTCAGGGATCTGGGAGCCAGGGGTCTTGGTTAACTTCTTGTGCAGACTTTGAAGCGATCCTGCTTTTAGCTTCTTCCCATACACCCTACCGTCCTAGATAGCTAGTGCCTTCAGTTCTTAAGCTTTCTAAGGGTTCTCTGGTCTGAATTGGCTTGGGTTTTGTTGGCTTTCCTCCCTGCTAGCAAAATGGAAAAACACTTCAGCGTGCCCTTGTCGTCTGTTCTCCGTCTTTGAAAAGTGCGCACCCATGTCTGATCTCATCTCCAACTCTTTTGGCCCTGTGAGTCTTTTAAAAATTCCTTTACTCCGTTTAGGGAGATCTCCAGAGCAGGAGATTGGGTCCTCTGGGTCTCACTGGAAGTCCTTGTTGCCCTTTTCATTTTGCTGCTTTCGGTCACTGCACATTCATTGAGAGGTTCAAAGAAGGGTTCTTGGGCTAAGCCCCTAAGCAGGGCATCCACGTTAGTTAGCTCCAGAAAGGCTGGTGCTTGTCAGCGTGGAGCCAGCATGTTGACAGTCTGTCTTCACTCTGTTACCTCCTTGGACCCTCTCCAGCTTTTATTTCCTTGACAACACGCTGCGTGCGACACTGCAGTGGGCACGTCCATTTAGGCGTGTGTAGATGCTGGGCCATGTTTCCCTGCTTTCTCGGTGGGATGTGTTAGGGGATGTCTGTGTGACTAATTGTACATAAGTTATGGGGCTTGCGAAATTAGAGCTTATTCTCCCCCTTTTTTCTCCATGCAATATTTTATGCTGAGCCCCCTTGCCTCCCAGTTGCATACATGATAAAATAACACAAATTTGCCCTATAGCACATAATAAAGGCTTTGGGTGCTCTGATTCATCTTTCTGTTTCCTGTGAACCATGGCATATTTAATAACCGTGGCTTTGTAAATAATAAACTTGGTGTGGCTGGCAGTGCAGTGAAGGTCTAATGTGAACACAAGTTAAATTTTTGTTTAATTATTATGTTTTCATTAAACTTATCAGATTAACAATACATAAGCATAGCAGATTCCAGTTTTGCTAGCAGTTCACCCCCTCAAATTTAAAGTTCATCACAAATTACTCATTACGGCCTTTGAAAAGTAGAAACCAAATGTAAAAATAGAACTGTTCCAGCCACAAAGGCATGGGGTGGGTCCCTGAGAGATGTAGCATCAGTTTGAGCCAGGAGTAAAGAGACTGACGCCATGGACCTGCTGGGGCCTCCGGCCTTTCTTTTGGGGGAGGATGTCTTCCTGTGGGATGCACAGCGGGCTTGCTCCTGATTAGTGCTGGTGCACACCTTTTCATGTGCTCCTTGGCCACTTGTGGTTTCTCTGGGGACCTGTCCATTTAAGTCCTTTATCCATTTTCAAATGGGCTAATTTTGCTTTTGCTAGTAAGTTGTAAGAGTTATTTGTATATTCTCAATAAAGTGTCATATGAGATATGTGATGGCAAAAATTTGTTTCTATTCTGTGTGACCTCCCGCCGCTGCCCCTCCCCCATGGTGTTCTTTGAAACACCTTAAAAAGTGATTATTATTAAATCACTTTATTGGGGGACTCTTACAGCTCGTATCACAATCCATACATCCATCCATTGTGTCAAGCATATTTGTACATATGTTGCCATTATTTTCAAAGTGTTTTCTTTCTACTTGAGCCCTTGATATCAGCTCCTCATTTCCTCCTCCCTCTTTCACCTTCCCTCCTTCATGAACCCTTGATAAATTATAAATTATTTTTATATCTTACTTCATCTGCTGTCTCCTTTTACCCACTTTTCTGCTTTTTGTCCCCCCAGTGGGGTGTTATATGTCGATCACTGTGATGGATTCCCCTTTCTCCCACGACCTCCCCCTTCCCCTCCTGGTATCTCTATTCTCATTCTTGGTCCTGAGGGGAATATCTGTTCCTGGATTCCCTGTGTAGCGAGGCCTTATCTGTAGCAGTGTACGTGTTCTGGTTAGTCAGATTTGTAAGGTAGAATTGAAGTCATGATAGTGGGGGCGGGAGCATTAAAGAACCAGCGGAAAGTTGTATGTTTCATTGCTAAGAAGCACCTTTAACATTTCAGTTTTACATTTTTTAAAACATTTTATTAGGGGCTCATACAACTCATATCATCAGTTTTATATTTTTATGAGATCCATTTTACCATTAAAAAATACTAATCACCTAGCCCAGGGTCAAGAAAATTTACTCCTAAGTGTTTTATACTTTGAGCTCTTTTAGGTCAGTGATCCATTTTGAATTCATTTTTTTGTATATGGTGTGAATTAAGGCTCTACCTTCAGTCTTTTGCATTTGGGTACCCAGTGGAAAAAGAAAGAGCCTTCTTTTCCCCTATTAAATTGTCTTGCCCTGGTTCTTTTGTCAAAACCATTTGGTCAAAAATACATGAATATGAGGGTTTTTTGGGGGGCTGGGTGGTGCTCTGAATCCTCTGCAGTGATCAGCCTTGTGCCAATACAGCCCTTTCTTGCCATGGCTTTTTACTATATTTTGAAATCAGGAAATAGCCGCTTTCATGATTGTTTGGGGTCCTTTGTGGACTCGTGCGGATAGTGTCTGCCGAGCGGTTTCTACCCCAAAAGGAGGGGGCTCGGCTCGGCTCCCGCGCTGCCTGTGCAGCTAGGATAGGAGGGATTGCGTTGACTGCAGTTCTCGCTGTCACGGGGCCTGAGGCTTTGACTTCTTAACTCGGTGGCTGCGTTGCATGGACTCCCTTTGAATGCCCAGATGTGTTCTTATTGGAACTTTAGATCAGAAATGACTAGGGCCTCAGCAGAAATGTTCTTGAAGTATCACATGCAGCAGTCCTGCATATCCACCGTGATGAATATTCACAGTGAGCACACCTGTAGACGAACCGACTGCAGAGAGCCAGCATGGCCTGTCTCACGGGCCTTTGTCATGTGTAGCTTTCGATGGCTTCATTTCCCGGTATTCTTTCATCAAGCTGAAGCTTTATCTTAACCCTTTTTGGAATGTAAGCTCAGAGACCTAGCGTTGTCCAGTAGTAGAGAACATCGACTCCAGAGCCTGGTCTGCCTGGGTTTAAATCCCTGCACCACCACTTATTGCTATGGAGACCACAGGCAAGTGTTTAACCTTTCTGTGCCTGTGTCCTCGTGGGTAAACTAAGGATAAAACTAGCCCCTAGAGGGGATGAACGTAAATTGCTTTCACCAGTGCCTGACACCACTGTGCTGAGTATTGTTGTTGTGGTTCTTGTGTGCATTCATGAAAACATAAGCCTCTTGGAAGAAGGCCATGTCTGATTGATTTATCATTGTATTCCAGAGAGAGACTGAAATGACCCCTGACACAGACTAATGGATACTACGTCCATTTTTTGAGGAAAGGGAGGGGATACGGCGCGACAGGGTTGCTAAGTCCTTTCCGAAACCACCCTTGACCGTCCCCCTCCTGTCTTGTTCACCGCAGCTCCTGGAGCTTTTTGACAGTGAAGACCCTCGGGAACGGGACTACTTAAAAACAGTCTTACACAGAATTTACGGCAAGTTTCTTGGTCTTAGAGCATTTATCCGAAAACAGATTAACAATATTTTTCTAAGGTAAGTGGAGGGCGGGGAGAGAGCGAGAAGAAAAGTTGGTGTTTTCACAGAAGTATTAGATAAATGCAGGCATTTGAACTTAATTGTGCTGACCTGCTCCTGTTGTGTTGAAACAGGTTTGTTTATGAAACAGAACACTTCAATGGAGTAGCTGAGCTGCTGGAAATATTAGGAAGGTAAGCACATTTTAATCTAACTGCTAATCTCAGGTGAATAGCGTGCTGAAAGTCAGGTTCAGGTGGCGCGGTGGAAATACTGGCCCGGAAGTCTTACTGTGTGTTTACTCATTTGTGCTTAGCATGTATCCCAGTAACTGACTTCACAAGACATCCTTCCCTGTTCTCTGTGTCTAACAATTATATAATCCTGATTCCACAGGGGTGACTGCAGGCATCCTCATTCATTCACTACCGCGGAGCCAATACATCCAATAGCAGTCAGCCTAGTTCCTACCAAACCTCTTACTCTCTGTAATGCCCAGGCTACCTGTTTTTTTGTTGTGCCTTTTGAAAGTCAAGTTAGTAATACATTTTAAAAGGTGGACTTTCTAAGAAATGTTCCCTGGTGCCGTTCTTGAACAGCCGCTGCCTGGAGTAGCGGGGCGAATGGGAAAGGAGCAGCTGTCGGGTGGCTTTCTGCACACAGGAGAGCCTGGCGGCTAGGCCGTGTGATTCATGAGCCTTCCTAGTTTGTGGGCCAAAGAAGCCATGAGGGTTTTGCCTCAGCTACTTTGAACCATGGACACTTCGGGGCTGGACAGAAATTTCAGGAATGGGAAGGGAATGATGCGTGGAGATGGAAAGAGCAATATTTAAAGAGGAAGTGAGCAAAAGTGGGCAATTCTTTGGGGGGGGGGGATAAAAGATTTTGATACCAAAGCTTTGCCGACCATCCTACAAAGGTTCAGAGCACAGAGCTTTTGCTGGGTGCTCTCCACCCTGTTTTTTCTTCTCTTAAATGTCCTTGATTTGAACTATCTGTAAGAAGCCTTGAATTCCACTAGGGTGGGTTTGGGTTGGTTATTGACCAATAGAAACTTCGTAAGATTTAACCAATCTCACAAGGACAGTGTGTCTCCATTTAGCTCAGTGGTCCTCAGCCTTCCTAACGAGAACCGCTGGTCTGGTTTGTGTGGTCACATTGCTAATTCGTGCCTCTTTTCTTTTTCCCTAGTATTATCAATGGCTTTGCTTTACCACTTAAGGCAGAACACAAGCAGTTTCTGGTGAAAGTGTTGATCCCTTTACACACTGTCAGGAGCTTATCCCTCTTCCACGCCCAGGTAGAAGTTTGTACAACTATTTTTAGAGTTAATGATAAAACGCTCTCAATCACAAGGGTCTTTTTAGTGGGAAATGTATGTCCTAATGAAGAACTTAAAAGACTTGCTAAAGTTTAAAATACTTCTCGAGGAAAATGCCAATGTGCGTGTTTTTCTGGTTGCTGTGTGTAGTCAAATGAGGGGAGGAGCCGTTGGTCAGCCATCTCATTACACAGAGACTTTGATGGCTTGCCCAAGTCCCCAGAGTGCTCGGTTGAACAGGCTAAATGTATGGGGACTTTCCGGTTCAGGTCATTGGACACGTATAATAATTTGGTGAACATTCTTGAATATTTTAGCCCTACCTTCACTTTGCCTTTGTCTGTCATTTTCCCCTTTGGCCTCTGTTCTAGTTCATTCATTCTGTCTCCTTCGCTTCTACACACAAATAAACACCCCCCAAAAGTAAAGCAATCAGTCAGTATTGCCCATCAGTTATGCAGCCTTCGTTACGTTAGAAAGCACATGTGGCTCTTGTGCCCACTCTAATGTCCTTGCTAACACCGCCCTGCATGGTGAGCATGCCACTAGGGGGCCGGCGAATGATCCACCCCTACCCCCAGGGAATGGTTGTAGTTTGCCTGAACATGTAACACATTTTGCCTAAGTAATGTTCCTGTTTAAATGTGAACTGCTGTGCTTCAAAGAAAATTAGCCCGCATGTTTCGAATATACACACCATCAAAAGTGGCTTCCCAAGAGCAAATTTCTGGTCCAAGATTTTTTACAAGCATTTTTTTCAAATCTTGCCTTTCGTGTTCAACCTCACATTGAGTCAGTCATCTTTTAAAAGAAAGACGAGTGAGCATTCCATGTAGAATTTTGTACATTTATCCAAGTTCTGAGGGTAGCAGACACAACCTTTTATCCTGTCGCGAAGCTGCACTTTGGTTTGTGTTTGCCATTTCAGTCTGTCAGCAAGGTTCTAAGTCTGGGTCTACTCCCTTCGAGGACTCTGGAGTCACAGCACAGCCTGTCGGAGAGTGAGGCCCCGGGGGGAGGACGGGCTCTTTAGACTCTTCATTCAGAGATAGATACTTGTAAATTATACTAAATGTGGTATCTCGTGCCTGCTTCTCAGTAGCTAGATGCTCCACAACCAGTATTCTCTCTTTTCAAATATTCCTGGGAGGTTTATGACTGTCAACCGTTGGCTTGAAAATGTGGTTTTTTATTCTGTGATTGCTGTGTGTGTGTGTGTTTGTGTGTGTGTCTCTGTGTGTGTGTGGTGGGGGGGGAATTGAATGTGAATTTATGAAAATCAAAATTGACAGCTTTTTAGGAAATCAAGATAATTTGCCTTTTTGAATTTCTAGTATATGAAACTTATCATTGTATCTTACGCTTTGTTTCTTTAGCTGGCATATTGCATAGTACAATTTCTGGAGAAAGATCCTTCCCTCACAGAACCAGTAAGTAGCACCACCATCATTTCATAAAATCTCTGAAAGACCACCTTTGCCTAGGCGTCTGTAT
The DNA here is from genome assembly GCF_050624435.1 of Tenrec ecaudatus. NCBI lineage: Eukaryota > Metazoa > Chordata > Mammalia > Afrosoricida > Tenrecidae > Tenrec > Tenrec ecaudatus. Next base: position 41,532,029 of record NC_134543.1, read on the forward strand.
AGAAACTGCAGTGCCATCTGTTTTTCTCTTTTAGGTTATTAGGGGGTTGATGAAGTTTTGGCCCAAAACATGTAGTCAAAAAGAGGTAAGTGCAGCGCATCCGTGTGTGTTCATAGTTGACAGAGGAGCGAACTGGGTGCCCGGCCCTGGGCTAGGCATGCAGGAGAGTGCACCTTCTCATGGAGTACTCTTATGGTACTGACTGTCACCGTGAGGCTTCGACAGTGAGTGACTAGGCCGCAACCTGTCCTCCTGACTCCTGGACCCTGTAGGCTTTTGACAGCTCCACTATTCAGCGCCAGCTAAGCCTAGGCCAGACTCTGTTTGTACCCCCTTCCCTGTGTGGTGCGGACACTTTGCTGCTGTCGCTGGAAGCTAGACAAAGCTCCCCCAGTGCCCACATATGTCAATGGGGTCTTAAAATGTAGAACAGGCCTAACTCTAGCTGTTCTCTGGTGATCTTGGAGGCCTGTGACACACAGGCATTTGTGCTGCTGCCGACACCTAGCCAGCCACCTGCTGTGGAAAGTTGTTTTGGGGGAGTGAACCTCTTAGCTTGGCAGTGAGCCCAGTTAGACACCAGATCAGTAGCCACTCTTCTGAAAGGTTAGAAACCAGGTTTCTTTGTGGACAGCAACCCGGGGGTAGGAGTGGGATGTTAATTGTACATTTGGGGAGAATTTTTGGAGACTTTCTGTAAGCATCTAGACAAATGGCAAGATATACCTACTATATGAGAGGGCTTCAAGAATTTCATGGGAAAATGGCACTAAAAGATAATGGAAATTTTCCATAAACTTCTTGAAGCCCCACCCCCTGCTCCCTATTTTTCTTATAATATATTCTGTTTCTCAAATGAGCTCAGTTCTCCAAAACCCTCCCTGATACAATATCAGGAAATCATCTCAATTTTTAATACCTGGTAGGTAAAATAAAACAATGCATTGCTAGCTAGATCTATCCAAAGATGCAAACACATTGCTGCAGTCTTTCAGATGTCGCTGTACACTTCGCTTTTTCAAAGGCAGTTATTACTTTTGTTGTTGTTGGCTAACTAGATAGCTGCCTTTGCTTTCCTTCTTTTCTGTTGTATTCAACACAATTGACTACTACTGATTGGCTTCTCTTTTGTGATCTGATAGCTCTTTTCCCCAAGGCCACAAGAGCCCTTGTGCCACCTAGTGAGAGTGTGGTGTGGGTGTAGGGAATGGGTTAGCCTCTGCTAATGGATTTGACGTGATGCTTCCATGTTGGCAGTTCTGTTCATATGTGCTTGTTGAGTTTGACGTGATGCTTGCGTGTTGGGGAGTCTGTTCATATGTGCTTGTTGGGTTTATTTTCTGTTCTGCCGTTGCATCCTAGCAACGTCTCCGCACAGAGCAGGGCCTGTGATCATTGGAAGGAGCCTTCCAGTGGTTAAAGAACTTGGCTCCCGACTGAACCGTTGATGGCTCAAATCTGCCAGCTGCTCTACAGGAGAAAGACGTGGCAGCCCATTTCTGTAAAACTTACCTCCCTGGAAACTATTGGGCAGTTCCACTCTGTCCCGTGGGGCCACTGAGTTGAAATCCAGGAGTGAGATGGCAATGAGTGTGCACTGGGTGAGCTAGCAGAGAGAACGCGATTGACAGCGATAGGCGGGGAGCCACAGGGACACTCTTGTCCAGATTGCACCGCACATGTTTCTTACTGTCTGTTCATGAGTGTGACTCGGAAAATATTTATTCAAAGTAAATAGAAACTTGGTTTTAGTCTTAGTGGGAACTTGATCAAAAGAAGTACTTTGTTGTGAATTCTTGGTATTCATAACAATGAGTTGTGAAATAGTATCTTCTGTGAGAGAATACCTAATTGGCCTCTATGTGTTGTTCAGAAAGGTATTTTCAAAAGCACCTGGCATTTTGTGTTTTGCTTATGTCAACAGGTCATGTTCCTTGGGGAGCTGGAAGAAATATTGGATGTGATTGAACCTTCACAATTTGTTAAAATCCAAGAACCTCTCTTCAAACAAATTGCCAAGTGTGTATCTAGCCCTCATTTTCAGGCAAGTAATAAGTAAGATAGATGTATGACAGAGAAATTATTTTGCTTACATTTGATGTGTATTGAATGCATTATAATAATGGACATGAGATGCCTGCTGTTTTTATTTACTTTTTGCTACTTTCCCAGTATGCCATTGAAACCCAAAATGCCCAAGCTAGAGACATGGCCACCGTGTGTGCAGGACCATGGGCTCTTGCAAAGTATTGCTTCCGAACCTTCGTGAGACATGTGGCAATCTGCTAGCAGTAGTCCCCTTTCACTCAAGCCCTTGTTGCGTACATCGTGGTCAGTCCCTGTGGTGGTGCTTTCTATTCACATTTGCAATTTTATAACACCCCCGCCAGAAGGATGTTTAGTGTCTTCTGCAGATGTGAATCCTGAAGCTTGAAGTGGGAAAACAGTTAGTCTGTGGTTTGATAAGTGAGCGAGAGTAGACTGTAGGTCTCCTCTAGTGTGCAAGAGGGAATACTCAGTTACGCCCCCAGTGTCCTATACATGTATCGTGTATATACATACGCTGGCCAATTCACAGGCAGTATTTACGAGCCTCAGGTGATTCCATCAAGCCTCTTTCCATTTACCAGATGAGGATTAAAAACGAGGCTTAGAATGATTTGCTCAAGGTTCCACACCTAATAGGGAATCCAATCACAATTTGAATCTAGGTGTGTACCTTCTTGCTCAAGCACATGACCTTCTGTGGCACCACTTTGCCTCCTGGTGGCCACTCAGGGAGAACCAAACCGGCCGGAGAGCCTGGGCAAGCCCTTGCCTTGACTGGAGCAGCAGCTGCCGTGCTGCCAAACCAGCACGCGACAGAAGGTGATGGGGCGGAAAACATGTTACCTTTCATTCTTTCACTGTTTCACCAAAGGCCCACATCACAAGCCTGAGACGTTCTATACGGCCAGCAATTGAAGAGATTGTTGAGATTGTCATTCCTAGCCCAGCACTACCCCTCTGACATGGCCCTATGCCCGTGGACTCTTCCGCTGAGCTCTCAACGCCCTGCCAAGTTCGAGATACTGGCCATTTTTGTGGTTTCAGTTTCTGAACTAGACACGTGTCAGTAGGTCAGAGTGACATCTGGCAGTTGTAAAACACAAATGGCAACCATTGTAAGTGCTCAGATGACATAGGCATGCCTAGATTCGAATGGAAAGCTTGCAAGGCAGTTGGGCTGTTTTGCAGATTACATAGACTCCTGGTGCTCGGACCTTCAGCTGCTGGTTTACTTCAGTTTTCAGTGTTCCTCTGGATGTTTGGTATTATGGAAGTCAAAGATCAGGAATGTATTTCCAAGTGAGCAAAACTAGGGAGGCTTACATGATGCTCAGGAACTTGGAAAGGAAAGAGGGACAGGAATTTTAATTATTTGACAAGAGATAAAATTGGGGGCAGTGCAGGGAGGAGACGAGCTGGTGAGGGTGCAGGGTAGCAACAATGAAACACACAACTTTCCTCTAGTTATTTTTCTTTTTTTTTGTTAGTTCAAGGATCCTTTGTTGGCCTTTAGGAGCGTTTTCCAGTCCAGTCTGTTGGGGTACCCCGCCCTGGCCCCAAAGTCCACTTTCAGCATTCCCTGGGGACCTTGCCGCTCCATTCCCTTGCCGTTCCGCTGCACGCCCCCAGTGCTTTGCCTCGGTGTGGTGGGATCAGGTCAGGTGCAATTTCCACTCTCTATCTCCAGTGCTGTCTCCTGTATCGCCCTTGGTCACTGAGGGGCTTCATGTCTCATGGTGGGGTCCTCTAGTTCTTAAATGCTTCCCCGAGTCCTCCTTCCACTGTCATGATTCCAATTCTACCTTACAAATCTGGCTGAACCAGAGGATGTACATTGGTACAGATATGAACTGGAAACAGGGAATCCAGAACAGATGAACCCTTCAGGACCAGTGCTGAGAGTGGCGATACTGGGAGAATGGAGGGAAGGTGGGAATAGAAAGGGGGAACCGATTGGAAGGATCTACATATAACCTCCTCCCTGGGGGCAGACAACAGAAAAGTGGGTGAAAGGAGATGTCAGACAGTAAAAGATGACAAAATAATAATAATTTATAAATTATCAAGGGTTCATGACGGAGGGGCGAGCGGGGAGGGAGGGGAAAAATGAGCTGATACCAAGGGCTCAAGTAGAAAGCAAATATTTTGAGAATGATGAGGGCAACAAATATACAAATGTGCCCGACACTATGGATGCATATATGGATTTTGATAAGAGTTGTTCGAGACCCCAATAAAATGATTTAAAAGTTTTGTGGGCAAAAAAATAGGTTCTTGTTCACTTAACTATGTCCTCGTTGGTTCATCAAGCAAATATTTATTAAGTGCCAACTCTGATGCCTGACACCCACTGTTACAGGTAGTATCACGGTCAGAGGTCTCCAACCAGAGAGAGTGTGTCTCAGGCAAGTATTCGTTGAGACTGAAGTCAGATAGTCACTTTTTCATTGCATAAATGTAACCACCTCTTTCCTCTAAGGGACTTTGCCACTGACTGACTTCCCATATGCAACGAAAGTTTATCTATTAACTCAAAAAAGAGAGTAAAATACCTACCGCATACACTCGTATATAAGTCGAGTTTCCCAGCACATTAAAAAAAACATTTTATTAGGGGCTCATACAACTCTTATCACAATCCACACATATACATACATCAATTGTGTAAAGCACATCTGTACATTCTTTGCCCTAATCATTTTCAAAGCATTTGCTCTCCACTTAAGCCCTTTGCATCAGGTCCTCTTGTTTTTTCCCCTCCCTCCCCGCTCCCCCCTCCCTCATGTGCCCCTGGTAATTTATACATTGTTATTTTGTCATATCTTGCCCTATCCGGAGTCTCTCTTCCCCCCCTTCTCTGCTGTCCCTCTCCCAGGGAGGAGGTCACATGTGGATCCTTGTAATCAGTTCCCCCTTTCCAATCCACTCACCCTCCACTCTTCCAGCACCGCCCCTCACACCCTTGGTCCTGAAGGTATCATCCACCCTGGATTCCCTGTACCTCCAGCCCTCATATGTACCAGTGTACAGCCTCTGCCCTATCCAGTCCTGCAAGGTAGAATTTGGATCATGGTAGTTGGGGGAGGGAAGCATCCAGGATCTGGGGGAAAGCTGTGTTCTTCATCGGTACTACATCGCACCCTGACTGACCCATCTCCTCCCCTAAACCCCTCTGTGAGGGGATCTCCAGTGGCTGACAAATGGGCTTTGGGTCTCCACTCTGCACTTCTCCCTTCATTCACGATGGTATATATATATATATATATATATATATATATATATATATATATATATATATATATGATGTCTTATACCTGGTCCCTTTGGCACCTCGTGATCGCACCGGCTGGTGTGCTTCTTCCATGTGGGCGTTATTGCTTCTGAGCTAGATGGCCGCTTGTTCACCTTTAAGACCCCAGACATTATCTCTTTCGATAGCCGGGCACCATCAGCTTTCTTCGCCACATTTGCTTATGCACCTGTTTGTCTTCGGCGATCGTATCATGGAGGTGTGCAGCCAATGATACGATTTTTTGTTCTTTGATGTCTGATAACTGATCCCTTCAGGACCACTCGATCACACAGGTTGGTGTGTTCTTCCCATGTGGGCTTTGTTGCTTCTGAGCTAGATGGCCGCTTGTTTATCTTCAAGCCTTTAAGACCCCAGTCACTATCTCCTTTAATAGCCGGGCACCATCAGCTTTCTTCACCACATTTACTTGTTCACCCACTTTGGCTTCAGCAGTTGTGTCGGGAGGGTGAGTATCATAGAGTGCAAATTTAATAAAAGAAAGTATTCATGCATTGAGGGAGTGCTTGAGTAGAGGCCCAAGGTCCTTCTGCCACCTTAATACTAAACCTATAAATATAGACACATAGATCTATTTCCCCATCCTCATATACATATTTGCATGTACATGTCTTTGTCTAGACCTTCATAAATGCCCCTTGACTCCCAGCTCCTTCCTCCATCTCCCTTGACTTTCCTCCTGCCCTACTGCCATGCTCCGTCCCCCACCTGGGCTCCAGCTATACCTCTTCTCTACGCACCTTACCCTTGATCATTCCCCACCAGGCCTGCCACTCCCCCCTCATTACCATTTTGGGTCCCATGTTGTTCCCTTGTCCCTGTGTTTGTTAACACCACTTCCTTCCCCCCTCTACCCCCCAACCCCAAGTCCCCCCGGAACTGTGGGTCCCATTGTTTTTCCTCCAGATAGTATATCCAGCCTGTCCTATTCAGACAGACCTGTGGAGACACTAACATGCATGAAAACAAGACAGAGGAAAACAAAGCAACAGTATACAACCAGACAACAAAACAACAAAAACAAACGACTGACAACAAAACAAAACACTTCACAAAAGAAAAGCTTGTAGTTAGTTCAGGGATCACTTGCTGGCCCTTAGGAGCGTTTTCCAGTCCAGTCTGTTGGGGCACCACGCCCTGGCCCCAAAGTCCACTTTCAGCATTCCCTGGGGACCTTGCCACTCCATTCCCTTGCTGTTCCGCTGTACTCCCCAGTGATTAGCCTCGGTGTGGTGGGATCAGGTCAGGTGCAATTCCCACACTGTGTCTCCGGTGGTGTCCCCTGTATCGCCCTTAGTCACTGGGGGGCATCATTTCTCATAGTGGGGCCAGCCATGTTCTCTCTGTGGACTGGCTGCTCTACTCAGGAACATCATCATCACGGCCTGGTGGGCCAGGCTGTGCTCCACTCTCTCCTCCTGCCCCTTCATCTGCTCCCGTGTGCTCTGATCAGATATGTCCATCTCCCGGAGCTGCAGAATCAATGTCGTCCTTTGAAACAAATTCTTTTCGGGGGAGGGGCAGGAATCCACTTAAATTTTTGGTGCCCAGCACATTTTAAATGCCATTTTTGTGGTAAAATTAGGTGCCTCGGCTGATATTCATGTTGGCTTATACTCGAGTATATGCAGTACTTTAAAGTTAGGTGACAGGTAAAATAGTCATCTAAAAAATGGACACAGGAAAGTCATAGGTTCCCTTTCTTTGCTAGCACCTTCCTGTGATCGCTTAAAATATTCCCTCCAGTTTTCCAGTGATGCATTTGAGAACGGTGGTGTCCCGTTCCTCTTCCTCTCCTGTCTGTCTCCTCGGCCAGTTCTGCTTAGAATGCTTTTTCTCTCTTCTTCCTTTCATCCATCAAGGGCCAGTGCAAATGCCATTTCCATCTATTATATCTCTTTACCCCCCGCCCCCAAGTCTTTTAGCTTGCTTGTTCTACTCTTTCACCTGGCACTTAACATAACCACACCTCCGACGGTTGTATATCTTTTATAACAGCTCCGTGACAGCACATATTAGGTAGCCTCATTGATACTTCCATTTCCCCACCAGCTTATAACTTCCTTAGGGCTAGCAGAGCAAAGTGATTAAGAGCAGGGACTTGGAATCAGCTGCTTTTTAGCCAGGTGACCTTGAACCAATGGCTTAACTCCTGAGCATCATCTTCCTCATTTGCAAAATAGAAATGATGGTACCTGTTTTGTTGGTTGTGGGAATTATCTGGGAAACGTAACATGGCTCTTAGAGCACAGGACACATTTCAGCCGGACTGGATTGTGTTCCCTGTGCTCAGGAGCTTAGCTGCGAACGAGCCCTAGGGACTTGGTGAACAAGGTAAACGGGAAAATTCTAAAATTTCCCAGATTCGTGGTGAGTACATTGTATGCTATTATTTTCTTCCCTCAAAAAAAACAATTTCTTAATCTGTATGAATGAAGGAAATTGCTGTAAATTACTCATCTAACTACCCACTCGTTTTAGAGATCTGGCGTTTTATCTCTTGATTTCTGTTTGAGGTGTTCGTATGAATTCTTGAAACGCAGCCCCAGGAGACCGAATACTGTTAGTGCCCATTGGAGAGTGGTGGGCAGAGCAAAGGGATCTGAGGAGGCATCCAACTTCTGTGTTCATCCAGTGCCCCTGAATCCAGAATGGGAGCGGCTGCCCCAAGCTTGTCTAGTCCAGAGGAAGGGACCAGGAGTGAAGAGCCTGCACAGTCCGTGTGTGTCCCCCTGCTCTGCTCCTTTGTTAGCGTGCCGCTGGACAGATGAACCAGTTTTGCTGACCCCCAGTGTTCTCATCTGTAAAACGAAACTCCTGCCTCTCCTAGGAGGATGGGAACTGCTCTCCTAGGTTTACCTGCAGTTTGGGCACAGTGCCTGTCCCAAAGGAGGGAGCTACTCAGAAAACGCGACGCTGGGACTGGATGGACAGCTGGCTGGCTTTTCCTCAGCACCTGTTTGCTGAATGTCATCCAGGAGTGGGCCACGGCAGATCTGAAGTGCATGGGATGAGAGAAAGAAGTGATGGGGAAATTGATTGGAATGTAGAAGTTGGATGAAGACGTTGGGTCTTTTGGAGCTGTGTGCCTTGCAGGGGAGATGTGGGATCTGATGACACAGGCACTATTTGATGAGAACCCCAGTAAGCGGATAGGGAAACTGACACCTTTTCATTCCCTACATTGATGAGCTACTTCAGATCTTTCTGAGAGTTCTTAAACCCACAAAGATAAAAAATGTGACTGATATCTTAACCTTACAGTTGATGGAATGATTAAAATGCAGTCTCTTGAAATACTTTTGGGAAAGGTTGTATTTTTATCTTTGTATTTTTCTCTATCTCAGTATGTATTTTTCTTTTTCCCCCCAAAGGTGGCAGAAAGGGCACTCTATTATTGGAATAATGAGTACATCATGAGCTTGATAGAAGAAAACTCCAATGTCATCCTTCCCATCATGTTTTCCAGTCTTTACAGGATTTCGAAAGAACATTGGAACCCGTAAGTTTTCACGGCTCTCTCCTTTCCTTGGGCCTTTTCCCGTCCCGCCTTTTCTGTTGTGCCACAAATGATTTGGATGCTTGCTCTGTGCGGGATACTGCGCTTGTAGCTGAAGAGAGAAATTTGAAAACGTAAACTCCCTGCCCATCAACAGTTCACTGGCTGGCTAAGAAAACCTACAAGTAGACAGATGTTTAATGGACTAGGCTGACTGTAGCAGGGATATTCTGGGGACACTGGAGCTGAGACGGGTGGCTTCTGGAAATTCTTAAGGAGATGGTACTGGAACTGAATCTCAAAGGACTGTGGCAGGTGGATGGGGAAGAAGCCCTTTCTGGCAGTGTGTCCACTTACCACATAAGAAGCAGGGCACAAGCTTGTAGGAAGCACCTGTCAAGTTCAGGGATCTCTGGGCTTGGGCGGGATGAAGTGAGTGCCAGGACTTTGGGAGAGGATGCTCAAGATATGGCAAGAAAGTGGCGTGGAGCCCGTGTGAGCTTGCAACAAGTAGATGACAAAGGAACACTGAAGGACTTGAAGGAAGGAGATGGTCCGAGTGGATTTACATTTTAGCAGGATCTACTTCTTAACAACAAACGTCACGTGTATTTTCTAGTGGGACTAAAACCAAGAGTTTAAAATAAAATCTTCAAGGCAAAGTTGAATGTCCAGTCTTACACCAGTTAAAGCATTCTATAAAGTTTTCATTATGTTACCTAGAGCTTTGTGGAATTAAAAACAAATGTAACATGGCATTAAAAGAAAAACCAGTAGTTGTAGTTTAGTATATTTAATAGTATGTTTATCTTTAGAAGTTTTTTTTAAAAGAAAAGTTTTGCATGTAATTGTAAAAATCTTTTTCAAATTCTGTCAGTTTTATTAATAAAGCTTGTAAAAATAAAGAGCTGGCAGACAATGGAGTCAGCTCGTCTCCTGAGGAACTCGAATGGTTCTATTGCACACAGAACGACCCTTCTCCTTCACCACCCCTCTCATTTGAGGAAGGTCAAGCCCCGAAGTAGAAGTGAGCTCACTTCAGTGTTCCTTTTATTGGGCCAGGGCAGAAGCTCCCACACACGTGGACTTTCTTGTAAATGTTTTAGAAACAGCAAACGTACTGATTTAACTTATGCCGTAATTGTTAGCAATTCCTTTTTTGTTGGGGCCGCAAGACGTTTGTTTCAGAACGAAAGTGCAGTTGCATATTTTGGCCACAGGCAGTGCTAGCTAGACCTGGCCCGGTAAGTACCGCTGGGGCATGGTCTTCAGACTGCCCAGCAGCTTCTTCTTTTACTGGACCAGCCAGGACCCCCTATTGGCCCACCATGCCCACAACCACTAGATAGCCTCACCAGCTTGTGGCTTATCTCACTAGCACGTGGATCCAGTAAGGAAGGAGGCCAAGCAGGAGTGGTTGGACCAATGTAAATCACAAATAGAAAACTAACTCATTACTGATCCACTTCCAAAGATGTGGTGTGTCATATCCTTGATAGGAACAATTTAGATCTAAAATGTGTTTCCATGGGAACTGACTTTGATTTTTGAAGAATTATATACGCTATTCCTTTAAAAAAGAAAATTCCCTGCAAATAGAATTTGGTGTCAGGTTAGTCCTGTCACCAGCTTATTTTTAGGGTGAAGTGGCTTTATTTTTGGACTTCCGTTTACGTTACAGAGTGTCCGGGTACAATAATCACAAGAGCAGAATTCGATGTTCTGTTTGTTTGTGTTTTAAATCCTTGAACGTCACAGAAAGATTTCCTGCCGTGAACCATGAAGAAGGTAGCTTTCTGGATGCTGGAGGTCATTTCTACTTGTAACTAAAACGGAAAGAAGACGATATGCAAAAACAGAAATGAAAAGCGCTCCTTCAAATGAAAGTTGTGCTTGAGCTTTCTTTCCTGTTGTGTTGACGTGCCTCTTTCTTTGGCTTCACAGGGCGATCGTGGCGTTAGTCTACAATGTCTTGAAGGCGTTTATGGAAATGAACAGCACCATGTTTGACGAGCTGACAGCCACTTACAAGTCAGATCGTCAGCGGTAACTTTTTAAAGCTTTTTTGTCAGCTGCGCATAACGCTATCTGTTGAGTTCTTCCCATGCTCTTTGCTGAAGTTGCCTCATTAAACCCTAAATCTTAAGCAGCACAGTTTTGTTTATTTCTGTAACCATTTTCGCATGCTCCTTCGCTGTGCCCTTCTAAGTTTGCCACTGGGTGGTGAAGCTTGTGGCAATGTCATTTCCACCAGGCTGCTTTTTTCCTTCCCTTCAATAATATTTCATTTCTGCTTCAGAGTTAAGATGTTGATACTTAACTGGTATTTAGACCCATTTAGGAGAACCAACAGCTAGTTTGCCATCTGGATTCAACTCCCTTCTGAATTTAATTTAACCTAGAATTGCGCTGGTCTTATACTTCACTCCAGCAGCATATGAGAAATTAGGCACCATTTGTCTAGATTTTGGGCACAGATTTCCCTTTTTCAGATTCACTGTCATTGAGTCAATTCTGACTTATACTCCTGGAGCCCAACAAATTCATTACCATCCAAAGGGCCCGAAGAAGACCATGGAGATTCACAGCCCACAGTGAACATTTGTCTAGTAAAGGCATTTTTACTTTCGTTCACTTGGTTCTTTGGCTTTCTTATTTCTTGGCCAGTATGTCAGACTTTCCAGAAGAGGCACTTAAATGGACTGAGGAGCCCTGGTGGCTTACTCATTGGCGGCTAACCATAGGACAGCAGTTTGAAACCACCAGCCACTTCAGTGGACAAAGATGAGGCTTTCTACTCCCATAAGGATTTAGAGTCTTGGAAACCCACAGGAGCAGTTTTACCCAGTCCTACAGATTCGTTATGAGTCAGAATCAACTCTATGGCAATGTTGTTGTTTTACGGGAACTCCTAGTAGTGAGGCTGTGGTTTCACTTTGACCACCTCGAAGCAAATGTCAGATTTTTCTGTTATCATATAACTTAGGATCTCAGTGTTCATACAAATGTCCGTGCTGAATCTCCTTAACAAAGCGACCTGAAGTTCCCTCATTTCTTTGCTTTTAGCCCGAGTTTGAATGTATTACTTGCATTTTACTGATAAAAAGAGCAATGAGGAGCAAGGTGTATTAGTAGAAATTAAAGAATCCGTTTGGTGATTTTTTTTTTTTGGTCATTGAGATGTAGTTTGCAAAAAGTTTAATTAGAAAGAAATAGCAACCTTTCGGCTATTAACAGAAGAAGAGTTTGAGATCTTTTCCCACAATGGGAGTGTAGATTACCAGTTTGGGGCTATGTAGCACCCAGATGGTACAGTGGTTAAGCACTTGGGTCTAACCTTGAGGATGTCGGTTCTAATTGACCAACTGCTTCTGTTGAGATCCCGCTAAGCCTTGGAAACTCACTGGGGCTGTTCTGCTGTGCACTGTGTGGGCTCTCTGGGTAGATATTGACGGAAATGTTTGATTTTGCAAATAAACTTTTTATTGTGATTTAAGGACGAGCATACTGTCGGTTTTAACATTTATACACATTTTGTTGCCCCTTGTCCCATTTCGATCCCGTCAGAGCACCATCACTCGTCGCACTCCGCCCCACGTTCTGACTCCTCTCCCATCCCTCCTCCTGATTGGACTCGTCCTGGGGCAAACACACCCTTTTGCTCTTAATGGGTTGGTTATTCTAACGGGGTGTGTTACGGTGCTATTCTTGGAATTGAAATAATTTTTGCACTTGTTGGAAAGCCTTAAAGTTTCTAATAATCCTGCTTGTCCCCAACTTAAAAATCATTTTTTAAAATACGATCTTAAAAATGGAAAAGTGTATACTTTGATCTGATGATATACGATTAAAGCATGTTGTGCATAGTGCTCTTTAGTAGAGCAACAGGAAGCTCATTATTCTAGCTGAATAAGGGTCCCATCTGTAGAATGCCCTCAAGAACATTGAGGTCTGGTCTCTAACATAGTCATTGATTGGTCTTTCTTTAGTTGAAACTTAATAACGGACTAGGATAAAATGTATGATCATTTAACATCAAAATGAAATAGACCAATGCCTTGCAAGACAGATTAAAGATGACCAAAGAGAAAATATATCCGTGTAGTATAGATTAGGAATAGACAGTATTGTGAAGTTGATTCTGATGAACTGTTTTATGTGTGTGTGTTAAATCATTTTATTGGGGGCTCTTACAGCTCTTACCAAAACCCATACATCCATCCATTGTGTCAAGCACATTTGTACATATGTAGCCATCAAACTTTTCAGGACCTCTTTTTTCTTTTTAAATGTTTTTAATCATTTTATTGGGGACTCATGCAACTCTTATCACAATCCATACATACATCAATTGTGTAATGCAAATTTGTACATTCATTGCCCTCATCATTCTCAAAACATTTGCTTTCCACTTAAGCCTCTGGCATCAGCTCCTCATTTTCCCCCCTCCCTCCCCATTCTGCCCTCTGTCATGAACCTTTGATAATTTATAAATTTTGTCATATCTTACACTGTCCGGCATCTCTCTTCACCCACTTTTCTGTTGTCTGTTCCCCAGGACGTGGTTATATGTAGATCCCTGTAATCGGTTCCCCCTTTCCACCCCACCCTCCCGGTATCGCCACTCTCACCACTGGTCCTGAAGGGATCATCTGTCCTAGATTCCCTGTGTTTCCAGTTCTTATCTGTACCAGTGTACATCCTCTGGTCTAGCCAGACTTGTAAGGTAGAATTGGGAATCATGATAGTGGGGGAGGGGAGAGGTGGGGAGGAAGCCTTTAGGAACTAGAAGAAAGTTGCTATACTGTACCCTGACTGGCTCATCTCCTCCATGTGACCCTTCCATAAGGGGATGTCCAGTTGCCTACAGATGGGCTTTGGGTCCCCAATCCACACTCCCCTTCAATCACAATGATATGATTTTTTCTTCTTTGATGCCTGATACTTGATCCCACCTCGTGATCACACTGGCTGATATACTGTTTCCATGTGGACTTTGTTGCTTCTAAGCTAGATGACTGCTCGTTTATCTTCATGCCTTTAAGACCTTAGATGCTCTATCTTTTGATAGCCAGGCTCCATCAGCTTTCTCTGCCACATTTGCTTATGCACCCATTTGTCTTCAGCAATCATGTCGGAAAGGTGAGCATCATGGAATGCCAGTTTAATAGAACAAAGTATTCTTGTATTGAGGGAATACTTGAGTGGAGGCCCGATCCCCATCTGCTATCTTAATACTAAACCTATAAATATATACACACAGATCTAGTTCCCCATCCTCATATATATTTACATATGTACATGCCTTTATTTGGACCTCTATAAATAACCTTTTGCCTCCTAGTTCTTTCCTGTATTTCCTTTGACTTTCCTCTTAACATGCTCAGCCTTCATTTAGGTTTCAGTAATTCTTCTAGGTTACATTGCCCTTGATCATTCCCTACCAGGCCCCCTACACCCTCCTCCCCACTGATTTGGGTTACTTGTTGTTCCCTTGTCCCTGGGTTGGTTAACACCATTTCCTTTCCTTCCACCTCTCCCTCTCCTATGCCTGCCCTGGAACTGTTGGTCCTTTTGTTTGCGCCTCCAGATTGTTCATCCAGCCTATCTTTAGACAAACCTGCGGAGATAATAACATGCACAAAAACAAGACAGCAAAACCAAGCAACAAAAGAAAACAAAACAACAAAAAGCCAACAAAAAACAAAAACCACAACAACAGCAAAAAAGAAAAGCTTGTAGTTAGTTCAAGGACTGTTTGTTGGCCTTTGGGAGTGTTTTCCAGTCAATCAACTCTGATGGGGTGCCAAGCCCTGACCCAAAGTCTATTTTTGGTATTCTCTGGGGACTTCGTTGCTCTGTTCCCCTTGCTGTTCTGTTGCACGCCCTTAGTGTTTTTGCCTCTGTATTATGGGATTAGATTGGGCGGAATTCCCACAATGCGTCTCCAGTGTTACCCCCTGTAGGGCTATATGGGTTAGTAAGGGATGTCGTGCCTCATAGTGGGGCTGGCCATATGGTCTTCTCTTTGGATTGGCTACTCTGGGCAGAATATCATTCTCAAGGTTTGGCAGGCCAGGATGTGCTCCACTCTTTCTCCCCCCCCCCCCCCCGCGCCCCTCTTCATTTGCTCCTGTGTGCTTTGATCAGACACGTCCCTCTCCCTGAGCTGTAGCTTCAGTGCTGTCCTCTGAAATAAATTCTTCTGTGGGAGGGGCAGGTGTCCACATAGTTGGGATTGGGGCTGGCCCCTCAGACGTCTTCACTGGTTCCCTACTCCATGCCAGCAAGTTTCATTCACATCTTGGAGTACTGGGTTGAAGTCTGGTTCCTCTTTCCTTGTGGAGAACATTTTCTTTCTACTTGAGCCCTTGGTATCTGCTCCTGATTTCCCCCACCTCTCTCTCATGAACCCTAGAAAATTTATAAATTATTATTTCATGTCTCACACTGACTGATGTCTCTCTTCACCCACTTTTCTGTTGTCTGTCCCTCTGGAAGGGGGTTATATGTAGATCATTGTGATTGGTTGCTCTTTTCTTCTCCCCCTCCCCCACCTTCCCCTTACCCTCCCGCTACTCTCATTATTGGTCCTGAGGGGTTTATCTGTCCAGGATTCCCTGTGTTTTGAGATCTTATGTATCTCAGTGTACATGCTCTGGTCTAGCCTGATTGTAAGGTAGAATTGGGGTCATGATAGTGGGGGTGGGCGGGGGAAGCACTAAAGAACTAGAAGAAGGTTGTATGTTTCATCGGAGCTAAGCTGCACCCTGACTGGCTCGTCTCTTCCTTCTGACCCTTCTATAAGGGAATGTCCAGTTGTCTACAGATGGGCTTTGGGTCTCCACTGTGTACTCCCCCTCATTCACATTGATATGATTTTTTTGTTCTGGGTCTTTGATGCCTGAAACTTAATTCCATCAACACCTCATGATCACATAGGCTGGTGTGCTTCTTTCATGTGGGCTTTGTTGCTTCTCAGCTAGATGGCCACTTGTTTATCTTCAAGTCATTAAAACCCCAGATGCTATATCTTCTAACAGCCGGGCACCATCAGTTTTCTTGAAACACCACACTTGCTTATGTACCCATTTTGTCTTCTGCAATCATGTTGGGAAGGTTCTTGCATTGAGGGAGTACTTGAGCAGAGGCCCAATGTCTGTCTGCTACTTTCATACTTAACATATAAATAAATATATGTACTTAGATCTATTTCTCTATCATTATACATAAATATATTCATATATGTACATGCCTGTATTTAGATCTCT
This sequence comes from Tenrec ecaudatus, assembly GCF_050624435.1. Lineage (NCBI taxonomy): Eukaryota > Metazoa > Chordata > Mammalia > Afrosoricida > Tenrecidae > Tenrec > Tenrec ecaudatus. The sequence continues at coordinate 41,548,158 of NC_134543.1, forward strand.
ATAAATATCCTTTGCTACTACTGCTCTTCTCTCTTTCCTTTTACATTTCTCTTGTCCCACTATCTTGTTTGGCCCTCTTTCAGGTTTTAGTAATTACTTTCGGTTACATTGTCCTTGATCAAGCTCCACCAGGCATCCCACACGCTCCTCATCATTGATTTTTAGATCACTTATTGTTCCCTTGTCCCTGGGTTTGTTAACACCCACTTCCTTTCCTCTGCCTCTCCCTCTCCCATGTACCGCCAGCCTCATCAGTCCCATTATTTTCTCCTCTGGATTGTTTATCCCACCTATCTTACCTAGATAGGCAGAGACAATAATAAGCACAAAAACAAGACAGAGCAAGAGAAAACAACAAAAGAAAACAGAACAACAACAAAACCATCGACAAAAAAAGAAAAGCCTCTAACTAGTTCCAGGTGTTTTTGTTGCTCCCCTCCTTGAGTCTGATGCGGTGTCACTTCCTGGCTCCAAAGGCTATTTTGGGTATTCCCCAGGGATATCATTGCTTTGCTCCCCTTGATGGATGCTGTGTTGCAAGCCCTTAGCATTTCACCCCGGAGTGGCGGCGTAAGATTGGGCACAGTTCCCATACCGTGCCTCTGTTGTCCCTTGTAGCACTATGGGTCAGTGAGGGACATTGTGCCTCGTGGTGGGGTCGGCCTTATGGTCTTCGTGCATTGGCTGCTCTGAGCAGGAATAGCGTCTTTGTGGCTTGGTGGGCCATGATGAACTGGTTTGTTTTTGTGTTTTAATAATTTTATTAGGGGTTCATACAACTCTTATCACAATCTGTACATACATCAATTGTGTAAAGCACATTTGTACATTCATTGAAGCCCTCATCATTCTCAAAACATTTGCTCTCCACATAATCCCCTGGCATCAGATCTTCAATTTGTCGCCTCCCTCCCTGTTCCCCTCTCCCTCTTAAACCCTAGATAAATTTTAAATTATTATTTTGTCATATTTTTCCCTGTCTGACATCTCTCGTCACCCACTTTTCTGTTGTCCGTCCCCCAGGGAGGAGGTCACATGTAGATCCTTGTAATCAGTTCCCCTTTTCCAGCCCACCCTCCTTCTACCCTCCAAGTATCACCACTCATACCACGGGTCCTGATGGGATCATCCTCTCTGGATTCCCTATTTCCAGTTCCTATCTGGATTTGAGCACTTGTTGTTCCCTTGTCCCTGGGTTTGTTAACACCACTACCTTTCCCCCCCACCTCCCCCTTTCCCATGTTCCCCCCAGAACTGTCGGTCCTGTTGTTTTCTCCTCCAGATTGTTCATCCAGCCTATCTTATTTAGACAGACCTGTGGAGATAATAACATGCGTAAAAACAAGACAGAGCACAGCCAAGCAACAATATACAGCAAAACAACAATAAACCAATCACACACACACACACACAAATAAAATAAGAAGACAAGCTTGCAGTTTGTTCAAGGATTGTTTCTTGACCTTTAGGAGTTTTTTCCTATCCAGTCTGTTGGGGCACAACGCCCTGGCTCCAAAGCCCACCTTCAGCATTCCCTGGGGACCTCGCCGCTCCGTTCCCTTGCTGTTCTGTTGCACCCCCTTAGTGTTTTGCCTCCGTGTGGCGGGGTCAGATCACGCAATTTGCACACTGTCTCCGGTTTTGTCCCCTGCAGGGGCTTGGGTCAGTGAGGAATGTCATGTCTCATAGTGGGGCCAGCCATACGGTCCTCTCTGTGGACTGGCTGCTCTAATTGGGGTCATCGTCCTCACGGCCTGGTGGGCCAGGATGTGCTCCACTCTCTCCTACTCCCCCTTCATCTACTCCTGTGTGCTCTGATCAGATATGTCCCGCTCCCAGATCTGCAGATTCAATGCTGTCCTTTGAGATATTTTTGAGGGGAGGGGCAGGTGTCCATGCAGTAGTTGGGACTGGGACCAGCCCCCCGTGATGAACTGGTTTTAAGTGGTTTCTAATGATTGGACTTTCTTAATAAAATAGGGTTTTTGTTTTAAACAAGGATAATACTTTGTCACATGAACATAGAAGAGTACCATAGATTCATGGGAAACATTGGTTTCTCCGTAGATAACTAGAATAGAGAAGAATGCAATTTGTGCAGTGCTATGGAGAAGAACTGACTGAAGGATTTCACTTATGTGTGGCAAGAAGTTAATCATTTCAGTTAAGATCAAATACATTTTTATGTATTACAAGCTTGGAAATAGTGGGTGGAATAAGTATCTTAACACTGTTAGGTACAGATGTCAACACTGGTGCTATGTAAAATTGAAATTGGTAGAGAGTTTGGCAATATCCGTAGCATGACAATGTGGTTCAATTTTTGAATTCTTGCCTACAAAGAAGGAGAAAAATGGTCAAGAATGAGAGTGATAGTAACCAGATGAGAAATTTTTAGAAAGTTTAAGATAAAGTTGTCATTATGGAAGATGTATGAGAATGCAGCATAAAGTTAATCTGGGAAAAATCCCGAGGACACATTACATCGAATGCTACAAACTTCCTGATGAAGAGCATGAAGGAAATGCTTCATTAACAAGATGATGAGTATGGTAATAATGTCAACACTTACTCAAACTGCAAATTAGGGCAGCAGTGTGAACTTAATGTATGTTTGAGCTGTTTTTCTGTTGAGAAAAATTCCCTAGCTCTTATAGAACCCTCCTTTTGCTTCTAAAATAAAGGTCACGTGCTTTGAGACTCAGCGGGACCTATACTCAAGTCTCCATTCTTGATAAGATTTATAGTTAAGATTTATGTTATCTCGAAAACCGTACTGAGAAACCAGAAGTACTATTTTGCGATATGTAGCATGCTTTGCAATTATGGAGCTAGAATCCATAATGACTAGTGGATTATTTAACCTTTGATTCTTACTGTCTTATAAGTATGCCTGGTGTTTTTTCAAGGTCAAAATGAAGAAATAGGTAGTTAGTTGCAGAGTATTATATCGAGTAAAATGCATATGATACAGATTGTATTTGAGGTAGCTGAAGCGAGTCACAATAACTGAAAACCACATTCACTCTGTTGAATTGATGTCGACTCGTGCTTGTAGCGATGCTGTAGGACCGAGCAGAGCTGCACGGATGCTCCGAATCGGAGACAGACTCCTTCACCTTTCTCCTGTGGAGTGGCCCTTGGCCTTGAACTGCTAACCCTTCAGTTAGCAGGTCAGCACTCCACCTGCTGTGCCATCAGGACTCCTGATTATAGTAAACAAGGCCTAAATTTCCAAAATATGAATTGAACTCATTGTGCTAATTAATATATTACCTAAGTAAACATTCCCTCAAAACTGACATGGAGGCAGAATATAAAATTGCTTGAATGTTTCTAGAATGTTTCACAGGGGAGTGTGTAAAGGTTAATTTCAGTAGCTGTAGATATTAAAATAACTTTTAAAATTATGACATAAAAAATGAAACTTTGGATTTTTTCTGAAAATAACTTACATACATGTCTTACTTAAACCACGATGATTTCCCCAGCCAAATGATATACTCACTATGTCAGATAGCGAGGGGCCTAAATTTCAGGAATTACCTGAATTTATAGAGTCCCAGATGTCATCCAGATCTGCTGCTTTTTACCGGCTTACTGTAAACACCAGAGAACCCGGCAGACTTCTTAGAGCACCTGGTGGTCCTGTCGCCGGTAATAGCAGTGGGATTTATTTTGTAAAGTAGGTCTGAAAACATCCATTTTGGAAAAGAGTAATTTCGAAATATTATGTGCAAAATAAAATTTTGTGACTCTATTTTAGACATATGCTTTTTTTGGGTTCATTTCCCCAAACAGTACAAGCTGAACTTCTAGAACTGGCCTAGTCAAGTGGCCAGATTTGAAAGGCTAGCACATTTTAAAAATTAATATGCAATTATATTAGCAGAGTTTTGTCTAGCTCATTAGAACTGAAATCCTTCTCCCCCTAAAGAGAATCTAGCTCAGTTGTCGATATTGGTACAAAACAAGTTAGCAATTTGACTTTAGTGGTCAGTTAATATTTGTAACAGCAAGATTCTGCCACAGAGGTTAAATGCAAATGGTATATGCAAATAGATATTGATTTTTAAAAGGTTGATTTTATTGGCCTATAGCATTTTCTAAATTGATGCCATCTTCAGCATCCTGCTTGATAGCTAACCATCTTTGGGAGACAGTGAGAAGCTTTGATTCCTAGCAACTCTGTGGTGGCACAGAGCAGAATTGCCCCACAGAGTTTCCAAGGCTATAGTTTTTACAAAGCAGATGACCCTGCCTTTGTCCTCCAGGCCGACTCATCCCGCAGAGCAGCTGGTCAGGTGATGAGCAGCCAAGCATGTAACCACTGCCCCGCCAGGCCTGCTAAATTCTAAGTAGGACCTGATCTTGTCACTCATGTCCCCTTAGGTTCAGGATCGATAGGACTGATAGTTCAGCTTTCACAGGAATATGAAGTTCTTTTTCCTGTATTAAGCTAAGTAAAAAGGAATATAAACGTGAAATCTTAAAATACATTTGCTATCTCCTACTCTGTTCATTACACTAGTTTTATGTCTCTTACAAGTGTCAGAAATCAAGAGAGCAAGAGAGAGAAAACACCCACAAGCCTTATATGAAACTTTGCAAAGAAATGCTTTAATATACATGGGGAAAGTATGTTGATGTGGCTGTTATTGTTGATTAATCTTTTAAACCATTGTGGTTGTTGATGTTCTGTTCTGTTTCCTTCCCCAGTGAGAAAAAGAAAGAAAAGGAACGTGAAGAATTGTGGAAAAAACTGGAGGATCTGGAGTTAAAGAGAGGTCTTAGACGTGATGGGATCATTCCAACTTAACAAAAATACTGAAAGCAGCATTACTAACCTGTGGAGTCACACATTTATGTAGTAGAAGATGGAGCAACAGTTTCCTGTATTGTGCCACTTTACAGTAGATTTCACATTTGTTTCATTATTACAGCGGCACTCTATATACCTACCTGTCTGTCAGTAAAGGAGAATCAAAATAAGGACTTCAGTCCAAAGTCTGGACAGTCGATGGGCTTCTCAGAACTTTGCAAACATAATCATTGTTCTAACCCTCTTTAAAAACAAACAAAGCAATCTTCAGAGATCTGTTGATGAAATTGCGGTGTTAAAATTTCATTGTTGGGAGTTCCTTATTTATCATTAGCAGAGAGTATGATACAATTTTCAAATGTGAACAATCTTAAATTTAGCTTGTCTTTCTGCTAAGCTGTTCAATGTATTTATAGTAAATGGAAGAAAAGAAAAAAAAAGACTGCCATTTCCTATGGGTTTGTCTAGCGTTCTCCTCGGGATAACTTGGCTGTGATTTGACCTCTTTTCCTTTTGCCCAGCTCCATGGGTTGAATGTCCGTGTGAAACAGAACCCTGAACTCGAAAGGACCCTGGTCAGAGTTTTGTTTGCGGGGTGAACGTCTTTCCAGTCACCAGGTAGTCCTGGTGCTCCTTCACTGGTAATTTAGGAGTAAAGGGAAGAGGTGATAAGCATAGTAGGGAAGGGAATTTGGGATTCATTGCATCCGTTTATGGTGACTCTAAATCAAGGTCTGGAATCCTCTGAGAGCAGGCCCTGGCGCATCACCGGCGTCAGTACCTGGCCAGTATTAGTTGCAGACATCATTGAACATACACGCCAGAGATGTTTTAGAAATGTCAGCCAAACATCCTTTTGGACCATTTTTAAATAAGAAAGACAAACACGAAACAGTACAACCATGAAATTGATCGCCAGGGATTGTGAATCTAATTGGGAAAAGAGTTGAGCAAACAGCCTGGACTGTTTGGAGTTGTTGCCTTACTTTTTAATATGTATTTATAAAGTATTTCAGCAAAAGAGGATGTAGCCTTGTGGATGGGGGTACCCACAATAACAGGTTACAGTGTTTTTTTGTAGATTCTTGCTCTATATCTCATCCCAGTGCCAGGCCTGTTTTTAGCCAGAAAGGATTCAGGATATATACATTACTAGGCATCCTGAACTGGATGCAGATTCCTAACTACTGTATTTGTTACCAAAAGTGATTCTACAAATGCTACTGAAAAAAAAAATCTGGAAATCCCTATTGTCCTAAGTATTAATAATAAAGTTTAAAAATGCTTTTATATCAAAGGTGCATTCTGACCAAATTGTTTAAGACAAAAACAAAATGTACAAACAAAATCTAGGGCTGTGTTTGAGGTGTATCGCACTGGCTCTCTGTATTCAAAAGAGGAATTTTGTATCTTGGGTAGGTAATACGCCGATGACATTTGTGTACAGTATGTACTTAACCTAATGCCACTGCGTTATGATGTACTGCAAGGTATGTGTTTGGGATTGATTTCCAAGATGCTTTTTACTTGTTATGGGCACAGCAGCAGCAGCAGCGAATTGATAGTCCTAAACCATTTCCAGCAGTATTCATAGTAGAGAGCTGATTCTGTGTTCATGAGTGGAATTATGATTAGTAGCAAACATGAACACACCAACTGTTGTTGCTCTTAATAGAAATATTTTTCTATATTCTTCCTCCATCTAAATAGAAAGTAGGATTTGCAGTTTCATTTTTTTTTTCCAAGAAAAAAAGGGAGGAAACCGGAAAGGAAAAATCAGTAAATAAAAAGGCCCTTAACCTTTCTCCCCTGTTGTGTTTCAGGATTATCAGGTCACAGATTATGTGTAAAAAGTCAGTTAATTATGGGTATTGTCATCTCAGTCACTTTGTAAAAACAAAGCAGAACTTGGCATTGTTAATTTTGGAAGAGAAAAAGCAGTAAAAGGATCATATGCAGCACCAGACAACATGGTTTCATGGAATTAATAGAATTTTTTTTTTTTAAAGAAAATGGAGATTCAGTGTAAAATTGGCACGGGTTGCCAAAGAGGAAACAGCTTTCAAAGTACTGGAGCAACGATTCAAGTTGCGATACTAAAGATAAAAAATAAATTTGTAACAATCATCTTCTCCAGCCCTTTGGTTTCAACTATGCCTCCCATTAATTTCTGATAATATAAACTCTGCTCATTGTTAATTCATCTCGTTAAAACAGGACATTTGAATCCTCAGTGTATGAACTAGCTCTGCCCACTGGCATGAAATGCAGTCATGTGAAATGAGAAAGGCCAGGATCCTGCGCTGCCCCAATTCTGCTCTCACCCCAGGGGAGAGCGACCCTGAAACCTCTCATGTCAATATTGTCCATGGATGATTCCAGACTGAGAAGAATAAAGGGAAATGTTAGACACATGTAAAGAAGCAATTATGGACCTGTGTCTAAATTCCACAGGGAACCCTCTGAGAAGAAACACTGTCTTGTCTTTTTTAACTGAAAGAGGCACTGTGGCATTTGTCATGCTGTGTCCATTGGCGCAGAGTGACCGAGGCCATCTGACTGCTGCACCAGGTGACTGACATGGTTCAGGACACACTTGCTGCATTGGCAGCACCCCTCCCTCCTCGTCCCTTCCCACCACGCTGCTGTTGCTGCCACTCAAGTTCATGTGACAAAGGCACCTGTGCTATATTTTGTTTGCTTCATAAATTCCCAGAACTATATATAAATATATTTTTTAAATAGCAGATATTGTAGTTAGCGAGTGATGATCACTCCAACCTTGCCTCTACCATATTGGTTTTAGGGGTAGGAGTAAGAGTCTCTGGGTGGAAAAGCTATGAAAAACAAGCCAACCCGCGGTTAGAGTGATGCCAGGACCTCGGCCTGTGGGCCTCGGTCAACGATGCGAGGGAACGGACCCAGCCGATACTTTGAATCACGCATGCGTTCCTTTTCTCATCGTGTCAGTGTCCCCGGTTCTGTACCCGCTGTGTTTTGCTTTTGTCCTGGTTAATTTTATTATATTTTGCTCTCGTCAACATCTCGACTGTTTTTTATAAAATAAAGTAATAAAAAATAAAGAAAAACAACCCCCTGGGTGCCGCGGGATACTCACAAGCAGGGCCCTCTCCCTCGTCTTGGGCTGCTTGCCTGAACGGAAGGGTTTAATTTATTGCGTACCCCCCTCATGCGTGGCACAGTCCAGTGTGCGGAGCCAGAAGTTGCAGATGATTGCACCTGCTGTGCTTAAAAGCATGGCCCGAGGCTCAACCACACTATGGGAAGAAGAAGAAGGGGGGGAGGGAAGTATATTTAGAGCTTTAAAAGCTTTTTTATTTTTTTGTGGGTTTAGGGGTGGGAAAGGGAAGATATATGGAAGTTCTTGGCATTTTTAAGCGTTTAGAGCTCCTCCCCCTCCTTTTGTTGTGTAATCTCCCTTGAATTGAATGCACTGACCTGACCCAGGAAATGACAGGAGTCTTTGTTCTGATGCTGTTACCAATGCTACATTAGGTGACCGTCGCCCATAGCCCATAGCGGGAAGGAAACTAAAGGGTGGCCCCAGACGCCATCAGTGATGTTTTATTTGCACATCCAATATTTTTATTTTTGTATTCTGGCTCAACTGAGTAGTGAAGACACAGGCCACAAAGGCGTTTTCCAGTAGGTATATCAGCAGTGCGCTTTCATATTCCCAAATGTGTGACTTTGGGGATTCACCGGGATTGTGCGTCTTGAGAGAGCGCGGAGGAAGTGCCCCTCTCGTGGAAGGTTCGTGTGTGCGGCTGCTTGTGCACGAGAAGCAGCAGCAGCAGCTCTTGGATGTCTGTGAACGCAGGTTTCCTTTACTTCCCGTTCTCTCGACTTTTTTTTTCTTTTTTGGGGGGAAAATCATGCATTGTAAATAAATTGTAACCAGACCTCATGTATCAATGGGGAACTTTCAAATATAAATATTACCAATATATTTTCTGGTTGTTGTCTGATTTTTGACTGAGGAGAATAACACATCCATTACTTTTGGTTTGAGGGTTTTGCTCTAGCTCCCTAAGTCTTTTGGTATTTGAGGATTTCATTGTTTTAGCAGGAGAGGGCAGCAAAAGTTCATTTTACCTGTAAGAAATGCTGTAATACATGATTGGTTTTAAATTTAGGGGCGTGTGTGTGTGTGTGTATGTGTGTATTGCATTGCATCTGTTGGAGAGGTAAAAATGAAACAGGTTTTATATGAAAAGTTGCATATTAAAATTATAGACGGACTCAACTAGACAAAGAATGAGATTTCTGATCCACATCAAAGTTAATGCCTCAAAGCAATCTTTCTCAGCTCTGGGTAAAATATGAGACTACCTTTTTAAACAAGACAATGCAAGCTGAGTCTTAATCACTTGGAGTTTAAAATGTCTTTCTTTGGAATTGATTTACTTTTCTTCAGAGTGGTAAGAGAAACAAACAAACAAAAATAAACGAAGGTGCTCTCCAAAAGAAACAAATGTAACCTTCCCCATTCACCGATGTGAGAGGTTCTGCATTGTTGGCGCACCATCATAAAGAAGCAGGGAAGAGTTCTTGGGTGCCTGGCTGTGGTGTTTGTTTGTTTCTGGCCTCTGGCTTCTTGAACTATACAAATGGTATGATTGATTGTCTTGCCTTGAGGCGATTGGTTTCCCAGCTTTCATTTTGGGGGAAAAAAATCAACTTTTGATTAGAGATATGTAAATAGTGGGAATCATTCTGGTATCTGTTGTTTTTTTAGCAAAATATCCCCAAAGTCAATGACTTAAAACAGTAGCATTCATTTATTTTGTTTACCAAACTGCAATTTGAGCAGGACTAGGCAAGACTGGGGCATTTCTATTGAAACAAGAAATTCTTTCCACTGTGACTGGTGGGATCGTGCTGGTGGTTGGCTGCCGCTCCAGCGGGCGGCCTTGGTTCCTCTTGACCGTGGCCTTGCGCAGGCTGCTTTGGCTTCCTCACATATGGGTTCTCATAATGATTATTTCAACACACAGGAGGTGGAAGCTGCCAGTCATTTGAGACCTGGGCCCAGAAACTGACACGGCATCACATCTGTCATTTTCGAAGTCTCAGCATCTGCTCAGATTCAAGCAGAGGGGATATAACCTCATCAGTTGATGGGATACGTGTCAAATAATGTGACATAGTGGCTTCAGATTGGCCTGTGAACCCAAAGGTCAGCAGTTTGAAACCATCAGCCGCTTCTCGGAGAAGATGAGACTGTCTGTTCCCACAAAGGGCTGCGTGTAAACTGCCCTGCAGCAATTCCACCCTTTCTTACAGGGCCATGAGTTTGCGTGGACCATGAGTTTGTTTTTTAGTTCCCACTGGATAGATGCTTTGAAAGCACTGGATTTGGGTGTGATATTCTGACATGGACAATGGAATCCCATAGAATTTGTATCCACATACAGTGTTAACTAGTTTTTCATACTCATTTAAGATCTGTATTGGGAGGGAAAGTCAGCAGTGGCAAATTCAGCAATTTTGTATGTACGACCATGCATCTATAACATCTGTATTTAAATGGAAAGAACTTCAGCGTTCAAAGAGATGTAAGAGATTATTTCCTGAGCCTATCCTGCCTCCTTCATGTGAACGAATATTTACAACAATGGAGTCAAACTCCCACTTCCCGGGTTTCCCTGAATGTGTTCCAGGTTCATGTTGCTAAGTGCCATCCAACTGGTTTTTGATCGGCATCCCAGTGTATCACAGGTTGAAATGTCCCCGGCTCGGTCCCGTGCTCACAGCGGTTGCTCTGTTTGAGTCTGTTGTTGCAGTCTTGTCGGCCCATTTTCTCATTTTGACAACTGACCTGCACCAAGCAAATTCACATGAGCCCTAAAAACAACCACAGGATAGCTAAGGAGAATTTAAAAAGGATTTTTTTTCTGATTATGGTGTATGCTTGTTTTATGAGGCGTTACCCCCCACAAAAAACCTCCAATTTTCCCCCCATAGCTATGTATTTAAAATTTTGTTACAAAACAACCTTATCAGCTTCAAAGTACCCCCATTACATTTAATACATTTGTCAATCTGTGATTCCATTACTGAAAACATATTTCAAACTCATCTGTTTAGATGATTGACAGCACCTCCCTCTTTTTTCTTCACCTCTTAGACATCATCAAATCACTGTCCTTTCTTGTCCCTCTTCATTTGCTGAGCAAGGTCAGGTGAGTTAGGTGCTTGGGGCAAGAGAAGCATGCTGGGGTGTTTTGTTTATTTGTGGGGTTTTTTTTTTGCCATAAACTGGTGCATTGTCGTGGTGGTAAAACCAGTACCCGGTCTGCCACAAATCGGGCCTTTTTTATTGCTGTGTTAGTCTGGGTTGAGTAGAGAAATCCAGAGACACTCGTGTGTAAGAGAGAACTTCATATCAAAGAGCAATTGTACATTAAAATATTCCAGCCCAGTCCACATCAAGTTCTTATATATTATCCCATACATCAACACTAGTCCATAAATTCCTCTAGATTCACACAGCCATGCAATGATGCTGAACACGAGAAGATCACAGGTCAGTGGGTGGAAAGTCTTGTGGATCCAGTGGTGGTAGAAACATCTCAGCACAGGAGTGGGTTTCCATGTGGTTCCCCCAGTTCCAGTGCTCCTGCATCAGTGTTGCTCTATGTGGCTTGTCAGCATAGCAGAGGGCCTGAGAGCATACCTGACCTCTTATCTCCTTTGCACCTCCAAATGAAATCATCAAGCTGCTACCTGATTAGCAGGCTAGACTCCACCCCTTCCCAAGTTGACAGAAGATTATGTAACTATCACAGTCACACACCAGTTATTGCAATCTTCTCGGAACCTCTAAATTGAATGCTTGATTAACAGTCTGGTTTGGTGGAACGAATGCACTATCTCCCTCACATCAAAAAGCAAGTGAGCATCTTCTTGATTTTTTATTTCACTTGAACTTTTTTGGGGTGGGCAAGTTGACAATGGGGTCTTCTACTGGCTTGAGTGATGTTTGCTTTTGGGGTTGTAAGAATAGCACTGTTTCATCACCAGTAATGACCCTGGGTGAAAGTCTGGGTCCCTCCCTTCAAAGCAGGGCATGTTTCCACTTGAAGCTCTTTTTGCTGGTCTCTCAGAACCCCAGGCACAAATTTCTCAATGACCCTTCTCATTCCCAAATGTTCCATTAAAATTTGCTGAACCGAGCTCCAAGATAGTCCAGATAACTTCACCATCTCTTCAATGGTCCGCCATTGGTCTTCTACCACAAGTGAACGGATTTTGTTGACATTTTCATCTATTCAGGAATTTGACAGGCGCCCGGAAATATTTCACCTTTAAAAAAAATCATTTTATTGGGGGCTCTTACAACTCATCAAAATCCATCCATCCATCCATCCATGTGCCAAGCACATTTATACATTGGTTGCCCTCATCATTCTTAAAACATTTGCTTTCTACTTGAGCCCTTGGTATCAGCTCATTTTTTCCTCCCATCCCACTCCCCCTCCCTCATAAACCCTGATAATTTATAAATTATTATTTTGTCGTATCTTACACTGTCCTATGTCTCATACTTTTCTGTTCTCCGTCCTCCAGGGAGGAGGTTATGTGTAGCTCCTTATGTGTACTCTACCTTCCTTGTATCCTTGTAGATCCTTATGTATACCCTACCTTCCTTGTATCTCAACTCTCAGCACCGGTTCTGAGGGATCTTCCACCCTGGATTCCCTGTGTTTCTAGTTCCTATCTGTACCAGTGTCCATCCTCTGGTCTAGCCAGATTTGTAAAGTAGAATTGGGATCATGATGGTGGGGGTGGGGAGGAAGCATTTAAGAACTAGAGGAAAGTTGTATGTTTAATTCTTGCTACACTGCACCCTGACTGGCTCCACTCCTCCCCTCAACCCTTCTAAAAGGGATGTCCAGTTGTCTACAGATGGACTTTGCACTCCCCTTCAATCACAATGATAAGATTTTTGTTCTTTGATGCCTAATACCTGATCCCTTCTACACCTCATAATCACACCAGCTGGTGTGCTTCTTCCATGTGGTGTTTGTTGCTTCTGAGCTAGATGGCCCACTTGTTTACCTTCAAGTCTTTAAGACCCTACAAGCTATATCTTTTGATAGCCGGACTCCATCAGCTTTCTTCACTTTTGCTTATGCATTTGTCTTCAGTGATCATGTTGGGAAGGTGAGCATCATGGAATGCCAGTTTAATAGAACAATGTGTTCTTGCATTGAGGGAGTACTTGAGTGGAAGTCCAATGTCCATCTGCTACCTTAATACTAAACCTATAAATACATGCACATAGATCTATTTCCCCTTCGTCATATATAAATATATTTACATATGTATATGCCTGTATTTAGGCCTCCATAAATACCCTTTGCCTCCTTGTTTTTCCCTCTATTTCTTTTGACTTTCCTCTTATCCCACTATCATACTCAACCTTCATTTGGTTTTCAGTAATTCCTCTCGGTTATAGTACACTTGATCAATCCCTACCAGGCCTCTTACACCCTCCTTGCCACTGATTTTGAATCACTTGTTCCCTTGTCCTTGGGTTGGTTAACACTTTCTTTCCCCCATCTCCCCCTCTCCCATGTCCCTCTGGAACCACCTGCCTGTTGTTTTCTCCTCCAGATTGTTTATCCAGCCTATATTATCTAGATAGACCTGCAGAGATAATTATGCATTCACATAAAAAAACAACACCGAGCAAAAACAAATCAACAAAAGAAAAAACAATGACAAAGAAAAGCCTGTAAATAGTTCAAGGTCTGTTTGTTTGACCTTTAGGAGTGTTTTCCATTTGAGTCTGATGGGGTACCATGCCCTGGCCCCAAAGTCTATTTTTGGTACTCCCTTGGGACTTCCTTACTCTGCTCCCCTTGTTCTGTTGCACTGCCTCGGTGTGTGGTGGGGTCGGATCAGGCAGAATTCCCAATGTGTCTCCAGTGTTGACCCCTGTAGGGCTATGATTCAGTGAGGAATGTCATGTCTCCTGGTGGGGCTGGCCATATGGTCTTCTCTGTGGATTGGCTGCTTTGAGCGGGGATATTGTTTTCAAGACTTGGTGGGCTGGGATGTGCTCCACTTTCTCTTCCTCCCCCTTCGTTTGCTCCTGTGTGCTCTGATCAGACATGTCCCTCACCCTGACCCGTAGCTTCAGTTCTGTCCTCTGAAGTAAATTCTTCTGGTGGGGAGGGATGACTCCACGTAGTTGGGATTGGGGCTGGCCCCTCAGACCTCTCTACTGGTTCCCTGCTTCATGCCTGTATGCTGCATTCACATCTTAGAGCACCAAGTTGAAGTATGGTCCCTCTTTCCCTGTGGAGATTTAAACAATAACCTCCCCTTGGGTGGTTTAGTACCCTGTTCCCCAACTACTCGTTTCTCTTTATTATGTTTTTCTTCCCCACCCCCTCCTTTTTAGTTGACCACCATATGTACTACTGCATTTGATCTGCCTCCTGCCATACTACCTAAACCTTACCCCAGGAATGTTTGTACACAGTAGCTTTTTCCCTATACCCTTTTTGCAATTTTTTTTACGCTTACCCCAGCGGACTCATGTTGTACTTGTCCTTTTGTGCTTGGCTTACTTTGCTTAGCATAATTTCCTCTAGTTCTTCCCATGTGGTGATATGCTTCATGCGATCACCACTGCTTTTTAGCGATGCATGTATGTATGTACCACAATTTTGTTGTTGTTGCTTTATTTTTTAATAAATCATTTTATTGGGCCTCATACAACTCATCAATCCAGACATACATCAATTGAGTAAAACACACGTATACATCCGTTGCCCTCGTCACTCTCAAAATTGACCTTCCACTTGGGTTCCTGGAATCAGCTCGTTTTCCTTTTGTTCCCTCCCCCTCCCTCCCCGCTCCCCCCTCCCCCCTGAACCCTTAATAGTTTATAAATTATTATTTTATCTTACACTGTCTGGCGTCTCCCCTCACCCACCTTTCCATTGCCCAGCCCCCAGAGAGGAGGTTACACATAGATCCCCGAGATCGGATTTCCCTTTCTATACCCCCTTCCCTCCCGGGGTCGCCACTCTCACCGCTGGTCCTGAGGGGTTCATCCGTCCTAGATTCCCTGTGTTTCCAGAACCCTACTGCACCACTGTGCATCCTCTGGTCTAACCAGGTCCGCAATGTACCACAGTTTTTTAATTCATTCGTCTGTTGATGGAAATTTGGGTTGTTTCCAGCTCTTTGCATTTGTGAACTGTGCCGCGATGAACGTTGGAGCACAGATGTCTGGCCATGGTTTGCTTCTTTCCTCTTCTGGGTATATACCCAGTAGAGGGTTTGCTGGGTCGTATATTAACTCAATTTCCATCTGTTTTAGATATCGCCAAATGATTTCCATAGTGACTGTACCTACCTATAGGTCTACCAGCAGTGGATGAGAGTTCCTATCTCACCACAGCCCCTCCAACACTTGTTGCGTTCTGATTTTTTTGAATTAGGCTATCTTTGAGGGTGTTAGATAGTATCTCATAGTTGTTTTAACTTGCATTTCTCTTATGGCTAATGATTGGGAACATTTTCTCATGTTTATTGGCTGTTCGGATTTCTGCACTCTTTAAACTTCTGTTCCAGTCTTTTGCCCACCTCCTTAGTGTGAAATTAATTTTTTTTTCTTTTTGGACGCTATCAGAGTATTGTAGATTTTAGTAATAAGGCCTTTGTCTGATGTGACATTGCTAAAGATGTTTTCCCAGTCCAAGGGCTTTCTTATTACTCTTGGTGAAGTCTTTCGATGTACACAGGTGTTTTATCTTCAGTATATCCCATTTGTCGATTTGTGGCTCCTCTGTGTTTATGTCTTTCCCTATTTCTGATAGCCTGTGTATTCTCTGTTCCAAAGTTCTCAAGTTGGTCCCAATTCCCTCATTGATGGCCCTAATAGTTTGGGGTTTTACCTCGAGGTCTGTGATCCACCTAGAGTTTATTCTTGTGCATGGAGTGAGATAAGGGTCTTGCTTCATTTTTCTGCAAGTAGATATCCATTTCCTCCAGCACCATGTGTTGGAGAGGGCATCTGCTTCCCATTTGATATTTTTGGGGCCCCTATCAAAGATCAATTGTCTGTATCCGGATGCTTTATTTCTGGGGTTTCATTTCTTTTCGATTGGTCTAAGTATCTGTCATTATACCAATACCATGTGGTTTTAACTGCTGTGGCTTTATAGTATGTGCTAAAGTCAGGTAAAGTAAGCCCTTCCACTGTGTCCTTCTTGAGGAGTTCTCTGCTAATTTAGGGCTTCTTCCTTCTATATATGAAGTTGGTAATCAGTTTATTAATTTATTTGAAGACAGATGAGGGTAATTGTATCAGGATTGCATTAAACATATATAGTGCCTTGGGCAGAACTGACATCTTTACTGTTTTGTCTTCCAATCCACCAGCATGGAATATCCTTCCATTTGCTGAGGTCACTCTTGGTTTCTTGTAATAGTGTTCTATAGTTTTCCTCATATAAATATTTTGTTCTTTGTGCTTGGCTATTGTGAAGGGTATCACCTTATTTATCTCCTCTTCTGTGGTCTTGTCCCATGTGTATAGCACTCCGATAGACTTCTGTTTGTTGATCTTGTATCCAGTGACTCTGCCAAACTCCTCTATTGCTTTCAGTACTCCCCTTGTGGAGCTTTTGGGATTTTCCATATATAAAATCATATCTGCAGATAACGATAGTTTCTCCTCTTCCTTCCCCAGATGAATACTTTTGATGTCTTTTCTTTGCCTTATGCTGTTAGCTAAAACCTCCAGTACAATGTTAAATAAGAGTGGGGACAAGTAGCATCCTTGGCTAGTCCCCTTTTTCAGTGGGATTGTGTTCACCTTTTCTCCATTGACTACCACATTGGCTGTTGTTTTTTCATATCAAGCTTGTATTATATTGAAGAATTTTATTTCTTTATATCTTCTTGAGTATCTTAAACAGGAATTGGTGTTGGATGTTGTTGAATGCTTTTTCTACATCTATTGATATTATCATGTGGTTCTTACAGTTTTTCATGGCAATGTGGGGAATGATACTAATGGTCTTTTGTATGTTGAACTATCCCTGCATCCCTGGCATGAATACCACTTGGTCATAGTGAATTATTTGTTTTATGTACTTTGGTATTCTATTGGCCAGTGTTTTGTTAAGGAATTTTGCATCAATGTTTATTAAGGATATTGGTCTGTAGTTCTCGATTCTTGTGGGATCCCTGCCCGGTTTCGGTATCAGGGTTATACTAGCTTCATAGAAGGAATTTGGGAGGTTGTGGTCTTTTTCTATGTTCTGGAAGAGTTTGTGTAGAATTGGTGTCATTCCCCCCTCCCCTCGCCCCCAATGCTTGGTAGAATTCTCCTGTGAAGCCATCTGGTCCAGAGGGGGTTTATATTTGTAATCCCTTGATAATCTTGTCTGTTTCTTCTATTGCTATGGGTCTGTTGAGATTCTTGATGTCTTTTGGGGATAGTCTTGGGAAGGATTGTTTTTCCAAGAATTTGTCCATGCCTTCCAAGTTGTTGAATTCATTGGAATACAATCCTTTGTAGGACTGTGAAGTTATCCTTTTGATTTCATTAGAGTCTGTTCTAATGTCCCCTCTTTCATCCCTCATTCTTGCTAATGAGATTTGTTCCCTCTTTTCTTTCATTAGGTTTGCCAGCAGTCCATCCATCCTGTTTATCCTTTCAAAGAACAAACTTTTAGCAGCATTAATTTCTCTCATTGTTTTCTTATTTTCCCACTCCTGGATCTCAGTCCTGATTTTTATTATTTATTTTCTTTTGCAATTAATAGGATTGTCCTGTTGACTCTGCTGTAGTTGTTGTAAATTTTGTGCCAGCATATCAATCATAAGTCTCTCTTCCTTTTTAATGTGTGCATGTATTGCTATGAAGCTTCCTCTGATAAATGCCTTTGCTGTGTCCCGTAAGTTTTGGTATGCCATGTTCTCATTCTTGTTGGTTTCTAGAAATTTCCTAACTTTATCTCTGATCTGGGCCAGTATGCACTGCTTTTGCAGTAGAGAGGTATTCATCCTCCAGTTGTTTGCTCTTGTTTTCTTCATCTTCCGTTTGATTTCCAGTCTTATGGCACAGTGGTCAGAAAGAGATGTCTGTATGGTATCA
Source organism: Tenrec ecaudatus (assembly GCF_050624435.1). NCBI lineage: Eukaryota > Metazoa > Chordata > Mammalia > Afrosoricida > Tenrecidae > Tenrec > Tenrec ecaudatus. The sequence continues at coordinate 41,566,130 of NC_134543.1, forward strand.
ATGTGCTTAAATTTATGTAGATCCACCTTATGCCCTAGTATGTGGTCTATCTTTGAATATGTGCCATGTGGGCTTGAAAAGAATGTGATTTTATTTGTTTGTATTTGGATGAAGAACTCTGTAAATATCTATCAGGTCAAATTGTCTAATTGTTGTATTTAGATCTCTAGCCTCCTTGTTGAGTTTCTCTCCCTCTGATATACCTTTCTCAGAGAGCAGTGTATTGAAGTCAACTACTATAATTGTTGAGGCTGTGATTTCTTTTTTCATCTTTTGGACTGTTTGGTTGACATATTCAGCGGGTCTCTTATTCAGGGAATATATGTTTAAAATGCTTAGTGGTTTTTTTTCTCTCTACCATTCCCTTGAGCATTATAGAGTGTCCCTCCTTATCTCCTTTTATGGTTTGCACTTTGAGGTCAGTTTTATCCGAGAATATGATTGTAACTCCTGCTTTTATTTTTTTGAATTGCTGTTTGATTGGTATGCCTTTCTCCAGCCTTTGATCCTCAGCCTATTTTGTCTGTAGCCTTGAGATGTGTCTCCTGTAGGCAGCAACTTTATGGATTGTGTTTTCTAAGCCAGTCTGCTAGCCTCAGTCTTTTAATGCCTGAGTTCAGTCCATTGATATTCAGGCTTGTTACTCCCATCTGAGGACTCTGATGTCATCTTATACCTTTTGTGTTGGGTCTTTTCCTACCTCCCTTTCTTATTACTGTGTTGTGCGTGTCTGTGTGTGTTTCGTTCTTGACTTCTTTCCACCCTGAAGCCAATCCTATCTTGGGGGGGGGGTGTCTTTTCTCTTTGTTGCCTTCTGGGTGGGGTTATCCTATGTGGCGTTCTCATATTTGTGCTCGGTGAGTGCTGTTCTGCCCATACTGGTGGACAATTATCTTTTGTAAGACTGGGTTTCTTTAACATATTCTTTGAGTTTTTCCTTGTCTGAGAAGACTTACTTCTCCATCTATTTGATCGATAATTTGGCTGGATAGAGTGTTCTTGGGTTTGCCTTACTCTCCTTCAGTTTTTGGAATATGTTGCTCGACTCTCTCCTCTTCTTCATCGTGTCCGCTGATAAGTCTGAGCATATTCTTATTTGGGAACCTTTATATGTGATTGCTTGTTCTTCCCTAGCTGCTCTCATGATTTTCTCCTTTACCTAATAGTTGGATACTTTAACTCTTTTTTTTTTTTACATTTTATTAGGAGCTCATACAACTCTTATCACAATCCATACATATACATACATCAATTGTATAAAGCATATCCGCACATTCCCTGTCCCAATCATTCTCAAAGCATTTGCTCTCCACTTAAGCCCTTTGCATCAGGTCCTCTTCCCCCCCGCTCCCTCCCCACTCCCCGGATAGTTTAACTCTTATGTGCCTTGGTGACTTCTTGGGATTCAGTCTAGCTGGTGTTCTTTCAGCATCCTGAATGGTTGCCTGATTTTCATTCATTAAGATGGGGAAGTTTTCCTTCAAGAATTCTCTCCTTATTGTTGCAGATTTCTTTGTTGTGTCTTCCTCCAGTAATCCAATTATTCTGATATTGTTTCTCTTCATAGCATCAGACATAGTTCTTAGATTTTCTTCAGCTTCTCTAATGATCTAATTAGATTTTTGTTCACATTTGTTAAAGTCTGATAGGCTGTCCTCTAGGTCACTGATGTGATTCACTGCCTCCTCCAGTCAACTGGTGAAGTTCATGAGTCTGCTACTGGTTTTTGTTAACTCATCCATAAGTTCTTGTTTTTCCCTTTTATCTCCTCTATTATTTCATCTTTTTTTCTGTATTGTTTCCCTCATATCAAGAATGACTGCAAGCAGCATTCTGAAAATTTCTTTCTGTGGCAAATCAAAACCTGCTGCTTCTAGGTATGTTGTTAGGTTCAGGGCATCTTCTGCCATTGACTTTTGTTTCTCCTGTTTTTTTTCATTGAGCTCGTTGGGGCTGATTGTTGTTTGCGTTGCATTGTTTTAGAGGAGCCAAGTGTCATTTTCCAGGGAGTTGAAGAGCACTTGGGTCTCTCTGGGGGACTCATAGAAATTCTTCTTTGAATTGCCTGCAGCTAATTGCAATATGTGATTGGTCTACCACTTTATTCTCCTGTGGTTTCCCTCTTTCCCTGGTCAACCAGTATTCTGTTATTTGGAGGGCAAGTTGGGTGGTCCTCTCAGGGGATGCTGCTTGGGTTGTTGTGGACCTATGAGGATGGTACTGCACTGGGTGACCTCACAAGAAGCTGTGATGGTGTGGCCTATGGTGGGGCACTGCAGAGGGTGTGCAGGGTTCCCGCTGCAACAAGAGTGCCACAGAAGGCTGGTGGGTTGCCCGCTTTGGTGTAGTGCACCTTGAATGATGGGCGCTATTGCCGTGGTCAGGAAGATCGCTGCAGAGGTTGGGCAGAGGTTCCTGCAGCAGCTTGAAATGTTGGTGAGGGTTTGCTGAGCTGCCTTAGGCTGTGTGAGGCACTATGACAGGTGGGAGGAAGTTCCCTCATTCATGTGGGACAACAGATGATAGAAAGGGGTTCCCCAAGCCACACAGGCAGGATTTCCCCCAGAAGTTCAGTGGGATTACTCAGACAAGTGTCAAGCACTGCAGAGTGGGGATGGATGGAATTTCCCCAGAAGAAGTTATGCAGGATATCCTAACAGAGGGAGAGTGGGCTTTTCACAGCCTTGGGTTAGGCTGTAGAGGATGGAGTGCTCTCAGCTGGGTGGAGGGCATACAAAAATGCCTTCGGCTAAGGAGAGTGGTCTGGAGGTTGGCAATAGCATGAGAAAAAAGGGAAGAGAAAAATAAGAAAACAAACTATTCCCGTTGAGACTGTTGGGGGATAGAAATAAGTGAGGGAAACAAAAATAACAATATAGCTGAGCCCTGATCCTTGACACCTTGGGCCTGCAAGATTTTAATCCCTGCCCCAAGGCGGCTGCAAACTGTGGTTGTGTTGTGATAAAGCCCCTGTGCTGGCTCCAAATGGTCCCGGTTCTGGCCAAGACAGTGGTGGGGCTAAGGTCAAACCCTAGCCAGTCGCTACTATGATAAGGCAAAAGCCCACAGCCTCTCAAAACCTTGTCTATCTATGCCTACTTGTATTTATGATGCTCCTCCTGTGACCTGGCAGCCTGGAATTTCCATCTTAGTAACTCTCCTGTGCTGATTTCTGGGAGCCCCTCTGGAATGTATTACTCAGTCCCCATATTCCCGGAAGTCCTCCATTTCACCTTTTTTGAAACAAGAAAACCACTCAAACACTTGAGTTTTTTCCATAGTGCTGTCTTTGTAAACTGTGCTCAACATCACAACAGTTTCTGCTGCATTTTTCCTGAGCATGAAACAAAATTTCACAGCCACATGCTATTCTTTTAAATTGGCCATCACAAAAAAAGGTTTGAGTGAAACTGCTTTTATGAAAAAATTCACGGTGACCAGAGAGAACCTTCCCTGGCAACACCACTGGGAGCACTAACTCAGAGCGAGTTCCTAGATACATGTCTAGCGGGAAAGATGTATACCATGAAAGCACCCAGTGGAACGTTTTTCTGGTTTTGGGGGTGAGGGGAGTGGGTAACCCCTCATATAACACATAGTTATCTTTAAAAGGCAGATTTTAAAAGAAATGTAGGATAACTGCTATTTTCCGTACTGGAAAGTCTGCCAAGGTGTGTGCCTTAGTTGATTGAATCAGTGTACTCTTGTTTATTCTGTTAGTCTTTCCCTGAGGTTCAGATTTCCTCTCTTTAATCTCTAATTTAGTTCACCCCTTGGGAATAAGAGGACCCCTGGTGGCATAGTGGTTCCATATTGGGCTGCTAACTGCTAAGTCAGCCATTCAAAACCACTAACTGCTCCATGGTTGAAAGATGGAGCTCCCTACTCCTCCAGATTTACAGTCTTGGAAAATAACAGGGGCAGTTCTAGCCTATCCTATGGATTGCTATAACTTGGCACCAATTCAATGGCAGTGCATTTTTTTGTTTGGCAATTATATACCGTAAGTTCATCATACAATTTTAACTCAAACTTTGCTTCAACCAGATGACAGAAGACCTCAGAATCAGAATAGATGTCAGCCACAGGCTTCATCCTCAGTAAGGCTTTAGAGCAGTGGTTCTCCACCTTCCTGACGCCACAACCCTTTAATACAGTTCCTCATGTGGTGATGACCCCCCCAACCATAAAATTATTTCTGTTGCTACTTCATAACTGTAATGTTGCTACTGTTATGAATCATAATGTAAATGTCTGATATGCAGGATCTAATTTCATTGTTACAAATTGAACATAATTAGTGTGATTAGTGATTAATCACAAAAGCAATATGTAATTATATGTTGTGAAATATTTATTTCTAATGACAAATAAATGAAATTTTGTCTTGAAGCGTGGTGTAGCATGGATAACAGTCTTCCCGCTGGGTACTCAGATGTGGGCGTATCTGCATGTGGGTGGACCCACTGGGAGATGGATGGAGGAGCGGTGTGTCGGTTCCTAAAATTATCGGAAATATGTGTTTTCCGATGGTCTTAGGCGACCCCCAAAGGGATTGCGACACACAGGTTGAGAACTGCTGATCTAACCCTGAGTATGGACCCACTCCCTTCTGATATGGATCATAGATTGTTCCCCTGGAGAAGAGCTCAGGGGGATATAAGGTCAAGCCAGCTCAGACAACCAAGGTTGGGCTACCATCTTAACTCTTGGACCTGCCCATCTTGTCCATAAGTACCTTCCGGTCACATATATGCCTCTACTACCTCCCCTACCTAGTGGGTGTATTCCTCTACTTTGCCCCCCTTGTGTTTCTGTATGCCTTATTCTGGTTCCAGTCACCATGCAAGAGGTGAGCCCTTGCATGCTTGTCTGTTGTTCCTTTAATTTACACTTCAGTTACACAACCACCGCTTGGACCCATTTGTTTGTGGAGGTTGGACCCCCACACCTGGCCGTCATCACCCAAGGTGAAATTTGAATCATAGGGACTTGGGATCATTTGGGTTCTGCTAGTTACTAACTGTGTGACTTTGGGAAATTTGCTCATCCAGTTCTTTTTTTCCCACATGTGAAGTGTGGGTAATAAAAGTACTTATTTTATGTTGTACTGCATTGGAAGATATGCATTTGCAAAGCAAGTAGGACAAGACCTGGCACATAGTAACTTGAAACAAATGCTTCTTTTGTTAGCTATTTACCGTCGTGAATTTAGTCTGAAGGCAGCTGTAACGGCTGCTCATCAAACCTTGCACTGCTTTTTGCTTCATGCAGTTTTCACAACAGTCCTGGAGGAGGAGCTATTGTCCTGATTTTACTGGAAACAGGCTCAGAAAAGGAATACTTGTGGCTCTATGGGCTCAGCTTTGGGCAGCTAACCATCAGGGGAGCAATTTAAACCCACCAGCCACTCCATGGGAGAAAGACGAGGCAGTCCTCCCCAATATACAGTTTCAGAAATCCTGTGAATCAGTCCAATGCTGTCTTACCGGGTCTCTGAGTCAGAGTCGACTCTGGCTGTGTTTGGTTCAGAGTTTTGTGGCTGGGATATGTTAAGTAATCTGCCCAAGGTCACATAGTTACAAAAGTGCACTCCAGACTTCTCTGAACAACGACCAGTGTACAGTTAGGCGATAGCCCAGAGTATATGCTTCACATTTTATGCCTGGTAATATAAAGACCCAAATTTTTTCCTTCATGCAAAACAGAACCCTATCTCCATTTCTCACTTTTATCAGTTCCACTCATTCATCGACTGTAAACTTCAATGTCCTAGTCTGTTAACGACAATCTGTTTTAACAACTTCTCAAACTTGTCTCCTACCCTAGACGAGATCTCTCTTATGTGCAGACAACATTTTCACTCGTGGCCCTGCATTCTACTCCTTGTATTTTCTTGTACACTATTAATGTTTTTTTAAATGAAAAGTTCTACTGGAAAACCGACATTATTGAAAGGCACAAGATAAAAGTCTCCTTACTCCCTACATTATTAGCCTCTTTCCCACTATTAACCTTAAAAAAAGGTCTTAGAAACCATCAATTTGTTCTTAATTTTAGAACACTTCCATCACCATAAAACAAAACTCAAATCCATAAGCAGCCCCTTGCCAATCCTACTGTGAACACCAGTCCTACCTAGGCCACTACTTGTATATTTTGTTTCTACATTTATCTTCTTGGTAGAGGCCATCAAGTCTGTGCTGACTCATAGTGACCAAAAGTACAGCAGAGTGAAACACTGCCCAGTCTACACCATCCTCAAATGTTTTTGCACATTGTTGCAGCCACTGTACCAATCTATTATTCAGTCTGGATTTTTTTGTTTAAATGCAATCATTCTTTATGTGATTCCTTTGTGACTGGCATCTCTACTTAGTATAATATTTTCAATGTTCATCAATGTAGAATCTACCAGAACTTCATTTCTTTTCTTTTTTTTAAATTGTCAAATAGTGTTTGTATTGATAGAGCTTAAAAAAATTATTGGGGCTCTTACAGCTCTTATAACACCCTATACACCAATTATATCAAGCATAATTGTATGTATGTTGCTATCACCATTTTCTAAACATTTACTTTCTATTTGAGCCCTTGGTATGAGCTCCTCTTTTCCCCTCCCTCACCCCCTCCCACCCTCGTGATCCCTGATAAATTATAAATTATTGTTTTCATATCTTCCACCCACCACTGTCTCCCTTCACCCACGTTTCTGTTGTTCACCCCCCTGGGGCGGGGGATCACTGCGATTGGTAATCCCCTTCTCCCTTATTCCCCTCCTTCCCCCACCTTCTCCCTACCCTCCTGGTATCGCTACTCCAAATTCTGTTCCTGAAGGATTCAGCTGACCTGGAATCCATGTCTTGTGAGTAGAGCTTATTTTTCTAAGTTCCTTTTTGGTAGCCTTCCAAAAATATTTTCATGTATGTTGTTGCATTTATAATATACTCATACTTCTAGCATTTAAGATGAGTGTGATAACACATACTCATCTACCTTTATCTCTTTCCCATGTTTTATGTTAAGCATGCAGCCGAGGTGGAAGGATTTTACAGTGTGCACACATACAGGCACCATTAGCAACTTACTCGTGAGGTGCTGTTGAGTTGGCTCTGTCCCATTGTGACCCTATGTCAGCAGAAGACAATACTGCCCACTTCTGCACCGTTTTCACAATTAATCTATTTCAGCCCCGGGGGCTCCCTCCTGTTCACTGACTAATGGTTTTACCAAGCGTGATTCCCCCACCCCGCTGAGGACTGGTCTCTCTGGAGACTATATATATGTGAGCTGAAGTCACATCATAGCTGCCTCTAAGGAGCAGGTGTCGCTGTGCTTCCTCCCAGACAGATTTGTCCTTCAGGCATCTATGGTCTTTCCAATATACCCCAACAACACCGCAATTCAAATGCATCAGTTCTTTCGTAGTATCCCTTCTGTATGGTTCCGCTTTCACATGCATGTTGTTGCTGTTAGGTGCCATCAAATTGGTTCCCACTCACAGTGACACTGTGTACAACTGAACAAAGCCATGCCTGCTGTGGTGCTGTCCTCACACTGCTGACGTTTGAGCTCATTCCCATGAGTGCAGCCAGCCAATCAATCCAGCTCTTGGATGGCCTTCCTCTTTGGGGCTGACCATCTACTTTACCAATATGATATTCTTTTCCAAAGACTCATCGCTCTTGATAACATGTCCAAAATATGTGGAGGAAGTCTCAGTATTATTTCTTCTAAGGAGCTGTGCTTCTTCCAAGACAAATTTCTTTGTTCTTCTGGAAGTCCATGGTCTTTTGAATATTCCTTGACAACACCCTAATTCACATGCATAGAGTTTTCTTTGGTCTTCCTTATTCATTGTTCAATGTTCAGATGCATAGAAGATTGAAAATACTGTGTGTTGGCTTAGGTGCACCTTACTCTTCAACGTGACCTGTTGGCTCTTCAACACAGAATGTATCTTTTGATTTCTGGACTGTTATTTCCATGAGTATTGATTGTGGATCCAAGCAAAATGAAATTCTCGACAACTTCGGTCATGTCTCTGTTTATCATTATGTTGACTGCGTTGTTGGTTGGGCCAGTTATGAGGACTGTTACTTTCTTTACATGGAGCTGTTATTTCATATTGAAGACTGCAGTTCCTCATTTTCATTAGCAAGTGCTTCAAGTTTTCCTTCCAGTGAACAAGGCTGTATCAACTGCATATCTCAGGTTGCTGATACGTCTTCCTCCAAACCTGATGCTGAATTCCTATAATACAGCTCCTTGGATTATTTGTTCAGCATCCAGCTTGAATAAGCATGGTGAAAGGATACAACCTTGCTGCACACAGTGTTTCCTTGTTCCGGTCTTAGGACTGCCTCTTGGTCCATGTCCAGGTTCTGTTGAGCATCATGACACTTTCTGGCATTCCCATTCTCCTCGGTGCTCTCTTCCACAGACAGCTATCATCCACACGGCTCCTTTCAGAGTCAGGAAAACACCAGTAAGCATCTTTCTGGTTTTCGCGGCTTACAACCAAGTTCCACCGGCATTGGGAATGATAACCTTTGTGCTGTGCCCTTTTTGAATCCAGCTTGAACTTCTGGCAGCTACCTCTTGATGTACTGCAACACACATTTTTAAAATGATCTTCAGTTAAAAACGGTTTTTAAAAATCGTTTTATTGGGAGCTCATACAACTCTTATCATAATCCATACATGCATTAATTGTTTCAAGCACATCTGTACATTCCTTGCCCTCATCATTCTCAAAATACTTGCTCTCCATCCAAGCCCCTGACATCAGCTCCTCATTTTTCCCTCTCCCTTCCTGCCCCCCCACCACGAACCTTTGATAATTTATAAATTATTATTTTGTCATATCTTCCACTGTTTGACATCTCCCTTCACCCACTTTTCCATTGTTCATCCCTGAGGGAGGACGCTATATGTAGATCCTTGTAATCGGTTCCCCCGTTTCTACCCCATCATCCCTCCACAATCTTCAGTAAAAATTTACATGCATGTGATATTAGTGATATTGTTGGATAAATTCTTCACTCTGTGTGGTGACCTTTCTTTGAAATGGGCACAAATATAGGTCTTTTCCAGTCAGTTGCCAGGTGGCTGTCTTCCAAATTTCCTGGCATAGATGAGTGAGTGCTTCCAGTGCTTCATCAGCTTGTTGAAACATTTCCGCTCCTATTCGGCCAACCAATTCCTGGAGCCTTGTTTTCCACTAATGCCATTAGGGACACATGGATTTATTTAGTATCCTTGGTTCTTGATAACATGCTACTTCTTGAAATGTTTGGAGGTTAACTAGTTCTTTTTGCTACAGTGGCTTTGTATTCCTTCCATCTTCTTTTGACACTTAATCCTTATATAGTTTGCCAATAGATTTCTTCAATATTTCAACTTGAGTTTTGAAGCCCCTCCCCCCAAGTTCTTTTAGCTTGAGATATACTGACTGTGCTTTTCCTTTATGGTTTTCTCACTCCAAGTCTTTGGACTTTCCGTTGTAATACTTTACTTTGTCTCCTTGAACTGCCCTGTAATGTCATAATTTATTTCATTTGCTTTGAGATTAAGTTTCAGCGTCTTTTCTAGCATCCACTTTGGTCCTTTCATTTCTTTAAGTAACGGTGACCTTTTGCCTTCATGTATGATGCACTTGATGTCATGCCACAGCTCTCAGAATTTTTATTATTAGTCTAATGTGTCAGGTGGAATACACAAGGTTATATTTTGGCTCTAATGGATTTGCTTTATTTATCTTCAACTTCAATGTGAACTTGAGAAGTTGATGGTCTGTTCCACAGTCAGCCCCTGCCTAGATTTGTCTGCTAATACTGAACTTCCCCTTTGTCTCTTTGAAGAGATGTAATCAATTTGATTCTTATGTTTTCTGTCTGCGGAGATCTATGTGTAGTCTCTATTTATGTTGTTGGAAAAAAGAACACATTTGCAAGAAGTTGTTGTTCTGTCACGCAACCTTAACCTTTGTTTCTATCACCAAGGCCATATTTTCCAACTACCGCCTTTTCCTCTTTGTTCACAACTTCTGGAATTCCAACCATCAATAATTATTGCATCTTTTATCAATTTCAGAGGGAAGTAGTTGGTAGAATTCTTCAGTTTCTTCATCACTCGCTTTAGTGGTTCATTCTTAACTTTGAATAATAATTGTATTAGCTGGATGTCCCTTTAGGCATGAAGGTATTATCCTATCACAAGACAGAATTTTACTTCAAGAGCGAACTCGAGATGTTCCTTTTGACAATGACTGAAACACCATTCTCTTCACTTTGACACTCTCAGCACGAGAAGTCATCGTAAGACTTTCCGATTCAAAATGTCAGTACCAGTCCATTTCATCTCACTATGCCAGCACGATCCATCTTCATATGCCTATTCAATTTTTGACAGCTTCAAATGTTCCTAGTTTCATACTTCCTGCATCCCATGTTCCAATTATGAATAGATGTTTGCAGCTGTTTCTTCTTATTTTGTGCCACGCCCCCTCAGGAAATGCAGCTCCTGGTAGCTTTACTCCATCCACATCGCTGTGGTTGACTCGCTTTGAGGAAGCATCCTGTCGGTTTTATTCTGAGGGCCTGCAACCAGCGGGTTCCTGGTTCAGTTCTCTCGCTGACCATGCTCTGCTGCTCTTCATTGGGTCTTCAGCAGATAAGTCCTCAGCAGTGGACCGTTGGTTTCTTCTTTGGAGTCTGTTCTCAGTCTAGTTGCTCCATGGAAAGCCGTTCATCTCGAGTGACCCAGGAGGCATTTGGAGTACCAGTGGCATCACTTGTAGCATCACAGCAACGTGCAAGTCACCGCAGTACCACAGACCAGTGACAGCTCACAGGTAAATGAGGTGATTAAAAAACACCCTGCTGAGGGTGTGGGAGGCCTGGTAAGGTGTGATCGAGGGCAGTGTAACCAAGAAGAATTACTGAAATCCAAATGAAGGCTGAACATGATAGTGGGACAAGAGGAAATTAAAAGGAAATAGAAGAAAGAACTAGGAGGCAAAGAACATTCCTAAAGGTCCAAATAAAGGCATGTACATACATATATTTGTATATGAGGATGGGGAAAGAGGTCTATGTGCCTATATTTATCTTTAGTATTAAGGTAACAGATGGACATTGGGCCTCCACTCAAGTACTCCCTCAATGCAAGAACACTTTGTTCTATTAAACTGGAATTCTATGATGCTCACTTTCCCAACACGATCATTGAAAACAAAGCAGGTGCATAAGCAAATGTGGTGAAGAAAGCTGATGGAGCCTGGCTAGCAAAAGATATGGTATCTAGGGTCTTAATGGCTTGAAGGTAAACAAGCAGCCATCTAGCTAAGAAGCAACATAGCCCACATAGAAGAAGCACACCAGCCTATGTGATCACAAGGTGTCGAACGGATCAGGTATTAGGCATCAAAGACAAAAAATCAAATCATTGTGAATGATGGGAAACACAGATTGGGGACCCAAGACCCATCTGTAGGCAACTGGATATCCCTTTACAGAAGGTTCGCGGGGAGGAGATGAGCCAGTCAGGGTGCAGTGTAACAACAATGAAACATACAACTTTCTTCTAATTCCTAAATGCTTCTTCACACACACACCCCACTCCGACTATCATGATCCCAATTCTACCTTACAAATCCGGCTAGACCAGATCATGTACACTGGTACAGATAAGAACTGGAAACACAGGGAATCCAGGACAGATACCCTTCAGGACCAGTGGTGAGAGTGGTGATACAGGGAGGGTGGAGGGAAGGTGGGGTGGAAAGGGTGAACCAATTACAAGGATCTACATATAACCTCCTCCCTAGGGGATGGACAACAGAAAAGTGGGTGAAGAGAGATGTCGGACAGTGTAAGATATGACAAAATAATAATAATTTATAAATAATCAAGGGTTCATGAGAGAGGGGAGTGAGGGGAAAATGAGGAATTGATACCAAGGGCTCAAGTAGAAAGCAAATGTTTTGAGAATGATGATGGCAACAAATGTACAAATGGGCTTGATATGATGGGTGTATGTATGGATTGTGATAAGAGTTGTACGAGCCCCCAATAAAGTGATTAAATAAAAAAAGAAGGCAACATATTTTAATAAATACACAGCAGACTGTGCTAATAATAAAAAAAATACTCTGGCTTGGGACAGGCATACCTGAGTCCTCAAAGTGACAGCCTTGCTTTATAACTTTAAGTAGGTTTTCGGCACCATATTTGCCCACTTGCTTTAGTACATCTATCCATCATTCTACTAATCTATTGATCCATCTCATTTTTTAAAATGCATCCTAGGTGTGTGTGTGTGTGTGTGATCACCCCATTAACTTCCCACCACTCCCTGATCTTCGTAGGATAGGGTCACATGCATCATACTTATATTAATTTAAAGCTCCACAAGACAAGTGTCATCGCTGCTCCAAATGGGAGTGGAGGAAAAACTGATCAAACATTTGGAGAGATAGAGATGTAGAAGGATGAGAACCAGTGGATGCAGGGTCAGGGAGAGGATGGGCTAGAAAGTCCAGGGGGAAACAAAAGCTTTAATATCAAGAAAATGCAGTATATTACTTGGCTGGCTGACAAAGTTTATGTAGCCATATCAACATACACCCAGATTATTGATTTTCTTATAAACAGGTACAATGGAGCAGAGCACAGGCAGGGTGGGCGCCACCCCAGCGCACTCTGGGATCGCGGATCCCGGCGGGCGCGGACAGATGAACGGACACACGGACGCCCACTGGACCACCGGGCTGTGCAAGAGCCAGCGATGATTCTAACTAATGTCGCCCTGCGCCGCGGCCATGCGGGCCTGCAGCTCCAGCAGCAGCGCTGGAGTATCCCAGCCTATGGCAGGCATCTGATGAACCAGAAGGACACCTCCCCTGCCATTCTGCTGCCCCTGAGGACCCCTACCGCCGGAGCTGGTCCTCTCACTCCACCGACTCGGCCATCTCCTCAGAGTCTGGGGACACCTACTACAGGTGAACAGGGGGTGGGCAAGTCCTCTATGGCCAGCATCTTTGCTGGCGTGCACGACAGTGTGGACAGCGACGTCCTGGGAGAAGATACCTGTGAGCGAACCCTGGCCAAGAGAGCGCAACAACTATACTGCTGGACATGTGGGAAAATAAGGGAGAGTGCGTGGCTCCAAGACCACTGCGTGCAAGCTGGGGGTGCCTGCCTGATTGTCTACTCCATCACAGACGCGCCAGCATTGAGAAGGCGTCAGAGCTGCGCATCCAGCCCCGCAGGGCCCGGCAGACAGAGGACAGCCCTGTCATCTTGGTTGGCAACAAAAGTGACTTGGTGCGGTGCCGAGAAGTGTCTGTCTCAGAAGGGAGAGCGGGTGCTGTGGTGTTCGACGGCAAGTTCATGGAGACCTCGGCCGGCCGCTGTCCAGCACAACGTGAAGGAGTTGCTGGAAGGCATTGTGTGCCAGGCGCGCCTCCAGCGGGACAGCCAAGAGAAGCATAAGAGGAGGCTGGCCTACCAGAAAAGGAGGGAGGGCATCCCCAGGAAAGCCAGGCGCTTCTGGGGCAAGATTGTGGCCCCAAACAACAAGAATATGGCCTTCAAACTCAACTCCAAGTCCTGCCATGACCTCTCTGTGCGCTAGGTGCCCAGCTTTACGTCACCCTGATGTCCTCCTGGATGGACATCGCCGAAGGCTGTTGGGACCGATTCTCAATCCATATTAGATTGGATACTCATGTATGTTTAGATGTGGCTTACCCCATGGCAGTTGGGAATGACGGTGTTGGCCTCATGGACAACACGATGCATGAGAAATGAAAGATCCTTGTAAAAAGTCAGTATTTATTCACAGGAAAAGACTGGTCCTTGCTCCTTGAGCACCAGAGACTCATGAGAGGACCTGCCTGGAGTCCTCTCTCCTTTGGACAATCAAGAGAGGAAGGCACAAGAGAAGGTCTGGACAAAAATCTTCCCATTATGAGAACCCCCACCCCCCAACCCCAGTGTTCTGAGAGGCGTTTTTGAGGCCCGTGGGTCACACACACATATAGGAGACTTGTCAGGGGTTCAGTCATAGGCGAGCTTTCTACTTAGCGTGTATCCCCAGGGTGCCAGACTACAGAACTGAGCTCATCAGCTGATGACTAGTACCTTCGTAAACCTGTGACAAGAGATGATGGACCATGCTGGACACTAAAGCTGAGCACGCAGTTTGCGCTCCGGGGAATCCAGACATTTGCAGAACTGGGAACTGAGATATTGACAACAGACGGGTTCAAAGATTATAGCTTCACTTTCATGTCGTATAGTTTTGGTTCTTTTCTTAAATCCAGGAGAAGGTAAATGTGGCCAAATTCCATTAGAGGAATCACCTTTTATGTGTTTTTATTTTTTAAATCACCGAGCCATCAAAAACATTTTTTAATTGGAATTATTGATAACCTGAAGTGCACGATGCCGATTTTTAAAAATCGTGTCAGCTGTCTGAATTTTGATAAACACACAACATGAGCACTTTCATGTTTTGGGTTGATCCTTGTATGCCACAGCTCTGCTCAATCATTATTTTGAAAAATAGCCACCATTTTAATATTTGATAAAGAATATTTATGAACATATTTCTTGATAGGAAAAATTGTCTATTTTACTACCATTTCTATATTTTTTCAGAATATACAAGTTTATATCTATATGTCTTATAATGAAAGAAATAAAATATTTGAGGAAAAACAAAAAACAAAACAGATATAACCGTTTTAGAAGGATGTAAGGCAGTGCAAGGAATCGGAAGCCTTCCTAGGTCTTATCTGTAGAGTTGCCGAAGCAAGAAACAGCAGCTAATGGGAATGTGAAAGCAATCAGTGGCAGGGTGAGGATTTGGAGGTGATGTCAAAGGGAGGGTAGAGCATGACCCCACAAAGGAAGCCTCACTGTCCTTTGCCAAGAGCTTCCAGAAAATTCAAGACCTCACTGTCGTTGGGTCAGTCTAGCTCAGAGCAACCCCATAGGACAAAGGAGAAGGGCCCCTGAAGGTTTCGGAGGCTGCATATGTTGAGGGAGCAGATAGCCTCATTTTCTGCCCGTGGAGTGGTCGATGGTTTCAAACTGCTGACTGTGAGGTTAATAGATGAATTCATAACTCATTGAGCCACCAGGGCTCTGGGCCTGAAAAATGGATCTATAAATAGTGTGCGTGTTTTGCAAAAGCTCCCTATCACAGACCTTCGACGGCTTCAACAGCAGGTTGAGACTTGCCTATTTGTATAACGGGGATTTTCTTTGAGGTCAGCGTGATCATATGTATTAAGGATGAAGCCGGATCAGGTCAGGGATTAGGAATTAACTGGTGGGGCAGCGTTTCACCCAAATGCAAACCTATTTACTGTATGTAAAAGCAAAACATTTCTTTGAGGATGCAGGGGACTCCCCTGTGTCACTGTGCAGTGCATCCTTGGGGAGAGAGAGACCTGGAGCACAGAGCCCTTCCATTTGCTTGGACGAGGCAATGCGAACAGCACGAGTGTTAATTAGTTAGGGGTTTGCTGGCTATGCCAAGGCCACAGAGGGGATGTTATCACTCTTCCCTACAGCTCTTCATCACCTGCGCCTCCCAGAGAACGACCACTTCACATAATGAGCCATCTGAAGTCCCCGGTGATGGTGACTGAACAAAGGAAGTTTGCGGACGCTCAGAGGAAGTCTCAGACACAGTGCTGCTGCTGTTTCAGAAAGCCCAATGCGGGCCACAGGGAGCTCAGCCTTCTGGGAAGGGCTGTGGGGAAGGGGCTATGAGGAGCCAGAGTTGGGGGCTGAGAGGGAACTCTGTG
This sequence comes from Tenrec ecaudatus, assembly GCF_050624435.1. Lineage (NCBI taxonomy): Eukaryota > Metazoa > Chordata > Mammalia > Afrosoricida > Tenrecidae > Tenrec > Tenrec ecaudatus. The sequence continues at coordinate 41,581,953 of NC_134543.1, forward strand.
ACTGCCCATCAGACTGAATTTAAGGCCATCGAAGTCACCAAGTGTCCATATGCGGGTGTAGTCTGGCATCCCTCTTATCGGTGATTCGATGAGGAATTGTCACAGAGTGAAGCCACTCAAGACCCATAAACCACTACGTGAGCAATGGAGCTAAATTACAGTGGAGGGAAAAGAGGGAGGGTGGAAGTGTGGGGGAGAACCATGTAAAAATCTCATGAATAAAAAGCACATCGATTCGGTAGGCTTTAGTTTTATTAAGACATTTTCCCTATTCTTTGTAGGCAGTAAAGTATACATATGCATGAGCAGTTTGATACATTTTTTTCACTCACCTCTTTCTAAAGATTCAAAACAGGAAGCCAAAAATGAGAGTAAAAGACAGGATGGGTGCGGCTGTATTCTGCTCAGTCACCCTCTAGTGACCGGGAGCTATGATGCTCTGGCACACACCTGATGGTGGAGTGAGATTGCGTCACCCTCGAATGATCTCCACTTCTGGAAGGTTCCATTAGCAATGTCTCTGGCAGGACCCCCAGCGAAGATACTTGCATGGTTGCAGCCAGAATCATCTGTTAAGGCCATGAAAGACTTCAAGTCCAGGCTGTCTAAGAAAAAGGTCTTGGAGCTACTAAACAAGAGCAAGCAAACAAACACGAACCACCAAACTCACTGCCATCGGTCTTTGCTGGATTTCAGCGATCCCTGTCTTTTTGGAAGACTCAGAATCTTGAGCCGACTGACATGAGCACTGTGTTGTTTAGATTCTTGGAAAGCCCAGACTAGGTTAACAAAATCCGTTTTCATGATCTATTGTTGTCTAACAATTTACTACAAGCTTAGCCACTTAAAACAACATACACTTATTGTCACACAAACCTGCGGATTATAAACCGGGACGTGGCTTAACTGGGTCTTCTGTTTATGGGTTTCTTATGATGCTGCAATCAAGATGTTGACTGGAGCTGTGGTCTCATTTCAAGGCTGGACTATGGAAGGATCTGCTTCCAAGTAGGTGGCTGCCAAGGTGGTTCTTGGCAGAATTCTGTTCCTTGTAGCTGTTCAACTTCAGCCTTCTTCTTCTTCTTGTTCTTCTTTTTTATTTTATTTTTTTTTTATGACTGTGGGTTAGGGGCTGCCGTCCTAGGGGGTTGTGGGCTGGAGGTTAACCCTGCATTGGGCATCCATAACATGACTGCTTGCTTGAACTAAGTGAACAGGAGGGAGAAAATGCTAGCAAGAGAGATAGAATAATCTCACATAATGAAATAACGGAAATATCATACCATCACTTGGTTCATCTTGTAATAGCGAGAAGCAAGTCACAAGGTGTGCCCATAACCAAGGGACCGGATTGCAAAGTGTAACTAACAGGAGTTAAAAGCTGTCTTCGAACCTGTCTGCGGTGTCTACGCCTGGCCCTCAATGATTCATCCTTCCTTTATGTTTCTTCTTACAAGCAAAGTGCATCCCTTAGCTTCCAAGATCTCTGAGAGCTGCTTCTGAGAGGCCAGACTTTTCACCATCTAAATCAGTTCCTTGTGCACATGGCTCTTCATGTGTCGTCTCTTGAGATCTACCGAGTTTTGAAACGATGGAAGTCAATACTGGCAACCGCCCCTTTCCACAGCATACAATCGTGCAACAGGCCAAGGAGGCTAGCTAACGCGCCTCCATTCCGCTGCAGGCAACGGGAGCTACTAAGATGTCCTAGAAACAGTTTGGGCTTAGCTTTTGGTTCTGCCTCTGAGACTCTTGGGCACCTTGCTCTACCTGGGAGTCATCCATCTCTCTCATGAACGTACAGCGGAGGAGCTTTAGCCACCTGTGTCTGGTCAACAGAATCTTAGTAGTCCAACTAGCTTTATACTTTCAGCTCAAGCTGGTAATATTTTTGGTGAAATAACTTTCTCTCATCGCTTCTCGGCCTTTTGGCTAAGATCAAGTGTAGAAATAACTTTCTCCCAATGTGTGGGACGTTCATAGATTTATTTGGGAGACTAGCCTCCCCCACAATCACATGGGTCCAAAGAGGTGGTTGTGTAATTGAGGGGTAAGTTAAAGAGATAAGACAAAACATGCAAAGGCTCACCTTGTCCATGCTTAACTGGAACCAGAATGAGACTGTACTTTAGTCTCTCACAGACTTATATAATCTCGGGCAAGTAAGCCATGTTAAGATCATACATAACAGGAAGAGGTTGTATTGAAAAGCATACATGTAGCAAGAAGGGGGTGCGATAGGAGTATACATTCAATAGGAAGGGGTTGTACTAGGGGCATACGTGTGACAGGAAGGTACATTGGGATCAAGATGGGCAGGCTCTAGAGCAGTAGTTCTCAACCTGTGGGTCACGACCCCTTTGGGGGGTTGAACTGCCCTTTCACAGGGGTCCCTTAATTCATAACAGTAGCAAAATTACAGTTATGAAGTAGCACCAAAAATAATGTTATGGTTGGGGTGGGGGGTCACCACAACATGAGGAACTGTATGAAAGGGTCACAGCATGAGGAAGCTTGAGAACCACTGCTCTAGGGTCAAGATGGCAGCCTAACCTTGGTCTTCCCTGAGTTGGCTTGACCTTAGGTTCTTTGAATTCTTCTCCAGGGGAACAATATATGATCCTTATCAAAAAGGAGTGGACCCGATTGCTTTTGATGGCAGACAACCTGCGGCAGATAACCTTCAAGCATACATAGTAGCAGCTATGTGTCTGCAAGTAGCACCTTAAATTGGCAGTATTATGGGGGGACATCGTGGGGGATAATTTTACTTAGGAGAATGTGAGTGGGCCGCATTTCCAACCCGCGAACATGACTTTTCCCTCCATGGGAACCCCAGCCTCCCAACCTCCTTAGCAGATAAATGGTGAGAGTTTGTCCAACTACGCTCTTCCTGGTTTCCAGTTTCTCACAGATTTCACTGGGATCCACGTCATCCCTCAGTAGAGTTCAGCGAAGCCCCCTCTAACTTGGACTCCTGATCAGATGGCGGAGGCCCAGAGCGGCTTTGATTTCAAGTGCTTCCCTGATTTCCTTGAAAGGATCTGGGAGGCACGCGCTGCATGTCCTAAAAGGGCCCTTTGTGTGACTCACTACACTGCTCTAATTCTTTGATCTTTCTCGAGATTTTAACAAAAGGTGATATAGTCACAATCTTGCCTTTTTCTCCTTGTCATGTTTTCCTGACTGCACCAGGAACCCATTTCTTAATTTTAGTGTTGTTTTTTGGATCATCCGAGAGGATAAATCTTTTCAAAAATAATTAAGATGTGATTTGTGATTTAACACTTTCTCAGTTTCTTTCTCTCATCCTCTCCTCCCAGTTTACAGCACACAATAAGAAGAAACCAGGCAGACCCTTCTTCACTTTGACTGGAATCTCTAGCTAAACAGCCAAGTTCATTATTGACATGGTCTGCCTTCCGTATAATTGCCGCAGACAACTTTGCGAAGCGTTCTGCCTTTCCATAGCAAACCGCTCCCACCGCCCCCCTTTCTCCAATTTCCAAGAATGTACTCCTGGGGATTTAGCCTTTTTCAATCATGCCTCTCAAAATTCTTCCAACCTCTGCTTGGTTCCAAAACTACTCGCTCATGTTTCTGCATTGTTCCAGCAGGATCCCACTTTCAGTGACGATAGACTTGGGTAAACTTTGACACCCTCAGTGTGGCGCGAAGCTCGCCAGGCTCTCAGCAGGGTGTTCCACTTAAGAACACATATTTGATGATAGTTTTATTCGGGGAAAGGATATGACCTCCATTCCTGTTGTCCCATCCTCATGGACAGATTTATTTTCTTTGCACACGTATTGGTTTTGTGAAGTTCCCTCTCTCTCTGCTGAGCTGGTAGGGAAAATTCCCTTGTAGGAAAGACATTGGGTAGGAATCCTGGGTGTGGAATTTCTGGGAAATATCTAGGAGGACTTCACGGAATGAGGATGGCTTAGGGGGTATTACAAATAAGATATGGAAAGACAGGTTTGTACTCTGTGATCCCTGACTCATCCGAACACGTGTGGATTTCCCAGCAGGCCCTTGGACTGTTGCCTGTATGTTTCCTCCAGCAGTTTGACCTTTAAGCAAGATGAGCAGTCTCTCATGGCTGCTCCCTGGGGTGGCAGTCAGGCACACTAACATCCTAACAGGATGTGCACGCTCCAGGCCATAAAGCCCTCCTGGCAACTCGGATCTGGTTCTAACAAGCCCAGATGGCAGTCTGCCACCATGACCTACGCCTGCTCTTGGGAAGATGGACTGCAGGTGAGTCTTGTGACTCCATCACACAGCTCAGGAGTGCTGTTGACATCCATGTTTGCTCCCTAGAATGTTTCTTTACAGCAAATAACAGAATGACAGTGCTACCCTTAGGATCATGCCTGTCTCACTTGGTATGCTCATATGAGTCTAATTCAGCATGATATCATGAATGCCACAGGCATGTCCTTACATCTCAGCTAGCCAGTGAAGGATTGCTACTTCACAAGTGAGGAGCACCCTTAGAGGTGCCCCCATTTCATCTAGGTCCCTTAGTTTTAGTCAGAACCTTGTTATCCCCAGTTATGCAAATATGTTCTCATTCGCTTTTGAAAGATTCATTTTTACTCCATTGTCAATTAGGAAGGTTCCCTCGGGTCATGGGTGGCTCCGCTTTGTAATTACCCCTGAGAGCCTTTGTCCAACTTCCCCATCAGTTTTAATTAAAATTCATGATCTGTTTCCCTTTTTAGAGGGGATAGGAGACAGGGCTCGCAGGGACAGGGTCATGTGGGTAACAATAATTTTAGTTGATGTGAGAAACAGGCAGTCTTAGAGTCTCTTGCTAACAAAAAAGGTAGAAAAATGATTCTTAGTTTATTAACTCTTCAGGTGGAGATTCCCGTTCAGGTTAAGTATAGGGCATTATTAAGGGTCGTCATGCCTGGAGTGTGACTCGCCTAGAGCCAGTGGATTGGGAAAGCAGGTCGTTTCTTCAGCGTTGCCCTTCTGTTCCCAAGAGCAGCCTGGCCTTCTTTCTTGTTCTACGTCCTAGAATGTAGGCGATATGGCAGAGATGTGAGACGCTGTTTGCCATATAACAACTCTGAAAAGATCATCTACTCTTCCCATGCTGCTTCATGAGAGAGAAGTGGGCCCAGAGAAGCTCTTTGGATCTGGTGTCACGGGATCAGAATAACTATTGCAAGACCTTGGAAATCAAAGAGGGTCAAGGCAGGGGCTAGAAGCTGTCTGGGCCCCATGCACACCAGGCATGAGGCTGAAGGAGGAGCAAAGCCCGGTCGATATGAAGAGTTTAATTCTCTTTTGTAAGATGAGTCTGTGCTGTCTTGGGTGAAAAATGCATACTTGCCGGGGCAAGACTTGCTTACCCTTAGATGATGTATGGGAACCACAGCCATGGCAGTGGGAGCCTGATGCATTTAGGCACGGGCTTTGGAGGTTTCCAAGGGGAAAAGGGAGAGTCCCAGCCCTCTTAGCCAGACATAATGAGAAATGCCAAAGGGGGTTGTGGTTAGCAGGGTAGAAGGAAATGGAAAGGGAAGTTTCTGATAATGGTGATAGACCAAGTTGGGCATGGATAGTCATGAAGGATGTGATGGTAACGAGTGTCATTAAACTGTACCTAAAACTATTAAATTGACAACATATACTTTATTGCCAATTATAATCATTGACTTTTTTTTAAGAGTCAACTAACATTTATTGAATACCCAGACACAGTGCCAAGAACGCTCATGCTATATACATGGAAAGTACGTGTTTATGTTTTCAGATTACTAAAATTAGGCTTGCTCACATCAAATCCATAATGCATAGGAGAGACTTGTCAGAGTTCTAGTTCTAGGGCAATGTTCATTTGCTGTTGTTTGAGGTGTGAAACATTCTCATTTATGTTAGGTCCCATTTTAAGGAGACCTGGTGGTATAGTAGTTACGTGTTGCGCCGTGATCCTCAGAGACAGCTGTTCGAAACTACTGGCTACTCTGTGGGAGAAAGACAGGGCAGTTTGCTATTGTAAAGAGTTAGTCTCAGAAACTCACACGGGCAGTTCTACCTTGTTCTATAGCAGAGGTCTTCAAACTACAGTCCGTGGGCCACATGCGGCCCGTGGAGGACATTTATCTGGTCCGCCAGGTGTTTTTGGCCATTTGTTTTTTTACTTCAAAATAAGATATGTGCAGTGTGCATAGGAATTTGTTCATAGTTTTTTTTTCTGGTATGCAGGATGTATTTTCTTTTTCTATTTCCTAGTTCTTTTATTTTTATTTATTTTAATCATTTTATTAGGGGCTCATACAATTCTTATCACCATCCATACATATACATCAATTGTGTAAAGCACACCTGTACATTCATTGCCCTCATCATTCTCACATAGTTTTTTTTTTAAAATTATTGTGCAGCCCTCCAATGGTCTGAGGGACAGTGAACTGACCCCCTGTATAAAGATTTTGAGGACCCCTATTCTCTAGGGTCAGTATGAGTCAGCTGTGACTTGATGGGAGCGACTTTGTTTATTTGTTTTATCTTTTAATGTTTATCCTTTTGTTATTTTATTAAGTGACCCACGTGGAAGGCCAAGCCTGAGAGGCCCTCTGCTCATTCTCCTACGAATGTTATTATTTTAGCTTTCCCATTTAGGTTTTTAACCTAGTTTAAATTTGCTTTGGCGTATGATGTGAGGCATGGATTCTATTTAATTTTTCTGCATGAGATAATCCAAATTTCCCAGCACCAATAATGAAAGAAACTCTAATTTTCCCATTGACTGGATATAGCACCTTGTAAAAAAATCAGCAGACCATAGAAATGTGGGTTTATTTATGGATCTTTTATTCTATTCCATTGATTTATGTGTCTGTTGTTATACCAGTGCCAGGCTGTTTGGGTGATGGTCGCTGTATAGTATGCTTTGTAATCAGGAAGTGTGTGCTGTTTTAATGTAGTTGAGTTCTCTTGTATTTCCGTCAGGAGTCTTGGTGGTATAGGGGTTGTGCTTTGGGCTGCGATCCACAAGGTCAGCAGTTTGAAACCACCAGGTGCTCCATGGAAGAAAGACGGGCCTTCTAGTCTCACAAAGACTTACAGGCTCAGAAACTCACAGGGACAGCTGCACCCTGTCCCATGTGGTTGCTGTGAGTGAGTGTGAGTTTTGTTACTACATATAAGGTTGAAGATTGATTTTCCAATTTTTGGGAGCAAGGATTGTGTTGAATCTGTAGATTCCTTTGGGTAGTATTTGATGTCTTAACAATATTAAGGACACTAATTCATAAGCATGAAAGATTTTCCCCATTTATTTAAGCCCTCTTTAATCCCTTTCAGCAGTGCTTTAGAGTTTTCACTGTACTAAGGGGGCTTCAAAGAGTTCATTGAAAATTTCCATTATGTTTTAATTCCATTCCCCACGAACTTCTTGAAGACCCCTGGCATGAATCCTTTCCATTCCTGGTTAGATTTACTCTCTGAGATGCTATGATACATGGAATTGTTTCCATAATTAACCTGTCAGATTTCCCCCGCTGATGGATAGAAAGGAGAGGAGTTGGGCTGTAGCTTATTTGGTATTATTTTCCAGTCTGGATTCCCTACCTCTCTATAGGACAAAATCAGTGGGAAACAAACAACCAACAGACGCAGCCATTGAGTCCATTCTGGCGCACAGTGATCCTAGAGGACAGGATAGAACTCCCTGTGGATGTCCAAGACTGTGGTTGTTGATAGAAGTAGAAAGCCACATCTTTCACCTATAGAGGAGCTGCTGGTGGATTTGAAACACTGACTTTGTGATTGGCAGCCCGCTTGGAGCCACTACACGGCAAGGGTTCCTTAACTGAAAACAGCCAAACTACTACCCTGGCCTGATATAGATTGTAGCTTGGCTACTGATTGGAAGGTCAGAAATTCAAGTCCACCCAAAGGTGCCTCAGATGAAAGAACTTGGCTATTTCCTTCTGAAAAACTAGCCATTGAGAACTCGGTGGGATATTCACATGGGGTCACCATGAGTTGAAATTGATTTGAGGCAACTTCTGAATCGCCATTGGTTGATCTGGAGGAAAAAATATCCACTATCCATTCCTAGTTAGTCATAATGATCAAAACTGAGATAGTTTATTGTGCCAACCTTGCCAATAAACACAGGTGGGGTTAATTGAAGGGCAGAGAGATAAGTGGTTTGGTGAGCCTCGCCTTTCAAGTTTTTGGGTCTCTTGCTTTCTGATGGTCGGACCAGGGTGCATCTGCCTTTGCCAGTTCCCTGATTCAGCTGGCAAGGCTCACTTCCTGTAAGACATCCTTGAAGAGAAGCCACCTGGATGTACCCTGGTGCAGCCCTGGGTGCTGGAGCACCTGTGTGGAGACCCCTGACAGCACTTAGATGCTTACACGTTCACTGATTTGACTTTCCTTCTGCAGTCGGTGTCATTGTGTGTGTTTTGTGAGATGGAGGAGGACTTTGTGGATTGGTGTCGGACATATGGGCTGATGTTGGACTTGTGGGCTTGGGCAGCACTGGGTTGGGATGTTTTCTTAATGTACACCTACCCTTTATATACAACTCTCTCATATATATGAATTTCTGTGGATTTGTTTCTCTAATGTACCCAGACCAACATAAAAACCCAAACCAAACTCAACCGCCATTGAGTCAATGCTGACTCATAGCAAATCTATAGGGCAGGGAAGAGCTAGCCCATGTGAGTTTCCGAGACTGTAACTCTTCATGGGAGTAGAAAGCTTCGTCTTTATCCCGCAGAGTGGCTGGTGGTTTTAAGCTGGTGACCTTGCAGGTAGTAGCCCAACTCGTAACCACTACACCACCAGGTTTCCTAGCTATAATGAAGAATCTATAATTTTTCTCCAGTGATATGCTCACAGCTGCTGGAGTAGGTTGTGGATCTGAATTCTAGCCAGGGACAATTTTGTGAAAACATTATTGAAATAGAACAACTTACTGAAGACAGGTTTTCGGAAGAGAGAGAGAGAGAGCAACCTGGTAGCCATGAAACCTGGGTTTCCATTTCAACAGTTCTATGAATTTATTGTGTAGTATATTTTTGAAGGACTTTTGACTACTCAGTATCTGAACCCTGCCTACAAAGCTTCATCTCCTAGCCACCATGTCTCTGGGCTTTAATCGAATATGTAACACAAGAGACATCCCTTCACTGCCCACTGGTTCCACGAAGGGCTTCAATGTCCAACGGAGGAGCCACAAACAAAGCTGCTCACTGTCACGGGTCTAGGCCATTCCTGCTCTGCTTATTCTCTGAGCCTGTTCTGCAGTCTGCCTATTTACTTGGTCGTAATCTGACATCCTTGCAATACATTTAATTCTCTTCAGCCAGCCAGAGTTGTTTTCTCTTGTTTGCACAACCGTGTAATTTTGTAAAAACCAACCTTTCTGCTGTTCCGTTTCACATTAATTTACTTGGGGTCCTAGAGTGAAAGATGGATAGCTAAAAGGATCAGAGGCCTGACCAAGAGGTTAGAGCACAAACATGCTGAGACTTCTCTCACGATCCGGAGGTGAAAGGCTAGGAGAAAAGAGCAGTCAGAACATATGGTCAATTATTCATGACGCACAGGTTGTAAAAGCAGATGACTGGAGACAACCAAGCAATAGGGGATTCCTAGAGCAAACTACGAGGAGCTCTGGTGGTGTAGTGGGCTTACGCACTGAGCTGCTAACCAGAAGGTTGGTGGTTCTAAACTACCAACTGCTCTGGAGAAAAAGATAAGGTTGTTTGCTCCCATAAAGATTTAAAGTCTCAGAAACTCAAAGAGCAGCTCTACTCTGTCCTATAAGGTTGCCATAAGTAGAAATCAACTTTGTGGGAGTGCATTTTGGAGAATACACCAAAGAATCCTAAATAAAGGTAGTAACATAGAATAAAAGGAAATCATTGAATAGATAAAACAAGACCTCTAGGTTATGAAGAAAGCAGCCCCCAATAAAATGATTAAAAAAGAAAAAAGCAGTAGTCAAAGAAATTATACAATATGCTTGTGTTTCCTAAGAGGGGAAATAAGATTTATCTTTATATTTCTATATATTGACCAAGTAAAACATTGCAAGTATAAATAATAAATTAATATAAACAGTTACCAGCAGGGTTTGGGGGTAAAAGAGGGAGATAGGAGTAGGGTAAAGGAAAGACTTTTAATATTTACTTGCTTTTTAAATATATATAAATACATGAAGGTAAGTAAAAAAATAAGTATTGCCACAAAGATGAAAATATCTAAATGTGAAGAAGAGCCTTGTGGTGTAGTGGTTACATTTTGGGTTACTAACAGTAAGATCAACAGTTCAAAACCACCAGCAGCTCCTTGGGAGGAAGACAAACTTTTCTACTCCCATGGAGAGTTACAGTCTCCACATGCCGGGACACAAGCCAAGTCTGAGTGAATTCAAGCCTACAGAGGTCACTCAGGCTTTTCCCTTATCACTCTGCCATAAAGCTGGAAACCCACCAAGAAAGATGAAAACAAAACAAACAAACAACAACAACAAAACAAGAGCAAACACTTGGAGGATGAATACATTTCTTCTTGAAAAGGAGTGTTTACAGCGGCCATCTAGCTAAGAAGGATCAAAGCCCACATAGAAGAAGCACACCAGCCTGTGCAATCATGAGGTGTCGAAGGGATCAGGTATCAGGCATCATCAGAACAAGAAATCATATCATAGTGAATGAGAGGGGGAGTGCGGAATGGGGACCGAAAGTCCATTTGTAGGCCACTGGACATCCCCTTACAGAAGAGTCTTGGGGAGGAGATGAGCCAGTCAGGGTGTGATGCAGCAACAGTGAAACATACAACTTTCCTCTAGTTCCTAGGTGTTTCCTCCTCCCCCACTATCATGATCCCAATTCTACCTTGCAAGTCTGGCTAGACCAGAGGATGTACACTGGTACAGATAGGAACTGGAAACACAGGGAATCCAGGGCAGAAGATCCCTTCAGGACCAGTGGTATGAGTGGCAATACTGGGAGAGTGGAGAGAAGGTGGGCTGGAAAGTGGGAACCGATTACAAGGATCTACATGTGACCTCGTCCCTGGGGGACAGACAACAGAAAAGTGGGTGAAGGGAGATGTCGGACTGGGCAAGATATGACAAAATAATAATTTATACATTATCAAGGGTTCATGAGGGAGGGGGGAGCGGGGATGGAGGGGAACAAATGAGGACCTTAGGTGGAGAGCAAATGCTTTGAGAATGATGAAGGCAATTAATGTACAAATGTGCTTTACATAATTGATGTGATAAGAATTGTATGAGCCCCTAATTATGGATTGTGATAAGAATTGTATGGATTGTGATAAGAATTGTATGAGCCCCTAATAAAATGATTTAAAAAAACAAAAACAAACAAGAAAATCACCAAAAATCAAGTTGTCTGTACACTTTCATTCAAATCACACAAAAAGTTTTTAAAAGAGAAATCACAGCCAAGAAATCTAAAGGGGGAGAGTTTCACTCTGCCACATGAGGTTGGTTTCTATGGGTGGGAAAGAGGCTGGGGATGGGGGAGAGCTTAAGTCCTATGACTGTTCTCTCCCTCTCTCTCTTGGAAATAATATGAGTAAGGCGAAAAGTATTGCTACAAAAGTTTCAGTTCGCATATGCACAGGTTTGTTCCAAACAAAACATTTGTAAGCATATCTCTGTGGTCACTGGATACCTGCAAACATGCTCTTTCAGTAAATACACTTTTCATAGTCCTTAGGGTATATAATTTTACTCAATGGAACATCTTCCAATATCATTGGCACTTTGCAACAAGTATACAAGAATGTTGCCCACATAAAATAAGTTTTTAGATGGATCAAATGTTTACAGGAAGATCAAGAAGATCTCACAGAGGAGTCAAGAGACAAAAGACCATGAACCTCAACATACAAAGAAACTGGCTGTGGTAGTTACATAATTTTATTAAACTTGTGAAATAGGTTATAGGGGTGGAGTCTAGCCTGTCAATCAAGTCACAGCCTGATTGATGCTTCCTTGTGGGTGTGGCCTTCTCTTGAGGATTATGGGAGTTTTCCTCTCTTGCTTCCTGGAGGCAGGACCTATTCTCTCTCTGCTTCACATTCCTGTTGACAAGTCACATAGAGCCATGCTGATACAGCCAGAGTGCTGGAGCAGGAGGAGCAATGTAGAGACAGCTGAAATGCTTCCACAACTGCATCACAAGACTTTCCACCCACTGGCCTGTGGTTTTCCTTCATTTGGCATCCTTGCATGGCTGCGTGAGTCTAAAAAGGAATTTATGGACTAGTATTGGATATTTAGCGCTCACTTACACACATGAGTGTCAATGAATTTGTTTCTCTAGTCAATCTGGACTAACACACTGGCATCCAAAAACTGGTGGAAGAAGCTCTTGGAATTACCACTGTGTGATAGCTACTGAAGTTGGGGTCTCACATGCTTGACATTTTCCATTTTAAGTCACTCTCTGGGCCTCAGCTAGCTTTAGGCTGTGCAGGCGCCACAAGCATTGCAGGAAGATCAGAAAGCTCAAAGAGCTGATGTTTCCATAAGTCTTTCGGGCACAATTGAAGCGAATGACGGCAATTTTAGGGGGGTGAGTCCTAACTGGGGACAAGTCTTAGATTTATCCAGAGGTCAAATCTAATCAAAACTGTGGTTTTGATTTCCAAAGAAGCCTGCTGGCGCGTTCACAGTCAAGGAGAAAGACCAGCTCAGAAGTTTATGGTGACTGGGTTTTAGGATTCAGAATGGGTATTCTTGATAGATTTTTCTCAAAGGACACCGGAAAATTATAGGGATTTATCAAGAAGAAGTTTTAAGAAAATAGAAAATGGCATTGGTGAGGGGGAAACCCCCAAGAAACAGGAAGGTTGTAGTATTAGCTTTACTATAGATACAGTTTTGGTCAAAAATGATACTGAATGCAAGAAATGAATTAGATGCAAATAAAAGATTTCTATCTTGGTGTCATCTAAGGTCAGTCCTTCTTTATTATTATTTTTTAATAATTTTGGGGCATATCCTTCATGTATCATACAATGTAATCTTCAATCACATTACGAAGAGTTGTGCAATCCTCACCACAGTCGATTTCGGAATATTTTCTTCTTTCTGGTACTCATTGTGGTTAGCTCTCCCTTTCTCCAATCCTCCCCGGGTAATCAGAAGTCCAGTTACTGTCTCTATACTCAATTTCCCATAAAGAACACTATGCAAAACACAAGCATGAAGTCAGCAGACACACACACACATACACACAAACCCTACAACAATGACTAGACAACATAATAAAAAAGAAAGCAGAACCATTAAAAATCGAACAACTCTAAGATGGGAAAAGGGAGATCAACTAACAATGTATTGGACTTTAACCTAACTACATCCGCCAAAACCTATTTTACAGTGCTTTGACTGGTTACAAGGAAGGCGAGTCCCATCCCTGGTCTATGTCAGAGGGAATGAGCGGGAGGCTCAATCCATGTGGGAACGCAAATGGATCTGGGCCCACTTCCACTGTTATGCACAGCCTTCTGCAAACCAGGTGTTCACAAGCTGTATTTGAAGGCAGTGGCCCTCAACATGTGACATGTGGACTGCGAGACCCTTTCAGGAGACTACATGAACTCTTTTCACAATAGCATGGCAATCGTACCGGTATTGACTTTTTAAAATTATATTGATATTTATACTAATTGTGTAGAAGAAATTGAGGGTAAAAGAGCTTGTGCTTTCTGCGTGAGTTAAGACAGTGAAGTGATAAGATAGGTATTGTAATTTCACAACCACATTCTCAGTGAAAAAAAAAGCACTGAAAAAACGCAATTTGCTGCCATTGGAAAAAAACAAAAGCTATTCTGAAATTGATTGTGGTGATGATTGCACAGCTTTTTAATATGTTTAAACTATTGAATTGCATAATATGTGAATTATATGCCAATCAATCTGTTAAAATTACAATTAAAAATAAATTTAAAAGCTAGTTTCCCTTAAGAATGTCTTCATAAAACAATAAAACTTGCAGTTTCACTAACTTGTCATTTTGAATCATTTTAATACTCTGTGTTAATGAGGTGGGAAGGAAACAAAGCATTGTTGCTATCTCTGGATACAGGATGGTTGTCTTGAAGGAAAACATTGTTGCCATTGAGTTGAGGGGTAAATCTGCTGACTTCCTCTCCTTTGTTGCTGGGACACATTTGTTTTTTTACAAACCCTTGTGTGGAGGGCTGACTTTCAATAGATCTCAGCAAGGGAGCTGCTTTGCTACGTAGGAAACCCCGACCCAGAAGCAGGTCATCTACGAATGGTTTAGCACCAGGCTCCCCACACATTTTTTTAAACACAATTTTTATTTGAAAAAAAAAAAGACAATCTGTGATTCTTTGGAATGGACACTTGGCAGATATTTTCTAGAAAATGAACCAAGTGGACCTGTCACCTCAAGGAAAGTAACTGGCAGCATTTGCTGCCAATGATGAACTTTGAGCCTTCAAGGGAAAATCAGAATTTGGGAAAACTTGTATGCTTTACTATGAACTTGACAGTTTCCCAAACTTTAAAGAGTTCTGATAGCATGCTGTTAGTATTAATGAAGTTGATTTTTAATACTATATCAGGAAATGTATGACTATTTGGAAGATTTTCCCAAATCAACGAACTCATGTTTTCTAAATGACAAATACAATGTTACAAAGCCCTTATGTGCTTAACATCCATTCACAGGGCAAGACTGATCATGTGCTTTCATGTAACTGAGTTTGAAAATTCACCAATCTGCTTCAGAACTGTATTATAATCAACCTTTAAGAAAACTAGCATTTGTTGAGTTTGCCCTAGTATTCAAGAATACCCACAATTAACTGAAAAGGGCAGTAAAATATCATCTTATTTCCAATTGCATATCATTATGAGGCTGGGTTTTATTCATATCACTTTCACTAAAACAACTCCTACAATGGATTGAATATAGAAATATCTGAGAATTCAGATATTTTCTATATGCTGAACATTAAACAAGATTTGCAAAATATGTAAAACAGAGAAATTCCTCTCTGTTTTTTGGGTAGTGGAATATAGTTATTTTTAATATTAAATGTGTTATTTATGATACTATGTAGTGGCTTACTAATATTAAAAAATCAATTCACATATAGGCATTTGAGACACTCAGTTTTAATTGTGAATGTCGATACTAAAACTCACATCCATGAAATTGTCTTGGGAGTCCTTACTGATTTTTAAAAGAGTATAAAGGGTTTCTGAGACAAAAAGTTTGAGAACTACCATTCTAGAAATTTATACATTTATTTGAACTTACAACACTACTCCTGTGTGTTAGTTAGGGTTTCACGCCATAAATTTCAAAATTCTCATGTGAAGTGGAGCGCAGACAGAAAGATGGTGATTGAGCTGTTTCAGATGTGAAATATCACCCTTGGCCTCACCCTACTATCTTGTTCTCTATGAAACGAGGTTAACGATGTGAATCTTATGAGACCTGGACTAGGTAATGTATGTGAAGTGCATGGCATGATCTTTCTTGTCGCTCTCCACTGGTATTTTTCAAGCACGCATGTGCGTACGTTGGCGATGTGTCTGCGTGCGCTGTCCTCTGAGGGGGTTGCCTGCACCTTCCTCGGTGGCATTTTCAGTTCACAGCGTTCTTCCTCAGCGTCGAATGAGAGGTTCACCTTCAGAGTCTGTTTGGTAGTTTTCTATGTGGAGAACGAACTCAAATTCAAAAAGCAACCCCTGGCCCCTGCTGCTGCTTTTCTAAAAGACAACATGATGCAGCCTGCTACCGAGCGAGAACCGGGAACTCCAAATGACAGCTCATCACCGGAGAGCTAGCCCGGAACCCCGGGGAATGTGAGCGGCAAGTTCCTAAAAGGAGAGATCACCGCAAGCTTTTCATGCATTAAAAAACCCTTTTTCCCTCCACTTGACAAACAATTGCTAAAAACCATGGCTTTCCGACGGTTCCCCATTTTCCCTCTTGGAAATCCTTGGCTGTGATGCCTGAGACTTGGGAACAGATTGTGGGTCACTATTGTAACTAGAAACCAGATAGTGGAATTTGTGCTTGGCTTAATTACCAGGGAAAAGAGCACAGAGGAATAAGCCAGATGTAGTCCTTCAAGCATTCTCCTTTGATCAAATATGAAAAAATAGGACTCCTGCTTTAATTGGGGGCTTGATTAAGCGCCTCAGTTACCATGTTACTATAAAGTAAATAAACATGTCTCTTTGTCTTTGTGGTTGCTTTCTACAAATGCGGTTCTTAAAGTCTTACGTTCTAACAAGAAGGATTTCACTGCTGTTGATGGCTGCTGATGGACAGCTGAGGAGCAAGAGTTGGAAGACAATGAATTATCTGCGAGAAGCTCTGGAAATGGTTGGAGACAGTGGTGCGGACACACGGCATCCTTTCCGAAGTGAACTTTCCTGGTGTCTAGGCGTGGAGTAGCAGGTGTGGTAAAGTAGAGGGGCGGTGAAAAAAGGGAGGTGTCCGGGAGGTGGATGGGTGCCGGGGCTGCAACAATGACACACGCATGGGCAGGGTTTCCTCTGTTGTGCAGAGGGTCAGCATGGTTCAGAACTGACGCCATGGCACCTACCAACAACAACAGTCGTGGAAGAGCTGAGATCAAAACCCATTTAGAGCTCCCTGGAGAGAAACTGAATAATGAAATCAGAAGAAACGGATGTAAAACACTTTCCTATGTTCGTGTTCTAATTCTCCAATAGGTTGTCCTCCCGTGTAAGCACGGTTTTCTTGGCGTTCTCACTGCTGTCGAGTGGGTTCCGACTCCTAGCCACCCGAGAGAATGGAGTTTCTGAGAGTAATTCTTTATGGGAGTAGAAAGCTTCATCTTTTCCCTGGGAGAGACTGATGGTTTTGAACTGCTGACCTTGCTGTTAGCGGCCCAATGCATAACCTACTACACCTGTAGGGCTCCCTAAGCACTGACTGCTGTTGTTGTAGTTGGTTCTGACACATACTGACCTTATGTACAAGAGAACAAAACCTTGCCTGACCCTGCACCACCCTCACAGTTGTTCTTATGTCTGGGCCCGTTGCTGCAGCCACTGTGTCAATCCATCTTGGCAAAAGACCTTCCTCTGTTGGGCTGTCCCTCTACTTTACCAATATGATGTCTGTGGTAGTTACATAATCTGTTGTCAACTTGAGGCTAGACGAGCCAGTCAGGGTGCTGTGTAGCAATGATGAAACATACAATTTTCCTCTAGTTCTTGAATGCTTCCTTCCCCAACTACCGTGATCCCAATTCTACCTTACAAATCCGGCTAGATCAGAGGATGTACACTGGTACAGATAGGAACTGGAAACACAGGGAATCCGGGACAGATGATCCCTTCAGGACCAGTGGTGTGAGTGGTGATACCAGGAGGGTGGAGAGAAGGTGGGGTAGAAAGGGGGAACAGATTACAGATTATACGGATCTACATACAATCTCCTCCCTGGGGGATGGACAGTGGAGAAGTGGGTTTAGGGCAACGTTGGAGGGTATAAGATATGACAAAATAATAATAATTTATAAATTACCAGGGGTTCATGGGGGAGGGGGTAGCGAGGAGGGAGGGAAAAAATGAGGAGCTGATACCAAGGGCTCAAGTAGAAAGCAAATGTTTTGAGAATGATGATGACAACAAATGTACAAATGTACTCGACACAATGGATGTTTGTGATAAGAGTTGTATGAGCCCCCAATAAAATGATTTTTTTTAAAGTCCTTTAAAAGAAAAGAGTGAAGGGGTGGAGTTTAGCCTGTAAATAAGGTCGCAGCTTGATGACCTCATTTGGAGGCACTAAGGAGAGAAATAGCTGGCTGGAGGCGGGACACACACTCATTTCCTGTGAGACATTCCTGTTGACAAGCCACATGGAGCTATGCTGATGGCAGTCAGAGCCTTGGAGCTGGAGGAGTCACATGGAGACCCCCACCAGCGCTGATACTTCTACTGCCACTGGATCCACAAGACTTTCCACCCACTGGCCTGTGATCTTCCTGCACTTGGCATCATTGCATGTGTTGCGTGAGTCTGTAGAGGAATTTACAGACTGGAACTGGACATATGGGCTAATATCAGACTTATTTACTTGATATGGACTGGGCTGGGATGTTTTCTTAATGTACAATTACTCTTTAAATAAAGCTCTTTCCTATGCACATATGAGTGTCTATGAATTTGTTTCTCTAGTCTACCCAGACTAACCTAATGTCCTCTCCAGGGAATGGTCTATCTGGACAGCTAGACTGACATAGGTGACACAGTCTCATCACCTTTGCCTCCAAGGAGCATTCTGGCTTTACCTCTTCTAAGGGCGATTTGTTTGTCCTTTTGGCAGTTCATGGCTCTTTCAATATTCTTCATCAGCAACAAATGCATCACTCCTTCTTCAGTCTTCCTCATTCAATTCCCACCTTCCACACGCATATGAGGCCACTGAAAACACCAGGGCCGGGGCCAGGTGCTCCTCAGTCCTAGAAGACACATCTTTGTTTTCAGCACTTTGAAGAGGTTTAGTGCAGATGACTTACTCAATGAAATGTTTTATTTGATCTCTTGACTGCTGGCTCCATGACCATTGACTGTGGATCCAAGCAAGAGGAAATCCTTGACAGCTCCAGTCTTTTTTTTTTTTTACTTTAAAAAAAACACAATTTATTAGGGGCTCATATAACTCCTATCACAGTCCATACATATACATACATCAATTGTAGAAAGCACATCTGCACATTCTTTTCCCTAATCATTTTCTTTCTTTTCTCCTCTTTTCTTTTTTTACATTTATTAGGGACTCATACAACTCTTATCACAATCCATACATATACATACATCAATTGTATAAAGCACATCCATACACTTCCTGCCCCAATCATTCTCAAAGCATTTGCTCTCCACGTAAGCCCTTTGCATCAGGTCCTCTTTTTTTTCCCCCTCCCTCCCCGCTCCCGACAGCTGCAGTCTTATCACCATTCATCATGATGCTACCTATGGGTCCAGTTGTGAGGATTTGGTTCTGCTTTGCATTGAGTTCTAATCCACAATGAAGGCTGCAGTCCTTGATCTTGGTCAGCGAGTGCTTGATGTCTTCCTGGCTTTCAGCAAGCAAGGCTGTGTCTTCTGCATTATCACAGATTGTTAATCAGCCTTCCTCCAACCCCTGCATTCTTCTTCATATAATCCAGTTCCTCTAATTGTTTGTTCAAAGAATCTCATTTATCACACATGATCCTTGAAGTCTCTTGTTTTTCTGCCTTCTTTGTCGTCTTTCCTGATGGTTGACTTTTTCACTACTCATTAAATATTCATTCCAGAGGATGAAGATGATAGAGAGAAGAAACTGAGCAAGTTGGAGTGTGATGATATTCCTGACTTATAAAGTGGGTAGAATAACACTCCCTACTTCATAGGATTGGGCTGTGTAAATTGCTCAACACAGTGCTTGGTATAAAGGAAGATAAATACTAACTAAAAAACACTTTATGAAAGTTGGAAGTGTGATGACATTCCTGACTTATAAAGTGGGAAGAATAACATTCTGTACTTCATAGGACTGGGTTGTGTAAATTGCTCAACATAGTGCTTGGTATCAAGGAAGATAAATACTAATTAAAAATATATTTTGAGAATTGATGGTGCTGCATGAGGTGGGGGTTGGGGACATTGAATTATTGATTGAGATAAGATTCCAAATTTTATCTATGTTTATTTTTGTCTCTCCTACATTAGATGGTCAGAAAGATATTCCATGAGCCCATATCAACTAATAGTTCCTCTGAAATTTCTGACCAAAACATATGCTATTTTAATTTAAATGCACTAAAACACTAAGCTTCCTGTGGTAGCAACCTTAGGTGACTAAAAGATTGCAGGTGGTATTGTAGTCTGTTGGCCTCATTGCATCAGCTAGGATGTAACTACAACTAGTAAAAAATAACAGTCATTTTAATAAGAGGTTTGAGTGTAGTTTAATTTAGTGGAAAAATGGGGTCCAAGTACGTTCATTTTTTGATACTGTTAATGCTCATCATTTTGGCTTTTCTAGGCTTATCCCCTTCTGTTTGCAAGGTGACTGGCACCGATGCAGGCACCATGTCTTCATGTTACTGAATCCAGAAGTAGGAAATAAATTTCCCAGAAGCTTCCCACGAGACTTCCCTTCTTCTGTTTGAGTTTTACAGAATGTAGAGCCGGAGTAAAAGTTGAAGATGTTAAAGGGCAGAACACAGGTAGGAAGGAGGAATTCAATTGAGGTCACCAGGAGGGTATGGTGCTTAAAACCCTTTAGTCTGAAACCAGCATGTCACCAATGACTCAAAAGCAAGGATGAGTGATCAGGGGATGGGGAAACTAGAGTAGTGGGAAAGGAACTAGCTGATCACCATTGAAGAGAATGTTGACACATTGCTATACGTGTAACTAACCCCACTGAACAATCTGTGGAAATGGTTTCCTGGAGAGGAAAATGTCTCAGTAGGGTAAGTGACATTGTAGCAGTGAATTAGCAAGAAGATTATTAAAGGGGCGTCAAATATTGAAAGTCAGTCTGTTTAACTTAAGGTGAATAGGACAGTTTAATATTGTTCAAAGGGCAAACAATGCTTACAATACCGTGGAAAGGGCAAACAAGTCATATGATTTTCAATGTTTTCCTGTGGCTGTGTGTTCTAGTACATCACCCCAAGGCAACTTTTTAGTGGAGAATTATTTGTTTAGCAGTCTAGGGGGTCTGGCTGGTGATTTGTTTCCAGTAGTCTGCAGCTTTTTCCACTTTGCTGACAAAATGTTTCCTCCTCTACTGGATCCCTGTCTTTATTCACCTTGGCTGAATATAGATTAAATGCCATTTTGTTTCTGTGCAAGAATACTGTACTTTGTGATGCTTTGTATATAGTTTGATAGGCTTTGTGAAAAATTACCTCTGTAAAATGTGTTTGGCCCACTTGCAAGGAAGAGATGCGTTTTGTTTAAACTCCCAATCTTTGGCCTTCCGAAGGAGTGGAGTATTTTGATGCATCAGCAGGATTTAAGAGTAAAGACTTGTATTTCCAGATCTCAAGAGGCCAGGAGAAAGGAAGTGACCACAGTTGCCTATCCAGGATCTGGTTTCTCTCTCTTCCACACTGCCTCTTCCTGACGGTCTGATTCTGGTCCACAGGGACCCCGTGTGCTCCATAGGGTTTTCTTGCTGTAATCTTTATGGAAGCGGATGGCCAGACCTTTCTTCTGCAGTGCTGCTGAGTGGATTTTCATCATCAATCTTCGTTGTTGTTCCAAACTATTTTGTTAGAGGCTACTCCAGATATCATACCATTCCATCGTTCAATCATATCAAGCAGAATGTAAACATGCTGCCAAAATCTATTTCAGAACATTCTCTTCCTCCTTGAATTTCTTGATACCAGTTCCTCCCTACTGCCCCCTTCCCCACCACGCCCCTTCCATTTGCCCCGGGAATCCTTATTCCAGTTGTTGTCTCTATATATCCTGGGTTTCATATACCTCCAAACAGAAAAACACATAACAAAGATTCAAGAAAGGCTACCCACAATGACAGAAAACTCAATATGAAACAAACAAACAAACAAACAAACAAACCAAAAAACCCACAGAGAAAATGTTGAAAACTAGATCAAGTTTATTGGAGGGAAGATCAAGTGTTAAGGTTTTAACCGTTCAAGTCAGATTTATCATTTTAATCTACTGTAGTCATTTCTCCAATACTGTCTGTTTGATCGTCAGGTTATTCTCATCTCTTAACTACGGAAAATCGCCGGAGGCTTATTCCCGGTGTAGATCTTACAAGTGCAGTTTGAGCTTCCACTGTCATTCTTAGACTTCTGAAAACCAGAATCTCACAATTTAAGCTCGGATACTATTCCCTCCTTCCCATTAAGATTACATCATTTACGATCCTTAGATCATGGATGGTGGAGTGCTTCTTCTATGTGGATTTAGTTGATATCTCACTTAAATGGCTACTTGTTTGTAAATAAGCCTTTAAGACCCCAGACACTATTCTATCTGTCAGCTGGGCACCATCTAATTTCTTCACCACACTTTTCTGCTGCACCCATGTCTTCTGTGTTTCCTTCGTGACGGCAAGTAATGAGCATATCATAAGAACTAATTGTTTTTAGATTGGTGCTAGGAGCAAGTGTGAGCTCAAAATCCATTCTTGAATCTATTTTTTTCAAAGTTGCTTCTGGCTCACCTTAGAGCATTCTTGCTGATTTGTGGTAGAGAATCTTCTGGATCATCTCCCTGGAGAATAAGGACCTTCTGTTGGTAGTGTGATTGATCTACCCATGGTACTAATTTTAAAAAATTGTTTTATTAGGGGCTCATTCAACTCTTATCACAATCCATACATACATCAATTGTGTAAAGCACATTTTTTATGTTTTATTTTTTCCTCTTGTTTTTTTTTAAAACAATTTATTAGGGGCTCTTACAACTCCTATCACAGTCCATACATATACATACATCAATTGTAGAAAGCACATCTGTACATTCTTTACCCTAATCATTTTCTTTTTTTTCTCCTCTTTTCTTTTTTTACATTTTATTAGGGACTCATACAACTCTTATCACAATCCATACATATACATACATCAATTGTATAAAGCACATCCATACATTCCCTGCCCTAATCATTCTCAAAGCATTTGCTCTCCACTTAAGCCCTTTGCATCAGGTCCTCTTTTTTTTTTTCCCTCCCTCCCTGCTCCCCCCTCCCTCATGTGCCCTTGGTAATTTATACATCGTTATTTTGTCATATCTTGCCCTATCCGGAGTCTCCCTCCCCCCCCTTCTCTGCTGTCCCTCTCCCAGGGAGGAGGTCACATGTGGATCCTTGTAATCAGTTCCCCCTTTCCAACCCACTCATCCTCCACTCTCCTAGCATCGCCCCTCACACCCTTGGTCCTGAAGGTATCATCCACCCTGGATTCGTAAAGCACATTTGTACATGCATTGCCCTCATCATTCTCAAAACAGTTGCTCTCCACTTAAGCCCCTGGCATCAGGTCCTCATTTTTCCCTCCCTCCCCACTTCCCTCCCTCATGAGCCCCTGATAATTTATAAATTATTATTTTGTCATATCTTGCCCTGTCCGACATCTCCCTTCACCCACTTTTCTGTTGTCTGTTCCCCTGGGAGGAGGTCACATGTAAATCCTTGTAATCGGTTCCCCCTTTCCAACCCACCCTCCCTCTACCCTACCAGTATCGCCACTTACACTGCTGGTCCTGATGGGATCATCCTCCCTGGATTCCCTGTGTTTCCACTTCCTATCTGTACCAGTGTACATCCTCTGGTCTAGACAGACTTGCAAGGTAGAATTGGGATCATGATAGTGCTGGGGTGGGGTGGGAGGGGGAGGAAGCATTTAGGAACTAGAGGAAAGATGTATTTTTCATCGTTGCTACATCGCATCCTGACTGGCTCATCTCCTCCCTGAGACCCTTCTGGAAGGGGGTGTCCAGTGGCCTACAAATAAATGGGCTTTGGGTCTCCTCTCCACACTTCCCCCTTCATTCACTATGGTAAGATTTTTTGTTCTGATGATGCCCGATACCTGATCCCTTCGACACCTCGTGATCACACAGGCTGGTGTGCTTCTTCCATGTGGGCTTTGTTGCTTCAGAGCTGGATGGCCGCTTGTTTACCTTCAAGCCTTTAAGACCCCAGACGCGATATCTTTTGACAGCCGGGCACCATCAGCTTTCTTCGACACATTTGCTTATCCACCTGCTTGTCCTCAGCGATCGTATCATGGAGACGAGCACACAGTACTAATTTTACAACACTATTGATAGAGGGAGATTGAACAAGTGTAGGCTAATTCCATATTGTAATACCTGGATTATTCACTTGACAGTATAAATCCTCACATGACTGGATACTGTTTGCACAAATAATTTTTAGGTTAGTAATTAAGTATAAACCTTTTGTACCATCCCATTGAGTGTTAACCTAAGACAATTCTTTTTTTTTAAATCATTTTACTGGGGACTCATACAACTCTTGTCACAATCCATACATACATCAATTGTGTCAAGCACATTTGTACATTCATTGCCCTCATTACTCTCAAAACATTTGCTCTCCACTTAAGGCCCTGGCATCAGCTTTTCATTTTTTCCTCCTCCCTCCCCGCTTCCCCCTACCGCATGAACCCTTGATAATTTATAAATTATTATTTTGTCATATTTTACACTGTCCAGCATCTAAGACCATTCTTTAAGGATTGCAGACTTTACTATGGATTACAAGTTATTGTAAAGAAAACCACATCCAAGGAAAAAGAAAGAACTAGAAAATAATAACCACAGATGTAGGTATACATATAGATAGGTATATATGTAAATATATAAAGATAGATGTATTAGTCTCTCTCTACACACACACACACACAATTAGAAAGCAGATGGACTTTGGGCCTTTACTTAAATCTTGCTTCAGTACAAGAATGGTTTGTTCTAATAATGTGATAATGTATGATACTTACCTTCTTGACATGATTACTGAAAAGGGTGCATAAGCAAATGGGAAGAAAGGTGATGATGCCTGGCTACTAAAAGATGTAGTGTCTAGGGTCTTAAAGGCTTGTAGTTAAACAATGACTATCTAGCAGGGAAGCAACAAAGCCCACATTGAAGAAAGACACCAGCCTGTGAGAACATGAGGTGTCGACAGGAAGAGGTATCAGAAGTTCAAAAAACGTGCAACCAAATTGATGTGAAGAAGCGTAGACAACGTGGAGACCCCCAAACCCACCTCTATGATAACTGGACAGTCCATCACAGAAGGGCCATATGGGAGGGAAGATATTTTGAGGATGCAGTATACCACTGATGAAACACATAACGATCCTCTAGCTCTTTAATATCTCCTACCCTTACTATAACAGTCTTTGTTTTACTTCATTAAGCTTGTTAGACCTGTGAATATTCATTTGTATAATGAAGATCATTCAATGTATGAAATCCAAGCTAGATAAACCTTTCAGAAATAGTAATGGGAGAAATGATTCCCTGCTGTATGGGAAGAGGGGAACTGACAGCAAAGATGACTATATAAAACTAACTCGATGGGAACTAATCGAATTGTAGGGGAACAGATACAGTGGGTATTGGTAGGTATGGCAAAAAGCAAGCAAAACTAAAACAAAACCCAAAACAAAAAAACTATAAGACTAAGGATTCTTGGGAGGAAAGTTGGCGGAGGGAGGGAATAAAGGGAACTGCTATCAAAGAGTTTAAGAAGAAAGAAACATTTTTTGAAAAATGATGGTGGCAGTAACTGTACAATTGTGCTTGATCTAATTGAACTATGGATTGTTATAATATCTGTAAGAGCTCACGATAAAATGATTACTAAATAAATTTTAAAAACAAAAACAAAATCATCACAACTGGACATCATGATAAACGGAGAAGAGATTAAAGCTGTCAAGGATTTCATCTTGCTCGCACCCACAATCCATGCTCACGGGAGCAGCAGTCAAAAGATCACAGAACCCATTGCATTGAATAAGTCTGCTTCACAAGATATCTTTAAAGTGTTGAAAAGCAATGATGTTACTTTGAGGACTCAGGTGCCCCTGACCCAAGTCATGCTATTTTCCATTGCCACATGTGCGTGTGAAAGTTGGGCATTGAGTAAGGAAGGCTGAAGTAGATTCGATGCATTCAAATTATGATGCTGGTGAAGAAAATACGAGCAACTTCCAAAAGAACCAACAAATCTGTCTTGGAAGAAGTACAACCAGAATACTCCTTTTTTTTTCATTTTCTTTTTAATTTTATTAAATACTTTATTGGGGGCTCTTACAGCTCTTATCACAATCCATACATTCATCCATTGGGTCAAGCACATTTGTACATATGTTACTAGAACACTCCTTATAGGCAAGGATGGTGAGACTTAGTCTCACATTCTTCAGACACGGGAGACCAGTCCCTGGAAAAGGACGGCATGCTTGGTAAAGAAGAGGAGCAGCCCCAGCAAGAGGAGCGTTGCCATTGAGATGGATCAACACAGTTGCCGAACACTGAGCTCAAACCTCGGAACAATTGTGTGGATGATGCAGGACTGGACAATAATCCATTCCGTTGTGGACAGGGCTGCTATGCATTGGGACTGACTCAACAGCACCTGTCAACAATAGGAACACAATTCTCTTTTACTTTATTTTATTTAAGCATCTACCCACTCCATCACGATGTAACCCCTATGACTCTATCCCTTTTCCAGGGATGAGTCCTGATTTAGGTGATCCAGTTATAGAATATCACCCTCCTTGCCAGTGATTAGTTCGGAATTAGGTACATGAACTAAGGGCACCCAATCATGTTGAAGCAATGACTTTGATGCTGTGATTTCCATGATGCGGAGTGCAGATTTCTCTCTCTCCTTTACACCTGCAACACAAAGCAGGCCTCCTGAGTTGCTGGTGTGGACGTCTTCTGACCAAGGAGGCAGCGTCCGCATTTGGACAAAGTCAAGATGTCGAAAAAGGAAGAATGGAGAGAATCCCAGAGTAAGGAAAATGAGTCTTGCATTTTCTGAGAGTCTGTCCTACCTCTGAGATTTTTCTCTGTGGGATGATAATTCCCTAATTGTTTAAATCTGCTGAACCAGACTTTCAATAATAACCTATTGAACCAAATATCTACTGTGGACCAGGCACTGTCCTACATACCGGCTGGCTATATAGTAGTGAACAATACAGTATGCCTACCCTCAGAGAAAATGACATTCTCAAATACAGCACAATCTGATGTCAGGGAATGGAGCAGGGGAAGGGATGAGGGTTGGTTGGTTCTATGTGGAGAAATATGCTGTTGAAGACACTGTAGTGAATGAGGTGCATAAAGTAAGAGCGTGAACTGGGAAACACTGGGGAAAACCTTTTCAGGCCGTAGTTCAGAAGTTCACGGCAGGAATGGGCATGGTGTGGGTTAGGAAAAGCGGGTGGAGCTGCGTACGATGGAGAATGGTGGTCAGAGTTAGGTAGTGCTGAGCATGTGGGTTTTAGAAGGAGGAATAAAGACTTTGAATTGTCCATCTACAATATGATTGGACGCTATTGGAGAATATTGAAAATGAGAGTAATTTGCAGCCTAAAGCACCCTAATGGGCCCAGAGGTAAAGTACGTTGGACTTGAAGAAGAAATCTGAAAAAGATAAAACAAAAATAAAAGGGTGTGTGTATGTGTGTGTGTGGGGGGGTCAATTCCCTGACAGCAAAGGTCAGCCTTTTAACTCTGGAATTGATACATCTAGTTATTCTCCAACGGAGTCATCAGACCAATTGTTGGCGAATTTGTATAGCTAAGCCAACCCAAATTCAGCATAACTATATAGGTATGCATATGTCTATATAGATATGATATTGAGAAAATATTTCTTCCTATCTCAAAAAGAATTTAAATATCATTTAAATCATTTTATTGGGGGCTCTTCCAGCTTTTATAATATTCCATACATCAATTGTATCAAGCATATTTGTGCATATGTTGCCATCATCATTTCCTAAACATTTACTTTCTATTTGAGCCCTTGATCTCGCCTTAAATATAATTTTAAATCAGTAATGGCTGTTGCATTTATTTTACCACATGCTTTTAATCTCTGTTGAAGTGACATCATATATTCTTCCTCCTTTGATCTATTAATATGGCAAATTATATTAATCGATTTGCTGTTAGTGAAGCATCCTTGCATTTCTGGAATAAATGCAATTTGGACATAGTATGGTATCTATTTAACACATCACTGGATTCAATTTGATAACATTTTATTTTGCCTTTTTGCATCAATATTCTTAGAGTGATAAGATTGTAGCTTTCTTTCCTGGTGATGTTCAGTTCTGATTTTGGAGGTAGTAACTCTGTAAAAATAATTGGAGTGATTTTTTCTTTTCTTTCTCTGGAATGGTTAAAATAGTGTTCATATGATCTGTCCTTGAAAGCTTGAAATAATTCCATTTCTATGGAAAGTAGAATTTACTCAACTGAAAAAGTCAATTGTTATTTTTCATACACTTTTTCAGTTTTTGACTTTTTGCATAGTTGTTGCTGTTGTGTTTTGACCCATAGCAACCCTCCGCACAACAGAATGAAACACCACCTTCACAATTATTCCTGTGCCTGAGCCCATTGGTGCGGCCACTGTGTGTCAGTCCATTTCACTGAGAGTCTTCACTCTTTTGCTACCTCTTGCTACTTCACCAAGCACGATTTCTTTCTCCAGGGACTGCTCTTTCCTGACACATGCCCAAAGTATGCATGATGCTGACTCACCACGCTGGCCTCTAAGGAGCACTACGGCCATACTTGTCCCAAGACAGATGAGCTAGTACTTTTAGCAGTCCCTGGCTCTTTCAATATTCTTCTCAGTACTCTACTTCAACTGCATCAGTTATTCTTCAGTCTTCCTGATGAAATGTCCAACTTTCACATGCATATGCAGTAATTGAAACAAAAAAAAAAGATAATACCTCTGTGACTCGGGTCAAGGGAACCTTTGTCCTAAAAGTAACATCTTTGCGTTTCATAATTGTTAAATAGTATAATTCGATCAAATATAATCACATATACTTTTGCCCTCTGAAATCCCCCTTCAACCATGACATTTTAATATTGACATTTTAAAGATATGCTTAATTGATAAATACAGCTTCCTTTTGTGGATATATAATTTATCTAATAATTTTCTATCATTGAAAATTAAGATGTTTCTTATTGTTGTTTATAAATAATGTATCAATAAATGTATTTCACATTAATATATCCTCATTTAACATTTCAATTTAGCATAAATTTCCAGGAATGAATATATAAGGAGGTTTTAAAAAGTTCATGAAAAAATGGTATATGAATTTTTCCATGAGCATTTGAAATGATCTTTTTTAGAAAAATTTCTATAATTTTTGAAATGCATGAGAAAATTGTTTTCCAAAGGGATTTTGATGACTTCAAGAGTTCTAGGAATTTTACTGGGCCAATAGGTAACATGATGATAAAGGTTGAAGTTGTCAAGGATTTTGTCTTGCTTGGGTCCACAATCAATGCTCATGGAAGCAGTAGTCAAGAGCTCAAGAGGCATATTGTGTTGGGTAAATCTGCTGCACAGACCTCTTTAGCTTATTAAAAGAAAGAATGTGACTTTGAGGACTAAAGTGCACTTGACCCAAGCCAAGGTGTTATCTGTCACTTCATATGCATGTGAAAGTTGGATAAGTTACATAAAGAAGACCTGAGAAGAAGTGATGTACCTCACTTGTGGTTCTGGAGAAGAATATTGAAAGTACTATGGACTGCTAAAAGGATAAACTACTCTGTGTTGGAAGAAGTCAGGCCCAACGGCTCCTTTGAGGTAAGGATGGCAAGACTTCATCTTACATGCTTTGGACATGTTGTCAGGAGAGCCCCATCCCTGGAGAAGGACATCAAGTTTGGCAAAGTGGAAAGGCAGTGAGAAAGCTGAAGGCCCCTAACAAGATGGATCGACGCAATGACTGCATCAATGACCTTAGGCATAGGAGTAATTTTGAGGGTAACCCAGGACTGTGCAGTGTTTTGTGCTGTTGTGCACAGGGATGCTATAGGTTGAGTATCTTATGAGGACCAGCAGGGCATGATGTGATACAGAGTCGGAAGCTGAACCCCTCAGGTTAGAAGACACTCAAAAGATGCCTGGGGAAGAGCTACCTCCTCAACATCGAATTGACCTTAATGATGCAGCTGGAGTAGAGATTTAGGGATCTCCATTTGCTGATGGAGCAAGACTCGAAATGAAAAGAAATAGCTGCAAACACCTATTCAAATCAGAATTAGAATTAGGAATGCACAAGTTATGACTCTAGGGAAATTGGAAGTTGTCCAAAATGATATGGAACACATACAGATCAGCATCCTAGGCAGGAGAGAGCTGAAAGGGACTGGGATTTGCCATTTTGAATCAGATAATCATAGGGTTTACTATGCTCAGATGGCAAATTGAAGAGGGAAAGAGCTGCATTCATTAAAAATGAGACCATGTCAAGGGAAGACCAGTTAATATGAATGTTAATCAAATTTGTGCATCACCCACTAACACTAAAGATGAAGAAACTGGAGATTTCTACCAACTTTTGCAGACTGAAATTGATAAGAAATATCATCCATTTTTACTTACTGGCCATTGGAATTTGAAAGTTCGAAACAGAGAAGGATCAGAAGTATGAAAGCATGACCTTACTGATAGAAACTGTGCTGGAGATCACATAATGGAATTTTGCAAGACCAACAACTTATCATTGCAAATACTCCCCCCCCCCAATGACCTCAACAGCGAATGTCTACATGGAACATGGAATGCACAGTGATCAAATTGACTTCATCTGTGGAAAAGATGACGGAGAAGCTCAAAGTCATCAGTCAGGACCAATCCAGGGGCTGTCTGTGGGACAGACCATCAATTGGCTATGTGCAAGTTTAGACTGAAGCAGAAGAAAGTTCATACAAGTTCAAAAGAGTCAAAATACAACCTTAAATATACACACCACTTGAATTTATAGAACATCTAAAGAACATATTTGGCACATAGGACACTAATTATCAAAGACTAGTTAAATTGTAGGATGACATCAAGACTGTCATACATCTCTCCAGGAGAACAACTACAGAAATGTGGGTGAAGGGAGATAGCAGACAGTGTAAGATATGAAAATTATAATAATTTATAATGTATCAAGGGAACATGAGGGAGGGAGGGTAGGGCACTGAGGGAAAAAGAGGAGCGGATTCAAAGGGTTCAAGTAGAAAGAAAATATTTTGAAAATGATGATGGCAACCTATGTACAAATGTGCTTGTCACAGTGCATGCATATATTGTGATAAGAGCTGTAAGAGTCCCCAATAAAATTATATATATATATATATATATATATATATAAAGAACTTCAGAGAGAAAAAGTAATCATACATGACGAAAGTGAAAGGTCATTGTGATGGTTAGGTTTATGGTAGAAAATACTAAATGATATGTGGTGAAAAGGATGTTTTCCTTCCATCTCTGTGCTCGTTTCCTGTTTCTTCCCTCTCCCCACTCATTACTCCTCTGAATCCATCACAGCTCCACCTCATTCTTCTCAGTGGAAACACCTGGCAAATAGGAACATGTGGGATTAATCAGGGCAAAGAGATAAGTAGCTCTGTAAGGCCGCCCTCCCCTCCCCTCCCCTCCCCGCCTTGCTCTCTGGTCACTGGAACATGCTGGAGGGTGCTGCTGCTTTAGCTAGTTCTCTGCCTCAACCTGTTGGTGGCCCACCCTGCTGTTTGCTGACTGTGGGCAGACTCTGCTTACCTGGCTTGAGAGAGTGCTCCACTGTCTGGTTCCTTGACCTTGGACCTGGCAGCCCACGTGAGTTGAAGGACTTCCAGTAGATTAACTGTTCCATGGAAGGGAGTTGAACTGAACCCTCTGTACTGCTGTGTGGACTAATTAGCTGTTATATTCCTTCTTGCTGTATAAACCCATCCTCGTGTACATATATATAAAATATAAATATATAAAAATATAAATATATACACATATATATAATTATAAGTGTCCTGGTTTTGTTTCTCTAGGGAACCCTGCCTAACACAGTCATTAAAAGGACAGGAAATTAAATACCAAAATTATGTCAAAAGAGACTGCAACTTGCGCTTGAACAAGAGTAGAGTAGCTAAAGCAAATAGAAGACGTGATAAAAGATATGATCAGATGATTTTAAAGGGCAACTTTAGAAGACAAATTAAAATATTGTAATAAAATATATAAAGATCTAGAGTTAAAAAAACCCAAAAGTGAAGGACATATTTGACATTTTTAAGATGAAAGAATTGAAGAAAAATTCAAGCCTTGAGTTGAAACATTGAAGGATTCTCTTGGCAAAATACTGAGTCATTGAAAGAAGATGGAACGAATACACTGTCACTGTACTGAAGGTAATTAGTCGATGTTCAATTATCTCAGGAAGTAGAATATAATCAAGAACCAATGGTATTGAAGGAAGAGACTCAGCAAATTGAATCCAGCAATATATTAAATAAATACTACACTGTGGCCCAATTCAATTTATCCCAGAAATGCAAGAATCATTCAATAATAGGAAATCTATTCATACTAATAGTATTCCATACTAATAGATCAAAAGAGAAAAATATATGGTGTCACTTAGAGATTGAAAGCTTGTGATAAAATAAATGCAACAGCTATTCCTGATTTAAAATAATATTTAAATATTTAAGGATTCTATTGGCAAAACATTCAATAATTAAAACAAGATGGAAGGAATACATAGTTGTTTTACCAAAATAATTGGTCAATGTTCAATTGTTTCAGCAAGTAGAATATAATCAAGATCCAGTGGTACTGAAGGAACAGTCCAAACTGCACTGAAAGCACTGGTGAAAAAGAAAAAAAAAAGAGTCCAGAAATTGACAGAATTCCACTGAAATATTTCAACAAGTAGATACAATGCTGGAAGCACTTATTGGTCTCTGCAAAGAAGGTTGGAAGATGGCTACCGGGCCACGTGGCTGGAAGAGATCCTATTTGTGCTCATTCCAAAGAAAGTGAGCCAACAGAACACAGAAATTATTGAACAATACCATTAATATCCTACACTCATGACATTTTGCTGAAGATAATTAAAACAGTGATTGTAACAGTGCACCAATAAGGACCTACCAGAAATTCAAGCCGGATTCAGAAGAAGAGATGGAATGAACGAATTATTATTGTTGATGTCAGATGAGTCTTTTCTGAAAGCCGGACATACCAGAAAGATATTTACCTATATTTTATTGACCATGCAAAGTCAATCAAGTAGTGGATCATAACAAATTATGGATAACATTTTGAAGAATAGGAATTCTAAAACATTTAATGGTGCGCACACAGAACCTCTACACAAACCAAAAAGTAGCCCTTCAAAGACAGCAAAGGAATATTGTATTGTTTCGAATTAGGAAAGGTGTGGGTCAGGGTTGTATCCTTTTACAATATTTATTCAAACCATTTGCTGAGCAAATAATCTGGGACGTTGGCATCAGGCATAGAGGAAGGCTCATTAACAACCTTTGCTGTACAGACGACACAGTCTTGCTTGCAGAAAGGCAGGAGGGCTTGAAACACTTGCTGCTGAAAAACAAAGAATGCTGCCTTCGGTACAGATTCCAACTCAAAGTAAAGAAACTCAAATCAAAAAAAGAGAAAGAAACTCAAATCCTCCCAACTGGACTGATAAAGTAAGAAAAGACTGACGTTGTCAAGGATTTCATTTTACTGACACACAGAAACCAACACTCACGTAAGCAGCAGGAAAGAAGTCAGATGACATCTTGCACTGGGCAAATCAGCTGCAAGAGACCTCTTTTCAATGTGAAGAGCAAGAATGCCATTTTGAGGACACAGGTGTACCCAACCCAGGCCATTACCTTTCCCATCTTTTCATATGCAGGTGACAGATGAACACTGAATTAGGAAGTCCGAAGAGTAATTGATACATTTGAACGATGGAGTTAGCAAAGAGTATTGACTGCTGAAGAATGAACAAAAGCAGTACACATGGCCTGCTCCTCAGGAAGCAGAGTAATGTTGAGACTCTGTCCACGTTCTTTAGACACGTTGCCAGGAGGGCCTAGTCCCTGGAGGAGAGGACATCCTCCTTAGTGACAGAAAAAGGAGAAGACCCTCATCGCGATGGGCTGGCCCAGTGGCTGCAGCCGTGGGCTCAAACATGGCAGCAAAGCAATGTGGATTCGCTGTCTGCCATATTGGGTGCTCTCTCCGTTATTAGGTATGAAAATGTGGAAACATCTGTTCTTGTCTTGGGGTTGGGCAGCTTCCTTATAACATTGACCGCTCACCTCAGTGAGTCACAGTCATTGCCCAGATTTGGTGAGACGCAGCCTTGAGCGCTCCTTGGTGCTTGGGGTCCCACTGCTTTCCCGCAGTGCATGAGGGGCCTTCAGAAAGTGTGTGGGAAACAAACCATCCTTTTATTTCATCTTTCCACAAACCCTTTGAAGTCCCTTTGCATTAATGCAAGTGAAAGCCCAGGACTCAGACTTGGTTATCTTTTTGGTTTTATTGCATTTGCTTTTTAGTTGATACTATTGATTTCTTTCTTTTTATAAATTGTTTTATTGGGGGTTCTTACAGGTCTTATCGCAATCCATGCATCAATTGTATCAAGCACATTTGTACATATGTTGTCATCATCATTTTCAAAACATTTTCTTTCTGCTTCAGCCCTTGGTATCAGCTCCCCCCCCCCACCTTTCCCTCCTTGTGAACTTTGATAAATTATAGATTATTATTATTTTCATATATTACACCACTCACTGTCTCCCTTCACCCATGTTTCTGTTGTTCATCCCCCTGGTTGGGGTGTGTGTGTTATACACTGATGATTGTGATCAGTTCTCCCTTTCTCTCCCTTCTCCCCCTACTCTCGTGGTATTGCTCACTATTGATTTCTTTCAATATCCCAAGCACAAAGCCTTAACCACATTTGCTTAGAGTCACCAAGGAAGATGCAGTTATTGAAGAATACAAGAAACTGTAAAAGTAGACAGAGCATGCGCATGCTCTGAAAGCCTCCTTCTGAAGACAAAATGCCTCTATCTTCATTTCCTCTGACATAGTGACTATAAATGCAAACCACCAACTTCCGGGCATTGATCAATCCCATTGTTGGTAGCTGGCTAAGGGAAAGGAGAAACCTCTCGACCCTTTGACACTGAACTTCTGCTTCTTGTCTAGTTAGTTGCAAACAAAACAAAACAAAAAAGCAACACCTCTTGCCTTCTTAGTCTGTGTCCAAGGAAAGAAAGCCTGGTTTTTTTGTGAAATCTAAGTGCCTGGGCCTAAAGTAGATGGTTCTTGGCACAGAGATCTGTGCTGATGGACATTCTCCACTCCCAACTCTTCTTCATTGGTGATCATTGGGTCCCTACTCCCTGCTTGCTTCTTTCTCCTTTTATCTCTTGTAAGATAAGAGGTGATTCGGGTCACACCCCTGGGAGACTGCTCTGACATTGGATAAGGGCTGATCACATCATATTACAGCCTGGAAGATGATTATATCATTACGCAGTTGTTAAGCCTCGGAAACACAATTCAATCCAGTGCAGTCATGTACAACAAAATGAAATGTTGCCTGGCCTGCCACCATCTTCATGATTGGTTATGGGTTGAATTCTTGTTGGAAGAACAGGGGAACATTCATTAATGAAGTCTTCCTTTACTCATTCTTTAAGTGTCTATTAGCTGTCAGATACAATACTAGGGGATAGAAATATAGTGTTGCTTATGAATTATGGTAAAACAAGAAAATTAATTTTTCTGATTTTAATATTGAATTACTATCAGACAATACGATACTTAAGTACTATCAAACCAATATGATGCAGTGGTAAAGGGCATGAACTCTGAACTCTGGTCACCTAAGTTCCAAATCTGCTTCCACCGTTTTTAACTATGTAAATCTGGGCAGGTGAATTGGTGATCATGATATTATAACAGTATTTTAATTGTGAGCATTAGAGGAGACAATGCACTGGAGAGTGCATCATACATACTGAGCACAGAACTACTATGAAGAGCATCACACCAGAAAATGCTGGGGAGCATGGGAGAAAAACATGCAATAAAACTCAAAGCCATAAAAGAACCAGGGCTCGCTGGTCGCAGAGAGACAGGCAGGACCTGCAAGACGGTGGCCCCAAGTCACACTTCAGATCTGGAACCGAACTCACCCCACCAACCACTTAAGACCCAAAAGGTGGCATTGACCCAACCACAAAATTCAGGAAGTTAAGAAAGGAGGAGGAATGGAAACCAGAAGTACAAGGAAGAAAGCAGAGTGAGTGATGGTGCATGGCAGGGATTTCATGGATGAGTTGAAGCAAAATGTGGATAAATTATTCACTATCAGACTGATGATCTCTGTAAATTTTCACTTAATTCAAAATAAAAATTTTTTTTAATATCAGCAGTTATTATGCATAGATATAGGCTGATTCTTGGCTGAGAAGGACCTCTTATGCTATGTAAAGGTGTTTTGAGTTTTAACCTGTAGACATTAGAACTTACTTCAAAATAGAGGTGCCCATTGAGAGTGCCTCATCATTCTGCTATGAAATCCTGGTGGCCCGACTGGGTAAGTGATGGACTGCTAACCACAAGGTTGGTAGTTCAAACCTGCCAGCTGGGCCATGGGAAAAAGATGAGGGTCACTATGAATCAGGATTTTCTTGATGGCAGGAGAGGCAAAATATCCTTCTGCCTCCTTACAAAAGTAATTTCCAAGGGAGCAGACATTTACTAAGCTATTATAAACCCATTACACGGCTACCCTCAATAACCTGCCTAGGGCAGGCTTACAAATCCTTATCTTTATTAAAATGACCCCAGCTTTGAAGTTCATCACAATTTACTATTTCTGACTCCCAAGGGATGATATGAGTCAATAATCTCTTCTTTTCATAACATTTTTTAGGCTACTTGGAGACATTTGAATGCCGAGTCCTGGGCTCAAAGACTATTGGGGCTGGAAGGGACTTAAGACATGGGTTTATCCATCTCAGTTGCTTCCCAAACCACAAACTAAGGCCCAGAGTGACAGTCTTATGATCAACAATGCTTCTGGCTGTAACTGTGAGTATTTTGGAGGGATAATTAATCATGTTCGTCTTCCTGCTAAGGTCTTGGAACTAACAGAAAAAAAACGACACAGAACTCTGTCAAGAAGAGATAAAAACATTGGCTTTCTTACTGAACGAAGTGAATGGAATGAGAGAGCTCAGCCTGATATGCAGTCAAATGGACTTCCTGATGCCTTTGTCCTGAAATGCACCTACTCACCTGACAGGTACTAGTATCTAGTCCCTGTGTGGCACAAGCAGTTTGCAATCAGCTACTAACCTAAAGGTTGGTGGTTTTAATCCACTCAAGGCTGCTGCAAAAAGCCACTGAGGCCAAAACAAAATGCAAAGCCAGGTGAGTTCCTACTGGAAAGAGGGCAGCCAACAAGACCTATGGGGCAGCGCTGCTCTCTGACCCCGGGCGTGGCCGTGAGTTGGGAGAGAGTCAATGGCTACGCGTTTTTTGTTGTGACTTCTACTGCTGGCCTGCTCTACAGTCACGGCCGCCATTGCTGCCTCTCTCCTTTCCAAGCAAGCTTGTCTCCCACTGTAGAGGTCGCACGAGTCTTGTAATGGCAATCCCGGCCTCCCTTGCAGCTAGGGCAAGGCCATATGACCTGATTTTGGTCAAGGTGATGAAAGGAGAAATCTGTAGGAGACTTTGGTAAAACTTTTACCTTCTTCAAAGAAGGAAGCTTGGGACAAAGTACCTTCTCTGCTCATTCCCTCCTTTTCCATTTCCATACACTTGCGGTTGGAGCTGGCAGGTGGAGAGGGAGGCATGCCGATGTGCCGCGGACGGCAGAGCAGGAAAAGGAAGCATCCGGGTCCCTGATGACATTGTGGACCAGCTCTTGGCTTCCTGTTTTGTAAATGTTAACAGTGCATTGATGCCATGTTTACTGGTAATACTTGTTAGGCAAAACCCTTCTAACTGACGTATTTACCCTAATTCTTAGCCTTCAGGATACTCAGCCATTACGCTTATTTCCAACTCTCATCAATCAGATACGAGACACTCCCCTCCCACCCTTCCTTCCCAACCCCTCATGCTCTGCCACTCCCAGGTGGAGTATGGAGTGGAGAGAGAGAGAGAGAGAGAGAGAGAGAGAGAGAGAGAGAGAGAGAGAGAGAGAGAGAGAGAGAGAGAGAGAGAGAGAGAGCCTTGAACCTTGCTGTCCCTATTTTCCTTCTTCCCTGAATGGAAATGTAGCTGTGGGAGACATGCACCCTTCCACTTGGGAGAAGCCTTGGAAGAAGCAAAAACATGACAGTGGAATCTAACAATGCAAGTTTCTTATTTTGTACAATGGAGGAATTTGATTCATATTTTTATGTCAGTTTACATTTTTTTGTCTTGACTAGTGTTGTGTGTATATTCCGATATGATTTTTAAAGCTTGGCGCTTTTGACTCCATCTGCCCCACCTCTGGGGACCGTCAAGGCAGTTCAGAAATGCAAGCCTTAACAGCAGCGGCTGGGCTTGTCTTGTTTCCAGCGTCCTGGACAGGAACAATATAAAAAGGACGAATTTAGTGACTTCACCTGGGAGGCACAGTAAGTTCCTTATAAAGTTTTCTTCTTTGTTTTTCCCCTGAGGGGAGAAGGTCATTGACAAGATGTCATTGTTCACGATGCCGTCAGAGGGGCCTAGACTCCTTTATCCAAAGAGGGAGCTACAGAAGGGCAGACACGATCCAGGTCAACAGCTGTCTCTCAACCAAAGTCTAAATTCCCCACCCTCTGCCTTTCCTTGATGAGACAGTGCAAGCTGTGATGAGAGAAAATGTCCCCCACCACCTGTCATTGAAGTTTGTTGTAAAACCCAACTGAATAACGGGAGATGCTGAGATATAGATAATGGACTGTCCACTCCTGTGGAGGCCTCTGTTTAAATTTGTGGTTGGGGAACGTGACCAGCTTTAGTGTCCTGTGCCGGTAAAGAAGACAATGGGGAGTGGGTCCTGACACTGCAGACTGCGCTTAGTGTTTCCAGGATTGCTGGTTG
Source organism: Tenrec ecaudatus (assembly GCF_050624435.1). Classification (NCBI taxonomy): domain Eukaryota; kingdom Metazoa; phylum Chordata; class Mammalia; order Afrosoricida; family Tenrecidae; genus Tenrec; species Tenrec ecaudatus. The sequence continues at coordinate 41,620,682 of NC_134543.1, forward strand.
CCGGAGTAAGTGCACACCACTGCACGGATCGGCCATTTGCTCTTCTGGAAATATTTGCCAATTCTAATGGGCACTTAACCATGTTTTGAACTGGGAGAAATGAGAATAAATGATGTTCAGTTCTCTTTCTAAGCCATCCAATCATGTATTCATTTATTGTTTTGTGCCTACTATGTGCAGGCACTAGGGGTGGAAGGGTGGACAGAAAAGTCATGGCGCAGCTGCCGAGAGCTAGCAGTCCGTGCAGGTAAAGGGTGTATGATGACACAAGGTAAAATGAGCTGTGACCTGGGAGACGCAGGACCCTCATGAAAGCACCTGTGTGCCCCACTCAGACTTGTAAGATCAGGGCAGGCTTCTTGAAGGAAGCAGCAGCTAAGTCAAACCCTCAAAAAGATGAAGCAGACATAGAGGGGCCAGAGAGGAATGTTCTTGGGAGCAGAAAGGGCCAGTGTGAAGGCCAGAGGTGAGGGCGAACCAACATGGTGCTGGGCTCTAGCTGTCAGGCGTTCCTTGTCAATGACAATGGAGAAGAGGCAGGTGGCCAGGAGTCATTTTGTTAAGAGTGTCAGTTACATAATCTGTCAACTTGCGAAGGGGTGGAGTCTAGTCTGTCAATCAGGTTGTAGTCACTAATGCCTCTGTGTGGGCATGGCCTTATCCGGAAGATTCTGGGACCCCTTGTCTTCTTCCCTGGAGGCAGGACACACAGACTCTCTGCTTCATATTTCTGTCAATAAGTAATATGGAGACACACTGATGGAGCTAGAGCCCTGGAACTGGAGGAGCCACATGGAGACCTACGTCAGCACTGAGATGCTTCCACCGTCACTGGATCCACAAGACTTTTCACCCACTGGCCTGTGATCTTCCTGCATTCAGTGTCATTGCATGTGTTGTGTGCGACTGAAGAATTTATAGACTGGAATCAGACATATGGGCTAATATTGGACTTAAGGACTTGATCTGGACCTGGCTGGGATGTTTTATCAATATACAATTGCTCCTTGATATAGTTCTCTCACACACATTTGAGTGTCTCTGGATTTGTTTCTCTAGTCAACCCAGACGAACAGATTAAGAAAGGGACATTCTATCCTAAGCGTCAAAGGGAGCAGTGAAGTTTCAATGGGAAGGTAAAAATGAAGGTCACCAAGACTAGATTTACATTTATGAAAGACCATTTTAGCTACAGGGAGCAGGAGGGAAAGGAGCAAGTCTGGAGTCAGGGACATCTGTGGAGGGGCGGGCGGTGGGGTGGGGTGGGGGTGGGGGTGCAGGACTCCTCAGAGATTCAGAATCACGAACACTGATTCACAAGGTGCTTGGGAGAGAGAGTCAAAGAGAATTATGTGTTTGTGTGTGCACGCACACACAAGTGTGCACATGGCCGCATGGCTACATGCGTACATGGAGGGAGGCTGTTATGGATCTCTGGTGGCATAGTGGTTATGTGTTGGGCTGTGATCCAAAAGGTTGGCAGTTTGAAACCACCAGCAGATCCTTGAAGGAATGATGGGGATTTTACTACCATAAATGATTACAGTCTTGGAAATGCACAGGGTTTTGCTAGGAGTCAGTGTTGACCCCCTGGCGGTGAGTTTCGGAGTTACAGTCATGGAAACACTCAGGCGGCAGTTCTATCTTGTCTTACAGGGTCCCAAGGAGCCAGCACTGGCTTGATGGCAGTGAGTTTGGCTTGGCATGGAGGCTCTTGGGATGCCTAGCATGATTCCCAAGTGACTTCTTTTACAGCGATGAGAACCACCAGATGAAGGGGGTTGGGAAGCCCATTGAGAAAGTCCCTGGAATTTGGGGGATTTATTGTGGTTTGGGTGTTTCTGTGACATCCCAGCAAAGAAGGTAAGCATAGTGGGGGGGGGGCAGGTGGGAAATGAATGAGTCTTATCCTTCATCCTAGATGTCTGATACTTCATAATGGGAGCCCTGGAGGTGCCATGGTGATAGTGCCAGGCTGCTAACGAAAAGGTCAGCAGTTGAAGGTGTGGTGGCTCCAGGCGAAGGCAAACCTAGCAATCTGCCCCTGTTATGATGACACCCCCCAGGAAACCCTATGGGCCCATTCTGCTCTGACCTACTGGATCCCTCAGAGGTGGAACGGACTCGCTGGCAGATGGTCACACAACAGCATGCTTCATACTAAGCTCGATTCTGTTTGACGTTCTGGCCTACTTTGCTTTTTGCCGGTGGGCTGTTAGCGTGGAATCATAGCTTTGGGACTGGCAATGTACTCAGCTCTGAAGGCCTCGTATGGCATCTCTTTTCTCTGGCTAGCATTTTGCTGAGGTGTGCTGGACTCTGAGCGAGTTACCCAGGGCCCAGGGGAAAGAGTCTCAGACCAGCCTTAAAAACGCTGCTATTGAAGACACCCACAGCTGTCCCTGTGGCAAGAACTTGCTTTGTATTTTCCATTCTTCAGCCGTTGCCTGTCCGGCTTGGGTTGGGGAGATTTCCCCCCCAGGCATGCCCTCTGTTATGAAATTCCTCGATCCCCCTGATCATATTAGTTTCCCTTCTCTGGACCTGATGCCCATTCTGCTTTCACCCATCACTAAATATCAGGGCCAGCTCTGCCTAGGGAATCTGGTCTCTTCTGTAATGTATTGCGGTGATGTAAAAATAAGAAGCAGTGATTCAGCCAGGTAAATAGGGACTCTCCAATTAAGCAATGAGGTTCCACAGATCAGAAATCAGAGTCTGGATAAATTCTGACACACAAACACACCGTTTTTGTGGACTCCTTGCTGCTGTAAGCTTGAGAGATGTCACTTGTATCTGCTGCGCTGACTTAGCTGGGATGGTTTAGAATTTTCCACAAGGTCAATTGAGTGATTCCCTTCCTGTAGACCAGCGGTTCTCAACCTGTGGGTCACAACCCCTTTGCGGGGGGAGGGGTGGTGGTGGTGTCGAATGACCCTTTCACAAGAGTCGCCTGATTCATAACAGTCACAAAATTACAGTGATGAAGTAGCAATGGAAATAATTTGATTGTTGCGGGTGGGGGGGCGGTGATGTCACTACAACATGAGGCACTGTATTAAAGGGTCGCAGCGTTAGGAAGGGTAAGAACCTCTGCTGTAGACCATGGTTTCTACCTGCAATGCCCTAACTCATGAGGTACTTTGAGGGAATGTGTTTGGTCCTTAAGGATCCTTAAGGCTGTAGAGGGTATTTTCACTGGAGGGCAGAGATTACATGTGTAACTGTCCATGCTAATGCAACCTGTTAGGGCAACTGCCAGTGCTGAGACTGAGTCCTAATTGGATCGTGGATTAGCTCGAAACCCTTGGCTCGTTTGTGTAACATCTCTGTACTCTGTGCCTCAGTTTCTTCATCATAAGGCATCGGTAAAGGCATTTTCTAGGATTGGTGTTAGAATTGTAGGCATGGCACATGGAACATTCAAATAGGTGCCCCTTCTCTGCCTCTTTCCCATTTCGGTCACTCTCTTAACATTTCAGAGGCCACTGTTAGCACCATGGACACTGAGGACCTGGCTTCTTGACCATAGCAGCCCCATGTGTGCTTGTTGGGCATGTGGCACGTGCCTAGTTGGAGGCTAGATGTGCTGTCAGTGTGCAATACGAATCAGAATTCAAAGCTGCAGCCCCAAGTGGGAGTGTAGAAAGAGGATAAAATATTGAAAGATTTTATAGTAACTTATATATGACATACAAGCATTCTAGGTAAGTGGATTAAATAAAATTAATTTTACTTATAGCACTAGCAAAGTGGAATTAACTGCTAGAAAATGTACAAGTGTCTCACATTCTCTTTCTATTGAACACCCCTGTTGATTTAGACGCAAATCTTAACCCCATGGGGCTTTCTGTAGCTGAGGGTACAGGCAAAGTACTAGCTTGTTTCACCAGTCAGCTCCCCAGCTGGTCTCGTGATCTCATTTATCTCCTCATGCTCAGAGGGCTCTCTCTCTAGAGCAGACACGTGGGCTTCAGTTGCAGTGAGCCCTGGTGGCACAGTGGGTTATGCGTTGGGTTCCTAATCACCAGGTCAACAGTTTGAAACCACCAGCTGCTTTGCAGGAGAAAAATGAAACTTTCTACTCTAGTAAAGAGGGAAAGTTTGGGAAACCCACAGCGGCATCAATCCTGACATGTTTGGCTGAGAGGTTTGGTGGAGGTGATGGAGGTGGGTTTGGGAGTTGGCAAGTGCTGGTCTCCTGGATCAAGGTCAGAATGAGGCTCGGTCACAGGGGCAGACCCTTTGATGTGTGGGCAAAACCAGATCCCCAGACATTCCTACTGGTTAGACGTCGAGCACGTCTTCCTCTTCAACCCTCTGGTGTCTTAAGTCATGTGTCTTACGCTCTGACTGGGTTGCCTCGTATCTAAATCAACTAGTTGGCTGTTGGCTTGGCTTCTGAAAATGACCACAAGCCTCTTGAATTGAGAAGCCAGACAGGACTGTGCAGCTGAAGAATTAAAACTCCCGAGTGGCCTTTCTTTTCATTTTTCTCATTCTGTATTATTCACTTGGGGACTATAGGAAGTGGTGAGTGATCTCGCCCATTTGTAACCGGATTCATAAAACTAGACCCTTTGGCTCATGTTTAAAAATGTTTCAGGCATCTGATGGCTTTACAGGGGCTGAATATGAAAATATTTATACTGAAGGGTTTTGTGTATTCAATAGTAAATAAACTCTTGTCATTTATTTACTGTTTTAAGGGTTGGCTATGGTTTCATATGGTGCAAATAAGATGGTAAAATAATGAAATGGGACATTTATAAATTCAAAAGCAAATTACTTCAAAGCAAGGAAAGGGGGTTGCGAGAAGGAGCAAGGGGTTCTTGAATTGCAGTAAGAGGCTATAAATGACGAAAAGTTTTATAGGAAAGGCAGGCCCACAATGTATCAGGCATAAGTGCCAGTTTAATTTTGGGCTAAGTTTTGGACTGCGTTTTGAAAAGATATGTTCTGGCTAGAGGATACAAACTTAGAGAAAGTTTGTGTATGTCCTCTTACCTGGAAGCCACCCATCACTTTCATCTTCTTAAACTATTAAGTTCCTTGAAATAGGACTGCACGTTTCAGAACTATTGTTTCTGTGTCCACATGAATGATGCTTGTAACCAAAGACTAGAAAGTGGCAGTAACACACAGACTTGGCTCCTACGTTATGTCTGATGACCTGGCTCTTCCCTGTGCCGGCCACTCCCCTACTCATCTTCCCGTTCTAATGTGACGGACTCATGTCACTTCCCAAACTCATGGCTTCTATGGCTTCAGCTATGCATTCTATAAACACGTTTAGAGCCTTGACCAGAAGCCAGGCAGTGTTCCAGTGAAGAACAGTGAATGAGACCAAACAAGGAGCCTGCTCTCAGGAATCTTACATTCCAGTTGTGGGATGCTGTCCCGCTGGTTCCAACAAAACACCACTTCCACGGCCCTGCAGTATCCCCCAATCGTGCTTATGTTTGATTGGTTGCAGACACCATGTCTGGCCCTCTTGTTGAGGGTCTTCTTCTCTTTGGCTGTCCCTCTGCTTTACCAAGCAGAGTGTCCTTCTGCAGAGCGGATCTCTCCTGACAGTATGTCCAAAGCATGTGAGACAGAGTCTCACCGTATTTGCCTCCGAGGAGCATGTGGTTGTGCTTCTTCCAAGACAGGTTTGTTAGTGCTTTTGGCAGTCCGTGGTACTTTCAATGTTCTTCACCAGCACCATAATTCAAATGCATTGATTCTATTTTGATCTTTCTTCTTCAATGTCCAACTTGCACATGTGTACAAAGCAACTGAAAATACCAAGGCTTGGGTCAGGCACCCTTTAGCCCTCAAAGTAACTCCCATGCTTTTCAGCACTTGAAAGAGGTCCCGTAGACTCACCCAGTGCAATTCGCTCATTGATCTCTTGACTGCTGCTTCCATGAGCATTGCTTGTGGATCCGAGCAAGACAAAATCCTTGACAACTTCAATCTTTTCTCTGTTTATCATGATGTTACCTACTGGTCTACTTGTGAGAATTTGGAATGTCTTTACATGGAGTTGTAATCCACACTGAAGGCTGCACTCCTTGATTTTCAGCAGCAAGTCCTTCTAGTTCTCCTCATTTTTTTGCCCCACAAAGGGGCCCAAGAGTCTCTTTATTTGAACAGGAGCGGAGAGAGGTGAACATCTCCTGATGTGTAAATATCACACACACACACACACACACACACACACACACACACTCACACACATACACACTCACACAAGGCATCTATAAAGTTCTTCCGGGTCGGAGCCTGCAGGGGGCTGAGAAGCCCCATTGGTCACCCCCAGCGAGAGGAAATGGGGACACAAACAGGGAGAGGCAGAGAGGTCGGCAGTCAGAGGAACAGGTCAGGGCTCTGGAGAGGGATAAAGGCTTCTGGTCACCTTGGTCAGGTGACTGTGAGCAAGGATGTCTCATCTCTCCCCCCGGCTCCCTTCCTAGGTGCCTGAGGCTGTGGACCCTCCCAGGTCCTCAGAGGGCGGCCATGTCCCTGGCGACCTAAGGGCAGGCCAAGGTCCATGATGGCCAGCACCACCTTGCGGCTGCACCTGGCCGACCCCTTCACCAGCTCGGTACCGCGGTGAAGAGCATGGACTGCAGGACGCAGCTGCGGCTGCCCTGCTCCAGGCAGTCCACACGCTCCGCCACGAACCACTAAGCACACTGCGCGCGGAGGCCCGCTGCCGAGAGCCCAGGATGGAGCAGGTGAGCGGGGACAGGTGGGCCAGCACCCGGCTCAGAGGGTCTCTGCTGCTGACCATGTGGAGCTGGGAGGCCAAGGAGAGGAGTGCAGGGGCCGGTCAGTGGGGGCTGCAGAGGATGCTCGTGTCGTCCTCCATGGAGCTCAGCAGTCGCATCAGTGTGGACGGCTGCGTGTGGTCCAGGGGAAGCGGCTGATGTTACTCTGGATGTTTTCCTGGTGTCTCTTCTTCTGGCAGGAAGACGCCTGGCCCCCGTGGGAGAAGAAAGACCTCAGGGCGCTTAGCAAGGGCAGTGCCGGGGTTGGGGTGTGGGTGTGGGTGGGGTGTCCCTAAGGCTTGGAGGAGTCGGTGAGTGGCCCGGGCAGGATGTGGCCGAGGAGGACCAGAGCGACTTGCTGCACGTCCAGGCAGAAGATGGAGTAGAGGGTGCAGGGGGGCTCCTTCAGCGTCTCCCGCAGCAGCGCTTGCACTAGGTACTTGCCGAACGCAAAGATGGTGCTCATGTCCACAAGGTGTCCAAGATGTGGCTGGAGCAACTGTCCAGCCAGCCCCTCTCCAGCACCTTGGCAGACACCCATGTCTTTGGGTCATGTGCACACTGCAGATGGTTCCATATGCCTTCCTCCGATCCTGTTGCCTCACTGTCAGTCGTAGTGTCTAAACGGGATCCTCTGCCTAGATCCATTCTCTCTCCCTCTCTTAACTGACTGGGGGCACCGTTCTAAGCAGTAGCTCCTGACAACCTCATTCTATTCTAAGCCTGAGTGCTCGTGACATCCGATCTTAATCTTTTTCATAGCATTTGATCACAGTTTGTTATTTTTGAAAAATTGGACATTATATTTTAAAAGAATACCGAGGGATCGCATATGCCCTTAATAAATTTCTCTCAGTGATAACATTTTTCAAAACTATAGTACAATATTGCAACAGGATATCAATATTTATAGAATCTATGGTCCTTGCTTAGACTTCCTCAGTTTTCCCTATACTCGTGTGTGTGTGTGTGTGTTGAGGTCTATGCAATATCATCACATGTGTAGTCTGGTGTACCCAACACTACAGTCAAGAGAATGGGTCATTTTTAGCAGTATATATTTTTTCAAGTTACCCTGTTCTGACCATGTTCACTTATCTCCTGTTCTTCACTCCTCTTTAACTCTGGGCCACCGCAAATCCCTTCTCTATTTTTATAATTACTTTGTTATTGTTTAAAAAACATTTTTTGTATATGAAATCCAGGATAGCTAAATCTATGGATTCAGTAGCTGGATTAACGGTTCCTGTGGGGGTGGCAGGGAAGGTTGGGGTGGGGGCATGGGGAACTAATCACAGTGAGTACAACAACAAAGAAAATTTCCTAAAATGTATTGTGGTGATAATTGTACAAGTCATCTTAATATGATTGAACTCAACTATTGTTAAGTTTTTTTAATTATATGCCTGAGGTAGTTAGTTTATGGTGCCAACCTGGCTGATAAACACATGTGGGGTTAATTGAAGGGCAGAGGGATAAATGGCTCCATGAGCCTCGCCTTTCTAGTTCTCAGGTCTCTTGCTTTCTGATGGTCGGACCAGGGTGCAGCTGCCTTAGCCAGTTCTCTGCTTCAGCTGGCAAGGCTCACTTCCTGCAAGACATCCCTGAGGAGAAGTCATATGGACCTACCCCGATGCAGCGCTGGGTGATGCAGCAGCCATGTAGAGACCCCTGCCAGTGCTGAGATGCTTACAGGCTCACTGATTCAGCTTTCCTCCTGTGGTTGGCATCATAGTGTGTGTTTTGTGAGATGGAGGAGTACTTTGTGGCTTGGTATCGAACATATGGGTTAATGTTGGACTTGGGGCTTGGGCAGCACTGGGTTGGGATGTTTTCTTGATGTGCACTTACCCTTTATATTAAACTCTCTCTTATACATATGGGTTTCTGTGGATTTGTTTCTCTAATGTACCCAGACTAACATACCACCTCAATCAAACTGGTAACAACAACAAAAAAATATGGCGTATATGGACCCATTGTTGTGTATGTTAGGGACTGTCAAGCCGGCACTAACGCACAGTGACTCTATGCACAGCAGAACAAAGCTGTGTCATCTTCACAACCCTTGTGGTTTGGCTCCTGGCTGCAGCCATGACGTACGAGGCTTTGCCGCTTTTCATGATGTTTTCAATGGTGAATCCTTCAGAAACGACAGTCTGTTCCATTCTTGGCACAACATCTGGCAATGTTCTGCTACTAGTCATAAGGTTTTCACTGGCTCATCCTTCAGAAATGGACAGTTTATTCCTCCCCCACCGTATATTCTTAGTCTGGAAGCTCTGCAGTAACCTGTTCACATTGGGTAACCCTGCTGGTATTTAGAATACCACTGACATAGCTTCCAGCATCTCATCAACACTCCGGCCACACAGTATGACAAGCTGACAGACAAGTGGTGGAAATGGAACCATACAATATGTAATTTTTTAGGATTTCCTTTGAAAATTCAAGATACTGTATATACTCAAGTATAAGCCACTCCAAATATCAACCAAGGCACCTACGTAATTTTACCATAAAAATGCATTAAAACTCAGCTTATACATGAGTATACACAGTCATACTCAGGAGATTCATCCAATTTATTTATATCAATAGTCTGTTCCTTTTTATTGCTGAGTAGCTTTCCATCGTATGGGTATACCACAATTTGTGTATCCATTGGTCTAGAGAAAGACATTTTGGTTGTTTCCAATGTTTGACTACTATGAAAAGGCTTCTATGAATATTTGCATACACATTTTTGTATGAATACACCTTTCTGTTTCCTTAGGATAAATAAACCTCCATTTTTGCTGGGTCATATGTTTCTTAGTTTTCTTTTTTACCATCCTCACAAAACTATTTGCTGTTTGTGGGCAGGTCTTTAGTTCTCTGCATACTTGAGTCTCATGAACATAACATGTTTCTGACACGTGGCTTTTATTTGCTGCTGTCAGGGAGGCTCTGACTGCTGGTGTCCTCAGGCATGACAGAATGACACGCCTGGTCCTGTGCCACCTTCATGAGCAGGAGGTCCATGGTGCACTATTGCTTCACAGCATCTCAGTGACAATTTCCCTCATTTTCTGTCTACTTTTTGGCGACACAGGTTCCCTGTTGAAGTGTTCCAGGTACGTGAGCTGAAGTCTGACCATTCTTACTTCTAAGGTTGGGTTTCTTCTGAGATGGATGTGTTTGTTCTTTAGGCAAATGACAGGATGTTCACCGTTCTTCGCCAATACCATACCATGATGACACCCAGTCAAGCACACAACACATTGTGGGAGAGGGAAGGAAGGAAAGAAAAAGGGAACGAGTGGAAGAAGGAAAGATCGAGAGAGGAAAGAAGCCCATCTCAACGGTCAGGTCCTAGCTATTTCCATCCCATCCCTGATAGCGTCATTAATTTTTAAAAATGGATGCGGTAGTCCCAGTGTTAGAACAGTGCCTGGCTCAGAGTAGTTGCTTAATAAACATGTGTGAAGTTATTGAATGAATACTCGAGAGGCTATATAGTGCTCCTTCTCCCTCTCCTAACCTCCATCACCATGCTCCATCACACACACACACACACACACACACACACACACACACACACACACACACACACTCTGGGACCCTGGTCCCAGACACCTTTTTCTAGAACAAAGTCAATAGCTAACAAACGAGCAGTTTCTCGGAGCTTGGCTAACACAACAACTTTGGCCTTGTCTGTGTGCCTGCTGTGGGAATGACAAATGATGGCTTTGGGGACCCAGCAGCTTTGTGGACTCATTCCAATAAGAGTACAGGATGCACTTGAAATAAAGAATGTTTCTTTGTGACTCATTCAGCTCCTCTCTGTTAGGCAGGTGTCCTCCATGCCCGGCAAAGTGATGGCATTCAAAAGTGGAAGAGTCAGGAGGAAATAAAAACATTCCACTTTAGCGTCTAAGCTATGTGCCCCTTAATCTGAAGTAAATCTACGACAACTAACAGATTCCCCTTTCAGACTATTGTGGAGAAAGGCCTGCCTTGCCCTAGATTTGTCAGACTCCAGCTGCATTGTGCTTACAGGCAGTTCCAGGTTACGAAGCAGTTCCGTGGCTAAGCCTATCTTTAAGTTGCATTTGTTCGCAAGTCGAACACTTAAGTAGGGTCATGCCTAATGGCAGTCAGTCAAATGCTTGTCTTAGTATATAGGAAATGTGTACCTTTCTATGCATTTTAAGAAAACATTGACAAAACACTAAAACATATTTGGCATAATAATACAGCAATGACAATGTTTTGGGGTACCTTGCAAAGTCGCACCTGCTTATAATTATGAGCCATTGCCTGCATCTTGAATTTTTAATATCATAGGCTTTACAAGGGTTGGTTCAGAATTATGGGTCCTATATCTGTCACCCGGGGGTCGCTTGATGTCTCATTAAAGAAATGTTACCATAGCAACTTCACCATCATCCGGGGTAAATGTTATCTCTTCCAGTCAGTAAAATGAGGAGCTGTTTCACAAATATCCCGTGCTTTAAGGGTAAGGAGTGACTTTTCAATAAAATCAATTTATTCCAAGTCATCCCTCTTCCTCTCCATTTGGAAGCCTCTGCGTTTCTCGCCCTTTAAATAAGGAATATTAAATACAACCTACAACTTCCTCAGAGCCAAAGCCGACTGAGCCGGAAGCTGTTTGTAGAAAACCATTGATTTTATCGCATTCTTGAAATATGTAGCTTCACTTGTGGCTTTTTCTCAGTCAGCCAGGGGAGGCCAGATGCTAGTCAATTGGACCCGTAGGCCAAGTATTGAGGACAATGAGGACAATTCCTTGCTGTACCCCCATCTTTTTTAATCCACAAAGAGAAGGCTTGGTGCTCGAGGTCCTGCCCTTTGTCCCTTGCTTGTGGGCCAGAGTGGATGCTTCTCAAGCACTGGTTAGTTCACATAGTGTGACTCTATTTCTGGCCAGAACTGAGATTATGGGGATGTTTATGCACATGTATTACCATATTGAGTTTTGGAAGTAGACAAAGCTGTCTCCAAATTGTCAGAGTTACACCTTGAAAGTTAAATCTAGCACTGAGACCATTTTCCTCTAGTGAAGAATATGTTAGTTTTAGTCCCAGACCCATGAACATCAGGCTGACTGGGGAAACACAGCTTGGGTCCACTCATGTGTCATAGTCTAAGAAGGTTCATAGTCCTCAAAGACTTTCACAGGTAGTGCCTTTGAAATCAGGACATCCCTAACAACAAATCCAAAGCTGCCATCAAATCAATTCTGACTTCTCACAAGGTCAGCAGTTCAAAACCAGCAGATGCTCCGAGAGAGAAAAATGGGACTTTCTACTCTTGTAGAGTTATAGTCTTGGAAACCCACAGGGCAGTTTTACTCTGTAGGATCACTATGAGCAATAACTAATAGTATGTCACAGTCTTTTATTGTCTACTGTTTATTATCTAGTGGTATATAAATGATGATGTATTCTCTGGGAAGAAGCGAGAACTGGCACTTTTTGCCTACTTATCATTTGTCATGCACGGTGATAAATAATTTACAAATACCCTTTTGGTGGATCTTCATACAACCATGATGAGGAGACACAGTAAATGAGAGAGTAGAGACGCAGGGATTTCTGAGACTTGTCTGAGAGTCTAAGGGTCAAGATCAAGATCTGAACACAAATCTGATGGACTTCACTGTTACGTGACTGCTCAGATTTTCTACCTGACTTGTCTTCAGCTTGCTCTTTCTGTAAAATAGCTCGCCAATCCCTAACTTCTGGAGCTGGGAAGGCTCTTAGGTGTCAGCACGCCTAACCACATCCTATCACAGATGAGGAAAACGAAGCTGAGAGCAGATCACTTGCCAGAGGTGGCCACCAAGAAGGGTGTGCCGCTGAGAATCCACACAGCCAACCCAGGGAAGAGAGTGCTTCTAGGTTCGGTGAGTGTCTTAACTCCTGAACACAGGTACTTCCCACCTTGGCGGCCTTCCTGGGACCAGGCCTCGGTGGTTCATTCGCCCCTTCAAGGCACTGCTACTCGGCTCATTCTTCTCTGTTGTCATGCACCCTTCTGCTGCAAGAGGATCGCACATGTATGCTGGGATGGCCCTTGGCCCCTCTCCTTACCCTAGTCAACCCCTCCTTTCCCGACTCATCCTCCAAGGCGACAGTGAATCCAAGTGAAGGTGCTAATGGAAAAGACAAGAGAGGGTCCTTCTGAGGCTGTGCTTAGAGATCTTGCCCACATCTTCCTTTGCTTTCTCAGAGAGGGACTTCAACGGTGGGAACTCTAACGTAGGTGTGAGTGAAGGAAGCAGGAGGACAGACTCTGGTCTAGGTGATGGTAGCTTTAAGCAGCCTTAGAAATCAAACCCTGGCCTCTCACTCTGCTATAGAGGCAAGTGAGAGGGCACACTGCAGGCATTGCAAACAGTGCCACCCATGCCAACATTCCCTATGTCTGTCCCCAGGGAGAAGTGGACAGGTCAGTACCCTCTGTGTTGAGGATGGGTTCAGATGCTTTCTTCAAAGACTGCTCCAGGTGGCCTCCTGCAAGCTGATTGGAGGGACACAAAGAGCCTATTTGCCACCCCCACTTTTGAAGAAATGTTTGGTGGCAGCTAGGTTATGGAATAAGCGAGCTTCCCTTTACTGTAAAAACAATGAAAAATAATAACTGATTTACAGAATGGTGGCAAACTTTAGAGGTCATGTACGGGAGAGTACAGCAGATTCTGTGCAGCCCAATCCACAGTAGATATTTAAACCAGGCTCCAGGAGTGACTTACAACTCATGGACCTTGTGTTTGTCAGAGTAGAAGTGTGCTCCACGGGGAGCAACCTTCAATCTACACACGCGCACGCACACACACACGCACACACACGCGCGTGCACACACACGCACGCACACACGCACATGCACACACGCACACACACGCGGACACACACGCACACACACGCACGCACACACACATACACACACACGCACACGTGCACACACACGCACACACGCGCGGACACACACGCACACACACACACGGGTGCCTCCTTTCTTCTGAGGCACCTTTGGTGGAACTCGAACTTACAGTACTTGGCTTATCAGCAGAGCACATTAACTGTCCTGCCTAGCGAGTCCAGTGAGTGTTTAGTGAGTGTGCAGGAAAATTACACGGTTAATGTTGATGGGCGGGAGACAGAATGGACCATAGTTTGTATTATGAGAAAGTCAGAGATGGTAAAAGAAAGGTGCTTCTGACCTTCCCTTGTTTGTCTCTATCTGTGACGTTACAGGCACAGAAGCACATGTTTGCAGTCTACAAGGATCCAACAGTCTTCTTTAAGGCACAGCTCAGGATGGCAGCTCGCCTGCAAGTGCCTGGCAAGCTACTGGTCCAGCAAGTTAGAAGATCAAGCCAAGTAAGAGTTGGTCCCCAGAGTACCCTGGTTTGGTGGTGGAAATCTGGAGAAAGTTCTTTTATCTAGTCTCAACCCAGTTCAACTATTTACAAAATGCATATCTTCACCTGCCTCCAGAGAAACTGATTGTTCACTGATGGATGCACTGAGGTTGGCTAGGTGCTTTGGAAAACCAAGTCTTTAATTCACGCATTTATTTAAAGAGCATTTGTTGCAAACAATGGAAATGCTTTATCCTCTTTATTTCGTCACACACACACACACACACACACACACACATACACACACACACACCATATATACTCGAGTATAAGCCAACCCAAATATCAGCTGAGGCACCTAATTTTACTACAAAAACAGCATTAAAAATGTGCTGAAACATGGGAGCAAATGAAGGTGGAGGAAGAGAGAGTGGAGCACATCCTGGCCCACCAAGCTTTGAGGACGATATCTCCACTCAGAGTAGCCAATGCACAGAGAGGACCATATGGTCGGCCCCACTATGAGACACGGCATCCCTCACTGACCCATAGCCCTACAGGGGACAACACTGGAGACACAGTGTGGGAATTGCACCCGATCTGACCCCATCACACCGAGGCAAAACACTAAGGGCGTGGAACAGAACAGCAAGGGGAGCAGAGCAAGAAAGTCCTGAGGGAATACCAAAATAGACTTTGGGGCCAGTAGGTGGCACCCCATCAGACTCGACCAGAAAACACTCCTAAAGGTCAACAAACAGACCTTGAACTATTTATAGGCTTTTCTTTGTCATTGTCTTTTTGTTGTTGTCGTTGTTTTCTTTTGTTGGTTTGTTTTGCTCTCTTGTTTATTTTGTGCATATTATTATCTCTGCAGGTCTATGTAGATAAGCTAGGCTGGATAAACAATCTGGAGGAAAAAACAATGAGACTGATGGTTTGGGGTGGAGGGGTGTAGCAGAGGGGGAGGTAGGAGAAAGGAAGTAGTATTAACCACCCAGGGACAAGGGAACAAGTGATGCAAAATCAGTGGTGAGGAGGGTGTAAGAAGCCTGGTAGGGATTGATCAAGGGCGATGTAACTGAGAGGAATTACTGAAACCCAAATGAAGGCCGAGCATGATAGTGGGACAAGAGGGAAGTAAAAGGAAATAGAGGAAAGAACTAGGAGGCAAAGGGTATTTATAGAGGTCTAAATACAGGCATGTACATATATAAATATATTTCTAGGTTTAGTATTAAGGTAGCAGATGGACATTGGGCCTCCACTCAAGTATTCCCTCAATGCAAGAACACTTTGTTCTATTAAACTGGCATTCCATGATGCTCACCTTCCCAACATGATTGCTGAAGATAAATGGGTACATAAGACAAATGTGGTGAAGAAAGCTGATGGTGCCTGGCTATCCAAATATATAGGGTCTGTGTTCTTAAAGGCTTGAAGGGAAATAAGCGGCTATCTAGAAGAGAAGCAACAAAGCCCACATGGAAGAAGCACACCAGCCTGTGTGATCACAAGATGTCGAAGGGATCAGGTATCATGCATCAAAGAACAAAAATCATATCATTGTGAATGAGGGGGAGTGCAGATTGGAGATCCAAAGCCCATCTGTAGGCAACTGGACACCCCTTACAGAAGGGTCGTGGGGAGGAGATGAGCCAGTCAGGGTGCAGTATAGCAAAGCTGAAACATACAACTTTCCTATAGTTTTTAAATGCTTCCTCCACCCCAATATCATGATCCCAATTCTACCTTACAAATCTGGCTAGACCAGAGGATGTAAACTGGTACAGATAGGAACTGGAAACACAGGGAATCCTGGAAACACAGGGAATCCAGGACAGATGATCCCTTCAGGACCAGTGCTAAGAGTGGTGATACTGGGAGGGTGGGGTGGAAAGGGGGAACAGATTACAAGGATCTACATATAACCTCCTCCCTGGGGGATGGACAACAGAAAAGTAGGTGAAAGGAAATGTTGGACAGTGTAAGATATGACAAAATGATAACAAATTATTAATTATCAAGGGTTCATGAGGGAGGGTGGAATGGTGGGGGAGGGGAAAATGAGGAGCTGATACCAAGAGCTCAAGTAGAAAGCAAATGTTTTGAGAATGATGATGATGGCAACAAATGTACAAGTGTGCTGGACACAATGGGTGTGTTTATGGATTGTGATAAGAGCTATATGAACTCCCAATAAGATGATTTTAAAAAAAGGAAATAAATGTGCTGAAAAACTCAGCTTATACAGGAATACACACACACACACACACAACATATATATAGGAGCTCCGGTAGTGCAGTGGTGAAGCACTCAGTGGCTAAGCAAAAGGTGGTAGGTTTGAACCCATTAGCCCCTACGTGGGAGATTGGAACATGAACTATGTCTCACGCTCATAAATCTAAAGAATGCTATTTAGAACTGGAAATGTAAAGAAAGTATGTGTTTCCAATACAGTAACATTGGATGTTGTTGCGTGTCAGATGAATGGACACTTACGTGGCCTATTTTAGTGAAAAAATATTAATATTACTCGACTTGTCAAAGTCTGCCCAATGTCAGCCCTGCGAAAAGTGCTGAAAACGGGGCAAAATGCATGAAAAGTCACTTGTCATTCCCATGCTGGAGGATCATGACTTTGAACAATTTTGCTATTTTCCCCTTTATGATTCATTCCCCTTTATGTTATCTAATACTTAACTGATTTTAAGACTTCCAGAATGTTCCTTTTCGCTGTAATTTCCATCCCTTCAGTTCATGGTCTTGTGTTCTTTCCAGTGAGAAAGACTGTTTGCTGTTTTCAATGCATCCAGACATGGGAGGTAAGGGAAAGAGTTTGCCATTAGCTGCTGGTGACTTACTCCTCTTTTCAAAGAAAGCTTGTTCCCACGAAGGAAACTTTAATCCATCTTGCCCCAGTGCATTTGTTCTCCAAGAGCCAGGTGAACTACCTATGACTATTTCCCTAGGATTATGTCACCCACCACGGCAACTTTCTGTTTTAGTAGGTGATGTTAAGAAACAAAACAACACCCTTCACGTTAATCAGTTTTGGAAAATAGAGACTGGCTTTATATTCCAGGGCTTTGATGTGTTCTGTGGCTCCTGTAAGGATCTGCCTCTCTTTTGTTCTGATCGACAAGACCTTTCCTATATATTCAAGCAATCAAGCAGTCCAGTCACAGAGGGTACAGACAGCCACCCAGCGCAGACTTCCACCCTTCCGTGTGCCTTTCTGAAAGAAGAGCTCACACCAGCACGGTTAGGTAAGTGCTTCTCCGTAATGAGGACTTCACTCCACTTGAGCAGAGCCCTGCTAAGGTGATAGGTCAGAAGCAGGAGCCCTGAGGTGAGATTTCAGAATAAATAGCCTCAGGGCCCATTTTAAATAGTAACGGACCAGGAGACTTCCAGCATGCAATATTTAATTTCTAGCTAGGAGGTTTGTCTGAAAGGTAATTCTGGTCCTGAAAGAGCACAGAACATTTCCAAGACCCAGAGATGATAGAGTTGATAGCAAAGGTGCACACTTGCAGTTGGAACCCTTGGTGCTGTCAATGACTGGGATTTCAAGGTACGCACAGCTGGGTACTTATGGCAGCAGGAGCCTACACCCGAGGCACAAAGTCAGAGGAGAACACATTTTTACGAATGGGATTTTAAGTCGGCTGGCCAGGTTTTAGGGACTTTCTGCAAATCCATATTTTCTGGTGGGTTGGTTTAGTAACAGTATCTATAAAGCATAGAGTCATTAATATTGACTTATTCCCTCCCCTTGGCACCTGGAAATGTACTTTTGAGCAAAGTGTATAAAATGGTACCCCAATCTTCTGGATCTGAGTAAAAAGAATTTACGTGCATGTTAGTGTTATGTTAGCATCTGCATCCCTTTCCATGTTAGTCATACTTTGCATTCATTTTGAAGAGACCATTGAAGCAAGCTTCTCTAAGACCACCAGTGGGGTCACGATAAGGAAGAGTCTGAGATTCCCTTGAATGACAGGTGCCTGCAGAGCACAGTGGGTCTGTGGAATTCAGCCAGGACCCAGACTCTGTGGTCATTTATTATATCTTGGCTAAAGAACATGGTCCCTTTGACCATGACTGACATGTTGGTGGCTGTTTCATTAAGGCAGTCGGTCCTGCCAATTACTTCTCCCCCCTCTCCCTTTTGGAGGACAGCATGAAGGCTGCCTACCTTTTCCTCGGCTCCGTGGCCCTCCTGCTGCTGGCTGGCTGCAGCTGTGTCTCCAGCACCTCCGGCAGGGACCTGCACACCTTCGTGGGCTGCGCTGTGAGGGAATTCACTTTTGTGGCCAAGAAGACGGGCTGCAGAGGACTGCGGATCACCACCGACGCCTGCTGGGGTCGCTGTGAGACCTGGGAGGTGAGTGGCTAAACGGAGGATGGATGCTTTCAGGGACAGCCACTGGGGACGGATTATTATTTTTTCTTGTTATTGTGAGTTGGGTGAAGGCGTCCAGAGCAGATCAGTTTTCCGTTCAACTACGCATACACATTTTGTTGCAGCTCATTGCTTGCAATCCTCACTAGGAAACACCTCTCATCCCATTTTCTCCCTGTGTTCGTTTTTCCATTTCTCCTTCTTTCCTAGTCCTTCTGAATGTTGCCCTTGGGCAAACGCTGCCCTCCTGATCTCAAATGTTTGATTATTCTAAGGAGTGGGGACCGCCCAGTGTTGTTGTTCACCTTATAGACCTATTGTTTGGCTGAAAATGGAGCAACAGGGGTGAGTTCAGTTCCAGACTGGAAGGGTTCCACCAGTCTCTAGGTCAAGCAGTAAGCTTGGTCTTGTTTTTTTGATATTGAGTTTTGGTCCACATTTTCCTCTCCCTCTATCCATGACCTTGTAAAGTGATCCCTTTCAGAGCAGCCGGTAGAGAAGCCGTTGGGCCCGATTCTGGAGCCCTGGCTTTTTCTATGTTGTCAGGTGGAACGGGGAATCTATCTTTCCTCGTGGATTTCAAAATAGAAGAAAACAACACAAAGCAAGCCAAACACAATGACTTGGCATCCTCCAAAAGTGTCCCGAGAGATTTGATTATGCCTCTCTAACACAGCAAGGATGAGACGTGGACTGACATGGACTGACATGGAGTCAGTGTTCTCGGTGTCAGCTACGGGACTGCGGCGTGGGAGTAGCCTGCCATTTTACAGACGGCATGGGGGATTCAAGGGGTGTGTGGCTGCAGAGTCAGTAGACACTTGGGACTAAATTCTTGGTTTTAATTTGTGGCTCAAACTCTTCCCTGTATTCCTGTGAGTGGTGAAACGAGGCCGTTACTACGTGGACTGGGGAGGTGAGTGATCACTGGCTCCCAGCCTTCCCTTCAGTCCCTTCCTCCCAGCGCTTTCACTGCCACGGAGTCAGTTTGGGACAGGGTTCACATAGGACAGGCTCAGGGTAGAGCTGCCCTGGAGATTCTCCTAGACTGTAAATCTTTGTGGAAGTAGAAAGCCCCGGGCTCCTTACAATTTCTAAGACCTTAAGACTGTATCCTTGATAGCTCCATCGAGTTCCTTTGTATTCAACTCTATTAAAACCTTTATAGAGACATTTGTGTTTACAATGTGAATTAAAAACTTCAAGCAAATGTAGCACCCTATTGGTCTGAGAAGGGGAGTCTGAGGGAGAACCACTCTGCTCACCGAGGCCCATCTCATTATGGATTAGGGGTTCTTGTCACTCACCAACCCAAACACCTTTCATGACCGCCGGCTGTAGCCCACTCAAGCGTCATCGTGGCTTCTGCTTGCTCTTTCAGCCAGCACACATATACTCTTAGCTCGGAAACTGTGAGGTTGACTTTAAAAGGTTCTATTAAACACTCCTCATGGAATCTCAGTTGTCATCCTTTCCTAATATCCCTTCTCATATCCACCCATCACGATCTTAGCCAATTCCTAGATGGCCATCCCTTGAGCCAACTCCTCCTCTAAACCCTGTCTGACTCCAGGTGAGACCTTGATGAGAAGCTTCCTTCTGTTTGCCTTCCACCACCAGTGCCAGCGTTTAAGTTCTTTGAGTGCAGAGATGGTGCGTCATTCTTGTGTGTGTGTACCTCGTAGCTTTTGTCAAAGAGTCACGTACGGCTAGGCCTTCCTTAACTATTCAGTGTGGGACATGATTGGCCCTGTACTTGTCGTTGTACAACTTCTGCCTAACTGAAGCTGCCCCTGCCACCCACAAGCACCAGAAGGGCACGCTGCCCTTGAGAAAAAGTGTTCTTCTCCTTCGGGCTAAGAGTCCCTGGGGGGTGCTAACCAGTAGATTGCAGGTTGGAGTCCACCCAGAGAAATCTCAGAAGAAAGGCCTGGGCATCTACCGTACATACTAGAGTATAGCCTACCCGGATATCAGCTGAGGCACCTAATTTTACCACAAAAACTGCATAAAAGAATGTGTTGAAAAAACTTGCCTTATACACGGTTATATACAGTACTTAAGAAACATCGGGCTTTGAAAGCCCCCTGGGGCCCAGGTCTGTCCTGGCATCCACAGCGATTGAGATGAGTTGGAAGGGACTCTACAGCCCTTGTTTTTGGTATTTAGAGTCGGGGAATTGGGTCTTGGTGATGAAATTTCCAAATTAAATGAAAGTATTTCACCAGCTTAGCTCTCTTTCTTTTTGCCCCAGGGCTGGAGATCTGGTACTCCAACTCCTTTGCCATCGAGTTGAACCTGCCATCGATTGCCTTTGTTTAGGGTTTACAAGGTTGTAAATCTTGATGAGAGCAGATTGCCTCAACTTTCTCTTGCAAAGTGGCTGGTTGGCTTGATCTGCTGACCTTGCGTTTAGCAGTTCAATGCTTACCCCTCAGTGCTACCAGGGCTCCTGATAGCCAGATGAAAATTGAGCTAGCTGCTGTATACTGTGGTCGGTCACCCGCCATCAGTCGTATGCAGGGACTTCGGTGCCTTCTCATATTAAGGCCTGGCAACACCTCACTTTACTGCAGCTCAAATCTTGGGGCTCTTTGGGATCAAAATCTCAAACCACTGTTTATCTTCAAGTCAGCCCATGTTCTCTCTTCTTTAAACTGGTGAACGGCTTTCACTGATGCACAGGCACGGCTGGGGATTTGTGCTCTCCCCGGAGAGCCGAAACACCAACACAAAGACACAGCATATCCTTTCACTTTTAGCCAGTTTAAAAAAAAATGTCCTTGCTGTGAGGTTACTTATAGGTGAGAAAGAAATGTTTATTTTCCAAGCAATATGAAAGTTTCTAAGATGTGGCACGTGTGTGTGTGACTCAACTGGTCTGAACACGGGGATGTTCCTGAAGACAAAGTAGCTGGATTTAAGGTGGAAGGCTGCTGCTGGAAACAGCTTTTGCTCCCGACGAGGGTTTAGGGCTGCCAGATCTAATAAATGAAACAAAACAAAACTGAGAAACAAACAGGATGCTTGATTACATTTGAAGTTCATATCCACAACAAATAATTTTCAAGTGTAAGTTTGTCCTGTGGAATATTTGAGACTGATTTATACCAAAAAATGACCATGTGTTGATGTGAAATTCAAATTTAACTGGGGATCCTGTATTTTATTGGACAACCCATTCTAGGTCACAAGAGTAGAGAGAGTAAGGAGACATCAGGCAAACTGAGGCTGACCCTTGAAGGCCCGGAGTTCAATCTGTCAGGTGTATTGATAGAAGTTTCCCAGAGAAAAGTTGAGCAAGGAGAAACTGAGTGCGTTCTGGAGCACGGAGTTGCAATTTTCAATAGGATGGCTGGGAAAGGCAGCCTTGAGTGGGTGCCGGGTGAAAGAAAACACTGAAGGGGTGACTGTACAGAAGAACATCCCAACGAGAGGAAATACCAAGTATGTGGACCCTGACGTGGTAGGTTCGAGGCACTATGTGGCTGGATCAGAGTGAGCAAATCAGCAAGTTTAGGGTCAACATTCAAACTCAAACTCACTGCCAAGGAGTCACTTATGAATCATAAAACGGCCCCTGAGGTCTTGAGATTGTAACGTCATACGCGAGTCGAAGGCCTCGTCTTTCTTCTATTGAGGTGCTGGTGGTTTCAAACTGCTGACCACAAGCTCAACCTGCAACCACGACGCTACCAAAGCTCATAGCCCTCATATCCAGGGGAAGGGCAGATCGTCCAGGTAAGGTGAGGTCTTCAAGGTGGTGCTGCATGAACCACAAAGTTGGTAGTTCAGACCCACCAGCTGCACCTCAAGAGGAAGGTGAATCCTTGTGCTCTGGTAAAGGTTCACAGTTTCAAAACTCTATACAGGGCTGCCATGGACTGCCCCACACCAAATAGATTTGTCTGGGAAGAAGTACAGCCAGAATGCTCCTTACAGGCAAGGATGGAGAGACTTCATCTCATGTACTTTGAATGTGTTATCAGGAGAGACCAGTCTTTGGAGAAAGACAGTGTGCTTGGTAAAGTAGAGGGGCAGTGAAAAAGAGGCAGGCCCTCAACAAGATGGACTGACACATTGTCTGCCACAATGGCTCAGCTTAAGAATACTTGTGAGAGTGGCCTTGGTTCAGGCGGAATTTCATTCTGTTGTACGCAGGGTCACTGTGAGTTGGAACCAACTTGATGACACCCAACAACAACAACCACCACCACCACAACACACAGGGTTTCTATGACTGGACATCAATGGGTTTTGCCTTATGAACCCTTTGCCATTAACTCTGAGTGAGGTGTGAAATCACTAGGACTTTGGGCAGAAGAGTGACAGGACCTGATTGATGCTTTAAAAGCATCACTTGGAGCCTCTGCATTTCAAATAAACACTTGTGGGCAAAGACAGGACAGGAAAACTAGTCAGGAGACGTGTGCAATGATTAAGATGATTCATTGGCTACGTATTTAATGAGCATTTGCTGCGTGCCAGGACTCTGTGGGTTTCAGGAGATGGTGGTGAACAGGAACGGGTTCTTGCTTTCAGAGTTTGCCTTCTGGTGGGGGTCGGGGCAGGTCAACAAATGAGTCAGTTCATATCAGCTAGTGAAACATGGTCCCAAGAAAATAAAGCAGGATGGTCTGTACTAATGGGTTTCCTGTTTTCTACCTGTGGGGACAGAAGCCCATTCTGGAGCCTCCCTACATCGAAGCCCATCATCGAGTCTGTACCTACAACGAGACCAGACAGGTGACTGTCAAGCTGCCCAACTGTGCTCCTGGAGTCGATCCCTTCTACACCTACCCTGTGGCCGTCCGCTGTGACTGCGGGGCCTGCTCCACCGCCACCACCGAGTGTGAGACCATCTGAAGCTGTCGCAGTCTGCAGGACACAGCTAGCGGTCTTGGACCTCACAGGCCCACCTGCACACGCAGCACAAGCAGATACACCCTCTGGATCCAAGGACTGCTTAATTTCACCCCGTTTGTGGAGGAAGGCGTACGTCTTGGTTTAAAACCAAGGTCAGATGCAACCCATTTAGGCTAAAGCTGTATAACAATATTTGGACCCTCACCCAAATAATCATACATCTTCAAATTCATATTTCTTTGTCTTGTGCCTTGGAACATAATTTGTACACTAGAGTCCTCCCCTTTCAAGGTCCATGATTCAAACAATGAATGTAATTAGAAAATGGGATTAGGAAGTTATTACATTCTCAGGTCCTATTTAACTACCAACCTCCAACTGAACTCTAAGGGCCAGAAAGTAACAAAGCCCACGCTCTAGTCCTCCTGCTCCCAAGAAAATCCAACTTCAAACTTTTCTAGAGAAAACAACCCTTCCCATTTTAACTGAACAGTGGGCTGTAAAGACTCAGTGACTGCTCAGATTAACAAAACAGCAGTTCAAATGAAAAGGTGTTGTGATTTCCAAGTAAATTTCTTTTAAAATTAATAAAAGGATCCTTTCTAGTGATTAAACCCCCCTTCCCCCGCAAAACAAACAAACAAACAAACAAAAAATGTACTAGAGCTATCACTCAGGCTCAAAACTCATGGAACTAAATTCATGTTTCTAGAGTGTGATGTTCTCCCAAAGCTGTAGCCAAAACATTCCATCACAAGTATTTGTCTCCACTTAGCATAATTTAAATTTAAATTGAATTTATTAAACTCAGAAAATTCACATGTTTGTAGGGGTCAAACGGCACTGCTGTCTGTGATTATCTAGCTCCTGCCTCTTAAATCTTACAGCAGCTGATTCTTTGTGGCTTTTTAAAAAACCCTCAAATGTTATGTATTTTGGGGATTGATTTTAACCATGCCTTTTTTCATAATATTCTAAGAAAATCTATCTTAATGCCAATAAAGCATGCCCTCTGCCTTTTGAATTCATAAAAATTTTTTACAACGTCTTTTTGGTCATTAACGCACTTGAAGTAATAGGAACATACGTAAAGTGAATCACAAGTAATTTTTACTTAAACCTCAGTTTAGGATGCCACGTTCAGTAAGAGCCACCGAGAGATGGCTCTGGGTAGCATACGTTGACATACACACCTCGCGGCACAGCAGGAAGCCAGGAGTTCTGTTTGACTCACTGCACTTCCTCGTAGACCAGCACCGTAACTGTTGATATTGACGTTCACGCTCTAGGCGGATGGAGTGCATGTGTGAGATGAGTGGGCATTAACAAATGCCACTTCCAACCATCAGTGCAAATCTATGGATGGGCAAGGAAGTCACTTGGAGTGAGATGCCTTCTCTGGGACAGTAGGCGATGCTTAGGGATGATACTGGGTCCCATCACTCAAGTGGTTTCCAATCCATCCACCAAGAACGTTCCTCAGGGTTTGCTGATGAGATAAGATGATTTCTTTAGAGAATGTAGGGGGAAAAGGTGGTAGTAAAGACTTGACCCAAACTCACTGCCTTAGAGGCGGTGCCAACCCATAATGACCTATAGGACAGGGGTGACCTGTCTCTGTGAGTTTCCAAGACTGTAACTCTTTATGGGAGTAGAAAGCTCCATCTATCTCCTGCACAGTGACTGGTGGTTTTGAACTGCTGACTTTGCAGGTTGCAGCCCAGCCCGTAACCACTACTGCACCACGGCTCCTAAGGACTCGACCAACGATGAGAAAAGACCATCACAGCAGCAACAGGGTTCTCACAGGAAACAATTGTTAAACTTCAGTGGGGGTACTGTGGAGAGTTCGGTGACGAGACTTTACAAGTACGTCGACAGGATTAAGGAAATCAACAAGGGGGGGGGGGAGGCAGTGACACATCTTCAGTTTAGAACAATGATCAATCTAAGGTGAAAGAGCAAAGCGTGGTGATCAGACCGGAAAGAGAACTGCAGGAGAAGGCTGTCTGGCAGGAGCTCTGGTCTTTGACAGGAGGAGGCAGCAATACCAGCTTGGGACCTGGTCACAGGTGTGGGAAAGCAATTACCCAAGCCTCCTCCCATGCTCTGATCTGCCGGCGCCTCCCCTTGGCTGAATCCCAGCAGAGTGACGGGGTCTATTGCTGCAGCCGTAAAGGTTTTCAGAGAGTGGAGAGAGGATCCAGGTGCACATGGATGACACTCAGCACAGCTGTCTTTGGGGAGCTGAGGTTGCAGAATGGCTCTGAGAGGGGCAGGGCCTACGGGAGCAGGACAACCGCTGCGCCGCCTGTGGGAAACTGGCAGACACATGGAAAGGTAGGCACTGGCAAACATGGTGTCTATAACATTTGAGCGACAGGGGACAAGGATACTGTGACTGGGGCGTATTGGATGGCTGAATACAGTCGACGCGCTGGGGCAGTAATATGGAAGTCAGAAGGCCACATCAGAAAGACACTATTCCCTGAAAAGCAGGCCCAAGACCTTATTAGGAGACCACCTGTGTCAACCGTCTCATGGGGAGCAGTGGAGCACAGAAGCTGACATGGGGCAATTAGGTAGATGTGTTGGAAGGCCCCGGCAGAAGGGGCCCATTTCCACCTGCCAGTTCTTCTTGGTTAGAGACAATGCAGAGACAGACCCACTCCACCCCACCCCACCCCGTCTGAAGAGGGGGCTTTCCTTGGTGGTATTTGCCCTGAGTCTCTCACTGGCTCTAGATCAGCAATTGGGAATGGCTTACTGGGGCGGGGGAAGGGCATTCCTGCTGTGAGAAGACTGATTCTCCCTTAAAGGAGCCAGAGCCCTTGCCTAATGCAAACTGGTCGATATCCGCGGAATGTGTTTGTGACTGGGTCTTGAGGGTGTGGGACAAGGTTGAGAAGAGGAAGATAGCAGATGAGAAGAATAGGTAACAGTTTATTGATATGGAGACTTCCCTTTGACTCAGGGGGTGAACACCCTCATGAAAACACCTGTGTCTGACCCCAAGGCACTATTGGGCTGGCTTCTTAAAGTGTGGTGGACATCATGACCTAGGAAGGAGGAGAGACTCTGGAGAGCAAAAGACTCCGGGAAGTGGGCCTGCTAGATTGGACTTATTGTCTAAGATCAGAGAACTCACCTGTTCATTGGGAGGCCACTGCTGACACCCCATGTGTTAGACTGGGTAGACTAGAGAAACAAATCCATAGAAACTCATATGTATATAACAAAGATTTTTATATAAAGGGTAATTGTACATTAAGAAAGCATCCCAACCCAGTCCAATCTAAGTCCACAAGTCTTATATTAGCCCATATGTCCCATACCAGCTTATAAAGTCCTCTTCTGACTCACGAAACACATGCAATGATGCCGAATGCAGGATGATCACAGACCAGTGGGTAGGAAGTCTTTGGATCTAGTGTCATTGTAAGCATCTCAGCACTGGCAGGGGTCTCTACATGGCTTCTCCGGCTCCAGAGACCTGGGTGCATCAGGGTAGGTCCATGTGGCTTCTCCAGCTTCCAGGGTGTAGCGCCATGTGTCATGTCTGTAGAGCGTGGTCGCAGGGAGTGAGCCTTGAGTCTTGTCAGTAGAGTGTCTCCCGCCTCCAAGGAGGAAATACTAGGGTTCCCAGAATTCTCAGGAGAAGGTTATGCCCACACAGAGGTCTCATTGGCTATCTTTGGATTCAAAGGCTGGACTCCACCCCTACACTCTTAATCCTCAAATTGACATCAGATTATGTAACTACCACACCTCCTTTACTGAAAAACAAGAAAGAATTACTAGTGGGGGGCATCTGAGTCAGGAGACAAGCTCAATCGTGGTTGCTTTTCGCGAGCTGGGGTTGAGGGCAAGGGGAGATGCTGTGGAGTCCCTGGTGTCAGTGGAAGTGATGGGGCTCTGGAATCGCAGAAAACTAGGTGACAACATATAAGAGACAAAACCCCCAAATACCAAGCCCACTGCTATTGAGTCAATAGATTTACAGCCTCTGAAACCCTTGCGTGCAGTTCTGTCCTGTCCTTTAGGATTGTGTGAGTCTAAAGGCAACACAGACAGATTCTGTGACAGGTCACCAAGCTGCGGTGGCAACTAGGGACAGTGGCACTGGCTCATAATCCTGCAGTGGTCCCAGTGTGTGACCTTCCAACATTCCTACGCTAGAGATATATTTACAAATCAGAAAACTATCGATAGAAAACAAGAAGCAATCTCCATCAGGACATAATCCAGTGTTAAACTTGCATTTTTTTCCAAATTCCCCCTCCCCCTTGTCTTCCTTCCACAGATATTTATTCTTATTTTGTGCAAGACACTCATAAAGATATGATACTGTTACCTTCGGGGAGATTGTTAAGTCTTTGAGAGCTAAGAGATAGAGCGAGACCTTTAATTCATAGATTTAGTGAGGGAGGTGAAGTTCGTGGAGAACAGGAAATCAAAGGAAATGAATTGAAAGTAGTTTAGGCTAGCCAAAGAAAGAAAGGTTAGAGCTGGCCCTGTGTCTAAAGCCAGAGAATTAGCTCATTTGAAAGGTAGAAAATCCAAGAGAGCCGCCACTCCATAAAGGAAGAGAAAACTAGGTTTAATGCAGACCCACTAACCAACTACAAAGGCTCTTGTGTCACAGCCCGGAGCCGGAGGGGGAGCTAGGACAGGGTGGGAGCAGGGGTGAGAGTGACCTGAGACTAGCAAGAGCAGCCAGCGAGAGAACAAAGGATCCTTTCGGGTATTTGAAGTCTTTGGGATATCTCTAACTCTTTTAGACAGGTTGGTGTGGATAACTCCAATGGGCTGGGTGCCAGTTGGGGTGGGCTGAAGTCACTTAATTAGGTGGGAAGATGGGCGGAATAAGCTTTGTAAACAGAAGAAATGTCTGCTGCCGTCCTTAGGAGCGCTGCCGCCAGACCCTGGAGAGCTCAGGCTGTGTCTCACTGTTTATATAAATTCTCTTAATTCTTGTGGCAACCACCTTACCAGGCATGGCTATTCCGTTTTCTGGGTGGTCAAATGGGTACTCAGAGAAGTCAATGGACCTACCCAAGGTCACACAGCTATTAAGCAGAAGGCGCCAGGTTCTGACCCAGAACTTTTTACCACTGCAAATGCTCCCCAAACTAAGCCCATGGCCGCAGAGTTGATTCCAAGTCGAAGTCACCCTCGAAGACAGAGTGAAGTGCCTCAGAGGAGGCCCAAGCCTGCACATCATTACGGAAGAACACCTTCACAGCTTTCTCCTTTGCAGTGACGGGTATGTTTTAACCCCTGACTTGTGATTAGCAGCTGAGCGCTTTAACCTCGTCACCACCCAGACTTCTCTATGACAGCATGAGGTCTTTTTATGAATGTACCTTCTTCGGGTTAACTGACTTCAGATCATCCCTCCTTGTTGTGGTTCAGTGTGAGTTTGGGTGTTTTTATGGAGATTGGAGATTCCGGCCCCGTGCCCCCCCCACCCCCCGGTTTCCTGTACAATCTCTAAGGAGGCCAACGGGGTAACACATTGAGCTGCTAACTGCAAGGTCAGCTTTTGAACTTACCAGTGGCCATGAGACTGTCTGCTCCCATAAAGAGTAAGCTCAGAAATCCGCAGAGGCAGCTGTGCTCCGTCCCAGAGGGTCACTATGAGTTGGAATCGACTTTTTCAGTTAGACATCTGTCTAAAACTGTAGCTCCTGGTGATTCAAACAGCAAATGTGCTAGGCTGCTAACTGAAAAAGTGGGCCTTCAAGGTCAACCAGGGGCATCACAAGAGGAAGGCCTGGTGATCCACTTCTGAAAAACCAGCCACTAAAAGCCCTAAGGAGGCCAGTTCTATTTGCACCCACATGAGGGCAGGCGCCATTCACAACAGCTAACTGCTGCTGCTTTACTGCCACGGACTTATAAGAACTGCCCCTGTGGGTTCCCAGATGGTAATTCTTTTTTTTATAGCAGTTTTATTGGGACATAATTCACATATCATATAATTTTAATAGTTCAATCTTATCAAGAAGAGTTGCACACTCATCACCACTATCAATTTTAGAACATTTTCTTCATTCTTGCTCTCCTTGTTTTAGCTCCCTATTTCTCCCAACCTCCCCTGCTATACCGCCAAGAAACCATTAACTGGTTACTGTCTCTAGAGATTCACCCAATTTGGATTTCATGTAGTGAAAATGATTCAAAAACAAAGAAACAAACAAACAGAAAAAGCCAACAATAACAAAATAAAATAGAGACAAACCTCCGTTGAAAAGAAAGCGGGAAATATTAAAAGCTAGAACAACTTTAAATTGAGTCAAAAGGGAGATCAAATGATGAGGTGTTACATTTTAACCTAACTGCGTGTGCCATAATCCTCTTTCCAATGCACCTTATAGGACAGCAAGGCTCTATCCCTGGTCTGTGGGGAGAGGGAATTCGCCAGATGCTCAATCCATGTGTTTCTCATTCGTTTTCTTTTTTTAAAAAAACTGAGATAACATTAAAATGGGTCAAAGGGGGGATCAAATACTTCCTTTTAATCTAATGATATCCTCCTACAATCTCCTCTCCAAGATGCTCTGTTTGAAAACACCCCTCCAGCATGCCAGAGAGGATTCTCCGGAGGCTTCAGCTATGTGCGGGTCCTGCAGATGGATTCTGGGCTTCCACTGCCATCCATGGCTTTTTGCAAGCCAGATGTTTACAATTTAAGCTTTTGAAAACCAGATGTTTACATTCCCTCCTTCGGATTTGGATGATCATATTTACAATCCTTAGACGACACAGAAAGATGTGCTTCTTCCAGGTGGATTTAATTGACACCTCACTTAAATGACTGCTTTGTTTCAAGGCAAGCCTTGGAGACTCTAGATCAGTGGTTCTCAACCTTCCCAATGCCGAGACCCTCATGTGGTGGAGACCCCCAACCATGAAATTATTTTGTTGCTACTTCATTACTGTCATTTTGCTACTGTTATGAATCATAATGTAACTATCTGATATGCAGGATGTATTTTCTGATGGTCTTAGACAACCCCTGTGAAAGGGTCGTTCGACCCCCAAAGGGGTTGCGACCCCAGGTTGAGAACCGCGGCTCTACATGCTATTCTTTCTGATAGCCAGGCACCATTTGGTTTCATCACCACACTTTGATATAGCACCCGTATTTCCAGTGATCTCATTAGAGGGCAAATATGAAGTAGGGTCATGTCATAAGAATTAATTGCTCTTTGGTTGGGGCTAGAATTTCCTGTGAGTCCACATGTCTGTGGTTGCTATGGGAATGGAAAGCCTCAGCTCTCTCTTGCGGAACAGCTGGGGGGGTCTGAAACTGCGGGCCTTGTGGTTCCCATCGCGACGTGCAGCCGCTCCACTACCTCTCAGAAAGCCCTTAGACTTGGAAACACACTGATCGTGCAGGTAGTAAACGGTGAGGGGGTCTCTCGAAGTTTGGTTTTGTTTTCCTTCCCCCATGGGAGCATGTTTGAGTGAAGATAAAGTCTGACAGCTCATTTCATTTCTGTCTTGAGGAGTGGTGTGAATCCATATTAGATCCCTTGATTGAGATGGTAATAGATGCTTCCCAGTGAACCAAGACAGTAGCACGCTTAGCTGCCGTGGCCCAATTAACTCTTTGCATTAATTAGATTCTTTATGTAATTAAAAGGCATTTCAGAAATAAAGGGATTGTTTATATAATTAAAAATAATGTAACATGAATCAAACAAATATGGCTTGTCTTCATTAAGGAGGCATTTTCTTCAGCTAATGCATAGTTTATTGTTTTTGTTTTTTGTGGGTGTGGGAGGATTTCCTTTTTCAAAACTCCCCAGTGGATGATGAAGCAGCCATTATAAACCATTTACAAATCGGCAACTTTTGTTTTCTGTGAATAATTTGTTGTGAAAATAGTGTCTTGCACTTTGGTCTTTATCTGCAAGAGCCGTCTCCGGGCGTTGCTCCTGCAATGGTCTCCTTTGGTTGAAGGAATGGGATTGTTTAATATTTTGTATAGGAAGCCATTGCGGCTCTCTGCTCCCATAGAGCGGTACAGTCTCGGAAACGCACAGGGCAGGTCTCCTCTGTGCTAAAGGGTCGCTATGAGTCAGTCTCACTCAATGCAGGGAGTTTTGGTGTTTTAGCGTCTTGTTGCTATGATCCCGGAGTAGCTGAAGGAGGTGCTGAAGACCTCTGAAGTAATGTCTTATCACCCAAAAAGGAAATCGGGAAAGCATGAGCGGAGGGAAGCAGGTAGGGGCTCCCGTCACTGGCTGTGCTGGGCAGAGACTTTTCTCCAAGGTTAAAGAATTTAGAGGGATTATGCTAGTCTTTCACAGGTCCTCATTATCAGAAGTGAAGTGAACATTTGCTAAGCCCTTTGGCTTATATTTGACTTTAAGTTCCTCCAGTTATACAATTTCTTTAGCATACTAAATAGTTTTTATAAAAAAGAAAGAAAAAAGGCCACCTGATTGACAACCAAAAAAAACCAAACTCACTGTCACCTAGCTGGTTCTGACTTAACAGTGCCCTTATAGGAAACTTTTCCCCCTGCTTTTGGCAGTTCAAACCAATAGCCTTACACTGTTAAACTCTCAACGTGGAAGCATAAAGACCAAGGAAGAAACCAGGTATTTGCCAATAGAAGTTCAATTGATCAGATGGTGGAAAAATCTTAAACTCTACTTGACACACCACTGGTGAGCCGGGGTAAACTCGACTGTGTGTGCTATCCCTTGGGGGGGCTCCTTACAGACCCAGCTTGGTTCTTCTCTGATGACTTCTCTTGGAAGCATACAGTTTTCGTTCTAATCCATTGGGGAATGGATTCTGTTTCTGAAAGTTTTGGGAGACGACAGTATGAAGACAGAAAGCTGCCGCACATCATGGCAGAGAAACGGGAAGAGCAAGGGTGTCATGTTTGGTGGGAGGAGAAAGCCTCATCTTTCTCCCGAGGAGTGGCTGGTGGTTTCAAACTGCTGACCTTTTGGTTAGCAGCCCAATGGGTAACCTACTCTGCCAGCAGGGCTCCTTTCATGATGGATACGCAGGAGCCATGACGTGCTTTGCCCTCGATCATAAATCAGTGGGTCTTCTGGAAAGCAAACAAACAGACAGAGAGACCTTCTCCAAGCAGAGATGGTTTGGTTTTTACCAAGGACAAAGAGGAGAAGGGCACTTTTGTTGGGGTGATGTTGAATACAGAATTATAAGTAAGGTATAAGTGTACATACTGAGTAATATACAACTTAAAGTCATTTGAAAGAGCATTTTTATTTACTGGAAATAAACTACATGCATATACAACATAGCATACTGATGGGTTATTAATCGTGATTTCCACGAACCATGCGTAGAAATGTATCCTGCTGTCTGCAAATTGCATCTGAAGCGCTTGGAGAGGTCAGGCTTTCTTGGCTCCGCTGTGTTGCTCCTGTCAAGTTTCCTGAGATGAAGGCAGCGAGGAGTGATGCGCCAGCAAAGCCAGGGCGTCAAAATCCTTCCTCTTTTGACCCTCTGCTTCCATTGCCCTCGTGGGACCTGCATCTCCAAAATAAACTCTTCATGGGAGGCAATTTTACCCAGGGGGATTGGCACAGCCAGGATTTTCAAATCGGTGGGAAACACTTGGAAGCGGGAGATTTTGAGCAGGAGATTTTGATCAGCTGTTGACTCTTTCTTGAGCAGGCTTACGGCAAGGATGCTGAAACATCTCTCACTGAAACATAAACACCATTTAATGAGAAACTAGGTCCAAGTGAAACCAGTCACAAATTTCAGCACCAGTGCACCCCAGTCAACTTTGGGACCAAGCTAAAAGGGACCAATGTCCTCCAGGAGCTTGTTCAGCCTTTCCTGGTTCAACTTTCTGAGGTGCAGAGAAGCAGGGCGCAGAATCGAGCAGGCTCCCATGGGGGTTCTCCTCTTGGAGACCTGATCATTACCATGTGCGGATTCCGCAGAGCCCTGTCTGCTCGTGGGAAGAGATGAGCTCAGAGATCTTGGGCTGGGACTTGATTTTACTGTGACAGTCAAAGGACAGAGACTTTAACATGTTAAGTATACACTCAAATGAATGGTTCAGGAGAAACGGTGTCCACGCCAGTTTTCTTTCCATGCTAAATTTCTAGGAAGAAGGTAAAATGCAAGTGTAAATAGAAACACTTCCCAGAAAATGATAGGGACCTTTGTTCAACAATAAGATCAAAATGTGAAGTGATTGCTTTTTGCCATCTGCTCCTAGGCCTAGTGGTGGGGGTTCATTTCAACGCCCTTCCGTTCACACCAGGACAACCGGCAGTTTTGACGGCCTCGGGGGATTCCACTCAGGGTCCTTTCAATGTTCTTTCTACCTTTCATTCAACAGCCTCGCAGGCCCCCTGGGAAGGCACCTCTTTTCATTGACACTTTTTAAAAAAATTAGTTTTATTGGCATATACTTCACATATTATATAATTTAATTCTTCAATAATATTAAGATTTGTACAATCATCACTACAATCAATTTCAGAACATTTTCTTGTCCTATTCATAGTTAGCTCCAACCCCCCCCCCCTTCATCCTCTCCTGCCCTGCCTATATCAACTTAATGGCTCTCCACATCTACCTACCTTAGATTTCTTTTCTCTCTCTTTTTAAATCATTTTATTGGGGGCTTGTACAACTCGTATCATAATCCATACATCCATTGTGTCAAGCACATTTGTACATCTGTTACCAGCATCATTCTCAAAACACTTGCTTTCTACTTGAGCCCTTGGTATCAGCTCCTTATTTTCCCCTCCCTCCCCGCTCCTCCCTCGCTCATGAACCCTTGATAATTTATAAATTATTATTATTTTGTCATGTCTTACACTGTCCACTATCTAACATCTCCCTTCACCTACTTTTCTGTTGTCCGTTCCCCAGGGAGGGGGTTATATGTAGATCCTTGTGAGCAGTTCCCCCTTTCTCCCCTACCTTCCCTCCATCACTGGTCCTGAGCGGTTCACCTGTCCTGGACTGACCCTCTTTTTAGAAGATATCTTAAGTGAGACCCAAAGAAACAAATAAAGGAAGAAACCAAACTCATTGCCATGTGTCTGTTCGGACTCCCCGCAGCCCCGTAGGGTGGAGAGACCTGCCCTGGGCCTGGCGGTCTTTACGGAAGCAGGCTGCCTCTGCTTTCCTTGGCAGTGCGGTTAGTGTGTTGAAAATGTCTACCTTTTGTTTAGCAATGCTCAATCCACCGAGCTCCGCAGGTTTATGAAAGAGACGAAGACAAAGGCATTATTAAGATAACTCCCCCGCCCCAGCCATTTACTGATTGCAGACACATGGTTACGCAATTCTTGTTGTCTGGCATAAGCCCCTGCGTGTATGAACCGTAACCTTCGTAGCAATTCTTTGGGACTCACCCTTGTAGACCTGGGGCAGGAAGGGCATGAGTGGGGGAAGTGGGGGGCAGGTAGTTCCACATGGAACCTTGACAATCATATAAGGAGCCATTTGGGGGCGGCGCGCCCCAGTGGTTAGAAACAAGAAATCAGGGAGCGATTTGCAAGAATCAAAAGAACCTTCGGCACGACTCCACTTTTGGACTGTTTAAACCTTTTTAAGAAAGATTGCTACCTGGGTTGCCAATCGGCCCGCAGATGTAAAAGCCGTCCCAGTTTTAGAAGCCTTTCTGTTGGAGGGCCCTCTAGGGACACAGGTGGAGCGCTGCATCCTGGTCAGGAGGGAAGACACCTGACTAAAGTAGGAAAGTCGGTGGAGTGTGAGGTCAGGTCAGCTGCAGGGAGCAGAGGCCTTCCTTTTTGGAGGATGTGGTCTGTCCATGACTGCCTACATGAAGCCAGCAGGCCGTGTGCACGACTGCGTCTCTGACGCCCCAGGCCGGCTGTTTGCAGGAGCAAAGCGAGTGGTGACCCTGGCGCTCTGGCTTGGCTTGTTTTGAAGGTAGGTGCAATTTGCCTGTGGGTTTCTCTAGCAGCGATGAGATTTGAACAAGGCCACAGGGTTCAGCGTGTGTGTGTGCGTGCACGTGTGCGTGTGTGCGTGTGCATGCTTACAAGTGTTACGGGCTCTTCTACACAAGGTGGAGTTTGGGCATAGAAAACAGCATGGTCTCCAATGATGTTTAGCTAAAATACTCTGGCCTATGTGAACACGTGGAATGAGTGAATAGAACTCTGGTCTGTGTTTAAGGCACTAAAGCTCTGGATCTGTAGAACTCCCTGCTTTAGAGGATAAGGCATTTGTGATTACTCCGTGTTCTGGCACCGGGAACACCCCGCGTGCGCATTGAAGACGGACGCGTCATCAAACGCTTTCTGCCTAAGGGCTGTGTTCTATCTACATTCTGTACTTTCATAAATGAATGTATTACGAAGCCTCATTTCTTCAAGGGAAATAGTTCTTGGTCATAAGGGACATTTTTCTCTCCATTATAAATGTCAAGAAAAGGTCTTGCCGCTTTTTTGTTTTTGATTCCCAAACATGCATTTATTTATTGCAGCCAGACAGCACAAGATGAGAAAAAGCAAGGTCTCCTGACAGTATTTTTCTTTTATTAAACAATACCCTAAACGTAGGCATCACAGAGATGGGCTCAGTGGATGGTTTCTTCATTCTTCTTTGTGTTGGGCAGCTGCATGTCTTCTGTGTATGAACTGATGGTGAGCCTGTTTGTCTGGTAGACCAGTACCTCCCAATTTTAATGTGTGCGCAAATCATCTAGTGGTTTTGTTAAACTTTTGATTCACTCGGACTGGGGTGGGTCTGAGATTCAACACACCTCACTAGCTCCTGGGAAGCCCAGGTGGCATCGTGGGCTGCTATTGGGTTGCTGATTGCAAGCCCAGCATTTCCAAACTACCAGCGGCCCCTAGGGCGAAAGATGGGCCTTTCTGCTGCCACGCAGAGTTCCAGTGTCAGAAACTCAAGGAGAGCTCTACCCTGTTCTGTAGGTTCACTATGCATTCGCATCGACTCGATGGCAGTGAATCTGGTATTCTTTGGTAACTAGCTTCTAGATGTTACTAATGTTGGTCCACAGGCCACGTTTGAGTAGTGAGGGAGGCAAATCCCCATTATAGCAGTTTCCTTGAGTGCCTAATAAACACATCCTCAGCTGACACAGATATAAGAGTTGGAAGGAGACCATTTAGTGACTTTCAAGTCAGAACCTGGAACAAAATAAACTGCCAGGCTAAAGAGTCCTTGAAATAACATTCCATTAATTATAAAACATCATTGTGGAATAGTTATTACATGAAATGCAGATTATAAAATGCCAACCCACGACCAACCAGCCATAGTCCCTTGTCTCTCATTTCCTCTCTCAAAATTACCATGAACTGTTTCAGTTGGGGTGAAAACTCTACTGAAATGTACTTGAATAGTAATTACTGTTTAATCAGAGCAAAAAGCAATTTAAACCAGGAGTTGAGAAGAATGTCGAGTTAATGGACTTTCTGTCCCAAACGAAATCAAACACAGTTGCTGTCAAGTCGACCCCAGTGCACAGGGAATGACAGGGCAGGGCAGAACTGCCCCATAGGTTTCCTAGGCTGGACATCTTATTGGAAGCAGACTTCTCCATTGTTTTTCTGATGACAGTTGGTGGGTTTGAACCACTGACCTTTGAGTTAACCACCAAATACTTTAATTGCTGCACCAGGCCTCCCTTCCTGCCCATGTGTTCTTTAAAGGGAAAAACCACCTGATTTGGTTAAACAATTGACTTTAAGAAATGGCAAATGGTGGTCATTTTCTGTGTGAATTTACAAAGCTGCCTCCAAGTGTACTGTTTTGCAAGAGTGTCTGTGTTCTTTCCCTTCACAGAGCGGATGTAAAGTGGGGAGACTGGCATGTGCAGGGTCATGGGAGGTTGACCCTGCTCAGGTTGTTTCTAGGTGAGACTTAGAACCAGGTTTAGGGTGTCTTCTCCTCACATTTCCCTATACATGATGTCCCCTATAAGACAGATCAATCATGGAAGACACGCGGGCTTGGAGGCATGGTTAACACTGCACCAACACGACTCCGGCGTTAGTATCATAAAAGAGCCCTGTTGGTGCTGAAGGATGAGCACTGGCTGCTAACAGCAAGCTGGGTGGTTCAAAGCTCCCAGCTGCTGTGCGGGAGAAAGATGAGGCTATCTGGCTCCGTAAAGATTTGCAGTCTTGTAAATGTATATATGTTTGTTATGAGTTGGCGTCCACTCAATGGCAATGGGTTTGGCTTTTACAGTATCACAAAGCTTCTGAGTCACCACAGCGTTCATAGAACAGAATGAAATTGCTATAGCAGAACATACTTAAACCAAATACATTTAAACCAACTCTGGTTTTGGCATGATTTACTCTAGGGGAGGATACTAAGTAGATGATGTCCAGGATTAAGCATGCAGCGTTTATCGTTATCTCCTGTAGTGGGATTTAAAAGCCAAGAATTGTTGAATCAGTGTTCTACATGCTGGCTCATTCTGGTATGCCTCTCTGCTGAGAATTTGCCTTTCCGCTGCAGGCATACCCAATCAAAACCTACAGGCATACCCAATCAAAACCTACAGGCATACCCAATCAAAACCTACAGGCATACCCAATCAAAACCTACAGGCATACCCAATCAAAACCTACAGGCATACCCAATCAAAACCTACAGGCATACCCAATCAAAACCTACAGGCATACCCAATCAAAACCTACAGGCATACCCAATCAAAACCTACAGGCATACCCAATCAAAGCCTACAGACATACCCAATCAAAACCTACAGGCATACCCAATCAAAATCTACAGTTTACCAAGATCCCCTGAGCATTCTCAGATCCTATGCATCTCTTGAAGATATTGTTAAATGTAGACACTGATCCAGTATCTGAGTTTCTGGGTGTGGAACAGCAAGTTATTGGCAGAGGGCTAAAGCGGAGAGAACCGGTTTGAAGTCCAGTGATGAAATCGCAATCCCATTTCACAAATGAGCTACTGCCTGGAATTTATCCCTTACGCCCCCGAGATCTCAGGTCCCTGCTGTCGAATGTGTGTCCGAGTCGAGCCTGGAGCTCTCATTTCTTCTCTGGCTTTGGTTCACGGTTGCTTTGTGAACCGTTCTTCTGTCGATCTGTGCATCTATCTGGGTGGCGTTCACCGAGCTACAATATAGCTCGAGAGAACTCAAATGGCTTTCCAGGTACCCCATTTTCATGCTCCGGAAACGTACACGATCATTTATACACCCATACCTCCCGTAAGTGTCTACTGCCTGCCTGTGTTTCCTAAGCAGCTAGACGACAAGCTGATGGCCCCCAGGCCTATTCCAGACACAGGGTTGCTGGTACCGAAGGGCCTTGTCCAGGACTTTCTGCCCTTGGCACAATTTGGGAGGTGGGCCA
The DNA here is from genome assembly GCF_050624435.1 of Tenrec ecaudatus. NCBI lineage: Eukaryota > Metazoa > Chordata > Mammalia > Afrosoricida > Tenrecidae > Tenrec > Tenrec ecaudatus. The sequence continues at coordinate 41,659,446 of NC_134543.1, forward strand.
AAGATTCTCAGTGGATGAAAGGCCAACCAAAAAATTGGCTGACACAGTATAACTCTGCTTAGCTTACGACAAAAACAAGGGTAGGTGCTCTCATTCTGCCCCTAGAAACCAGAAGTTGGCGCTCATGAAATTGTCAGATGTGGGTCTCGCCTTGCTTTCCATTCTCGCAATGTTTCCTTTTTTAAAGTGCTTCCTGTGTGAGAGATTCAGGTTCCGATACTCCCCCGCTTCTGTTTCTAATGGTCCTTGAAATGGAAAGGAAAAGACGTTGAGTTTCCTTATTTGTGCTTGGATCGCCTACTCAATGACTCTCAGGAGGACAGCCAGTGACCTGCAGCTCCCTCTTTAGAGGGAGGAAGGCACAGTCTTTGGACTCTCCGGCATCTAAACATAGAGGTTTCCAAACAAAGACACACGTGGTTAGGGAATAATCCCCGGTCTGGCTTCAAACATTCCTTTAAAGCAAATCCTCAATTTCGAATTTCCCATCACTTTGGCCTCATGGGTGAGGTTTGCTTTTATGAATGTAATTCCCCTTTTTAAAGGCTAAGCTAAAACCGTCAAGTTGCCCTCCGGAGTTTTAGGGCAGTGTCTATCACACAATAATACCTTTACATAATGGCATTTGGCTTCAAAATCTGGATGAATTTTTTTCTCCTAAAAGTAGGATAGTTCTGATGGCCCTTTTGCTGCTACTTTAAGGCAAATTCCTCGTGGTGGTGAGAATGTGTGGGATCGTGCACTTCACTGGCAATTCTCTTGCGGACCAGATAGGTCTCTAAGTGGTTCTTGGCCTATGACTAGACATGTTCATATTCTCAGTAGGAACAAGTCCCAAATAACTGTCATATGCATATCACTCATTTTTTCTTTTTTTCTTCGGAATTTAGGGCTTCTTGGCTTAAAACTGTTGTCATTATTGGCGTCAGCAATGATTTTTTTTTTTAGTAAGAAAAAACATTTCCTCCTTTGGCAGAAATTAGATTTCTTTTGTAGAGATAGCTTTAATTTGTGTCTTAGTCCTTTTGTGTCTCCCCATTAACCCAAGGAAACCTTTAATTCTGTCAACCCAATCAATCATGTAAGTGGGGGAGTTAAAAAACACACACAACATATTAAGCTAGTTTTGATTGAGATTACCTCTCTGTATATTAAAAATTCCAAGCATATTAGTGCATAGGTCAAATTCTTGTCTTTAGGATGTTACCAATGTGATCAGTTTACATTCTTTATAATGGTTTCTGAAACGTGGCTGGTTCATGGAATAAATGGCTGTAACCACAACAATAACCTGCAAAAACTGCACCGTATGGTCATGGATTAGTGTGTACTGGATGGTAGTCCTCTTCTAGTCTATTTGGCCTTGAACTTTCTCATGTTTAAAATGAGCGTAGAGAGAGGTTGGACTACAGTTTCTGAAGTCTCTTCCAGCTTTGAGAAGCTGGAGACTGTGCCCTTAAGTAGAGGTCAGCTGTCTTTTCTTGATTTTGGAAAGGTTGTGAACCTTTACAGCAGCCGTTCTCAACCTGTGGGTCGTGACCCCTTTGGGGGGGGGTCAAACAACCCTTTCACAGGGGTTGCCTGATTCATAACAGTAGCAAAATAACAATGATGAAGTAGCAACAAAAATAATTTTATGGATGGGGTTCACCACAGCATGAGGAACTGCATGAAAGGGTCACGGCGTTAGGAAGCTTGAGAACCACTCCTTTAAAGCAACACTCCTTAGGTTTCTGTCTCTTTTGGTTTCAGAAAATAGTTTTATTTAATCTCATGGCAAAAAAGCACTTTTTTTGTGTACATGGTCTTGCTATGAAACAGGAAATAAAAGATTTAACTGGTGAAATGACTAATTCGTTTAGCTTTCCTATTCATTGTTGCAGTCAATCATTAGCTCCTGAGACTTCTAGCAGCCTGTTTCACCCAGGACACACCAAGTCTCTAACCAGGTCTCTAACCTGGTTCCAGGTGAGCGTGATTTTCCCACTAAGAGCCAGTGGATCCCAGTGCCCCAAGAAGGAGGTGATGACCTGGGATCCAATTGGCTGCTGAGTGGACATACCTGGAAAGTTCTCTTTGGTGGAGCAGACCTACGCCTCTCAAATTTCCCATCACATCCGTGAGTGAGGAGTGGCTCTTTAGGGAGATGTAACTACGCAATAATGTAACAAACCAGCCAGCCGCCCCACCTCATTTATTATGGGACCGAATGCTCATTACTGTTGTAGAGGATGGACTTGGAACCTTTATGGAGCTGGCTTTCCTCCGCAGTTGCTTTCCACGTACAAAGTTTGAACGGCCTGGTGTGATCGCAATGTCAAGCTTTGGTTTACAAAACTCCCGTTTTCTCTTAGGTTGTGGCCAGTCTCTGTCTTTAAGAGAACGCTTGGTCATTCGAGAAAGGGAATAGAACTTGAATTGGGGAAGAAGGAACGAGTCGTTTCAGAAATTCTAAACAAACGATAAAACAAACGTTGGAGCAAGTCCCGTGGAAGGTCTTACTAGACAATGGTCTGCGCCGTAGGCGTAGCTGAGGTGTTTCTGCCAGGAGCAGAGGGACCCGGAAAAGCTGGTGCTTGCAGCTGAGGGTGCTTAAATCGGGGGCATCTTGAACTGAATTGCTGTACTTTCATGTTGCCAAGCAGCACTTTCTTTATGTAAGTGGAATAAAAAAATAAGTGCCCACTTGGGCGTTCCAGTATCCTTTCAGGAAAATGCGATTCATTACGAGCCCCGCGAGTCTCTCATTTAAAACGAGGAAGTAACCCCCTCCTTGAGGAACTCCTGTTTGTTTGGAAGATTTGTGTGGAGAAGGGCACAGCATTCCTTCTGAGAACTTTTTACTTCCTCAAGGCCAACGTTTCTGTTCCAGATAGCTCACCGTTTCGGATCCAGAATCTGGTACCAGCCGAACCAACCCCTAAGAAGGCAGTTGGGAGGATGTGGATAGGACAGAGGGAGAGGCACTATTTTACTACCAGTTTGGACTGCGATCCCTTAGGTCAGCAGTTCGAAACCCTCAGCAGCTCCTCAGCAGGATGGGATTTTCAGCTCCTGTAAAGAGCTAGTCTCGGAAACTCCGTGGGGAAGTTCTACCTTGTTCAATAGGGTTGCTGTGAGTCGGCATCGACTCAATGGCCGTAAGTGGTGGTGGTTTTTGTGTGGGCAAAGGAGACACTGGGTAGAGCATAAACGGTGGAGTGCTAAGCTACTGACTGAGACGTCGATGGTTCAAATCCACCCGGCAGAGTCACTGAAACCCTTAGCAGGCACGGAATGGGAGCCCACATGGGGAGTAAACTAAGACGCACTTGAATCTGAAGCAAGTGGAAAAGTAGAGACCCTTTCCTGGACCTTTGGAGAGCTGTGAAGATTCAGTTTTCTTTATTCAGCGGCAGGTCCTCTTTAGCAGGCTACCACTGAGGAGAGCAGGGAGAGCCGAGTTTGGGAGAAGGAGTTAGACCCAGAAAGGGGGAGGGCATAGCATTGCAGGAGGAGGGAGCGTGAAAGTTTACTGCATAAAGAACCTCTTAAAAATGGGTCCTGCCACACTCTTCCACACTGGAAATTGGATGAAAAGCAGACATATTATTACACCCTTGAACACAGTTCCTTTTCTGATTCCATCATGGTGATAGAATACGCCGCATATCATCAATTGAAGCATTTCTAAGGCAAATCTTTGGCAAAAATGTGGACCTGCTGCAATTCAGATGATGTCCTTTCAATCATGCTAAAAATCGCTGTTCTTCATGGATATTCCCACGAGCTATACGTCTTCCTTTTTCTTCTGGGCACAGCCAGGCATTCAGAGGTACATGTAGGTTCGAATGGCTTTGGAAGACACGTGCTGAAAATAGAAGTGTATATAAAACATCTAGTCTTTCAGCGGATTTGGCATGAAGTGTAAGGCCTGAGTAAATTGGAAAATAGCAAATCCCTTGAAACCGTATAAATGAGTGTTCAGACACATAGGGGGAAGAGCTGATTCAGACAAACAGGTCCCCACGATACCCCGGTGTTCTGTTAAGAGGCATCCAACAAGGCCACCGACACAGAAGCGAGCGCCTATTTTGGTTTTTCTGCAATGATTTCCCGTTGGCTTCATGCTCCCAGGTGGACGAGATGTAGGAAGGAAAGAATAGAAAAAATATGGCCTTTTACTTTGTTTCCAACACAAAGCTGAAATCTGGCTCAGCACCTTCACGCACTGTGCGGTGTGCCCGTTTCGGGCTGCCAGGGGTTCGTGGCAGTTGGCTGACTAGCAGGTGGTGCTTGGAAGGCTCCCGAGGGAAGGCGCAGCCTCGGGGTGATGAAGCAAGTTCCTTTCTGGTCACACGCCCTCCTTCTTTGACACAAGCTTGGACCCAGGTATCGGTGGCCCCCCTCACCCTTCCATGGGGGCAGGTGATGCTCGGCAGCCTCAGACAACTGAGCAGCAGCTGTGGCCCTGGGGGCAGCATTTCTTCTTCTTCTTGGGGTGGAAAATGGTGAGGATCGCCTCATCGAAGACAGCTTTGAGACCTTTCTGGGTCAGCGCTGAGCATTCCAGGTAGCACTGTGCTCCAATCTTAAACACAAAAGAGACAGTCATGAGATGTGGGCATGGCTGACAAGGTGTGCCCACGGTGCAGTGGTGTCTGCCCTTTGGCCAGCCCCCTTAACGGCGCCTAGGGACCGGTTTTGATATCAATTAACCCTTCCCGTGTAAATCTCAATATACCTTTGGAGTTTTTGTCTTAGTAAAGTCTTTTTTTTTTTTTTTGGTATGACATTAGTAATGAAATCCTTGGGGGATTCAAACACTCAGCGCCGCTGGTTGCTAACCAAACAGCGGGAGCATGGAGTCCGCCCAGGTGAGGTGCCAGACCATGAAGGGCTGGTGTTCTCCGTGCAAAACTCCAGTCACTGACGATCATGGGGAGCATGGCTCCACACTTACGCACCTGGGCTCACCAAGAGTTGGGGTCAGCTCCATGGCAAGCTTTAAAAAACATTTTTAAATACTAGCAATAAATGGCTATGGATCACTTTTGGCAAGTAATAGATTCCAAAAGTGACCCATCGTCAGGTGTTCCTAATCTAAGAGTGTAAAAACCATGCACAGATCAGAAATCAAGAGAGCTAGTTTAAATGTCTTTTGTGTAGGACCAGGCGACACACTCTCCTTGCGCCCGTATGAAGAACATGTCCATCTGCACAAGTGAAATGTGCTGCTCTTTGTGTGGGTGAGGAAACGGGTGGCAGAGGGCAGAAGTGGATGGCTTGCTGAACCGCACTAGGTCGAAGCTTGCTTTTGAATACAGTGTTTCTCGGCAAGAAACATCTGCTTGTCATTTTTCTTGAGGGTTAGCTCATTTTAAAATAAGCAAAAATCTAACACTGATATTTTTTGGTTAAGGTTTTATGTTGAAGCTTTTGATGATTTCATACTGCGGGGTATCTGATCATTGCAAGATCCCTGTGTGAATGAGAGAAACACAGTCTAGCATCACAGATTCTTGTTTGGAAACCACAGGCCAGCACACACCGGGTTTGGCAGGCAGTTTTGTGGGAAAGAGACCTCGCCTGTGATCAGCGATGCAAGCTCAGCATGAGCCACCCAATCGGCAGTGCAGGCATTTTACCATTCAGGACGTTTGGCGAGATGCTTCTATTTAGGCTTTACATTATCCAGGTGACCGACAACAAGGCAGAACCCGTTGGAGAGTGCCTAGAGGGCCATTTCCTGGAAACCGCGGCAGATAAATAGCTAAAGCGGGAAAGCCGGCTTGGATTCCTGTCAGGGCCAGTTGACCACCTCCCCTGCCTGCCCATGATACCCCAGGGAGTCAAGTTTGGCTCCTTGTGACTCTTTAGAACAGAATGGGATAGCTACTTTGGGTTTCTGAGACTATAAAACATAGCATCATTGTTTTCCCACAGGGTGACTGGTGGATTTGAACTGCTGACCTGAGATTAGCAGCCCACTGTTAAACCCACACCACCACCAGGACTCCTTATGAGGGCCAGTAGCTGTTGTTCCCAAGCGTGGCTGTAAAGAGAGGGGAGGATTGCTGTGGAGTATGAAGTTCATGGCCCATCAAGATTGAGCAGGTTTAACTCAGCTTTAGACCTAGACCACTGTTGCCAGATGGGAATGTTAGTTCACTGAGCTGGAAATGCAGATTTTTATTGACCAAAGTTAAAAGCAAAACATTCATGTGGGATGTATTTGGCAGCGGTGAGCCAGTATTTGCAATGTCGGGACTAAAGGAACTTGTGGTTTCCCTTTAGGATGGTGTTGGAAGAGACCCAGAGGGTAAAGGGAATTGTTCACGGTCAATGAACTTGGAAGTGAACAACATAGATCTAAAATTTAGATCTACTGATTTACCCCCGCCCCCACTCCCACTCCTTGTTCATAACAGCAATTGGGACACTTACCAGTCAACATTTTCTATTATCCAGAGGGTACCAGAGAAGAAAACAAACCACAATCTGCTAGGGGCTTTGCTGGATACCCCAAGAGATGCTAGTTGGGTCCAGAAAAAAATATTTCCTTATTTTTCCCAAAGACCTTATGTACTCCCCACTGCCCCTCCCCGTTGAGAAGGGTTACCATTTGGGCTAAAGGAAATGCCAACAGAAACGATGTTGGCTGTTGAAAACCGCTTTTATGGCTTTCATTTTGACCATGGCCTGGCCTTTGGATTAGGAAATGACTTGTTTTTCTATTAATCAAAACCAAATGGCTAAAGGGCAGAGCGAGTGTTCCTAATACCATGAAGTCAGACCTGTTGAAATTCAGAATTGTGTCCAGTGTTTGACACGAAGATGAGAAGAGCACAGGAAGCCAGTGAGTGTGTCCACGCGAGGCCCAGCTTGCCCACAAAGGGTCTCTCCGGTCATTCTGAGCAAGGACCTAGGAAGCACGGGGGTGGGGACTGTCTGCCCCTGGAAGGCCTCCACACCAGGGACCCCAAGCCTCGGGTTCTTCTTTTGAGTCTGGAACTGTAGTTGAGCTGGCCTCACACGTGAGGCTCTGTGATGGGTGGTCCTGCACCTGCTCCACCATCCCGCACCCCTCCACTGACACGTACCCGGTGGGCACTGTGTTATTGACAGCCTGGCAGTTTGCCTTTGGATGTCTTTTCTAGTTATGACGCATTTGATGATCAAGAATCAGTAGATAAAGACATGATTGTGATTGAGCTGGTGTAAGATGATGTTGTGCTGAAAGTTCTCAGAATAGTAGCAAACAGACTTTGGGTGTGGTTTGGGAAATGGGTGTGAGAAATAGAATCGGGGTTAAGTAAGAGCGAGAGGGATGGGTATGCTTATCAAGTAGTTTGAGGGTGAGAGAATTCATTCTGGCTCAGAGAAAAGGCAAAGTTCAAATCATCTTTAAAAAAAAAGGAAATGGAAGATTCTCAAGGAAATTATAGTGGCTTTTCAGACAACAGTGACTTCCTCTGTCTCTTGGAGCAAAGTCAGCTACACAGACCAATATTTAGAGTCGATTTGTAAATACTTAGGATTTGAGGATGCTTGCTTCCTATACACATGTTTGCAGTCCGGAATGTACTTACCAAAATGATTTGTTTGCCAGAAATAAGAGATTAAGAAATGTACTCCTCTGCCTCCCCGATAGTTTGACAATAGTTAAACTAAAAAAACTGGGAAATATATCAGAGATGTGTAGAGAAGATTCCAGAAGCAATCTGGAATAAGAAATAAAAGCCATTGTTAGCCAAGTGGAAAAAAGCCTAGTATTTTTTCAGGTTGTCCTGGGTATGGCGATGGGACATGTTCTAGAATGTTATGTAAAGTGTAGTTGGAAGCAATGCAGGAGTCCCCAGGGTATGCACATTTGATTTACAGATAACGATTAATAGCCCTGTAATGCAGGACTTCAAACGGGTTGTCATGGCTGACAAACGGAAATGAGGACAGACCTGAAGTCTTACAAAGTGGGTGATTCATCATGGTGACCTGAATGGGAAAAACCACAGGTTGGAAATCTGGAATGGGAGACCCAGAAAAGGTGGTCCTATCAGGAGCCTGATGTGAGAGTGGATCATTGATGGGGCTGTGGAAGTCACACATGTTCAAAGCCACCATATAAGAGAAGGGCACTGCCATCTGTTGAGAAGGGCAGCACGTTTCACCCCAAAACCAAACCCACTGCCCTTCATTCTGACCCAGTGACTCCAGGTAGGGTTTTCTGAGTGTAGCTCTTTACTAGCGCATGTAGCGTCAGACTTCCCTCGGAACCACTGACCTGACAGTTAGCAGCCAGAGACCTAGTCCTGCTTGAACATCATGTAGATTCCCCCTCACTCTCAAACAATCGACCCAATCCCTCAGAACTCTGAAATGTGCTGTCACCGACAGTGATCCTATAGGATAGCAGAATGGTCACGTGGGTTGGTGGGACTGTCGGTCTTTATGGGAATAGAAAGCCTCATCTCCTGAGGAGCAGCTGGTGGTTTCAAACAGCTGCCCTTGCGGTTACCGAACCTTGTGGTCATAGCCCAGCATATAATCTGGGTTCCTTGAAGCTACCCTTACAGCGAGTTCTTCGTCAGGGTCACCTTCGTTTGCTGCACCTGCAGCTTTTAAATCACCGAAAAGCCTTCCATCCTTTTCGTGCACTAAAATCTAAAACAAAATCAAACAAACCGTCATTGCCTTCAAGTGGGTTCTGACTCTTCGTGACCTGATCTGGGGGTTCCAAGACTGTCAATCTTGAAGTGGCCAACACAGCTTCATCTTCCTGGGAGCTCCTGGTAGGTTGGACCCTAGGCCGTGCAGTGATCAGTCTAACGCCTAACCCAAACACCACCAGGGCTCCTTAATGCTGGATAAGAACCAGAGGAGCTTGTTCTGATTGACATACCAATTCTTAAAACAAGATGGGATCTCATTCATAACCTAGAGACTGCCCGTAAAGACAAGCCTGCCTAGCTAAAGGGGCACACTGGGATCATCACAAACAGTTTGTTGAGTTGATATTATACAGATAAATGCATTAGCTTATTTCAGCTTATAGAAACCCTACCAGGCATGTCTTTCTGCATCGGTATGTCTATTCTATGTACCCACTGACATATCTATATCCTACAGGCATGTCTATATTTGGCAGATCTGTATGTTATGTCACATCTGGACGTCAGAAAATGGGTGTCTAGAGAGGGGTGGCAAGCTCCTCCCTAAGCAGATCGGAGGCTTAAACTTCTTTCCTGTCTTAACTCTCCGCGGTGCTATCTACAGAAAAGGTGAGGCCATTGTGGCTGCCGAGAGGACATCGTGGCACACGGGGAATGTTGCCACAGATGGACAGTGACCGTGAAGAGTGAGAAAGATCAAGGGGGAAGACATTCCTCTCAATCAGTCGTTCTCCACCTGCCTCATGCCGCCACCCTTTCATACAGTTCCTCAGGTTGTGGCAGTGACCCGCCAACCATTAAATTATTTTCGTGGCTACTTCATCACTATCATTTTGCTACTGTTATGAATCGTGCAACCCCTGTGAAAGGGTCCTTTGAATCCCCGAAGGGGCCGTGACCCATAGGTTGAGAACCGCTGCTATAAGTGCAGAGAAGCCATACCGAAATGGGCCACACAGTGTCTCGAAAGGCTAGCTGAGAAGCTTAAGGAGCAGCCGCTTTGCATTCATGTGGGTTAATTTGGAAAAGGAGAGTTAGAACCGTTACGTACTTAAAGAATGCGACGTCACTAAAATGCACTTGTGGAATGCGTATGAAATGGCACATCATTGTTGTATAGATACTCACAAAAGTTTAAAAAATAATCCAGATATTTAGTGTAAGAAGATGCCTCCAGCCCATGGGTTTTGTTGGTCAGATTCTAAAATGTAATGGTGACAGGGGCGGCTTTCTGTTCTGGTTGGGCCACCGTCTAGTGGTGTGACTTCCACCTGAGATTCTGCTTCTCCCAGGAGAGTGGAGACAGTAATATACACGCCTCGGGGGCTGCTGTGAGGTTTAAATACGACAGCATGTAGAGAGCCTAGTGCTTAGCAAACACTCCATAAATGCTGCTTGCTATTATAAACGCCTTGACAGCAAAGTCAGGGAGTCGAGAAACTTAAAGCATCTCTATAATTACACGAATTGTGATGAAACAAGTTAACATCTTGCTTGGTTTTTCCTCTAAATTGAATTTTGTAAGCTAAACATGATTCTCCCTGTAACCGAGAGCAGTTGCTAGGAGAAACTGGCAAAGAGAATAAAGTGGTGATCTCGGCCATTGTTCCTAAAATAAGCATCAAAGGAGATGGGAGGGCTTTGTGATGGGTTCTTTGAGAGAGGGGGAGAAATGGCTGCCCAAATGCAGAAGTGAAGGCAGCAGAGGGACAGGATGGTGGGATAGACAGACTCAGAAGTGCAGGACTTAAGAAGCCGAGATCAGTCAATGGGACCCACCTGGCTGTGTAAAATAGATAGGTATCCCAAACGATGACCTAGGGAGCTAGATTCTTGTGCCTTCATGAGAACATTTGAGGCAGAATGTTGGACATGGCAGAAGAGCAGATAGACATGTACCCGTGTTCTTAAAGGAAAAAAAAAAAACCACAGTTGGAGAGAGAGACTCCCCTGCTTGTGCAAACAGTTGTACTTATCTGCTAACACAAGGGCTGGAGGTTGAGTCCACCCTGCGATACCTCGGAAGAAAGGCCTGGAGATCTGGTTCTGGAAATCCACTCACTGCAAACCCCACGGAGCCGTTTGATTCAGAAATGCACGTGGTTGCCAGGAGTGTGGTGGACTTTCTAGCAGCCGGTTTTGAAGAGGAGGTGGTTTGGTTTATACCATGGTCGAGTGAGGTTGACCGTGGATCAGAATCTTTGGGCTTCGTTATCAAACGGGTGTGGATCTGTTTAAGACTCTGCTTCCTCATCCATGAAGTAAGGAAAACAGTATTTGTTAAGGAGGATTTTCATGAGACGCAAATGAGATGGAGTCTGAGAGGTTCCTAGGCCCACAGGTTATGGGCATCCGACTTGTGGACAGTTTGTGCTTGCCCTTTCCGGTTTTGTAAAATTGCCCCCATTGGTTTTGAACCAACCCCTATTCTCAATAAAGTCGTCTTCATCACCATCTTCACTGGCAGGGCACGAAGGTTGCGAATAATCGAAAAGATTCCACACTGTATCTTGCACTACAGGCTACGTAAGCACCGTCCGCACCTGTTCTGACTTAGCTCCACAGTTTTTGACTTCAGGACGGTAATGGGAATGGATCTCGTAGCTTGGAGCCTGCCAGTACTTGCAGCCAAAGTATTCCTTGATTGGCACCAACTGGTAGCATTAGCGTGACTATTCGCAGAAGTAGGAAGAGTTTACGATCTCCTGAACTGTGTTCCTAAAAAGGTAATTTTATGTAATGCACTTTTATTGACAGCGATCATTTGTAGCTGGGTGGCTTGGAAGCCTGTGTTAATAAGATAAACGCGTACATTTGTGTTCATGAAGAAAGTGTAGTTAATCTCATTCTTAACAGGTTTAAACAGGTTGACTCCTAGATTTGTGTGGGACATGAGCTTTACAGAGTTAGAAGGTAAGACAGAAAAATTCAAAACCTCTGATGTTGGATTGATGGATTTTTGACTAAATGAATGAGAAATTGGATTTGGATTATGGAAATGTGAGGGAGATGCCTCTTGTGGAAAGAAGTTGAATCCTCTTCTGCCTGTTTCGTGTCTGCTTTGTATCCCCCAGGAGTCCTGGTGGCATACTGGCTATGCACAGGGCTGTGAGCAGCAAGGTTGGCAGTTTGAAACCAGAAGCTGCACTGACAGGGAAAGACAGGGCTTTCTACTCCTATCAACAGGTACAGTCTGGGGATCTTACAAAGGCAGTTCTACCCCATTCCATACGTTCCATAGGGTCTCTATAAGTTGACATCAACTTGATGGCAGTGAGTTAAAAAAAATTTATGTCCTGGTGGTGCTGTGAGTTAAAGTATTGGGCAGTTCAAACCCATTAGCTGCTCTTCGGGAGAAAGGTGAGCCTGCCTGATCTGGTAAAGGTGATGTAGAGTAACCCCATACAGGGTCATGACGATGAGTCAACGCCGACTCAATGGGAATGAGTTTGGTTTGCGGTTTGTACATATCTCGGTGATAATGGGAAGACAAAAATTTGGTAGGCTGGCAAATGCTTGCTAATTTGTTTCCCTAATCACGTCACTGGGCTTGCGCAGCTCTCAAGCTGATAAAGGTCTGTGAAAACAGCTCCAGGTGCGAGCAGGTGACTGTGATTTGAGGAGCAGCCACCTGCATTCCTCACGTGGCTATGTTTGGGTGTGTGTTCCCCTTCCAGATACTTTTTGTGAACCAAGCCCGCTTCCTAAGTGGCTATTCATAATACAGCGAGAAATGTTGAACAGACACAAACCTGCCAGATGCTAATCTAAAAGAACATAACAAAATGCCTCATAAGGTGGGCGGGAGGGGGGGGCACTTAAAAGAGTTCCTCTGGTGTTAAGCAAGGCGCTTTATAAATCAACATCTAGTGACTGCCTTTCGTCCTAGTAAACGCGGCAAGTGGGTGTCCTAGGGGCTGCTAAGTGAACTGGAAAGAGCTGCGGCTGTTCGCCTTCATCATGCTTCTTTCTTAATAAAAACAGACCGTGCTGACCGACAGGGCTGCTAACCAAACGGCCCCATCCAGGCCTACCAGACAGAGAGGAGAATGCCCGGCAGAGAAAGGATTCTAACCACCCTGTACTTTCAAGCCATCCCCTGCACAGCTTGCCCCTGCCAAACTCCTAGGCCTCTGTCGTCCTCCCTCCTCAGCCAGCACACACGGGAAATGAAATTCAAATGCACTGGTACCGATTTCGCAAGTTTCACACCGTGCTCGTAAGTGAGCGGTTTCTCTTTCATATACAGCAAACGGGCCAAGGTTTTTGGGTCATCTCGTAGATCAATCTGGCAAAAAACAAAACACAAACATACATGTGATAAATCCACTTATTTTTTTCAGGCCTTACTAAATATTTCCAACTATGATATCATTGGCTTTCGCTCTTCTGCATTGAGTTTTCATTTTTGTAAGTACATGTACAATTTGCTTTAAAGAGCAAAGTGCTTTTCTTTAAAACTGATACATCTTAGAGGTCCCTTGAATGATCCTGTTGCTGTTTGTGAAATTCCCCATTTTTAGATCATATTTACGAGTCCTACAGGATAATCAGTCTTATTACCTTAACAGTGGTAAGGCGGTAACACCGCCTTTGATCCCAAATTATATTGCCCAACTGGACCTGACTTAATAGTCACTACCTGATTCTTTTGGAATCAGTCCCTCTCTCTGAGGATTTGCCACGAGGCAGAATATTGAGTGAATGTGCTCTGTGGGATGGGAAGGCACGTCTCAACCAAGCAAGGAGGTGTTTCTGAAGGGTTTGCTGCAGGAATAAGCATTAGCCCATTTTGAAGATAACACCTCTTTGGGTTGGGTTCAGTGATAATCTCACCCCTTGAAAGCCTCACTTTAAAGTGAGATTTTACGTATGTGAAGGGGGTGAATGTGGGTACAGGAGGACTCATCTTAAAAAATGCATTCATGCAGGAGAGTCACACTTTTATAAGTATGTTTAGATCTTGTCATTTAAAATAGACTCAAATGGCTGAAAGGTGTTTGAATGTCCCAGCACACAGCAGAGATCCAAGTTCCACCAGTATGATCGAACCTTATCAACTGAAATTTTGAGTAAAAGGCTTAAATGAGTATTTTTAACACTAGAAGCATTTATGAATTTTGATTTATGAATATGAAGTCTTTCATCTTGGCTCTAGCTAAATGCTATATCTGTGTATTTTCACTAGGGAATATTTTCCTTTCCCTTATGTTTTTTTTTCTTTCTAATTCTTTGTCAAGCCAAGATGTACACTGGAGGATATTAAAGGAGACAATGTATGAAACGCACTAACAGGCCCTGTGGAATTATTACTTTTCTATGCCTTTGGTAGTAATTTGGATTAAGAAAAGACGCAAAAAGCAAAGAACAAAATCCACTTAAAATCTAAAAGGTTGGAATAATCTTCAACACATTTGTACAATTGGCTTATTGTTGGAAATCGAGACTGCCATTTTATTAGCTTTGAAAACACTCCAAAGGCCATCATAATCTCAGGTTTGCGGATCTGGTTAGACCTAGTTTAACTTCTCTGAGGTCTCAGGAGACTGAGGGAGTTGAACGCCGTGGAGAATAATGCATGTCTATCTTCTTTCTCCTGGAGTGTTATTAAAGTGTTCTTGTCATAATTTGCCCATTCTGATCAGTGGGGTCATTTTGACATCCACACCTAATTTTGCAACTTTACAACAATTGCACATTTCAGATATTAAAAAGGTAATACGTGCAATTCATAACCTCACCTCATTCCTCTGGCTCAGGGCTGGGGAAAAACTACCTTTTCCTTTTTTTAAGCTGAGGCTTTCATTTTTAAGGGCCGTACGAAAACTTCCTGCTTCCTTTTAAATAGTTCTATTGTCTCTAAGTGCAGGCGAAGAGCTGCTGCCTTGGCCTGGAGATTCTCATTTAGAGGGTTTGGTAGACTGCGAAGTTCACTGGGTCTCTAAAGCATTTTTACTTCGGCACCCTTTCCCTCCCGCCCCTCCCCCCTGCCGCACCGCATGTTAACCTGGGTCCCTATGAGAACGTAAGGCACATGAGGCATGCAGTCCTTCAGCTCTGGGACCCATTCTTCCTGGACGTTGTGGTAGGAGGCAGGATTCACCACAGAGAAACAGATCAGAAACACATCTGTGTTGGGATAGGAGAGTGGCCGCAGCTGGTTGTAGTCCTCCTGTGGGGGGAACAGACAAACGTTTGCAGAGCCTGGGTAAGGGGGCACCCATGTGATTCCAGGGAGGGACACAGGCCGGATTCCATGACCGCTCACTGGGATGGAAATCCACCTGCCCTGGAGGCTTTATGACTAGAAATGAAGGGCCATCAGCCAGGGCAGCATTTTTGCCCATTGTATACGGAGAATGTGATTCTCTCGCTTTTAAAGATAAACTAACCGTGTGCATTTCTCTCCTACAGGTTCCATAGATTCAATACACTTATCTCTTCAGCCCCCTATTTGCACCATCCAGTGTTCCTTTGAAGGGCCAGGCAAGAGCCATCAGTGGTCAGGAGGCCAGACCAGACCTCCAGTGTAAAGGTTCAAGGCCTCTGAGCATTCTGGGTTGTCGTGGCACCTGTGTAGAACTGCTGCGTGCCCACCACTGGGGTCCTTCAGGAAGGGCCTGAAGGAAGTGAAGAAAGCCCGTGCCCCAGCACCCCCACGCCCCAAGGGGTCCCCACCCCCAGAGTCCAACCCATCTGCCTGTGAGTTCTCCCTATTACTGCTCTGCGGACTCGATGTCTTTTTGCAGCGGAGCAAGAGAGACTGCGACCTCCTCGGAGTTTCAGAAAAGCCAAGCTGCGGATGGCTGGGAGGGAGCGATGGCCAGCAGCCACGGAGACACACCTTCACCAACCACAGCCCCACAACGCGGTTCACAGAAAAATGGCGAAATGAACAGATCCACAACTTGCAGCATCTACACTTCTAACATCTACTCAGCCAAGCATGCATTTATTTATTATTATTTACAACTGCCGCCACCGAAGCCGAAGGAGGGTGGGCTTTAGGGCATCTGTTAGGGTCGCTTTGTTTCAATGGCTGCAGAACCGGAGAAGTGAAGACAGAGTTGGGATCAGAGCTGGAATGGAGCGTCGGAGGCTGGGTGGGGTGGGGTGGGGGCGCGGGATCTAGGGGCAGCCTGGTGTGCCATGATTCACTGTTTGTCGTGCCAGTTCTTGCCTGGCTGCCGCGCCAGGAATCGCTGCTTCTCAAACGCTTGCACCAGATAGGCGGTTTGACCTTGGGTGATGACAGTCCTTTGGTGTTTGTCCCCGTTGGGCGCCCTACCTCTGGAGATGGTTGGAGGCAGCTTCAGGGACGGCTTTTCCGTAGCCAACCCGGAGCTCCATCGGCTCCTCTTGAGCGGTCGGCTTCTGTGGTTTGTGAACCACAGGAGGATTCTGTCCTAGGCAGTGTCAGTGTCTCTGTCAAGATTTTCTCTCGCTGTGATGCCTGGACAGGGGTCTCGAGCAAACCAAGCATGTAAGATGTCTAATTGAGAAGGGGTCCGACAGACGATCCTTTTTCTTCGGTCCTGGGTTCACTGAGAACTGGCAGAAGAGGCTTTCGAGGCCAGGCTGCGGATGGAGGAGCCAGGTCCAAGGGAGAGGAGAGGGCCCGGCCATCTGAGCCAGGAAGCTTGGAGACCCTGAAGCTTCTCTAATTTTTAAAGGCCATATTAACGCTTCCAGCTTCCTTTTAAATGCATTAGGCTGTGATCTGCATGGCCAGCAGTTTGAAACCACCAGGAACTCCTCGGGAGAATGACGGGGCTTTCTACTCCTAGAAAACCCACAGTGGGGTCACAGTGAGTCAGCATTGACTAGATGACAGTGAGGATTTTTAAAACTGTCTTTCCAAGTGTAGGCTAAGAACAGCTGCATGGACATTGGGGATGCGTGTTGTGTTTGGCACACCAGGAGTAGGCAGCTCATGGGATTCCTAAGGGTCTTTCCTTTATTATGGCACCCTTCCCTTCCACTCATCCAAGGCTAGAGAAATCAGGAAGGGAAGGTGAAAAAGAATCAATCTCAATGGCACAGGAAGAAAAAACACCCCAAGTCAGTCCAGACCCAAGGTGTCCAGTGTATGCTCAAAGATGGCTACAGAGTAACGCACAGTCCTTTCAGATTCATGGTGTAAAACATTGTATCAGTCTGGTGTCGGGGAAATCTGTTAATGATCTGAACTTGGAATGTGCAAAGTATGAATTCAGGAAAATTGGAAGTGGTCTAAAATGAAATGGAACACATGATCTCTATCCTAGGCATTAGGGAGCTGAAATGGACTGGTATTGGCCATTTTGAATCAGAAAATCATATGAATTACTATGCCACAGTCGTATAGTACTAGAATAACACAATCAATAGAAATGGCGTTCATTGTCAGACAGGCTCTTGCTAAATTCATCGTGGAGCACAATGCTGCTTGTGACAGGATTACATCTATCTGCATAAAGGCAATCCAGTCCATGAAACTATTACTCAAATTTATGCACCAACCACAAAAGCTAGTGATGAAGAAATTGAAGAATTCTAACAACGTCACTTAGAAATTGATCAAATGTGCAATCAAGACACATGGATGATTACTGGCAATTGCAATGCAGACTTGGACACAGGAAGGAACAGTAGTTGGAAATTTTGGACTTAGTGATAGAAATGAAGCTGGAAATTCGAACATGAAATTGCATGTAAGAGTTTTGCAAAACCAACAACTTGTTCATAGCAAATACTTTTTCAATAACACAAAAGGTGGCAACTATCCACATGGACTTCCCAGATGGAATACACAGAAATCAAATTGACTACATCTGTGGAAAGACATGATGGAAAAGTTCAATATCAGCAGCTAAAACCAGACCAGAGGCTGACTGTGGAATGGACCATCAGTTGCTCATATGTAAGTTCAGGATCAAGCTGAAGAAAATCGAAGCATTTCTACAGGAGCAAAGATTATGACCTTGAATCTATCCCACCTGAATTTTGGGAACCTCTCACGAACAGCTTTGACACATTGCACACTAATGACAGAAGACCTGATGAGCTGTGGGAGGACATCAAGAAACGTCAGTCTCGATGGAAGCAAACGGTCATTAAGACAGAAAAAAGAAAGAACGAAGTAGATATCAGAGATTCTAAAACTTGCTCTTCGTTGGACAGTAGCTAAAGCAAATGGAATAGAAGCTGAATAGAACATTTCAAAGGGCAGCTTGAAGAAGACAAAGTAAATATTATAGTGAAATGTGCAAGGACCTAGAATTAGAAAACCTAAGGGGAAGAACACACTCAGCGTGCCTGAAACAAAGAACTCAAGAAAAAATAATTCAAACCTTGAGTTACAACCTTGAAAGATCCTGTAGACAAAATATTAAATCATGCGGGAAGCGTCAAGAGAAAATGGAAAGACTATATAGATCATTGTACAAAAAACGAACTCGTGGACATTCCACCATGTCAGGAGGAAGTATATGAGTAAGAGCCAATGGTGCTGAAGGAGACAGTGCAAACTACATTGAATGCATTAGTCAAAAACAAGGCTCCGGAATTGACGGCATGCCCACTGAAATGCTTCAGCCAGCTGCAGCAGCACTGGCACACTCCTCTATGCCAGGGAATTTGGAAGCTCACCTTTCTTTGGAATGGGCACAGATATGGTCAACTTAATACAAGTGACCCATATTTGTGCCCGTTCCGAAGAAAGGTGGCCCAACAGAATGCTCAAGCTATAAAAAGATATCGATATCGCATGCAAGTGACATTTTGCTGAGGATCATCCCACAATGGTTGCAGCCGTCCATTGGCATTCATTGCATCATATGAATGTGAAAGTGGGACGTTGAAGAAGGAAGACTGTTGGAGAATGGACACATTTGAATTGTGCTAGAGAAGAATATTGAAAGTAGACGGATTGCTAACAGGACAAACCGCGCCGGACTGGAAGTCATGAAGCCAGAGGACTCCTCACAGCAAGGATGGCAAGCGTTGCATCGTTTGAACATGTTGTCAGGAGAGACAAGTCTCTGGAGAAGGACATCAGGCTTGATGAAGTGGAAGGGCAGCTACAGAGAGGAAGGCCCTCAACAAGATGGGTTGACACAGTGGCTGCACGGGAATAGTGAAGCTGGCACAGGACCGGTCAGTGTTTCATTCCGTTACCCATAGGGTCTGACTCGATGGACCCTAACAACAAAATGCGAATACGGATTTTCACTTAAGCCCACAGCTTTTTAAGGGTCAATTTTGCCTGTAACTCTTACGGACACCAAGGATTGACGGATTCATGCCTGTTTTTCCATCCTTATGACATCTCTTAGAACCTTAAGTGATCACTTGTTCCCAAGCAACAGCATTATCCTAAGTGGGTTTGAATGAAATTTATTGCCAATATTAGTCTTGAAGATGATTTTTAAGATGTTCATGACACTTGAAACATATATAAATGACATATACATAAATATATTAAAATATAAATTATATATCAATAAAAATCTTTTAAAAGTTCATTTTATCTTTCTGTTTTTAGAATGTCACCCTGCCCTCCCCACCCCCAACTGTGTAGGGACCACTGCCTCTTGCTAGGAGGGCTAATGTTTATTCGGGATGGACATCTTTCCTATTTAGGTGCTGAATGGAGATGGTAGACAAAGCTTTTTTTTTCCATGCCCTTAATAAGCACATTCTTGTCGTTAGCTTCCATCGAGTTGGCTTTGACCCATAGTGACCCTATGCACCACAGAATACAAATACAACTTGAAGAGCTTTGTTTGATACCAGGAAGCCCCCTCGAGTGTCCATTGCTCTCCCTGTGTGGTCTCCAGTCTGAATTGAAGTGAGCGCACCTTGTGCTGAGACACAGACCTCCTCTTTATATAAGTTAGCATTTTGTTTTGACTCAACTTTGAATAAACTCACTACAATTCGAAACGGCGCTGTTGCTAAATTAGACACGTCGCTGGAGAAATGTCGGGTGAGGGCTTAGAGTGCTTAAATTGGGATTTGTTTCGAAGTTTGCTTCTACACCACCACGTGGCCAATGAAGGATAGAGGCAGAACTTTCCCCCACAAGTTCTTCCCATGAGCATGGGCCGTGGATGCAGAGTCCCCGCTTGTGGAGGATGTTTGTGTGAGCGTCGGTCAGAAAGCCTTGTTCCACAGGTGCCAGTTCTGATGTGCACATGTTTATGCCCGGCAACCTGGCTACATGTGTCTCAGCAGTCAGACCGCAGCAGACAAGTTTTTTTTCCCTTTTCTAGTAATACACTTCGTCTCGTTACCCACTCTTCCACTGCCAAAGAGCTACCCCCGGCAGGGTTTCAGAGGCTGCACAGCTTTATAGAAACAGCTGGTCTTCCTCGCAGAGTGGCTGGTGGCTTTGGCCCATTGAACTTTACCTGTCAGCACCACTAGCGCGTCTTTTCTTTAGTCTTTCTCTGCTGCCTGCAGAAGAGAACACTTGTTTGTTTGCTTGCCACGGGGGGGTGATGCATGAACTTAAGGTCAGGGTTAATATTAAAATTTTTAACAAAACTCAAGCATACATCTTCCCAAGATATTGAGGCTTTCCATGTTTGTGACATGCTGTCCCACGTAAAACCGTTTTTCTGTGGATGAAAGATTTTAAGGAAGTCGGGGAAACCTCAAAGAGGAACCGAGATAGGGAGGATCAGCTTCCAGGAATGGAAAGACTGGAGGAAGAAGGAGGGCCGTTGGTGTGACGGCTGCTGAAGGTGGGATCTCCGTGCCCCGTTTCCTATTGGGAGCACACATCTGGACTTCAGCGAGCGTCTGGCTCCCTGAGTGTCTAAAGCATTGCTTGAACATCAGCTCTTCCAAGAACCTATCCTTCCAGCAGTCTTTGAAGCCAGATAGCGCTGCTGAAGATGATTTTGTGGAATGACGTGTAATTGGGTAGGGGCTTAGATTGACCAACGTGATGCAGAGAGCAAGATCCGACCAAAACCATTTGAGCGGCTCGACTTGGGCCAGTGAAACTCAAGGCAGGAACTCAGCTCAGAAGGTTAATGCGACTGATCACGTGGGCTTTCTAGGAAGAAATTAATTGAAAATGGTCATGGTCAGGGTCCTCAACCCCTCCCATGGCAATGTACCTGCTCCTCCTTTGAATGATTTTCACTGGGAAACCTTGCCTCATCCACCTGATAGCCATGATCTTACCACTGCAGACGACACCTTCAATCCCCAGAGGAACACAATGGAGTCATGACCCCTAAGGGTACAGAACTCGTATGCAGGGGTTAGAGAGGGAAATTGTGCTGATAGAAGCGTACAGACCTAGATGGAGAATGTGCTAAGAAGCACTAACTTGCTTTGCATTGCGATATTTTAAAGAAATATTTGTGATTTTGTAGCAATATTTTTTGGCTTGCCCTCAAGTCTGCCATTTAGTGGGATATGGTAAAGATAAAACAATGGGACAGCTTCACTTTGAGGAAATGTCAGACGTATTTTTTGTTGTATGTAAGAGCTCTAAAAGTAAAAGCTATTTCAATATGTTTTCACAAAACTACACACGTGCTAAAATTGCACCTCTCTGTGAATAACACGTATGACACATCTTCACACATACCACACATAGTCCATAGATGGAGACAAATGGTTCATGTTCTACACACATGCATAGGAGCTACAACCATACATACATACAACCAAACCTACATGCTGATGCATTTTTATATACATAGATCATATCTCCATAATATATCAACTCATTTATTAGAGTCTTGATGACTCTAACATGAGAAAAAAACAAGCATTTGATCATGACAAACATTCAATCATTACTGAAAGACACTGAAATGAAAGTTTTCATGACCTACGGGATCACCAGCAGCTTCTCCTTTCTCCCCAGGGGAGTTACTTCCAAGTATTTTGGATTTATTTGCATATATAATACTGTACTGTTCCTATTGTGCCACTTGTTTTAAACATTTTACTATATATGAAGTGCTCACGATCACTAGCCATTCGAGAGAGGTCAATCTAAGCCAAGATGAGGTTCGTGTCACTCACCCTCAGCATGGATAGCACAGCTCACAACAGAAAGTAACACGCTGCAGAGGGTGTGGGGAGATCAGATACCTCATTCAGCCCCGTGGGGACTGGAGAAACTGCACAGCTGCTGTGAAAATGGGCCTGGGCTTCCTCAAATGACTGGAGTAGAAACACCACATCACCTGACAATCCCTTACTCACTACAGACCCTAAAGAAACAACCCTAATTCCAACAGATATATACACCCCTGCTGCCCACACCACTATTCACAAAAGCAAGAAGCCGGAAACACCCTCAATGCCCATGAGTGGAAAGATGGATACCATGTCGGTACATACAGTGGATACTATGCATCACGAAACAGTGATGGAATTGAAGCACCTTGTGACATGGGTTGATATGTAGGCTACTAGGGTGAAGGAAGTAAGTTGACCATGGAAGGGTAAATATTGTACAAAGTTTTTCTTGCCCAGAGAGACAGACTTTGATGGTTGCCAGGGGAGGGGCAGATACTCGTCAAGGAGGGGAAGAGGTAAAAGGGCTGTGTCAGCTATTGGGAGGTTTGATCAGTTGTTTACAAAAACAATCTGAAATGTAATCCCCATCTAATTCTCAGTAAGTTAAAAACAATTTAATACAGCGTAGATATTTTCAGCATCGACATTTCTCTTGTTGGCTCTCGGATCTTTGCATAAATGAGTTCTGCGTGCACTTAAGTCTTTGCTTCCCGCAATGTTATCCATGATATACTGTGATCCACTAGTTGAATGCCTTTGCGGCATGGGAGGCATGCAAAGTCAGCGTCTTTTGGAATTCTCTGCTTTTAGCTCGAATCTGTCCGACAGCAATGTCTCCTTTACTACCCATCCTCTTCTGAATCTGCCTTTTCCAACATGATTTTCATGTGACTGTCCTGTTACAACTGTTTTTGAATGATCTTCAGCATAATTTCCCTTCTCTGAGTTATTGATATGATTAGATAATTTCTGCATCTTGTTGGAGGCCTTGGAATGGGCACAAACATGGATCTCTTAACAATATGTTGAGTAGGAAGGAGTCTTCCAACATTCTTGGCATTGAGAAGAGCTTCTAGAATTGTATCTTCTTTTTTTTTAAATGTCTCAATTGGATTTTCACCAATTCCTGGAGCCTCGGCTTTTTCACCAATTCCTCCAGTGTGGCCTGGGTAGAATTCTTCTATTTATACGACTGCTATAAAAATCTACACATTTGAGCTGCTAAGCTACAAGCAATGCAAATGTCAAGGCCACTGAAAAATGAGCCCTGAAATATTAAAATGTTTTGTATCTCATTTACATTTCTAGGAAGGCAAATGATTGGCAATTGGGTGAATAAACACTGAATAAACACTGCTCACACTGGGCCAGGTCTACTGGCTGCATGTCAGCTCTGTGTGTGTAATGAACCCTGAAAGCAGGATTCTTTCTGGTTGGAGCTCCTGTTGAATATTTCCATATCCACCACTGAGATCTTGAATTAATCTACATCTTAACAAGATTCCATGCATAAGAACCACCCCAGGATCTGTAAGACTTGTCTGAGGAGTTTGAAAGTGTCATTGACATTCAAAGGATGCCAACAACTCAACTTTCTGCCCTCAAGCGGACTCTGTCTGACGCACAGCAAACTTCTAAGACAGGGTAGAACTGCCTCTGTGGGCTCCTAACACTAAATCCAAGGAGCGTAGAAATCCTCATCTTATTTCTGTGGTGCACCTGTTGGTTTCAAACTGTTGACTCTGCGGTTAGCAACTAAACATGTAACTCAGGAAGCCAGCAGGTCTCCCCAGGTCTATAGAAACAAGAGCTAGACATATCAGGGTGTACTTGCCTCTGTGAGTTTGCTCAGTTCTGACTAGACTATGCTCCTCAAAGGAGTCCTGGTGGCATAGTGGTTACAATTTGGCCTGTGATCAGCGAGGTTAGCAGTCCCAAACTATCAGTTGCTCTTTGGGAGACATGGCGTTGTCTAAAGAGTTAGTCTCAGAAACCCCCGGAGGCAGTTCTGCCCTGCTCTATAGGTTTGTTTTGAGTTAGAATCTACTCAATGTCAATGAGTTGTTTTTCTGTGTGTGCATGTGTGTGATTCAGCTCAGAATTAAGACAAATTCATTTACTTGGAAAATTCAGTTATCCAGAAATCTTAATATAAACACATGCCTTTGCCTATGAACCTAAGGAAAAAAGGTTAGGCCACAGGTATAGTAGAGACTATATATAGATGTGAGGGGCCCCGGGCCTCAGAAGTTCTAAGGCACCTTGGTGGGGCACTGGTTAAAGGCTCTGAGGCTAAGTGAAAGGTCAGCAGTTCTAATCTACTCGCTACTTCATGGGAGAACAATGGAGGCGAGGGGAGAGAGCTTTGGGAACTAGGTGAGGCAGTTCTACTCTGTCTAAAAGGCTCCTACAGGGTCGCTGTAAATGGACCACAAGGTTTGTTTTTTTGGTGTGGGTTTAGCAGTGTATTTGATGGGCTGCAGCTGCTTGCCTCGAACACCAGATGGCAGCAGACACTGCATTTTAAACCTCAAAGCCAACAAAACAAAAGGGAAAAACGTTGGGAAGAGTGCCGCGATCAAACAAGCAAGGAACAAGGAACAAGTAACCAGTCTGAAAGCTCATGCTTATTGATTCTTTACCCAACAAATACCAAAGGGATTCCCAATTGGTGCTGTGCTTACGTTTTGGGACGTTGGACTGCGAATTGCTGGGTTAACTGGGTGGGAAGGTGAGAGAAGTTTGGTCAGATCAGGAGCCTTTACATGTGGGGCTGCTGCCCTTAAGGTCACCATTTCGAAACTACCAGCCGCACAGCGGGAAAAATGAGGCTTTCTATCCTGCTACAGTCTTGGCACCCCCAAGGGCTGCCCTTCCCTGTCCTACAGGTCACTGTGAGTCAGAATTGACTCGATGGCAGTGAGTCTGGTGGTTTGAGACTCTCTTGCCACAGAGACCTGGCAGTGCACTAGTTAACACTAAACCACGAACTAACTGATGGACTATCCATGGGAGAAAGACGTGGCAGCCCACTTCTGTAGATTCTCTGTTTTGTAATGTCACTATGAGTTATAATGGATTTGACAGCAACATTCCCCGCCCCCCCAAGTGTGGCCTATAAATTCTCAAAGTTATCCATCAGGAAAAGAAATTCTCAATATCCCTCAGGCAATCAGAAATGTTTGTACTATAGTCCATAATCCAGGATAAAGTGTAGGTATCTGAGTTGGTAACCCCCCTGGATCCTTCCAGAACCCCCTCCCGCCACCGGGACATAGACTCTCAACAAACGGTGTGATTTAACCACAGAACAAACCTGCCTCTCACTCTCATGCCTACTCTTAGTGCCCCTGCAGGAGAGGGGAGACCTGCCCTTGTCAGTTTCTGAGACTGTAACTCTTTATGGCGAAGACAGCCTCATCTTTCTCCTTGGTAGCAGCCGGTGCTTTTGAACTACCTACCTTGTGGTTAGCAGTCCAGTGTGTAACCCACTGCACCACCAAAAAACAAATCAAACTACCTACCATTGAGTCGATGCCGACCCATAGCAACCCTATGGGACTGGGAAGAACCACCCCTGGGAATACCTGAGATTCTAATTCTTTATGGAAGTAGAAAGACCTGCCTCTCTCTTGGAACTTCTGGTAGCTTTGAACGGCTGACCTTGGGGTTAGCAGTCCAATGTGTAACCGCTATGCCACCAGGGGTCCCTATATCTACCTTTAAACGTTTCTCACACCTGGGCTGGTCAGTGCTTGGAGTCACTTTTATTGCCTGTAGGCATCTGGCTGCAACCATGAAACATGACAAGAGGGGTTTGTAATTATAGAAGGAAGTATTTCTCCCATGGGGGATTTGAACTCACTGCCATCTAGCGGATGTGGACTTAGACCCTGCTGTATAGGACAGAGTGGATGTACGCATGGCATCTCAAAGACTAGACATCTTCACAGGAGCAGACAGCCTTGTCTTTCTCATGCAGAGTGGCTGGTGGATCCGAACCAACGACTTGGCAGCTAGCTGCCCAATGGTTATTCTGCGGCCCCATCATTTGCTAGGCTTGGTTTAGAAAGTGCCATACTACTTGTAGGGTGGGAGCATTGGTTCTGGAAACAGATGTTCTGGATTCAAATCCCATCTCTGTAACCACTGCGTGGTCTTGGGTCAGACCTTTCTGCCTTGCTGTTTTCTGCAATCAGACTGACAGTAGAACCACCAGCCTCGTAGTAGAACCAGAAATTCAAAAGATGCCTTGAACAGAGTAGGTGCTTTTGTAGTGAAGCCCGAGAGTCCATCCCAGGTCAGTAACAGGCGGCAGTGTCCGGCCTCATTTCCTGTTCCTCAGTGGATATTGCTGTTGGGTGCTGTCCAGTCGATTTTAACGCATGGAGCTATCCGTCGTGACCCAGTCGAATGGGGTTTCCTGGCTAGAATCTTTACTACTAGACGGGTGTGAATAGGCCACCTTTTGATTAGCACAGGCCGATTAGCACCTTTTATTAGCACTGTCCTTAGTCCTTTGTCCTACAAGGGTTGAATCTGAAATGATGTATTTTCTAAATGGAGCGGTGATGAGACCCACATGTTTGCAAATGCCGAATCGCTGAATGAAGATTGTTCTCAAAAAGTTCACTGTCGTGGTGATGCCCACTCATCGTTGCCTAGCGACCCTACAGCACATAGTAGAACGGTCTGGGGGGGGGGCGGGGTTCAGAGAGTGTAACCCTTTTGGGGGCCTAGAAAGGTTCTAGCTCCTTATCTCTTCAGTTGGGAAGAAGTGAGATGGTGTGCTAGGGCCGCATTTCCAGATCACCTCAGGCATGTCAACTTTTCACCCATTCCCCAAATCCAGCATTTTCAAGACCATATTCAGACCCATGTGAACCAGGAAGCAAGTTTGCATTGCTCATTGAGGAAAAACATGTGTTCTGAGGTCTCAGGCCAACTTTCCAAGGGCTGGTGCCAGCTCGCAGGCTCCAGATGGCGTGGTCAGTTCAGCCAATAGCAAAGGGGAAGGCTGGGGCCGTGGAAATGGATCCCTAGGGATTCCTGGTAATGAAGCCCAGCTGTACACGCCTGCCTGCCTGGTCACACGCCTCCGTGGCCTGGGGAGGAACAGGGGCTTCAGAACCCAGGGCGGGGCGAGCCCTGACAGGGTGACAAAGAGAGCTGATGTCCTTCCTGTCCCCACTCTCCCATAGCCACTGGTGACCCCCATGTGACCACGAGTTGTGTATCCTTAGCGACAGCCCCCAGCCTGTGCTGGCCCAGCATGCGGACAGCTCCCAGCTCTTTGATGCGTGCAGAGAACCCCACAGTTTACCCTGCTGAAATAGCTGATTTCTGGAGTGGGCAACCAGCAGGCAGCACCTGCTTCCCAGCACCAAAATCGAAGGAAAAAACCCAAACAGAATCACCGCCACCCTATGCAGAATATCTCAGGTTTCCCCCCTTGATCTTAACTATCTTAACTCCTCTTTCCTCCGCGGAGCTGCTGGAGGGCTTGAACTGCTGACCACAGGGATCCCAGCCCCTGGTAACCACTACATTCGCAGGGCTTATAGACCAAGGCTGATCTGATAGCTACCAGGATTCCTTCTAATCCAAACCCCTTCCCCTCAAGTCCAAACTAACTGCCTTAGAGCCATTTCGGCCTCAGAGTGACCCTATGGGACAGGGTAGAACTGTTCCTGTGGGTTTCAAAGATCATAAATTTGCATGAAGAAGAGAGCCTCATCTTTCTCTCACGGAGCAGCTAGTGGTTTCAAACTACTGACCTCATGGTTCGCAGCTCAGCAAGTAACCCAGTATGCCACCAGGGCTCCTGCTCCCAATAGCAGGGGCCTGGAGATGCTTATTCAGCCCAGCAAGGCTGCAAATCGCCACGTTAGAAATGTTGCCTTGCAGATATATCTGTCCTGGCATTTGTCCTGAGAGGCCACTCTCTGAGCAGGACTTTGTCACGTCACTCAGCTGGGCAAGGGCCAATGGACAGAAGGAGGCAAAGGGTCTTAGTCCAGAGGCTGGCTCCACGCTCAGGCGCTACTCAAGCCATCACCTGCGGCAGACCCCTCTCCCAGTCTGCCATTCCTCACCAGGGAATACCCAGGCTTCCGGGTCTGCCCTGACCCCAGCGTCCTGCTCTCCGCTAGTCCTCTCATGAGATTCTCTAAACAAACCAGCCTGCAAGTACATCATGGAAAAGACTGCTCTGGGGCTTTGTCAGCGGCTGAGCCAAAGATGTGCACTCCAGAAATCCCTCTCAAAGAGAAACACACGACTCGGGGCATGTGCTGGGCAGGATGAGTTGGCACAACCTCCACAGACCTGGCTTCCTGCCTCGCCAGGGTGATCTGAGGAGTAACCAGCCTTGAAAGAAAGAAAAAAAAATCCCTGGTCTAACCTCATCTTTGACATATTCTACTAAACAGTGGAGCCAGCGGTCTAGAGCTTCTTTATTTTAGAAAGTTTCTACTTCACGCACAACTTTTAGCTTGTTTCAGAGGCTTTGGAAGGGAGCTAATGTTTAATAGCAGCTGCCATGTGTCTTTATGATTTCATTCCGGATGCCCAGCAATTGCTTGGCCAGATTGTGAAATGGGCGAGGTGTGTCTCAGGCCAGAGCTGGAGGGAGCTGCAGCTGTATCCTGGCCGGACTAGGTGCTTCAAACGTGGAGAGGAACGAGGGGAGAGATAATGAGTTTCTATTACTTTCCCTGTTAGAACACATCTGCTCCTAGACATAGTTTTAGTCCACTCCAACCCCACGGTCAGCTTTCCATGAGGACAAGGGATGCTGCTCCTTGGATTATGTCATGTAAGAAAATGTCATTATTCATGGCAAGATCGAATTTTGCAGCGGAGTGTTGAAATTTGTGATTTCCTTTTTGTGGATCAGGGATGAATTGATTGGATTTCAGATCATTTCTCTACCTCATCAGTAACTCTAGTCAAAAGGAATATTAAAAGAAAATCTGCTCTAGAGGCTCCTTCGTCTTGTGACCTGAGCAAGGTGGACTACATTATAATAGTGGAGGGCAGGGCTCTCCTGTCTAGATATGGGAATGGAAAATTTGGGACAATATTTCTAAATCAAAGTTTTTACAAAGCTTTATGAGTAAGGTCCCAGAACCCTGGGATTCAACTAGGGTAATAACTATTTGCATCATCCTAACTTCCAGAATAACGCTTCAACCACCAAAGACTTCCAGTGTTGTTTGGTACCCTGAAGGCAGTTCCGACTTCCAGTAACACTTATGTACAGCAGCGTGAAGCATTCCCAAGTCTGTGTGACCATCTTCCCAGTCATTGCTATGTTTCAGCCCGTTGTTGGCAGCTCCTGCCAAGCTATCTCACTGAAGCTCTTCTGCTTTTTGATGTCCCTTTACGTTACCAACCGCGATGTCCTTCTTGAGGGACTGGTCCCTCTGACACTATTCCAAAGTACGTGAGAAGAAGTCCTGGGATCGTGCTTCTCAGGCAGCATCCCAGCAGTACTTACTCCAGGACACATCTGCTCTCTCTTCTGGCAGTCCGTGGTCGTTTCTTCTTCTTTTTTACTCCATGGTATTTAAAAAAAATTGTTTTTTTCCAACACCCTAATTCAAAAGCATCAATTCTTCTTCTGCCCTCTGGATTCAGGACCGGCTTTCTCTGATCCTTGCCTCTCAGCCACATGGTCCCAAGACCTTTGCTTTATGACAGAGGTTGGGAACCCCATCGCTCTGCCTCATGGACTTGACAGCGCGCTTCTGCTCTGTGTAATGGCCTTGGTGCTTCAGCCTCTCCTGCCTCCACGACTTCAGATGGGGAATGCCCACTGGCTCTACTGGTGGCTCCTCTTTCTCAAGGATCACAGGATGCTCTTCTTGTTTCCAAGACGGCTCGCTGGTGTACCGAGTGGAGTGGCACACCTGACCAGTCCCCAAGGTCGTGTCCTCTACATCTTCTTTGCAGTGACTGGGTGACAGTCACAAGGACTATGGATGGAAGAACCAGAAAGCATTTTACTTTGGCACGGCATCTTTCTAAAGTTATAATCATAGGCTGTTAAGGCCACAAGGCCTCCTCAGACATGCTCTGATCCCCTGTTCCCATGCGTTATGCTCCTCCACTAGCCTTGTCCACCTTGGAGATTTCAAGGAAGCTGGTGGGAAGTCATCAAATGAAAGTTAAGTTGCAGATATATCTATTTCCCATTTGTTATATTTTATCAACGTGCATCACTTTTCTGGCAGAGTTTGTACTTTCAAGAAGGAGTTAAAAGATATATATATTTTTTACAAAGCCTTATAACTTCTGTCTTCAGTCACTGCCCTCGAATCAATTCTGACACACAGAGACCCAGAGGATTGGCCAAAATGCTCCTGTGAGTTTCTGAGACCATAACTCCCCACCGGAATAGAACTCCGGGGTTTTCTCCCTTGGAGTGGCTGGTGGTTTCGAACTGCTGACTTTGCAGTTGGTAGCCCATCTCATAACCTCTATCCAACTATGGCATCATAATGCCTATCCTAGTTTCTTAAAAAAAAAGAACAAAGCAATAGGAAAGGGTAATTGAGCTGTACAAGAACTTTTAAGTAGTTTTGTTTGGCTTGAAACAGAGTCGACTTGATGGCAGTAGTTTTTAGGGTGATTGCTTTTAGGGTAACTGGCACCCAGAACCTAACAAGGCCATGGGTTGCTACAAGGAAGGGGCACCGGGGTCACAGATATATTTTTTTAGAAGACAAGAAAAGCATCGAACAGTTGCAGCGATGGCAACATTCTTGTGGTTTTGAACTTTGGAACTAAATAGAATTCAGAAAACCTGATTATGGGGCAAAAGGGTATAAACTTCCCTTTCTCTCAGGCTGTAAATACCTGACAAACGGAAATGTTCACGACAACTGTGTGATCGAATGAGAGTGGGAAAACTTCAATCGCACAGCAATGTGTTTCCATTATTGGAAGACTTTCTGGTGGAGGGGCATCTCAGTGTGAGTTGCATTTGGAAGAGCCAAATGGATCGGTCCCACTTGGGGATGCCAGGGACAATTGTCCCTAGTCGTGCATCCTGGGAGTGGCTTGCCAAAGCAGTCCCCTGCCATGGAGGGGGGCATGGATGTTCTCAGGAGGCCTGGAGTCAGGGGCTAGATTTTCCAGGTTCCCCACGGCCATAGCTTGCCCACTACGAAACTTCGGTGTTCCATGTACACTTAGACCCAAACCAAATTCATTGTCATCGAGTTCATGCTGACTCCTAGAGAGCCTGCTGGCCGAGTAGAATGGTTCCATAGGATTTCTAAGGCTGTACATTTTTTTCAAAAGCAGAGCGCTCCACTCTTCTCCCATGGAGCAGTTGGTGGATTCAAATCATGACCTTTCAGTTCGCAGCGAAGTGCTTACCCACTGCTCCACCAGGGTGCCGTCCTCATTCACAGTGCTCTTTGCAAGTGGATGCAGAAATCCCAAGAGAATGCTATTCATTTTCTTCTAGTAAAGAGTTTTCAAGTTGAGAGTACAAAGGCCTATCTCTAGATAACTGTGAAAAGAAGCCAAAATGCACAACTAAAAATAGCAGTTACCAGGAAGCTCACAGTGGAAATAGCATGGTCAAATACTCACTCCATAGGACTTAAGATGTATGAATTTGGGCAGGCTGGACAGCTTGCTGATTCTGACCTAAATAAATGATCCAAGGCATATGATAGCAAAAAAGGTCTATCCAAGAAATTGGGCCATGGTCATTCATTACCATTTCTCTGCCTCCACCCCTTGAGTTTACAACATGAGAAGCTTCGTGACAGGAGAGAAAGACAAGGCGTCCTTTTCACTCAGCTACGACATAGGAATGCTGGTGGTTCTAGTCGACTGCCTTAAGTTCCTGGTTAACCAGATTTTCTAACTTGAAGGAACATTTTTGATAAAATGAGACAATATCAAGAATTTTAGAGAACTCCCCCAGCTATTCTGAGGCCTTCTCTTTTGAAAAGCATCCAGGATCCCGGCTTTCTCTTCATTCCAACAATTCTTCTCCAGCACAACTTTTCCATATGTCTCCCCTGTACATGACTCCTATCTTTTTTGGGGGATCTTTTCACAGTTCTGTCAACAATGCAAATAAAGAGAGCACAAAGAAATACAGCGAAAAACCCTGAGTGAAGCAAGCAAGCAAAAGCCATTGAAGCGGCGTCTTTCACTCTGACCTGGAAGAGGAGGAAATTGAAACTCTAGGTCAATCATGCTATTTTGATTATTGATGGCTATTTGTTGTT
The DNA here is from genome assembly GCF_050624435.1 of Tenrec ecaudatus. Taxonomy (NCBI): domain Eukaryota; kingdom Metazoa; phylum Chordata; class Mammalia; order Afrosoricida; family Tenrecidae; genus Tenrec; species Tenrec ecaudatus. The sequence goes on from NC_134543.1 coordinate 41,691,385, forward strand.
GAGTGGCTCTTTCTTGACCAACCAGCACCTTGAGGAATGCAGTGATGTAGTTATTAATAATTATAAAATTATTTTTAAAGTATGAAGAATGCACTTTTGATTGTCATGTGAGTAGGCAATAAATTGGCCCCCAAACGATCCGTCTGAGTGATAGCCGTGTTATCCATGAGCTCCACAGAAAGGCACCCGTCAACATAGCCGGGGGGCCATCCTCCCCCTCCCTCGAGCCCTTTGTGAATGAAGATAGCAAACACGTACCTGTCCTGCCGTGTCGTAGAGTCCCAGCAAGTGTTGCTTGCCTCCCACGGTCACAGTAACTGCGGAGAAGAGAAAAGGAGAGTCCATAACACGCCAGCTCCAACCAGGACCCTTCCCATGTCTCCATGCCAACATCGCCCTGGGCAGCGGGGCTGAGCATCGGCCTCACCCGTGCATTTCTGAAACAGAGTGACGGTGTGGTTTCTAAATGAAAGGCAACCCCGGGCTGCCGTGAGAGCAGATGGGCTGAGCCAAGTCCAATTTCTCAAGCACAGTGAGTATCGTTGGAGCCACTCGGGAAGGCTCAGGCTGCTCATTGATCTTTTCTAAACCCAGTGCCATTGAGTTGATTCTGACTCTTAGTCACCCTCTGGGACAGGGTAGAGCTGCCCCACAGGGTCTCCAAGGCTGTAATCGTTACGGTGACTGCCACATCTTCCTCCCACAGAGGGACTGGGGAGCAGCCGAGTACTTTGACCACTGTCGGTATGACCGGGGCGTCTCATCAGGCCCTTAGACTATCAAGCTCCTAGAGGGAAAAGAAAAACGATGCCGGGCTCCTTCGAAATGGTTTTCTTCTCTTGTTTGGCTTGAGCCAGCTTTCAGGATAGAGCACTGTATAAACAACTTCTGCTGGCAACCTCTCTGCATTTATCTGTCTTTGAAATGCTGAGAACAAAGAATATTAACTTACCTATACATTTTTATAGCAAAGCCCCCCAAAAAACCAAAGAGGTAGGTGGGGTGGGGAGGAGTCCTTAACATTGAGTATTCCTGTGGCTTAGCTCAACCGACTTTGAACTTCAGCTGCATAGGGAAATGTTATAGGGGTTTGGTTTCAAAAACTGTACAAGGTACAGATAAAGCGAAAACTAGAAGTTGATTTCCCCAGCAGGCTGCCTGCCCAGGGAAGCCATTGTGTTTTCAAGTGCAAAGTCACACAGGGATGCTGACGACCTTGTGCAGGGCTGGAAACCAAATAGTCTTGACATCAATGAAACGGATCACATGGAGAAGTAGCACAATTTGCGCGGAGAACGGAAAGGACCGACGCCCAAATAATTCCATCTTTCTAGAAAAAGGACATGAAGTAGGGAATCACGAGGTGATTTTTCCTAGTTGCGTTGAAAGGAAAGACTTGACAAGACAGTATAAAGATGCTTTGTCGGTCTTCCTACCACTAGCTGCGCAGAAATGAAAATAAGTGAACTAACAACCACGTTGCTCCTATCTTCTCTCGTCTGGTTGCTGCCCAGACTCGCTGATTCCGTGCTGGTTTTCCTGTGACTTGTCTCACAAGACTGGGCTGTGTGCATGCAAATACCTGGCCATGGCTCATTCTTTGGAAAGCAGTTGTTTAAGATCACCACCTCCCCAGACTCTTTTTCTATTCTACGCAGATCAACCAGCGCTCAGCTGGCTATCGTGGCTGCAGCCAGACAGAGGAGCTGGGAAATGGGTATCTGTACATGGTGAACCCACCACCAGTCAACAAGAGCTGCCTTGCCACCCGAAGGAGGACTTTTAAACGTTTTGACGTCCCGTCACAAAAATGCAGCGATGGAAACGACGATGTGTCTGTGTGACCCAGAACTCTCTGTCCTGCTTTATTTTCCTTTTTGTGAGTGTGCTGGCAGATGAAAACCCAGTCAGATGTTCCTGAAATCTGTGTAAATGGCTGCTTTAATGACCAATTCATGGCCCAGTCATGACTCAGGAATGAAGGGAAATAATCCAGCAATTACAACATGGAATTTCCTGCCTACATCAAACCCAGTACATGCAGGCAAGGGGCAGCTGTTCCCGAGACCCTTGAGCTATCCCATGACACACAGGCCCAGGGTCATCTGTTGGGTGAGCATTAGAAACTGAGCCACGCTGGCCGTCACACTGGGCACTCTTAATAATCCTAAGCCATGATTATGCCTTTTGTCACCAGAGCCTGGAAGGGCCATTTTCTCAAGAGAACTGTCATTCCTTCCAGCCTGCTTTCCCTCAGACCTCACCCTTCCCTCCCTGCTTCGGCTCCGGGAATTTCACAGGCCAAGTTGCATCCGAGCTCTGGCTGGATGGGCCGTCGATTGAGTGTCTCAGTCTACACCCTTGCCTTTCCATCCTCAGGGGCCTATGCTCAGTGTTGGGAAATAGAAAGACCACAGACAATCCTTCCTGTTATGGAGCGAGAAGATAGTGATTTATGGGTCAAGCACCAACACAACACGGGGTAGTACACACTGTGCCAGAGGCAGCATGGCGTGTGTGTTTGTGTGTGCGTGCCTTTGTAGACACACTGGTCCGGGGAGGTCAGAGAAGACTGCCTGGAGGAGGAGGAGCCTGAGGTGAGAACTGCAGGATAGGCACTGGGCAGAGTGATCTTGGGAGATGGTGTTGAAGAGATGACCATGCAAGATTAGATTTCCCTGGATCATTAATTTAGGCTTTATTCTAGAGTTTTTGTTATTCTAGAGTTTTGAGGAAATATATATGGGCAATTCCTGACCTCTGGTTACACAAAGAAGATTCCTATGAGGTGGAGGTCAGGCATGTTTCCATCATTGAACTTCCTTGACCTCTTCAGACACCATCTGGCCTTCCCAGGGTGCTCTTTGGCTAGGTTTAATACTCTAGAGCAGTGGTTCCCAACCTTCCTAATGCTGTGACCCTTTAATACAGTTCCTCATGGTGTGGTGACTCCTGCAACCATAACATTATTTTCGTTGCTAATTTGTAACTATAATTTTGCCTCTGTTATGTATTGGGCAAACCCTGTGAAAGGGGTTGCAACACCCAGGTTGAGAACGGCTCCCAAAGGGGTTGCAACACCCAGGTTGAGTACGGCTGCTCTACCGCAGTGACCACAGAGAGCTCCCAGACAATATGACCATGGGGTTTCATAGGGGCGCCAACAGCTAACAGAATGTTAAAGATACAATTCTTCTGTCTGTTTTTCCTCTTCTGAAGCCATTGTGGCAGACATGCCTCTCCCAGACATTAGTCATATTTTAAAACAACCCCCTTCCCCCCCGAGGTCTCAGCCACATGCTCCCTTGGCTTCTGGCTCATTCTGCGGCCAAGAAGCCTGCCTGCTTGCCACTCTGCCTCAAGGTCTTGATGTGGTTCCTCTGCTTTGTCTCAAGATCTTGATGCTGAAGCCTCTGGTGACTTTGATGTGGCCTTTGCTGCCTCCACCACTTCAGACAGGGAACTCACATGCAATCCGCTGGCGCCTCTTCTTTCTTGAAGGTCGTGAGAGTCCGCTGTTCCTGTTTCTGAGATGGTTCACTTTGATACGCAGTGGAACGAATGGCAAAATCAACCAATCCCCAAGTTAGAGTCACCTGTACCTTATTTGCATGCTCCCACCCAATCACTGGTTGGGAGCTACAAAGACTGCGGCTGTAAGACCCTCCCCAGCAGTAATTTGACTTCACCACAGATACGGGACTCTTGAGTTCTGATAGCCTCAGACCGTGGAAGACACGGAATTAAACCAATTCCCTTGGGTTAACGTGGAATGATGATCTCTGGAAGTCACTTTTAGTTCCTCTCCCCCACTCCTGCCCACCCTCCACCCCTCCCGCCCCATCCCCGTATTCTTCCCATGCTGTCTGAAGAAAGAGGTACTGACACCAGAGAACACTCACTCAGGGGCAGCTCGGGAGAGATGCATGTGCCCGTCACACACTGTCTGGTACTCAGGCTCTGGTCTGTGAGCTCTGATCTTGGGTTAGCAGTGATGCCGCCTCATGTGCTGTGTCCTAGGAGATTCCTTCATTTGGAAAGGAATCCATCATCGCAATGTAGAGAAACCATGTAGCCATACAACACTAATGGTAAATACATCAGGATCTGCTGCCTTTGAAAGTGACTCCTGGCGACTCTGTGCGTATCAGAGTACCCACGTGCTCCACAGGTTTTTTATTTCTTCTTTATAAGTCATTTTATTGTGATTTGGAAAAAAGTTTATAGAGTATATTAGTTTTCCATTTAATAGTTTCAGAGTGTTTTCAATGGCTGTTTGTTTTTTGGAGGGGGAAAGTAGATCATTAGAATGGAAGTGCTTCTGGTTGGATTTAAAATCCCCCCAACACTATCCATTTCTGCCACCTAGGATCTCGCGGTAAATGCTGTGAGGAGGAGAGGGCCTTTGAGGCCTGAGAGCTCTGTATTTGGATCCTGTCTTTGGGATGCTCCATTTAGGTGACCTGAGGAGCATCACTTCACGTCTCAGAACTCCTCTATCCTAAAGTACCAAAACTCAACTCGCTGCCGCTGAGTCGATGCTGACTCAGGTGATCCTGTAGAGCAGGGTGGAACTGGCCCTGGGGGTTTCTGAGAAGGGCCATCTATCTGTAGGGACAGTAGTTTAACGAAATGGCCTCACTTCAGTTAAGGGAGAATTCCCCACGTGCCTTGGGCCCATCTTTGCAGGTAGCCAGGGAAGAGTAGAGCTGGAGGCATCTGTGACTACTTCTTTCTCCTTCCCCTTAAGCTGAAAGGTACATTCTGGTTTACACACTAGCAGCGCTCTAACAGTGAGCTTTGGGTAACACCGTGGAGCCACGGTTCCAGTAGCTCACCTCACTAAAAGGTGTTTGACAGTCCAAAGGGGGCTCCACAGTGGGCTCTTTGCTTTGCAGCCACTGCTGGAAGCAGGACTGTGCATTCTGGTCTGTACGACACCCCCCTCTCCCCCACAATCCCCGATGCAAATAAACAGATGTCTCTCCGTTTGGCTCTAGGTCAGTTTTTCTGTCTTTTGGCTTCAACACATAAGGAGTTTCTTTCTCCTTTGAGCGTGGGCCCAAGCACATCAAAGAGCTACTGTGAGGGGAGACTGGAGGAAGAAAGTGTGTGTGGCACACGGCCTGCGCCATCATGGCTGTGGGACAGTGGCTGCTTTCTCTCTGCCTACAAATACTTATGGACTCTCTCCAGAGGTCAGGGGTCAGTCTGTCTGCTGTGTTGGCTATAAACCCAAAGGTCACCCTCTTGAAGTTGTGTTAGATGTTTTTCCATTTTTCAGTATGTGAAACCCAGCATTGATGAACCTACAGAGACAGCAAGTAGAATAAGGGGTTCAGGGGGAGAAGGGGTGCAGGGGCGGGGGTGGGATAAAAGGGAGATGACATCAAGGATTCAAGTAGAAACAAAATGTCAGGAAACGGACTGTGGTAGCATTTTGTGTAATTCCACTTCCTGTGATTGAACTATGGACTGATATATTTATTCATTCCCAAATCATAATACATTTTTAAAAAAGAACACTCTAAAAAACTCAAACCCTTTGAGCTGATGCTCACTCAGGGCAAGGCGTGTGTCACAGAGTGGAACTGGGCGTCTTTAGCTTTCTTCCCTCTAAGCTTCCTGTGCCACTGGCTGGATTCGAACCAACAACTTTTAGGCTATACTCAAGGCCACTAGGTTGATTCTGACCCTTAGCGACCCCATAATATAGGACCAGGTAGAGCTATTCCTGTGGGTTCCCAAGACGGTAACTCTGTGGAAGTAGCAAACCTCATCTTTCTCCTGCCGAGTAGCTGGTGGTTTCAAACTGCTGACCTTGCGGTTAGCAGCCCAACTCGTAACCCACTGCACCGTCAGGGCAAACCGTTTGTGCCAAGCAGCACAGAGCAGAAACGTCATTTGTGAATCACTCATCCCTTTCTATCCTGTAGCTATTTAGGCATATGATTCATGCTACCCACTGGACAAGAAGACCTTTGAGGGACGAGTTTATATAGCCCTCAGGTCCCACTGTGGACAGCACAGCCCTTGGCACACAGGAGTCAATTCTGAGCGCACGGTATAGAACGAGAGCACCGGGACAACTCAGGCCGAAGAAAGTCTTACAAAATGTGCAGAGCTGCAGTTTGCCGCTCCAGGCCAGACATGGACTGCTGGGAAGTCCCTGCAGCCAGCAAACCTGCCTGGCAGACAGTGGTCAGGCCCAGTCCCAGGTTACTTTCTATTCTCAAAGCTATTAACCGTTGTTTTCTGAGCTTTAAGAGGTTCAGACGGCCTGCTAATGGCCCGGAGAATTCTCTCAATAAAGCGAGAAACATTTTCTGTGACCTGTTAAGTATGTAAAATGAAGGTCTTCCTCGAGTCCATTAACTGCTTTGCTTCCTCTCTTTCGGCTTTGGACTGGTGTGTTCGGCCATTCCACTTTGAGATGATTGCAGTGGGCAATTTTGTGGGTGGCTGTGTGGGGCCAATAAAGCCTGGCAGGGGCTTGCTCTCTTGAGGATCAGTTTCATTCAGCAAGAAAATATCCCAGCCCAGACCAGCAACCTAATGCATTGCTCATTGAGCTGGCTGGCTAAATGGTTTTTAAAAAAGTTTTATTTTTCATACTCTATATGATAAGGTCCAAGAGAGTCTTAAATGGTGGAACTATCAGGGAAGTTGGGAGGAAGCCTCAAAGTACCCTCCAGTGTTTTTTTTAAAAAAAATCATTTTATTGGGGCTCATACAACTCTTATCACAATCCAAACATACATCAATTGTGTAAAGCACACTTATACATTCGTTGCCCTCATCATTCTCAAAATTCATTTTCCACTTGGGTTCCTGGAATCAGCTCCTCATTTTCCTTTTCCCCTCCCTCTCCCTCCCTGCTCCCCCTCCCTCATGAACCCTTAATAATTGATAAATTATTATTTTATCTTATCTTACACTGCCTGGCATTTCCCTTCACCCACTTTTCTGTTGCCCATCCCCCAGAGAAGAGGTTATATGTAGATCCTTGTGATCGGTTCCCCCTTTATATACCTCCACTTCCCTCCCGGTCCCTCCAGTGTTTTTAATAGCATGTACTCTCACTAGCTGGTAGCATGAGACAGGTTTGACTGTGTGAATATAGTAAGTTTGTAGTCATCTGTGGTTTAGTACATCAGAATGCTCTTTTGGAGGAAGAGACACCAGATTGTAGATAGAGCAAGAAATAGAATTTTAAAAAAAGAAATAGAATTCCTTAAGCCAATGTAGAGAGCTAACAAGAAAGATGGCTGGTCTCCTGTGTTATGGATGGGACTGTTCTTGCGAGGTGCTGCCGAGTCAATTTGGACTCCTGGTCACCAGGTGGACAACAGAATGAGATGCAGCCCCCTCACAATTGTTGTTGTGCTAGAGCCTATTGATACCACTGTGTCAGCTTAATGGAGGGGTAAAACACTACATCATTTAAGGTTTAGTTCATTAAAAATTGAAAACATAACAGCTCCCTCCCTTGCAGTAAAATTCCTTTGAAATTTAATCAGCAGGGTTGTTCTAACTCAGGAAGAAGGCAAGCAAGGCCATTTAGATAAACACTGCATCACCCTCCAGGTGATAACCCTGCAGGGGACAGCACAGGAGACACAGTGTGGGAATTGTGCCCGATTGGATCCCGCCACACCGAGGCAAACACTAAGGGGGTGCAACAGAACAGCAAGGGAATGGAGCGGCGAGGTCCCCAGGGAATGCTGAAGGTGGACTTTGGGGCCAGGGCATGGTGTCCCAACAGACTGGACTGGAAAACACTCCTAGGGGCCAACAAACAGTTCTTGAACTAACTACAAGCTTTTCTTTCTTGTTGTATTTTGTCATTGATTTGTTGTTGTTGATGTTTTGTTGTATATTGTTGCTTGGTTTTGCTCTGTCTTGTTTGTGTGCATGTTATTATCTCAGCAAGTCTGTCTAAGTAAGATAGGCTGGATGAACAATCTGGAGGAGAAAACAATGGGACCGGCTATTCTGAGGGGACATGAGAGAAGGGAAGGTGTTAACAAACCCAGGGACAAGGGACCAACAAGTGATCCAAATCGGTGGTGAGGAGGATCTAGGAGGCCTGGTAGGGCATGATCAAGGGTAATGTAACCAAGAGGAATTACTGAAACCCAAAGGAAGACTGAGCATGATAGTGGGACAAGAGGAATGTCAAAGGAAATAGAGGAAAGAGCTAGGAGGCAAAGGTAATTTAAGGAGGTCTAAATAAAGGCATATACATATGCAAATATATTTATATATGAGGATGGGGAAATAGATCTATGTGCATATATGTCTAGGTTTAGTTTTAAGGTAGCAGAAGGACATTGGGCCTCCACTCAAGTACTCCCTCAATGCAAGAATACTTGCTGAAGACAAAGTGGGTGCATAAGCAAATGTGACAAAGAAAGCTGATGGTGCCTGGCTAACAAAAGATATAGCATCTGGGGTCTTAAAGGCTTGAAGCTAAACAAGCGGCCATCTAGCTCAGAAACAACAAAGTCCACATGGTAGAAGCACAACAGCCTGTACGATCACAAGGTGTCGAAGGGATCAGGTATCAGGTATCATCAGAACAAAAAAAATCTTATCATCGTGAATGAGGGGGTGAGTGCGGAGTGGAGACGAGTCGGTCGGGGTGCAATGTAGCAATGATGAAACATACAACTTTCCTCTAGTTCCTAAATGTCCCTCCCCCCACACTATCATGATTCCAATTCTACCTTACAAATGTGGCTAGAGCAGAGGATGTATACTGGTACAAATAGGAACTGGCAACAAAGGGAATCCAGGGCGTAAAAGTATGACAAAATAACAATTTGTAAATTATGAAGAGTTCATGAGGGAAGGAGAGCAAGGAGGGAGGGGACAAAATGAGGAGCTGATGCCAGGGGTTTAAGTGGAGAGCAAATGTTTTGAGAATGATGAGGGCAATGAATGTACAGATGTGTTTACACAATTGATGTATGTATGGATTGTGGTAAGAGTTGTATGAGCCCCCAATAAAATGATTTAAAAAAAGAAAGAAAAGCTTTGGGTGTCTTAAAGGCTTGTCTTCAAATAAGCATGGAAGAAGCACACCAACCTGTGTGATCAGAGGATTGTAAATAATAAAACCCAAATCTGAAGGAGAGAATGGTATCAGAGATGAAATTTGAACACCTGGTTTGCAGAAGATGAAGGATGACAGTGGAAACCCAAAATCCATTTGCAGAGTCCCCACACGAATTAAGCCTCTGTTGACTCCTCTCAGACCACAGTTCAGGGACGTGAACAGCCTTCCTATCAGATGGAGAGTATTGTAAAGTTGATTATGCCAGAAACTGGTTAAAAGTTAACACTTTATCAGTTGACATTCCTTTTGACCTATTTCAATGTTGTTTGAGTTTTTAATACTTTCTGCTTTCTTTTTGATGGAAACTTTCCTTGATTTTGTTTTACATTTTTTTTTTGGTTTGCGTGTTCATTCCTTTTCTTTCTTTTTTGGTGCTGTATGATTTTCTGTATATGAAATCCAGGATAGGTAAATCTATAGACATAACTGGATTACTAATTTTCCTAGGGGCATGATGGGGGTTCTGGGGGAAGTGGGCAACAAACAACAAGGAGCACAAGAAAGAAGGAAACATCCTGACATTGATTGTAGTGATGATTGCACAACTCTTCTTAATATGACTGAATAATTAAATTGTATGATAGGTGAGTTATATGACAATAAAACTACAAAAAAAGCAATGGAGAATGAGAACTCAGGGGATGGTGGTCTGACAACCGGTGGAGAAATGGAGATGTCAATTGTTTCCTGTGAAACTCCCTTATTTTGTCACGTTATTTGACTCTTGTGATCATTGCGAAACCTGCTAATTATATCCTGAAAACCTGTTTTTTATTTTTTGTCATTTTCATTTATATAGTTTAAGATATGTAACTTATTTGTTTTTTGCCGAATCTTCAAAGCAGTTTGAAAGTAGCAACCCCACTGTGTCCTTCTGTTTAGCACTTGCGGAAATAAACTTTCTGGAATCAGCCTGGTCTCTGTTTTTGGTTGAAACAGTGACAGGCAATCCTGAACCCTTGTTCCTGGCAACATATCCATCTTTAAAAACAAATCATTTTATTATGGGCTTTTACAGTTCACATAACAATGCATACATCCTTTGTGTCAAGCACATTTGTACATATGTTGCCATCATCATTTCCAAAACATTTTCTCTCTACTTGAGCCCTTGGTATCAGCTCCTCATTTTTTACCATCCTTCCCTCTCTCTCTCCCTCATGAACCCTTGGTAATTTATGAATTATTATTATTTTCGTATCTTAGACCGCTGTCTCCCTTCACCCACGTTTCTGTTGTTCATCCCCCTTGGGGGCAGTTCATCATTGTGACCAGTTTCCCCTTTCCCCCCTACCTTCCCTCTACCTTCATGGTATCTCTACTCCCATTGTTGTTCCTGAGGGGTTTAACTGTCCTGGATTCCGTGTGTTGAGATGTCTTATTTATACCAGTATACATGCTCTGGTCTTGCCGAATTTATTAGGTAGAATTGGTGTCATGATAGTGGCAGGGAGGAAGTATTAAAGAGCTAAAGGAAAGTTGTATGTCTTGTCAGTGCTATACTGCACCTTGGCTGGCTCATCCTTTCCTTGTGATGAGCCAGCTAGGCTCTGTGAGGGGCTGTCCAATTGTTTACAGATGGGCTTTGGGTCTCCGTTCTGCCCTCTCCTCCCCCTGTTCACATTGTTCTGGGTCTTCTGATGCCTGATACCTGATCCCATCAACACCTCATGATATACACAGGTTGGTTTGCTTCTTTCATGTGGGCTTTGCTGCTTCCCAGCTAGATGGGTGCCTGTTTATGCTCAAGCCTTTACCCCACGCTATATCTTTTGATAGCCGGGCACCTTCAGCTTTCTTTACCACATTTGCTTATGCAACATATCCGACCTAAGGAGAATATTCCTGGTTTGAATTATATCCCCCAAACATATGTGTTGGAATCATAACCCCTGTACCTGTGGAAGGAACTCTGGCCATGCAAAGGCTAAGTGCTAAACTGGTAATCCAAAGCTTCGAGATTTGGCAGCTCCTATCTGGCAGCTCCATAGTAGAAAGGCCTGGTGATCCCCTCCTACCAAGATCACATCATAGAAGACACTATGGGGTGTTTCTATTCTGTCATATTGGGTTGCTACGAATTGAAAATCGACTGGAGGGCACCTCACACACATACACACCTGTGGATGTGATCTCGTCTGGAAGTAAGGTTTATTTGGTTAGGATATCCAGGTCCTATCAGTGTCGGGTGTGCCTTCAATTTAGTCACCTCTTGGGTTATAGGAGAATCTGTGGTGGCATTGGGCTGCTAAACATGTCGGCAGTTCAAACCCACTAGCTGCTCCGTTAGAGAAAGAAGGGACTGTCCGCTTCCCTAGAGAATACGGCCTCCGAAACCTCAAGAGGCAATGCTCCTCTGCTCTATAGGGTCGCTGTGGGTCAGAATGGACTCACAGACAGTGAGTGGGAGGGACAAAGAGGCACAGAGACAAGTTGGCTCACACATAGGAGACAGATGCTGCCGGAAGACTGAAAAACTGCAGCACATGCGAGCTGCAAACGCTGAAAGAGGGAAAGATCTCCCAGTGCTGACAGGAAGATCAGACTCGTTCCTCTGAAGCCAGTACCCTGAATTCTGACTTGCGGCCTACTGAACTGTGAGAAAATTAATTTCTGTTCTCTAAAGCAAGCACTTGTGACATTACTGTTACAGCAGCACTAGGCTAAGACCTTGTGCAAAGAGCATTTTGGCGTACTGGAGATTAAAGGCATTTAAAAAGCAATGTTTGAGTAAGATGGCTAGCTTCGATAGCAAACTGATTATTTTCCTATAGGAAAGAAAATGTTGGTGGTTATCTTTTTTACTAGAGGAGAATTATTGGCTCCTCTACCCAACACAATTTAGAATTTAGCATGTGACTTCACAAAGTCTAAGCCCCTGGCTCACAGCAAAATCAAAGGAAGGTAGACAAATAATTATTGGGTTGTGAGTTAAACAATGTCCCAGCAAGACACAGCCTGGACATCATGAAGGCTCTTGGCCTTACAATAAAATTTCAGATGATTTTTTTCTTAATGCCTAGTTCCATTCTGCTCTTTGCTACTCATTAGATGCGACCTTGGCCAACTCACTTGTCCCGGTCTCACCTGGAAAAGTAACACCTTGTCTAACACCTTGTCTAACACTTACTCTAGTGCCCTGGTTAACAAACTGCCTTTTGACTTATAGCAACCCCAGGCGATAAAGTAGAACCCACATGGTTTTCTAGAGTGTCTGTTTACTAGAGAAGACTGCCTGGTTTTTCTGCTGCCAACGCTGGGTAGATTTGAACTGCCAACCTTTTGGTTTGCAGCAGAATGTTAATTGTTTTTCCACCAGGGCTTCTTTTTTAAAAATTATTTTATTTATATTTATTTTTTATTAACCATTTTACTGGGGGCTCACACAGCTCTTTTCAAAATCCATCATCCATCCATCCATCCATCCATCCATCCATCCATCCATCCATCCATCCATCCATTCATCCATCCATTGTGTCAACCACATTTGTACATTTGTTGCCATTATCACTTTCAAAACATTCTTTCTACTTGAATCTTGGTATCAGCTCCTCATTTTTCCCCCTCCCTGCCCCACCCTTCCTCCTTCACAAACCCTTGATAATTTATAAAGTATTATTTTTTCATGTCTTACACTGACCGATGTTTCCCTTCACCCACTTTTCTATTGTGCTCTCCTTGGGTGGGGGGGAGGTTAGATGTAAATCATTGTGATCAGTTCCCCTTTCCTCCCCCCACCTTCCCCTTTCCCTGCTGCTATCACTACTCTCATTATTGGTTCAGAGGGGTTCATCTGTCCTTGGTTCCCTGTGCTTCCAGCTCTTATCTGTACCAGTGTACATGCTGTCTTTGTAAGGTAGAATTGGGATAATGATAGTGAGGGGGGTGGGAAGGAAGCATTAAAGAACTAGAGGAAAGTTGTATGTTTCATTGGTGCTGTACTGCACCCTGACTTCTGATGTACCCTACTCACCGACTTTAAATGGATGCTAACTCAGTGGCCCTAGGGGACAGGTAGAACTGCCCTGTGGGTTTCCGAGACTGTGATTCTTTATGGGAGCAGAAAGTCCGCCTTTCTCCCTCAGAGTGACTGGTGATTGCCAACGCTAACCTTTCCGATCGCAGCCCCATGTGCAAGTCCTACTCCACCCGGGCTCCTACTGATGTACCCGCAGGGGCTGTGACAACGTTGTGTGAACTGTGCAAAAGTGAAGGGAATCACCTAAGCAGTTTCCTCTGCGCAGAAGGTTACTGGCCGTGGGCAATTCAAATGACAACATCGCAGTTCTGGCCCACAGACACTCAAAGATATAACATATGTCTCTGAGGTTGACTTTCTTCCAACTTCTAGATAAGAGTAATGATAATAATTCTTGTAGTGCAGAGAATCCCATCCACCTTTGAGAGGTTTAGGGAATGTTACATGAGATAGTGGGTGAGCAATACTTTAAAAACATTATCAAGTGTTCCACATTTATTCTTTAGATCATGTGGCACACCATAGAGGGACGGGGCCCACTTTATGTCCCTGCACCTCCTCATTTTGTCTAGGAAATTCAGGTATCTAGGCAATGATCAAAAGTGGAATGGTGTATTTCTGTCAAGAGTTTTTGAAGAAATATTAGGTTCATAAAAAAATCCATCAGGTATCAGCAATTCCTAGTTATAAAATAGGATGGAAAAATATCCCTTTCACAATGGCAACAAAACTATAAAAGGTGTAGTAATGTGTAAGGCCTTTATGAGAACTAGCACAATACTGCTGAGATATAGAAAAGAGGACAAATGGAGAAACATAACGTGTTCTTGGATACAAACCTCTACACAGGCAGTCTCCAGGTTACAAACCAGTTCTGTTTCTAAGTCTAGGTTCAAGTTGAATTCTTTTAACAAATTATTTTATTAGGGGCTCATACAACTCTTATCACAATCCATACATGCATCAATTGTGTAAAGCACATTTGTACATTTTTTGCCCTCATCATTCTCAAAACATTTGCTCTTCACTTAAGCCCCTGGTGTCAGCTCCTCATTTCTACTCCCTTCCCATTTCCCCCCTCCCTCATGAGCCCTTGATAATTTATAAATTATTATTTTGTCGTATCTTCCCCTGTCTGACATCTCCCTTCACCCACTTTTCTGTTGTCCATCCCCCAGGGAGGAGGTCACATATAGATCCTTATAATCGGTTCCCTCTTTCCAACCCACTGTCCGTTTACCCTCCCAGTATCGCCACTCACACCCCTGGTCCTGAAGGTATCATCTGCCCTGGATTCCCTGTGTTTCCAGTTTCTATCTGTACCAGTGTACATCCTCTCTAGCCAGACTAGCAAGGTAGAATTTGGATCACGACAGTGGGGGGTGGAGGAGGGGGAGGAAGCATTTAGGAACTAGAGGAAAGTTGTGTATTTCATTGTTGCTACATTGTACCTTGATTGGCTCATCTCCTCCCCTAGACCCCTCTGCAAGGGGATCTCCAGTGGCCATAAATGGGCTTTGGGTCTCCACTCTGCACTTCCCCCTTCATTCATTATGGTAAGATAGTTTTGTTATGATAATGCCCGATACCTGATCCCTTCAACACCTTGTGATCCCAAGGCTGGTGCACTTCATCCATGTGGGCTTTGTTGCTTCTGAGCTAGATGGCTACTTGTTAACTTTCAAGCCTTTAAGACCCCAGACACTATACCTTTTGATAGCCGGGCACCATCAGCTTTCTTCGTCACATTTGCTTATGTACCCATTTGTCCTCAGCGATCGTATCATAGAGGTGTGCACCCAATGATATGATTCCAAGGCCTCTTTTTAAATGTTAGAGAGTGTATTAGTGGTAATTTAGAGAAACAAATCCACAGAAACTCATGTATAAGAGAGAGTTTTATGTAAAAGTTAAGTGCGCATCAAGAAATTATCCCAACCCAGTGCTGCCCAAGCCCACAAGTCCAACATTAACTCATTAACCCATATGTCCAGCATCAATCCACAAAGTCCTCCTCCATCTCACAAAACACACGCAATGACAACGACTGCAGGAGGAAAGCTGAGTCAGTGAATGTGTAAGCATCTGAGCGCTGGCAGGAGGCTCTACATGGCTGCTCCAGCACCTAGGGCTACATCGGGGTAGGTCCATGTGGCTTCTCCTTGGACACATCTTGCAGGAAATTAGCCTTGCCAGCTGAATCAGGGACCTGGGTAAGGCAACTTCACTCTGGTGCGACCATCACAAAGCAAGAGACCTGAGAACTAGAAAGGCGAGGCTCACTGAGCCATTTATCCCTCTCCCTGCAATTAACACCACATGTGTTTATCAGCCAGGTTCGCACAATAAACTAACTGCCTCAGAGATCAGGTTGTCACTTTGCAGACCAAGGAGCATCGGAACCAAGCCCTGGTATTTCTAGTTGCCTTAGATGGATGTAGGAGTTGAACAATGGACAAGGAAAACCACAGAAGCATTGGTGTATTTGAATGGTGGTCTGGCAAAGAATAATGTGAACATCAGGCCCTGCTGCAACAAGTACAGCCAGAAGGCTCCTTAGAAGCAAGAATGGGGAGTCTTCATCTCATGTACTTCAGACATATTATCAGGTGATACCTGTCCCTGGAAAAGAGCAGCATGCTTGGTAAATTATAAGGTCATCAATAAAGAGGAAGCTGCTCTGCATGATGGATTGGCACAGTGATCACTACAATGGTCTCAAACACAATGGGTATGAAGTCCTCTTTGGATGGGGCACTTTTGTTCTGTTGTTCATGAGTCTCTATGAGGTGAAAGGGACTTGATGGCACCTAACAAAAGCAGCAACAACAATGCTGTTTTGATGTGTGCCACAAAGCAGTACTGGTCTGTTATTAGGAATCACTGCATGCATCTCAAATGATAAAATAACTATGGGCTTCATGTAAATTGGACATTAGCGACTTGGGGACCGCTTGAATTGTAAAGATGTTGAACAGCCTGTAAGTTTTAAAAAGCAATTAAGAATATGGTTAATTATTAAGACTATAATATATACTCAAAGCTCACTGTCATCATGGAGATTCCAACTCATAGCAACCCTGCAGAAAGGGTAGAACTTTTGAGGCTATAAATATTTCTGAACTGACCTTTTAGTTAGCAGCCCAACATAATACCCACTGTGGGATACAAAAAGACTCCCCCAAATATATATATGCTAGACTTAGGACACTGCTTGCAACTGATGATAGATGATTGTCAAGCTATCTCCCTGAAGACTCCAGCCATCCAGAGCAAGCAGACACCATTGCTTCTCCCACAATAGGTAGGGTTCACCCCCTGCTGTTAGGGACCCTGGATTACTCTCCCTGAAAGCTTAGGCTAAATAAAGTCTCCAGCTCCAGGGTCAATCAAGGTTACGCCACCATCATGAATCTAGGATCCGCCCATCTTGTCACATGCATACCCTTAATTCCTCCTCTTCCTATTATGCAGATGTAAACCCTTAGATTGTCCCTCTCCCATTACTGTGTTATCTACAGTGCAACCCTTTCCTGTGATGTATGCCTTACCTGTAATTAGGGGGCTTGCACATCCCTAAAAGATATATAAACCTTGGTTAGCAATAAATCTCTCTCTCTCCCCCTTTCTCTCTCCTGCCCTGTACCACCAAGAGGTGCTGAGGTTGCATGCTACCATGAAATGTGTCTGGCTCCATTATTTCAATCTCTCTTCTGTCTCTCATATTCTCTATGATTACTAAAAACTTCATTTATTATCACTGTCCAATTGTGCCTACTGGGTCTGTGATGATTTGTTAGGGGCTGGCTACCTTGACAACACACCACACCACTAGGCCTTCTTGTTATAATACCTAGAAACGGGAGTATAAAGTTCTATCTATTTTATACTCTAGTTTGCCATCATATTGACTCTGACTCATGCTTACCCCAGTGACTGACTTTTTGGAAGTTGACCACCAGGATTTTGTTTTGAGATATCTCCAAATAGCATGGAATCAGTGATATTCCTATTTGTGATAACCATTAGCACTAACCAGACAAACCCAGCAATACCCACTGCTGTCGAGTCAATGAGGACTGATAGCAACCCTCGATAGGCTTTCTAAGACTAAATCTTTATGGGAGCAGATAGCCTGATCTTGCTCCCAGGGAGCAGTTGGTGGGTTTGAACTGCTGACCTTGAGGTTACCAGTCTAATGCTTACCCAACAGGGCAATCAGGGCATAGGCATATGTAAAATTATTCATATGTGTATGTTAGAATATACATAGGTAGAAATCCCTTTTTCCTACTTTTTATTCATGATCAATAAAATAATAAAAGTGATACTTCTGAGTGCTCAATGACTATGAATTTTTATATTATTAACATTATTGCTATATTCAGATTAGATAAAAGCCATTGAATAAAGCTCCTACTACTTAGATTCTACCATGTTTTTGAGGCTCACTCTGATTTTGTCTCTGGCTTGTCCAGATTTATTTTCGGCTGAAGAACCAACCCAGTGGATACTTTCACAGGTAGGAACATGTGATGAATGAGTGCGCTGAAGTGGGAAATTATACCAGTGCAGTGTTGAGCGACTCAGCTTCTCAGGGAATTATGGTGAACCACTAATATGCTACCTACACTTACTTCCACGAGGTGCCAAGAAAATGTCGGGCATCTGAGGCTAGGACCTGCCACAATGTATGAGTTAGAAATGGAAAGAAGTATATGAGCTATTGGCGCAAACTACAGCCCTTTATTGTCAATGTCTAGGCAGACTGAAATAAACAAAGTGAATGCTTAGAGTATACTTTTCCTGATCTTGATCACTTCCTTTCCAAATTATTACAAAATAATTTAGAGAGCGCAAAGCAATTTTCTCCTCATTGGTAGGGTGGATGTCCTAAGATTATATTTACTCATTTTCCTCTTTGTTATCTGAGGCTTTAGAAATGTATTTATTTCATTTGTTTCAGTCTAACATCCATAACCAGAAAAAAGGCTTCTGTCTAAGCAACAACTTTATTTTATATTTCTTAATAGGGAGCCTTGGTGGTGTAGTGGTTAAGTTTTGGGCTGTGATCCACATGGTCAGAAGTTCAAAACCACCAGTAGATCCACAGGAGAAAGAATGGGCTTTTTACTCCCATAAAAAGTTAACACTCGTGGAAGCCCAGAGTGGGGTCACTGTGAGTCAGTATTGACTCGCTGGCAGTAATTTTTTTTTATATAGGTGTCAGGTGAGACCTCACTCACCGCCATAGAGTCAATGCTGACTCATCATGAGCTCCTCTAGGACAGGCTGGGAGCCCCTGAATTTCTGACATGGTAACTGTTTACAGGAGTAGAAACCCTGTCTAGATGCAGTGGCTGGAGGATTTGAACTGCTAACCTTTCAGATAACAGCCCAATGTGTAACCACTACACCACCAGACCCTAGAAAAGGACATCATGCTTGGTAGAGTAGAAGGACAGTGAAAAAGAGGAAGACTCTCCATGAGATGGTTGGACACGGTGGCCGACACGATAGCATCAAACGTCATGATTATGAGGATGACGCAGGACCGGCCATGTTTGGTGGTGTTGTCTGTAGAGCAGTAATGCGTCAGAACCGACTTGACAAATGTCAGGAAACACCAGCGTTTGCTGATTGGTTAATGACCAAAGGAGCACGTATATGAGACAATTTGAGATAAGACAGTTTTTGGATCTTTGCAGGAATAAATACACCTGAGGACATCTTTCACTTATAACTTGATTTTAAAACGTTTTCTCAGCATTTGTATAATGTTGTTGTCCACAGATTTTCCCTCATGTTTTTTTCTCGGGCCATCTAAAAATACAAATGTGAAATTGAATATTTCCCACAATACTGTGAAGTGCCTTCTAGCTAGTCTTGCTTAGGGGAGGTTCAGAGCCTTTATTGGTATGCGTGGAACGTCGGCTAGCATCAGAACCTATGGGATGGATGCACTGTCACTCACAGTTGAAAGAGATCCCACCCCCTGTTTGAGTCTCATGCTCTAGTGTCTGGCCTACTGTAGGGTTATCAATAAATGGATAACACGTAAAAGGATATTTTTAATTAGAGAATTTGATAGATGAGAATGAGGCAGGTTAGGAAAGAGGCTGGGTTATTTCATCCTATCTCTCCAGTTTGGATGACTTTGAGAAATTTCCTCATGAGCCAAAACATATAGGCTCTATCCCACCCATATCCAATTGATGTTTAAACTTGTGATATGTTACAATAGTCTGCTATTTTGAAATGTCTTCCTCCCCTTACAGAAGAATGTGTTTTTCAGTTCCACTCCCTTCCCCTGCAGCATTTGGCACTTGACCAGCTTAGACCAGACACAGGAGCAAGAGTAGATCAGATGCCTGTGACGTTGAGTTGAACCCGAGGGTAAGGAACACCCAGGTAGGGGACTTGGACACCAGGAACCAGCTGCCTGGTGCATGCACACCATTCTGTAACAAGTGACGATAACTCCCCGATCCCCACTGCCCCACCCCGCCCGATAACCTTGCCAAAGTCCTCATTTTGAACCCCACCCGTGTGTGCTCAATTTGATGCATTCCTGGCCTCTTTTCAGAAATAAACATAATTCTCTTCCTGATTAAACTCCAATGAGAACCCTTCTTTTTCCTTTGTTCTAAGAGAAGTTGCTTCGACTCCTCCATGTTTCCCTTTGGGAGAAGTTTCTCTGTCCAATAAGCCCTCCTTATATTTCAACTGTCAGGCACTTTTCCCTCTTCTTGTGTGATAAACTCGTCTCCCTGCTTTGCTATTCTTACCGAGCGGGGAAAGAACCTTCCATTGGTGACCAGCTCCATCTTGCTGTGTAGGGCAAGGGGTGAAGGGCACAGAATGTCAGACACAGATTGCTGGATAAAATTGCTAAGATGATTTGCAAATGCCTTCACCACTAACGCCATGGACAGTCCTTCTTTTAAAGAAGAAGAGGCATCTTTGGTGCAGTCAAGGCCCAAAAGAAATTCTGAAGGCCCTAAAGAACGTGACTTCAAAAGAGACATAAAAGAGACATAAAAGGTAACACTTGGTGTGGTGACTCTTCTGTTGAGGGTAAGACAAAAATGTGAATAAGACCAGAGTGATTTTCATCCCATTGGACTGTCCAAAGAGCCTTTGATGGGGCAATGGTAGAGGTGAGCAGAGTGCAGGCTCTCTTTTAATAGGCAGATTCTGTAGGTCTGGGTGGGACTTGAGAACTCTATTTTAATAAGTTTCTAGGTGGTAATATTGCTGCTGTTGCATGGACCACATTTTGAATGACAAGGCTCCATTCCTCCCTTAAAATGAGGCTAACTTCAGCCTCTCTTGTAGCTTGATTGTGTGTGGGTTAGACACTGGGCTGCGAGGATGGTCGTTCAAACCCACCAGTTGTTTGCTCCTGCAAAGCATTTGCAGTCTTGGAAATCCTATGTATTTCTATAAGGTGGAAATAATTTGAAGCAGTAGGTGGGTTGAGTCCCTCTGGTGCTTTAGAGATAAAGGGAGAAATTGTTCTTGGGGGGAAATGGACCCCAAATTCATGTGCATCCAGATGAGGGGATGCATCATTTAGAAAAGTGTCTAAAAGATACCTGGCCATGTGGTTTGATTATACACCCTCTAAAACCAAGGAAATCTTATAACCATGATGGATGGCAATCCAAGTTATCACCGAAACAGAAGGAAGTATGGAACACGGAGAAGGACCACGGCTGGGATTTGAACACAACTGTAGACTAGGGAGTTTTACAGACTTGGTTCTGGGGCCCTCTACCCACCAGCCTACTGGATGGTCATGACCTTCTTGGTATGACTCGTGACCATTTGGCCTTGGTATCTCAATTTCTATTAAGGGCCTGACAAGGAAAGTCCCCTGATGGCAACACTGCCCTTCTTTGGTTTGGCTAGGGGTGTTGTAATCTACTTTCACACACACTCTGCCTCAAGGCAATGTTTCTGCCACATTGCTGGGAAATGGTTGGAAAGCACTCAAATGGAAGCTGAATTTTATGTCAAGGCTGAAAACAGAGTTAAAGCTTTCACTGCAAAACTGCAGACTTCAGCAGTGTTTAGAATTTAAGATCTAAGTGTTTAGAATTTAAGATCTAAGACTAACTAAGTACCGTATACACTCATGTATAAGCTGAGTTTTTCAGCACATTTTTAATGCGTTTTTTTGTGGTAAAATTAGGTGCATCAACTGATATTCAGGTCGGCTTATACTCCAGTATATACGGTACTACAAAAGCCATGCAGAAAGGAACATGCGTTTGGACAGCAACTGGAGTATTGATTGTTACTTCCCCCTTATTGGTCTTCTGAGATTCTCTCCCGTGCCCCTCCTCATCTCCCACCACCACACCTGAACAACAGTGCTTCTGATCCAGGGGCCCTATAGGAAAGGTGAGAGCTGCCCTATAGGGCTTGCAAGGCTATAAATCCTTATGTAGCAGACTGCACATTTTTTCCTCTGAAGAGTGGCTGGTGGGTTTGAGTATCAGCCCAATGCTTAACCCGCTGTGCTACCTGGATCCCTTCTTCAGGGGAAGATAATTATAGTATGAAGGAAACTTGGTGGCCCAGCAGTTCAGTGCTTGGCCACAAACTAAAAGGTTAGTGGCTGGAACCAGGGGAGAAAGATGTGGCAATCTGCTTTGATAAAGATTTGCAGCCTGGGAATCCCTATGGGGGGTTTGCTCGATCTTGTAAGGTCGCTATGAGTTGGAATCAACTCAACGGCAATCAGTTTGTTTTATTTTATTATTTTTTAAAACTCAAATTAGGAGAGCCTGGCAGGTGCAAAGGTTACTGCAGCAGACTGTCACCTGAAAGGTTAGAAGTTCGAGTCCACCCTGAGGTTCCTGGAAGCACGACCAGTGATAAGCTTTCAAAAAATCAGCCAATGGAACTCCTACAGAGCCCAGTTCGACTCTGACACCCAGAGTTGCCGTAAGTCGGAGATAACTCCACAGAACCGAGTCATGCTGTTAGGTGTCCCGCAAAGACGGGTGGCCACCTGCCACTGCGGAAGCCTCCTTGAGAGCTGCCTTTTCCATAGTGGGGACTCGAGGCTTGGAAGACAAAGTGACACCTCCCCCCCCCAAAAAAAAGAGGACGGCGAAAAGATGAAATCATAAAGAAGTAATCACTCCCTTGGGTCCTCATTGAGGGGAAATGGACCTGAGGCCATGAGCACACGCGGAAAGGGAGGGAGGCAAGAGACTGCGCATGCGCCGGTGAGAAGGGCTGGTTTCCTTGGGCACGTGTCCCAGCCTTCCAGAGTTGGATTGCGATACAAACCAACATGCTTTCTTCTATACTGAGAGTTTTCCGTGTCCTGGAGTTTTGTGACTCAACTTTTAAAACTGCGCTTCAGGACCTGTGGGAGACCTACCTACTATTCTGTCTGTCAGTCCGCCATAAGGGCTGGTGTGCACACGACACCGTGCTTGCTACCTGGTGTAACTGGTGTGGTGAGCACAGTTCGTCTTTGAAGATCCGGTCTGTTTCCTTCACCCCATTTTCTCCTCTTTGAGACTCATCATTAGTATAACTTCCTCTTCTCCCTTACCAAAAATATCCTGATGGATTTTTTCTTATTCCCACCCCTCACCCCACATAAGTTCTACGAATGATGATTAGCTGCCTAGCCTAACTCCTGACAGCCAAGGACAAACCATGTCTTTGACCTGTACAAATAATGAGCATTCAAAAAGTGGGTGTGTGTCGGTGAACGAAGGAGCTCTGATGGAGCTGTGGGTTAGGCAGCGGGCTACTAACCACAAGTTGGCAATTCAATCCCACCAGCCACTCTGTGGGAGACAAGTGGGCGGTCTGCTCTAGTAACATCTTAGAGCGTCAGAAGCCTTACGAGTTGGAATTGACTCAATAGTCGTGTGTCCGGGTTGAAGAGTGAATACGTTAAAGTGTATTTTTTTTTCCTCTTTGGCGAAAGCAAATCTTTTAAAGGGGATCACACCAAATGATACAGCTCTACTGAGGGTCTCATGCAGCATGGGGTAAACTAGGAGTTTAAGAAATTTGAGGTTTTACCTCATACTTAGGAAATCACAGGAGAAGGTGGTGGTGATACTGATGGTGTGGTTGTCAGGAGGCACAGTGGCTGAATGTGAAACAGATCAGTTCTGGAACAGAGTGGAGGCCATTGAGTCCATGACTTGGGTTTATTCCAAGACAGACACTGATGAAGTATTTGATTAGTTCTCAGCACTGTCTATTGAGACAGTCTAGACCCAGTATTATAGGGCAGTCACTGGGGTGGTCAGTGTCAGGGGCTGAATCTCCTAATTTCTCTGACATGAGCAGCCTCAGGCCTTGACCCCAACCTGGGCGAGGGTGGGCACTGCCATCATTTCAACCACCCTAGTGCCCAGGAGCGCAGGATGGACACTGATGATCTGCAGAGACTGCTTTCAAATCTGCCTTCCCAGAGAAAAAGAGCCAAGCATGTTAACTAATTATATTCTAGACTTTGGTTTTTAAAAACATATAGAATGAATGAGAATATGTGAACATTAATCATACCTCCCGGGAAAAAGATGAAATTCTCTTCATCTCTCCTTCCCACCACTGCCCTACCCTCTTATGTCATCATATTGACTGACCCTCCAAACATCAGTAAGGAGCTATCCTTTCAGACTTTGGTCTGAGAATCAGCCTTCTGGTTCTCTATGGGGCACGGTGTTCATAGTGAGTTGTTTCCTTGTATTATCTCAGGAACACTGGGAAGGGAGTAGCCTTCCACCTCAACAGCACTGACCCACCTAAAAGTAGAAATGGCTGCAACAGAGCATAGATCAGAAAGTTGGGGGAAATAAGCTCAAATCAGTAAATATGAACCCAAACCCACTGCCACTCCAATCACAGCAACCTTGTAGGACAGAGTAGATCTGCCCCTGTGGATCTCTGACCATGTATGCCTTTTACAGGCATAGGCAGTGTGATCTTTCTCCCCAGGAGCAGCTGGTGGATTTGAACTGCTGACCTTGTGATGATCAGTCAAATGCTTAACCCGCAGAGAAACCGGGCCTCCATAAACCAAAACAAAGAGGTATTAAATAGATGATTTAGAATGTCATCTAAAGCCCACATGCTTTTAAAGTGTCCACGGTGTGTACTTTGGGCAGCCGAGGGAAAGTAGAAATTGGCACATGCAGGCAAATGACAGCTGGATACTCACAGTATATAACAAACATGTATCTATTGAGAAGTCCTTTGAACAACACTACCCTGGGATTTCCCCTTACAAATCATAAAGCCATTGGCCTTCTATATTTTATTACAAGAGTAAGGAAAGGCAAGGGGAACAAATAACTTAAAAATACAAACAATTAATATAAAATGTCTAGAACCAGCAGCAGGGCTATCAAAGTTATCTCACATCTAGTCTCCAGCCAAATCCCTTTCTAAATTCTTACGGGGAATCTCCTAATTTATCCGTGAAAATTATTCCATCTTTCTTATCCTTGTTCTTAAGATATGTTCCTTATCCCATCTTTATGTTCCTGTTTGATGAAGCTACATTTTGGGCAAAGGGCGTAGAAGAGTGAAGGATGGAGGTCAGGAAAAGCAAGAAGTGGAGACATGAGCGAGGGCTTGGGAGACAATAGGGAGGATGGTGACTTCCAAGCAAAAGGAATAACAAAGTAGCTTCTTTCATGACAGCTGCATGCTAGAGAGCTACTGATTAGGAAACATTGATGCTTTGGGTAGGGTTAAAAATCAGTTTTGGACTGATGCTTGGGTTATTTTTCTAGAGTGAAAAGGTATTTTATATCCCTTGGTTAGACAGAGCTGTTTGAATGCATGAACTGGTTTGAATGATTGGTAGCAGATGCTGGAGATGATTCTGTGATATGATTTTATTATTTATTTTCCCAGCCTTTAAAAAACTCACTTTTTATTGTGAATTAGGTGAAGGTTTACAGAGCAGATAATCAATTTTATATTCAGCAATTTACACATTATTTTGTTTCAACTCATCTGTTATAATTCCCTCTTTTTGTCCTTGGTCTCTTTCATGATTACGGACTTATTTCCATATTCCCCCCACTCTGTTCAGGATCTTAAAGTGATCCTGTTCAGCGTTGTTAGTCCTGTTAGTCAGGCACCATCTAGTACATCTCGTCTCAGGTTGTGGACACTGATGTTGACGTGGACCAATTACTTCTCTAGCTCTCTCCATTTTCATCAACATTCTTTCCTGGGGTGAGAAAGAACATAGTCGCACCTTAGATAGCCGCTCATGAGCTTTCAACACCCGGTCACTACTCACCAAAGCAGAATGTAGAACAATGTTTTCGTGGACTACGCCAATTGACTTTAGTGTCTTGTGCTCCTGGGTCTCTAAGATGAAGTTACATTTCCAATTCATACTTGACTATATCCATAGACAATAACTTATTGGCTATACCCCAAATTCCTACCTGGGAATATCCATAGACAAATGTATGCTGTTGTTTTATGTTAGGGAGCCTTGGTGGCATGTGGGTTGCATGTTGAGCAGCTGATCCCAAGGTCAGCAGTTTGAAACGACCAGCCACATCACAGGGAAAAGATGAAGCTTTCTAGTTCTATAAAGACCTGCAGTCTTGAAACCCCCCAGGGACAGTTCTCCTCTGTCTAGAGGGCAGCTATGAGTGGGAATTGACTTGAGGACAGTGAGTTTGGTTTTTTAGATTGTTATAAAAAAAACATGGGCACGGGTGTAACTGCAATCACCTGGCAGCTCAGTAGGTATTGGATGGCCCTGTCTATGTCTGAGAGCCCTTGCAACATAGTGGGTTAAACACTGCACTGCAAACCATGTGGCCAGCAGTTTAAACCCACCGTCTGCTCCGTGAGAGAACGATGAGGTTGTCTGCTCCCAAAAAGATGTACATCCTTGGATTGTGATAAAAGATGTATGAGCCCCTAATAAAACTATTTTAAAAATGTACATCCTTGGAAACCCAAAAAAAATACCTATTAGTTGAAAAAGTTATACAATCAGCGATATTTGGGGCGAGAGGACTTTCTTTCCCTTTACTTTGGGTTTAACAAGGGACACTTGTTAATCACTCTGGTCCTCTCTGTCCTCAGCGGCGGGGAGAGAATTGCCTTTAGTAAATCTGGGAGCGCTGGCACAATACTTGGCCTCTTTTTCATTTTCTTTTGGTCTGACTACAGAGAATTTGCTGAAACTTAGTGACAAACACTCTGGACATGTTCCTGGGCCTGTTCTCTCTATCGTTCTAGTTTAGTTTTCACTGTTGCTTGCGGATTAGGAAGCCCACTATTGACCATATGCCTAAGTCCATGACGATCTTTTTTTCAGTTGACTCTTCTTTCCTTCAATCCAGGAAAGAGGTATTATCTATTGAAATTGGCAAACTCAACTCAAGCCATAGCCATTTTTCCCCCTTAACTAAGATATTTCTTCTTTCATTTATTTACCTCGGCTTACTTTGTCTCAGACTAGTGTGCTGGCTTATGAAGATGTTGTTAGGTTTTGCTAAGTCAGTTCCAACTCATAGTGACCATTTTCACAACAGAGCGAAACGAGGCCTGGTCCTGGGCCATCCTCACGACTGCTGTGATATTTCATCCCATTGTTGTGACCTCCGTGTCGATCCATCTTGTTGAATATCCTTCTCCTTTTCACTGCCTTCCATTTAGCAGGCATGATGCCCCTTTCTAGGGACTGGCCTCTGCTGAGAGCATGTCCAACATACGCGAGACAGTCTTGCCATCTTTGCTTCCAAGAAGTATTCTGGTTGTACTTCTTCCAAGATAGATTTGTTTGTTCTTTTGGCAGTTGGTGGTTCTTTATTCTTTGCCAGCATCATAATTCAAATGCACCAATTCTTCTCTTGTCCTCTGTGTCCATAGTTCAGCTTTCAGGTGTATTTGAGGTGCTTAAAAACAACATGTTTTGGGTCACTCACACCTTAGTACTCAAAGTAACATCCTTTCTTGTCAACATTTTAAAGAGGTCTTGTGTAACAGATTTACCAGCTGATTTCTGCTTTCACGAGCATTGATTGAGGATCCAAGGGAGATTAAATTCTTGCAACGTCAACCTTTTCTCTATAACCAGATGTTACCTATTGGTCCAGTTGTGAGGACTTTGATCTTCTTTACACTGAGTTGTCAACCATACTGAAGGCTGCAGTCCTCTATCTTCATCAGCAAGTGCTTCAAGTCTTCTTCACTTTCAGTAAGCAAGGTTGTATCATCTACATATTGAGGGTTGTTAATAAGCCTTTCTCTAAACCTGATGCCAACCTCTTCCTCATATAATCCTTCTCAGATTATTTGCATATATATTGAATAAGTATGGTGAGTTGATACAACCCTAATGCATAACTTTCTTGATTTTAAACTATGCAGTATTGCTTTGTATGTTTTCTAGGACTGCCTCTTGATCCATGTACAAATTTCACATGAGCACAATCAAAGGTTCTTCTCAATGTTACCCATAGTTTGCTATTATCCACAGAATTGAATGCTTTTGCCTAGTCAATAAAACACAAGTAGACATCTTTCTAGTATTCTCTGCTTTCAGCCAAGATCTATCTGATGTCAGCAATGATACATATATATTTTCCATAATAAAATACAAAGCAAAATAATGCCTCCCCATCAGTACATTACAAAGATGAATCATGTGTTAATTTCTATGGGCCGGGGGTGGGGTGGGAGGGCTGAGTGCTGAGGCATGCATGAGTGAGTGAGCCAATCCTGGTCTTCAGGGAGCTTATAGTTTGGGCTGGGAGCAGAATATTATAAAAATAATTCCACGTGATGAAGATTAAAAAAAATAGGGCACTGACTATGTATAACCAGTAGGCTCAGTTTAGGTTGGGAGTCAGGGACAAGTTCTTTGAGGAAGTGACATTAAAGCTGCTACCTGAGTAGAATAAGCCCATTTGTAGGTGTAATGGGAAGAGGCAAGGTGTGTGTGTGTGTGTGTGTGTGTGTGTGTGTGTGTGTGTGTGTAGAGCCTTCTAAGTGGGGAGGTAGCACACAGACATGTCCTGAGACAGGAAAGACAAGAAGAATTGAAAGACCTAGGGGGCTGGCACACGGCGAATGAGTGACTGTGAGGGACCGGGGAGAGCGTTTGCGTTTCATCGAATGTGCAGTGGGAAGCCTAGGAAAGCTTTTGAAGAAGGGAGTGACATGCTCTAATCTGCATTTTAAGCTCACTGTTGGTATGGCTAAGGGGTCCTGGTGAGTCTGTTAAGTACTGGGCTGTGGGGGAAAGAGGAGGCTGCGTGCTTCTGTAGAGTTCCTGTCTTGGAAACCCTTTCTAGGGTCACTGTGAGTTGGAACCAACTCAATAGTAGTGGGGTTTGGGATGGCGACTGTTACTATAAGAGCCCCGGTAGTGTAGGGAGTTATGTGTTGAGCTGCTCACCACAAGATCAGCAGTTTGAGACCATAAACTCTGTGGGGGAAAGACAAGGCATTCTACTCCTATAAAGTGTTTCCGTCTCAGAAACCAACCCAGGCACGTCTACTCTGTCCTATAGGGTCTCTATGAATTAGCATCTATTCAATGACTGTGAGCTTTTTGTAGCCACTGTGGAATTATTTGTCACCAGGAGAAATCAAAGCCTACTGCAGTGGCTCAGGAGAAGGTGATAGGGGCTTATACTAGTGATGGCAATAAAGATGTAGGCAAAAGCACACACAGAGAAGCAGGTGTTTTCTCTCTATTTCTGAGTTGTATTAGTTGGTCTAATGCAAGGCCAACTTTGACCTTTTCTAATTGATTGACTATGGCATTTAACTTAGTTCCTTCCTAGGAGACAGGTCTTCTTTTCTACTTAGAGCAGGGGTTCTCAACCTTGGCTCCAGACCAATTACAATGGACTTTTGGGGCTGAGAACTTGGCATTGATATTGTCTAAAATGCCCCAGCTAATTCATTTTTGAACTCCTGACATAGTGAATTAGACTAATAATCAGGTGTAGCACCTGAGGTTAATGTACATACAGTGGTCTAGGTGGAAAACAAGGTTAAAATGAAACCAGGATGTTGAGCCAGTTCATTTTGATCAGAATGTACATTTCAACAAAATTATTCCCAGATCATTCTTATATAAATATGTAAACTGGGCTGGAAAGGTTGATTCTCAGCAGGAGATCTAACTGGAATGCACTGGATTGATGCTCTGGAAAAAAAGTTTCTACTAACATGAGGTTTGAATGGAACAGATTTGTGATTGTTAAGGTGTAAGCTAAAATGTCTGGGCCAGGGTTCTTAATGGTTTAGAGTTAAGGCCTAGTAATCAACCGCGATGAGATCTTTTCAGAGGTGTGGCCTGCTTCCAAGATCAGTGGATGATGTGGAAAAGCTTGGTTGCTTTTTGCTGGGTCTGGATTCTATATGTGACTTATTATTTAACCTCTGGTTCTTTGGACTCTAGCCTGCAGCTTGCTATATTGCTTGCGGTTCCCGGGAGTCACCAGTAGCTTACCACCTTACTTGCTAATTCATAGGTCTCTGAAGCTCAAAACTTGCCATCTGACCTACCAATTCGGGGTTGCATTCATGTGAGTTAGGAGAAGCCTCCAGTCTGAAATCCGATTCAAAGATTTGGAATTGGCTCACTTATACTATTGTGTGAGCTATTTAAAAAAATATCAACCTTTGTAGCTGATGCCAGGGGCTTGGGTGGAGAGCAAATGTTTTGAGAATGATGAGGGCAATGAATGCACAAATGTGCTTTACACAATTGATGTATATATGGATTGTGATAAGAGTTGTATGAGTCCCTAATTAAATGATAAAAAATCAACTTCCTTGTGTATGATAAGATTCATTGGTTTTGCTTCCCTAGAGAACCCAGCCCAAGACAAGACTCTTGGCAGTTTTCTCTAGCCACTCCAAAAGAGAAAAATAAAATCACAGGTAATGGAAGAAATACTCATCTTGGCAAATTTAACTTTCAGTTGCTCTTGTCAAATTTATCTGAAGCCCTAAACTATAAATAAAGGTAGGTTCTTATGAAAACTATCACTTCCAAATCACTGCGAGCGATCAGCAATTTTGAGTATCTGATGGCAGCTCAGTGATAGATTTTTAACAGAATAGTTCATCTGCATCCGGTTGCTATAGGAAGACTCCCAAGGCTACACACTTGCTGGCCCTCAGGGTTCACGAATGATTGATGCATTGAATCTGAGATTTGCAATCATCCTGCAAGCTCTTCTGAGACTATTTGCTGTATAAAGATGGACTAAAGTAGACATTTCTCATTCTTTTCCAGCATAAATGCTGTACCTGCTTCTTAACTTTCTAAAAATATCCTGAGTTTCTCAACCATATGCACTGGGTTCTGGCCAGTTGTAGGGTGGACTCTAATTGGCCTAAACTACTCACTTTCCATGTTGATGATCACGTTGATTCACCCGGGGTTGGAACATGACCCAAGTCATATCAAGGAGGACCACAGGATGCAGTTTCAGTTCTTTTTGGCTGGAACCAAATGTGTAAGAATCTAGCTCCAAGAACTGCAACCAACTATCTTAGAAGCATGAAAAGAACTCCAAGAGTAGACACAACCCTGAGAAATCTGGTCTGTGAGATAGAGAGAAGCTAGATTCCTGGTGTGATAGATAGATTTCACGTGAAGTTGGGTGTGTCAGGGGTCTCCCTTGATATGACCTAATATAATGTGGTCAACTCCATGATGGGATCTTCTGTGAAGAAGCCAAGCAGTTGTGGGGAGAAAAGACCTCCTTAATCCGATCACAGCTTTGAGATGATTGAGGAGGAGGTTTAACTCAGGCTATGGATTACTTTGGATCTAAATTGACCTTGTGTGGAAACAAGTTCACTTCTACTGGATTTGGATCTTTCATCTAGTTTATGTTGCCAGTTGATCCCGGGAGACATCCGTGGACTGGTGGCCTTGCATGCATTCGGCCAAACTGTGGCCTTCCTGCAGCATCTTCCCACTTCCTGTTGATCAGCCCCGGCAGCTGTTGGACCCATATCTGACCCATGGATATGAATCGGACTAGATTGACCCACTTATACAACTGTGTGAGCTAGTTCTTGATATAACTCCCTTTCCATATGCATGTACAAACAAAGATCATTGGCTATGTTTCTCTAGGGAACCCGGCGTAACACACTTGGCATGTTGTGAGCTCTCATAAAGTTCCATCTGGAGAGAGGACTGATGTCGGAACTGTCACTCACTTGTTCATTCTGTGGATGAGGACGTCAGTAAATGCTGAGTGAACAGACGGTTAGCAGAGGAAAGAGGGCAATGTTAGGAAATATTAAGCAGTATTGAAATTTTATACCTGAAGAAGAGAAGACCATTATCTACCAGGTCAAATACCCATCAGTTTTCTAACATCCACTTGAAGCAACAGAAGATGGGATTTCCTTCTGTGTACCTTCAAATGATAAAGGCAGCAGGGATGGGAGCCACAATGGAAAAGCAAGTAATAAATAATAAATCAGGCTATGAGATGGATTAAGAGGGAGCAAATTATTTTTCCATGACACTAGTATCAAAGGAAGCCTGACTCCGACTAAAGGCATGTTCAGTCAGGCAGTTCCCCAAAGGAAACATTTGCTCAGCTCAATCTATGCTCCACCAAATTGGATTGCATCACCTTAAACAAAAGTGATGAAAAATTTGTAAGTATTTGAATCTGAAGAATCTACCCAAAGATACATTGAAATATGGGAGTCATTTTCATAAACAAATAAAGATAGTTTACATTTACCAGTGGAGGCTTATATAGCCTTATCCCAAGTATTTTGAAATGAACATTTGATCATTTCCTCTTTGAAGGTTATACACGATGTCTTTCTCTGTCCCCCTCCACCGATTCCCTAAAACACACAAGATTCTAGACTACAGGGAAGTGGGAAACAGAGACACAGGAGAAGGGCAGGAAGACAGTTCTAGGGTAGAGTCTGCAAAAGGGAAAACTATTCATTTTCGGTTCCATGCCTCGTGAGGTAGTTGGATCATTTTCCGTCAATTTGAATTCATAAGTGTAGGGGTGGATTCCGACCTACCACTCAATCACAGCCTGATGATGCCTCGAGGAGGGGGTGGCTTTCTTATCAGGGAAAACCCAGGAACTTCTCTTTGTCAGCGCCTTGGCCTACGTGTTTGCTGGCACTCTGTATCTGCCTTCAGTGGCTGCCCCATTTGAGCCATCCGACCGTGAACACCCTCGGGTCAGTTTCCACTGACTTTGGCTCCACGTGCCTCTGCACCCGCCAGCTTAGGATCTTGCTGCTACTGCTTCGCTTTTCTGTGTTGTCGGCCTGAAGCTAGGTGAATTCAAGGAGGCCTCTAGGCGCATCAGACGTATGGATTTGATTTGGACTGGGCTGGGTTGCCTTCTTCACATGGAATTACTTCTTGATATAAACTTATTTCTTGCACAGAGATGAGTGTCGCTAGTCTATTTCTCCAGACAACCCAGCCTAACATACGTTGGTATAACTGATGATCATGTAAATGGCACTGGATATGCTGCCCGTGAACCACACATAGGCCTTGGGAAGTACACTGCTCAAGAGATCTGTTGATTTTGGTCTGGTCTCTTCCATACTACACAGTCTTCACCCCTAAAATGTTTGTATACAGTAGCTTTTTCCCCTATGCCACTTTTGCTTTAAAAAAATTTTTTTAATTCTTACTTCAGCAGGCTCATGTTGTACTTGTCCTTTGAGGAGAGGAGATGGGTTAATCAGGGTGCGAGGTAGTACCGATGAAGAACACAGCTTTCCCCCAGATCCTGGATGCTTCCTCCCCCCAACTACCATGATCCGAATTCTACCTTGCAGGGCTGGATAGGGCAGAGGCTGTACACTGGTACATATGAGGGTTGGAGGTACAGGGAATCCAGGGTGGATGATACCTTCAGGACCAAGGGTGTGAGGGACGATGCTGGGAGAGTGGAGGGTGAGTGGGTTGGAAAGGGGGAACTGATTACAAGGATCCACATGTGACCTCTTCCCTGGGAGAGGGACAGCAGAGAAGGGGGGAAGGGAGACTCAGGATAGGGCAAGATATGACAAAATAACGATGTATAAATTACCAAGGGCATATGAGGGAGGGGGGAATGGGGAGGGAGGGGGAAAAAAAAAAGAGGACCTGATGCAAGGGGCTTAAGTGGAGAGCAAATGCTTTGAGAATGATTGGGGCAGGGAATGTATGGATGTGCTTTATACAATTGATATATGTAAATCTATGAACTGTGATAAGAGTTGTATGAGCCCCAATAAATTGTTAAAAAAAAAAGAAAAAAAGGAAAGAAAAGCCAAAAAAAAAAAAAAAGAGATCTGTTGAAAAGTCTAAAGAGTTAATGTCTATTCTGAGAAACTCTTGATATATTATTTTAGCGCAATCCCACCAACATCGCCCTAGTCTTTGATCTGGAGACTCCATTGTTCACTACACTCAACATAAAGGCCAAGATTCCCAGGTGTCTTCGAATCTTCCCTGATCAGCACCAGTTCCTATGTATCCCAGCCTTGCTCTGCACCCCTCTGCCAACTCGTGAAGTAGAGCGGGACAGGAACCCAGCGAAGGGGTCAAAGGCCAGTGATGACTAAAAGGTCTTTAGAAACTTGCAACCGATGTGCGATGTGAAGTTTGTCAAATAGAATTTGGAACTTGGAATATATGTATCTCACCACTTGCTTCCTGTTAGTTACAACACCAAATGCTTCGTTAGCTTCCTAGGCTAGCGTGCAATAGCGCACATGGAGCGGATTCTTCTAAATGGATATGAAGACAAGAAAGTTGTCTTACTCTTTTATTGTCAGATGCCACTGAATCAGTTTCAACTCATAGCAACTCTGTATGACAGAGAGAAAAATTCACAGGGCCCTTCCCCATCTTCACAATCGTTCCTGTTTGTACCCACCGTTGCGGACACTGTGTAATTGAGCTCATTGAGAGTCTCTTTTTTTGCTGACTTGCCATGACCAAGCAGATGAATAGTTCCTCCTGATAACCAACTCCCCCCCAAAAAACCCTTCCCAAACCCCACACTCCAACCCCCCCAACTCTCCTCTGTCCCACCTGCCCAAAGAAAACAAAGTCACTGGCATAACGTCAATGCTGACTCACAGGAGTCCTATACAACCTGGTAGACCTACCCTAGCGAGTCTCTGAGACCGCACATCTTCACAGGAGTAGGAAGCCTTCTTTTTATTCTGCAGAATTACCTTGTGGTTTCAAACTGCTGACCTTGCAGTTAGCAGCCCAATGCATAATCACTGCGTCACAGGGCTCCCTGGGCCCTCTTGTTCGCATTTCGACGGTTCGTGAGACGAAGCCTCACTATTCTTACTTTGAAGGAATGTTCTAGTTGTGCTTCTCCAAGATGGATTTTGTTCATTGTTTTCACAGTAAGTGGTCCAGTCACTATTCTTTGTCAACGCCATAATTCAAAGGCATCAACCCTCTTTCGGTCTTCTTCATTCATTTCCAGCTTTCACATGGATACTGCACTTAATGTAAATGATCTCATTAAATTTCTTACCTTCAGATTAAGCAAGGCTTCCAGGAATGAACTGTTGGTCAGAGTTGGAACTGAGAGTAGAAGGCCGATTTGTATGAGTGAACTTCAGGCTTTACTCATGCAGTTTTTATAAGAACTTCTGCACACTTACCAAGTTGTTGATACCACTGGCTTATTATTAAGCCTGTTTTCTAAATAATTAAGGTTTTAACTTGAACTTTTATCTATTTTTCTTATTTCATATAATAAATATATATTTTTTTCTTTACACATCAAATAACAGAGGAGAGAAATTGCCTAACACTCAAAGAGAACTACTTAGAAAATGAAGGTGACGATGGGGTGGTTAAAGCTGAGTAGTGAGTAGCAAGACTTCAGGGGAAAGTAAGTACTGGAGAGGGCAATGGAACAGACCTGAAGTTGTGCCCCTCCTTGGCCCATGGTCCGGTCCCATTGGTTGTTGCTAGGAGAGAGGAAGGATTTGGGGAAGGAAAGCATGAAACACTCCTAGATTGGGCCTTTGGAACATAGGGAATCCTTGTAATATCGGTCTTCTTTGGGTTTCTAAAAATGTCATAAAGGATCCAATATTGACATTAGTTACATAGTTAATAGATAATAAAATGAGAATTAGAATGCAGGTCGGTGTGGATTGAAAGCCTAAGCCCAAACCACTTGCATCTATTGATGTTTCTGATGGCCTGAGCTGGTGTGCTTGTGGGAGTCCTCTGGGAGAGCCCTGCCTTGGGCGGCAGTGGAATCCAGAATTGACTCCAACTCTACGGCTTTATAAATATTTACTTATGAGGACCGAGACTACAGCTCCAGATGGATATGCAGCTGTACACCCATGCCAGGTTTGTGCTGTGTGTGAAAAAATATTTTCATAAACATATGCCGAGGATGGAGCCAGCCATTTGAACTTTCTGGCGATTTGTGAACTTCCGTTACTAAATTGGCACTATGATAACTCAAAGGTAAGCCAAAGTCATGTTCAGAAATTACAATAAAGGAGTTTAAATTGTATCAGTACTTTGATGTAGTACCTTAGTACTAGATGGAAATACTTTCAGATTAGAATTTCCATAGCTATGACTGAGGTGATATACAGCTGTTCATTTTTAGTTATTATTAGGTTGTGATAGCTCATGGCTTAAATATCTGTGGGCTACTAAATGGTAGCTAACCATAAGGTTGGTGGTTCAAATCCACCAGCTATTACCCAGGAGAAAGATGAAGGTGTTTTCTTGTTTTGTTTTGTTTTTTGCCTCTGTAAAGATTTATACACTCAGAAACCCACAGGAGCAGTTCTACTTTGGCCTATAGAATTACTATGAGGGAACTGGAATCAGTTTAATGGCAGTGAGTTTTGAGTTTGAGAGGGAAAACTGCCTAGATGAAAATCAAAGACTGCAACCTTCCATAGGGATTACATCTCGATGTAAAGAAAGCCAACATAGCATAGAGAATATCATGGTCAAAGGAGAAAATATTGAAGTTGTCCAGAATTTCATTTTACTTAGATCTTGTCAGTGTTCATGGAAGCAGCAGTCAAGCAATCAAATGATGCATTGCCTTGGGCAAATCTGCTACATAAGACCGCTTTAAAGTACTGAACAGCAAGGATATAACTTTGAAGACTAATAAGCATCTGACTCAAGCCATGGTATTTTCAATCACCTCATATATATGTGAAAGTTGGATCATGAATCAGGAAGACTATAGAAGAATTGATACCTTTGACTTATAATACTGATGAAGAATATTGAAAGCACCATTTACTGCCCGAAGAGTAAAAATATCTGTCTTGGAAGAAGTACAGCTAGAATTCTCCTTAGAAGCAAGGATGGCGAGACTTAATCTCTCATGCTATTGAGAGAGCTCAATTGCTGGAGGACACTATGCTTGGGAAAGAGGAGGGTGGTGACAAACAGGAAGACCTTGGAGGCAATGAGCTAGTTGAGATAATGACTGTAACAATGGACTCAAACATAACTCTGGTTGTGAGGATGGTCCAGCCCCCTCCCCTCCCTAGTGTTTCCTTCTATTTTCCATCAGGTCCTTTAAGAGAGAATCGACCTGATGGCACCTAGCAACAAGAACAACAGAGTGAAAATGCAGTTTACCTGCTCTTGATGCATAGGATTAAAGAGAAAGAATCTAAAAGCTTATTTCCTAGCTCAACTAGATAAAGTTCTCTTTGAATTAGGTTCAGCTTTCTTAATATCCTAAGGAGTTGTTCAGAAATCACAACTGCTTGTGATAATGAAAATCCAAGTCACAGTTCTTAAAAATGATAGACTTTGGATATTTTTTTTCTAGATTTATAATGAACAGACCATAGCAGGTCTAAATTATTAAGGTTAAATAAAGTCCTTCAAAACATTTAAGTATGTGTAGTTTTCTCTTGGCTAGCCAAGTTATATTTTCTGTTATCTGTTTTAGCGTTTACCTGATTACTTTTTATAGCTTTTCCATAAATCACATTGTATTATCAGAATAAATTACAGCAGGGAAGGTAAGATTTAGAACTATTTTCCTGAACCTCGACAGTAAATTTTTACCACAGCTGATTTGTCTCTGTTACCTTTTATCATTTCTCAAAGGATTATAATTTTACTTATCACATTGACTTATAAAAATAACATTGCTTGTTTCTGAGCCTTATTTTTGCTCTACTAAAGTTCATTGAGATTTAAAATGATGTCAAAACAAAATGGAATGACTTGGCATTTGTCTTGGATTTTCTAAAAGTCACCTTTCAGGAACTGTGAAGAAGATAATAAGGAGTTTTTTCCATGCATAATTTGCATATACTATTCCACTGTTTCTTGGTCTCCCTGGTTTCTGAGGAAAAAATAGATATTCAGTCTTATTGGTTTTCCTTTGTATATAAGGTTTGCTTTTCTCTGGCTGCTTCTACACTTTTGTCTTTATCTTTGGATTTGCACAACGTTATTATAATGTATGTCAGCAAGCACCTCCTTAGGTTTTCCTTCTTGAAACTCTAACCAATCTATCAGGAGATATCTAATTTTTAATGAATATTCAACAACCCTTCCCCCCCCCCAGTATTGGAGAAATCAAACTTTAAATTTTATGGAATTACGTAGTTCCCAGACAGCACCCTGATTTTAAAACATACCACAAAGTTAGAAGAATAAAAAGTGTGATACTGGTATAAGGATTGATACAGAGACCAAGAGACCAATAAAATAGAATTGAGAATTCAGAAATAAATCTATTGATTAAAAAAACCTTTTAAACCATATTTTCTTTCTTCTTGTTTTAAAAAAATCATTTTATTGGGGGCTCTTCCAGCTCTTATCACAATCCATCCATCCATCCATCCATTGTGTCAAGCACATTTGTACATAGGTTGCCATCAGCATTTTCAGAACATTTTCTTTCTACTTGAGCTCTTCATATCAGCTCATTCCCCACCCCACCCTTCCCTCATGAACCTTTGATAATTTATATTATTATTTTTTCATGTCTTACACTGACCGTTGTCTCCCTTTACCCACTTAACTGTTGTCTGTCCCACAGGAAGGGGGTTATATGTCGATCCTTGTGATCAATTCCTCCTTTCTCCTCTACTCTCTCCTTCCCCTCCTGGTGTGGCTGCTCTCATGACTGGTCCTGCAGGAACGGTATTTTCTTAATGTCATTAGAACAGCCACACTACTTGTCCTGCAACAAGGACAGCAGTGGCTGTGTCTCTCTTAATTGCTTTCCTCTGACTTTCTTGATGAACTCAATTGATTTAATTCATTTCCTCCTGTTTGATCTCAGCCTGGACCTTCAGGGAATACTACTATGGTAGGTGGTGACCTGGTCTTGAATCATCCTCTTAATTGTTGCTATGCTTGACCCCTTTGCTACAGAGATGGTGTTAATCCATCTCACTGACGAGGAGCTTTCTCAATGAGATGCTGCCTCTTCTTTAACAAGCATGATATCTTTTTCCAGGGAATGGTCTTTCCTGATAACATGTCCAAAAATGTGTGAGATAAAGTTTCACCATATTTGCTTCTAAAGATCATTCAGGCTGTACTTCTATGATGGATTTGTTTGTTTTCCTGGATATTCATGCATGGAATGTACTCAGCATTCCCCACTAGAGCCATAATTCAAATATATCAATTCTCCTTTGGTCTTCCTTATTCATTGTCCATCTTGAACGCATAAATGAAGTGGCTCAGATCAGGCTCACCTAAATCCTCAAAGTGACATCTTTGCTTTTTAACACTTTATGAAGTTCTTCGACTGTAAAATTTCCCCAAGTAATACATGATTTCATTTCATTTTTATTCTTTCTCTCTCTTCTTTGAACAGTTTATAGGGGTTTGGGTGACAGTTTGCAGAGTACATTAATTTCTCCTTTAACAATTTAAACCGTTTTGTTTTGGAAAATTAGTTGTAGGCCCTTCGATGTACTCTTCCCCTTCCTGTCTGGGCTCCGCATTTCCATTCGCCCTATTTCCTGCTCATTCTTTTCTCCTGAACTTCATTTTTGGGTAAGTGCTACTGTTTTGGTTTTGTATGGTTGGTTCTTTTGAGGACTATGTTCTTCATGAAGGTATGGTTTACGTTATAGTCCAGCTTATTGTTTGGCTGAATGGTGGTCTTTGGGAGTGGGTTCAGTTTTGGGTTAAAATTATCGAGGGGGGTCAAATGGTCCAGAGATTCTAACAGTCTTGTCAGATCAATAAATCTGGGCTCTTCTATGATTTTGAAGTTTTTCTTCAAGTATATCCAGGGCCTTCAATTATGGACCCAAATAGAATTGATTTTTAATAAGGGGCACAGATTTATTCAATTAACTCTGGAAAGCAGAATACTCTCTTTAACTAAAGAACGAATCTGTACCCCCTTCTCATACTATATAAAAATGCTAAAACTGTAGGATTTTTAGAAGAAATCTTAGGGTCACACTTTATGATTTTCTCTGAAATGTTTTTCTAGATAGGACACCAGAAAGTATGAGCTAAAAGGGAAAACTATATAAATGGGACTCCCTCCACATAAAAAGCTTTTGTACAGCAAGGAAGGAACAGTAGCGAGAAAGTGAAGAAATAACTTACAAAATGAAAGGAAATATTTGAGATTCACATTTCTGGCAATGGTTTAATTTCCAGAATTCTTAAAGGACTCTTAAAATTCAACAACGGAAAGGTTAACAATCCAACTTAAAATTGTGCAAAAGATATGCATTGACATTTTCTAAAGAAGATAAACAAACGACCAATAAGTTCATGAAAATGTGCTCAAGATTGCTTGTCATCAGAGAAATGCAGATAAAAACACAACAGTGACAGGATGTTGGCTATTCTTAAATGAGCAAACAATAAGCATCGATGAGGATGCAAGTTGAATCCAAGTTCATTGCTGATGGTAATGTAAAATGGTGCAAGTCATATAGGAGATGATTTCATGGCTTCTAACTAGTTAAACATAGAAATCACACATGACCTAGAAATTTCACCCCTATATATATACTCAAAAGAATTGGAAGCAACTCAAATGGATACATGTATACCAATGTTCATTGTGGCATTGTTTATAATAGCAAAAAGGCTGAAACAACTCAAATGCCCAAGAGCAAATGAATGATTAAGCCAAAAAAAGACCATGCCTCTCTAAATGGTGGAATATAGTTCATATATAAATTAAAAAGAAATGTTCTGATACATGCTGCCCTATGGATGAACCTTGAAAACATTATGCTGAGTAAAATTAGACATTAAGGGGCATATATTGTATGATCTCATTTACATAAAATATCTGAACCAGGTAAAGCCATTGAGGCAAAAGAAGATTAGTGGTTACTAGAGGATTGTGGGTGGATGAGGAAATCACCATAGTAGGCACTAAAATGAATTGTATTTTATATGAATTATTTTTTAAGATAAACAAAACATAGAGACATATTCTTCCTGACATCCAATGTAGTCTAGCATCGCCATCCTAGAGATGATAAGGGTGAAGAGGAGAAGTTAGTACAGCCCTCCATCTCAGAGCTGAATGTGGAACATATTTTGAGTGAGAGCATGTACTATTAATCCATTGACAACCAGCTGTGAGATTGCATTCCATAGCATGGGCTTTCATGACATTACCCTCTTAACATCACAACAGAGATAGCTCACTTTGTACAACTAAGTACACGAGCTCTGTCTGTCTTGTTCTACTCTCAGCCTAATTCAAAAGCTCATCACCAGTTCAGAGCAGGTGTTCTCATTTTATTGTTTTCCATATGATGTTTAATGGATTTATGAACAAAGATAGCCTTGCCTGTGGGGGAGTTTACCTGGCAGCAATACTTGTCAAGGTATCTTGCTACATAGGCAAAATATGATATGAGCCACTGGGTGAAATTCTCTGCTAGTTGGTGAGTACTATCTGGCTGTAGGAAAACGTCTTGTTCCAAAGAGCAGGGGGCTGAGAAGAGCTAGCCTTGGTACTCAAGGATTGTTTTAGTTTAGAAAACAATGATTCCAGCTGGGTAATCTTGAGACACATAGGGAAGCAACATGTCTAAAAAGAACGGCTTGTTCAGATTGGGCAATGGGAATAGACTGGGAGACGTATATTATCACCTTGGTTTCTTGTGGGTTTCCTTCAGCACATTTTAAATTTTAATAAAAGGAAACATGAACAACTTCTAATGTTGCACATTTGACCCCCTCTCATTTCTATGCCCACAGTTCATACTACCCTCAGTCTTGGAACCTGATGGGCCCCGTGGTTTTGGTGGCATGGAAGACACGGCATATTCCCATTATTAACTTGGCTTGTGAAACTCAGAAAATGGAACATTTAATTTTGAATTATTTGTGAAGGTTTCATTTATAAAATATATTGCATGCAGCAAATAATTATGGTCATTTCATTTTATATCCTTGAGCTATGATCCTTAGCAGAGTTGCTTGTATGAGTCTGTTGATGGTTGTATTTCATTTGGGTTAGAGGCTATGGCTTGGACCAGAATATAGGAATGAGGAATGGCTTATTTAAAATGAATGTGGCAAAGAACCACGACTGGCATGTGCATTCCCATGAGAACTTGGCTTCTCAAATAGTAGGAAGAGCAAAGCCCAGAAAGAAGAGGTATTTCTTCCTCCAACATCAATTCCCTACAAAACATCCTATAATAACAGATGATTTTTACATGAAAACAAACAAGGATATATGTCAGGGAAAGAATGCCAAATGTACACCCATAGAAGGCTTACTTCATGAGAATGAAAAATGAGCTTGAAAGACCTTTTGTCCTTGCCCCTGCGGGTTGTTGCTGGGAGCTCTTGCTCAGTCAGCCCCATCTCAGGGTAGCCCATGCTCCGTGGAACAAGATGCTGGTTTGTGGATCCGCTGAGTGTGAGCTATAGGATTTCGATTAGCTGATTTCCAGAGGTAGGTCGCCAGGTTGCTCTTTCTAGCCTAACGCAGTCTAGAAACTCTGCGATGCCTGCACACTTTCATGCACCGCTGCTTTCTCGGTTCAATTTCCAAGCCACTCACCCTTTGGATTTCCACCGCAGAATTTACTTTGCAGCCAGAATTTACTGTGGAAAAATTTCATTGCACTGGTGATTTCACCCACGAGGTCTTAAAAACAGCACCTTATCCCATCTATTCCTTTATTTTTAAAGCATGGAGTTTCTTGGCCGGCACAGCAATGAACTCAGCTACTGAATCAACAAGCAGTCTCGGGGTTTCAGTCCTTCAGACACTTGATCCAGCAGGTCTCGGTTGACCTGGGGAACAGCATGGACAGGCAGCGCTCTGGTGGTGAAATAAAACTACTTGGCATAGCTCTTCTATCCAGTCTTTGGAACTCCCAGCCAGTGATTGGTTGGGACCGTGAGAATAAGGTGTGTTGTTGTTGTTAGCTGCTGTTGAGTTGGTTCTGATCCACAAGGACCCTCTGCACAGTAGAATGAAACATTGTCTTGTCCTGCACCATTCTCACCGTTGTTCCTATGCTTGCGCCCATTGTCGCTGCCTCTCTTTTCACAGCCTCTACTTTACCGAATATGCTGTTCTTCTCTAGGGACTGGTCTCCCTGGTGATGTAGCCAAAGTATGTCAAGAGAAGGCATGCTACCCTTGCCTCTACGGAACACTTTGGCTGCACTTCTCCCAAGACAGATTTGTTTGTCCTTCTGGCAGTCAATGGTACTTTCAATATTCTTATTCAGTTTCACGATTCAAATGCATCAATTCTCCTTTGGTCTTCTATACTCAGTGTCCAGCTTGCACATGCATATGAGGCGATTGAAAACACCATGGCCTGGGTCAGGTACAACATACAACAGCCCTCCAATTAGCCTCCCCGCTTTTCAACACTCTGAAGTGGCTGTGTGCGGCAGATTTGCCCCATGCAATGTGTTGTTGGATCTCTTGACTGCTGCTTCCATGAGCATTGATTGTGGACCCAAACAAGACGAAATTCTTGACAACTTCAATCCTTTCTCCATTTTTCATGATGTTACCTACTTGCCCAGTTGTGAGGATTTGGGTACAGACGACATTAATTTAGGGATTGCTGTGGAGGGTGCTAACTCAGGCAATGGTCAGTGTTGACATTCTGCTGTGCATAAAAGTGAGCCATCCCAGAAGAGGAATAGAGAATCCTACAACCATCCAGAAGGAAGAGCCACTAGTAAAGTACCTGCCCGATCTCTGCCTGGAGTGGCAGGGGCAGCAGAGGCCAAAGCCATGAGGCAGAGCAGACAGCCATGCTGAGACCATAAGACAGAGCACAGGAACTGCACTGAGACCATGAGACAAAGTGGTGGACTTTCTAGCCCATGGAACAGATAAACCTGAGTGCCGTTAAGTAAGAGCCTGGCTTACAGCATGGGGTGATCTTTGGACATTTATTTACCTTCACTAAAGGAGTTTTGTAACACTTGCCAGAGCAGGGAAAAGGCCAGAGGACCACATGGCAGAGAGGCCAAGTGTCAGAGAGACACGTCTGCTGGCATGGCTGAAAAGATTTGCTGCTGTGGGCAAAAGGATTGTACCCTAAAATTATGTTCTGATCCTGAAGTGTGGCAACATGTTATCTTTCCTAATGAACCCCCATACTTGTGAGTATTGTCTTTGAGTTCTGTGTGGGATACATCAATGGATTACTGAATCCAGTAGAGAACTGTGTTGGTGTCAGAAGAATGGAAGGTAGAGACATGTCTGATCCCTACCTTGTGGCAATAGACCTTGCGCTAGTGTAGACTTGGATCCTCCTTGTGTGGTCCGAGAGACCAGATGTGACTTCCATGCCAGTCCTTCATGGGGTTATAAACAAGATCAAGTCAAATTGGTAGCTAAGTCACAACAGGTGCATTTGGTCTGATTTAGCCTTATGTTCGTGAAAGAAAGCCTGTTCTGGTGGCATAGTGGGCTATGAGTTGGGCTTCAGATGGCAAGGCCAGCAGTTTGAAACCACCAGGCACTGTGTAGGAGAAAGATGAATCTTTCTACTCCTGTGAAGAGTTACAGTGGAAGAAACCCACCGGAGCAATCGAGCAACTCCACTCTGCCCTGTGTTGCTCCCATAGAGATTTATAGTCTTGGAGACACTAGCTAGGGTGCTATGTATGGAATCAACTCTGTGGCACTGGGTTTTTTTCTTTTGTGTAAGAAAAGATGTGAGGTGCTTGCCATGATTTAAGAGCTGCAAGCACAGTCAGGGAAGGTGATTCTGATGAAGAATTTGTCCAGCCTTTCAAAGTGAGAGCAGATTTACATAACACGAGAGGGAAGGAGGAGCTGCCACTAGGCGGATGGGCATAGCCCAGGACTGACTGTACTTCTTTCCTCTCAGGC
The DNA here is from genome assembly GCF_050624435.1 of Tenrec ecaudatus. NCBI lineage: Eukaryota > Metazoa > Chordata > Mammalia > Afrosoricida > Tenrecidae > Tenrec > Tenrec ecaudatus. The sequence continues at coordinate 41,735,842 of NC_134543.1, forward strand.
TCCCAGCAGCATGTCTAGCTGCTCTGCAAAGTTACCTGCAGATTGACGACCCTGTGTCGTCTGCAGAGCTGCAGGCGGCACATAAAGGCGGTTAATGTGGGTGTCTTTTGCTTGTGCTTGCTTCTCTTTGGGTCAATAAATCCTGAACTCTCCCTAGAAGGTACCAACAATTACTGGCAGGCCATTCTTCTGAATGTGTGCCAAGAGACAGGGGGAGCAAGTATTTGTTTGAAATATAACAATAAAGCTAGCACGTCATTGAAGGGATTAGAAATCTTTCCTTTCTCCCTCTGTCTTAATGTCTCATATTTATGGCCATATAAAAGATGTTTGGCCCTTGCTTTCCCAGGAAAAGAGCTTAGTGGATAGAGTTGATAAATGCTATGAGATGGCTTGGCATTTTGACTCACTGCTTAAATTCTTGTTTTTTAAAAAAAATGTCAACTTGTACTGACCTCGGAATGGATCCACATATGCTGTGGACTCCTACCCCCTCCTTAGACTATTCCCTGAGCACTATTTTGTAAACCACTGTTTACCTGGTAATAGCTTCAAAATAACTTTCCTGGGCAATGGCTTTGAAAGTGGGCATTAAATTATCCAAACTACTCACGTCTAAACCCACCGCTGAGTAAATTCTGACTTATAGTGACCCTGTAGGACATGGTAGAACTGCTCCTGCACATTTCCAAGGCTGTCAGTCTTTACGGGAGTAGAAAGCCTCATCTTTCCTCCACAGATGAATTGGTGGTTTCAAACTGCCGACCTTATGGTTAGCAGCCAAACTCATAAACCACCACACCCTGAAGGCTTCATTTACAATATGGGAAAAGATATAATTGTTTGTAAAACTTTATTTTAAAAAGTACATATAAAGGTCATTGATCTTGAAGATTGTTAATAGTGAGGTTCAGACACCCACAGCAATTTCTATTCCGATCTTCATAAATTTATCTCTGTTCTTTAGTATAGAGCCAATTTGTTTGAAAAACCACCCTTTCCCCCGCCTGTACTTCCAGAAATATTACACACATTCATAAAAAAACATTATTTTCACTATCTCCTCTATTGCAAGGGCAGTCTACTTTCCTGCATCTGTGTCCTGCAAGTGGAGAGCAGTGGCCATGCCAAACAGAGCCAAGTCCCTTTGACCTGACTCCTTCTACCTTTCAAATACAGTAAAAGCCTTGACAGGTACTGTAGGTCAGTCAAGTTAGGTTTAGTGGTAAAATCAAATCGTTTACATATAGCTCTTCTACCAGTTTCTCTATACCTCCTACCAAAAGATTGGGTGGGACTAAGAAAATAAGGTGTAGAGAACTCTGACTTCAAGGATGGTCAGATTTTCTGTTTCGTTGAGTAGAGGAGGGTCATCTCAGAAACAAGAACAGAGGTTCCTGGGACCACTAAGAAAGAAGCATGTGACATCACTGCCTGAAGTGGGGAAGCCGCAGAGGCGGTAGAGGCCACTGCATGGAGGTCGTGAGACAGAGCAGAATAAAGACACTGAGACTCCGAGGCAGTGAGGCAGAATGGCTCGTGGACGTCTTGACCCGTAGAGGCAGAGCCCAAGAGACCATGTGGCTGAGAGGCGGAGGATCAAATACACATGCTGCTGGCTGAGCAGGGATGCTGCTGTGGACCGAGGGCTGTGTATTTTTAACGTTTCTCATCCTGGGTTGTGGTGACCTGTTGACTTCCCTAATAAATTCCCCTTGTGAGTGCTGTCTGTTGGTTCTGTGGCTATTTGGATGAATGATTGAACCCAGCCAGAGAAGTGAATGCCCCAGGAGGGATAGTTAGTCCAGAATGGGTAAAAGAAGGCAGGTGCCTGGACGCAGGTATGTCCCCTGTGGCAACTGGCCTTGGGCTGATATGAACGTTTACTCTCTGCCTTTGTGTAACCAAAGCAGGTCAGAGGTGGGTCCGCGCCATTTCTTTAAAAAAAAAAATCACTTTATTGGGGGCTCGTATAACTCTTATCACAATCCTTATTGTTTCAAGCACATTTGTACATCTGTCGCCATCATCATTTTCAAAACATTTTCTTTCTACTTGAGCCCTTGGTATCAGCTTCTCATTTTCTTCCCCTCCTTTCCCCACCCTTTCTCCCTCATGAACCACTGATAATTTAGAAATTATTATTATTTTTCCATGTCTTACACTATCTGATGTCTCCCTTCACCCACTTTTCTGTTGTCTATCCCCCTGGGAGGGGGCTATATGTAGACCATTGTGATTGCTTCCCCTTTCCTTCCCCCAACCTTCCCCTTCCCCTCCTGGTATGGCTACTCCCAATATTGGTCCTGAGGGGTTTATCTGCCCTGGGGTTCCCTGGGTTTCCAACTCTTATCTGTACTGCTGTACATTCTCTAGTCTAGCCAGATTTGTAAAGTAGAATTGGGGTCAGTGGAGAAGGAGGAAACATTAAAGAACTAGAGGAAAGTTGGATGTTTCATCAGTGCTATACTGCGTCCTGACTGGCTCCTCTCCTCCCTGCAACCCCTCTGTAGGGGGATGTCTTATGGGCTTGGGTCTCCACTCCACACTCTCCCTTATTCACAATGACATGATTGTTTTGTTCTGGGTCTTTGGTGCCTGATAACTTATCCCATCGGCACCTTATGATCACACAGGCTGGTGTACTTCCTCCATGTGGGCTTTATTGCTTCTGAGCCAAAAGGTCGCTTGTTTATCTTCAAGCCTTTAAGACCCCAGATGCTATATCTTTTGATAGTCGGGCACCATCAGCTTTCTTCGCCACATTTACTATGCACTCACTTTGTCTTCAATGATGATGTCAGGAAGGTGAGCATCATGGAATGTCAGTTTAATAGAGCAAAGTAGACGTCTTTGAGAGAGTACTTGAGTGGCGGCCCAATGTCCCTGTGCTACCTTAATACCAAACCTATAAATATATTCACATAGATTCATTTCCCCATCCTCATATATAAGTATATTTATATATGTACATGCCTGGTTTAGACCTCTATAAATGCCCTTTGCCTCCTAGGTCTTTCCTCTATTTCCCTTTACTTTCTTCTTGTCCCACTATCACGCTCAGCCTTTATTTGGGTTTCAGTAATTCCTCTTGGTTACATTATCCTTGGTCAAGCTCTACCAGGCTCCTGACACCCTCCTTGCCATCGATTTTAGATCACTTGTTGTTACCTTGTCCCTGGGTTTGTTAACACCCACTTCCTTTCCCCCACCTCCCTCTCTCCCATGGTGCTCCGGAACAATCGGTCTGTTGTTTTCTCTTCTGGATTGTTTATCCCACCTATCTTATCTAGATAGAGGTACAGAGACAATAACGTGCACAAAGACAAGACAGAGGAAAACAATGCAATAAAAGAAAACAAAACAATAACAACAGAAAAAAAAGAAGAAAATCCTATAAATAGTTCAGGATCTGTTTGTTGACCTTTAGGAGTATTTCCCAGTCAAGTTTCATAGGGTGCCACACCCTGGCCCCAAAGCCTAGCTTTGGGATTTCCCAGGGCCTTCATTGCACTGCTCCCCTTGCTGTTCTGTTGCACGACCTTAGTGTTTAGTCTTGGTGTGGTGGGATCAAATGAGGCACAATTCCTGAGCTGTGTCTCCAGCATTGTTCCCTGTAGTGCTATGGGTCAGTGAGGGACATCTTGTCTCATGGTGGGGCAGGCCCTGTGGTCCTCTCTGTGTATTGGCTGCTCTGAGCAGGAATATCGTCCTCAAGGCTTGGTGGGCTAGGATGTGCTCCACTCTCTCTTCCTCTCCCTTTATTTGCTCCTGTGTGCTCTGATCAGACATGTCTCTGTCCCTGAGCTGTAGCTTCAGTGCTGTCCTCTGAAGTGAATTCTTCTGGCGGGCAGAGGGGCCTGACAATGGAGGTGGGATTGGGGCCGGCCCCTCAGACCTCTCTACTGGTTCCCCGCTCCATGCCCAGGCCATTTCTTCAGGTTCTAACAGCTGAGTGACTCTAGTCAAAGTAAGTCTTAGTGAAAATGTGAAGTTATCTTGGTTTCCCAAGGAAGCCAGGATGAATATTTAGACTCCTGATTTCGAATGTTCTTAGAATGATGTTGGGATTACAGAAAGTCTATGGAACTCCCCAAAGTTTCTCTGGAAATGGGTCAAATTTGTTGTGTGGACATGCATTTCTACTCACACTTAAAGTGATTCATTAGTCAAACAAATACAGTTAATGATGCTACAGTTAACAAAGTGTAATGACACAGAAAAGCCACGGATGAGTATGGAACACCATGGATGAGCATGAGTCCACACCTGTAGCAGTCATTACTGTGACACAGTTGTGTCACATTATGGCTACGAATATTAGAAGGGAATCCAACTCATCCCCTTACTTGTATGTGAGGTGGCATGGGGCCATTTATGAACTGCACCACATGGTTGTCATCTCCACAAATGGAGAAAGCATGGTTCTCAAGAGTATCATGACAGTGCAATGGTACATATAAAAGCCCTGATCTCATACACGTTGTGCTGATTGTGCTGTCATCTAAGCCCACAAGAACACAGCCCAAGAGTTTCCTTTGATTTTTGAAAAGCTAAATTAAAAAAACTCATCATGCTAATGATGACTGTTGCTTCAACAATTTACACAAAGTTGCTGGTCTGAACTGTGTTTTCTTCCGATCTCTAAGAAAGAACAAAGTAGAATGTAGAGATTAACTTTAATAATACTTCTAAAATGGATTTCAGTTCGTTTAAAAACATACCTGATCCCTACAATTTATCTCATCTTCCACTTCTAAGTTATTTGGAAATTTTTTTTCATGCATGATATATTTGCTGTGTTAAGCTACGATCTAAGCCGCGAGCTGACCCCCTCAGAGTATGTCTAAAATGTGGGGAAGATGGTCTAATGTGAAACTCGCCAAGGCTCGACAGCTACACGACCATCAGGACAGAGCAGAGTGAACAGTAAAGCTGAAGTGGCAAGAAAAATTCCTCTCACACCTAAAATTGCGCTTGCTAAAGAATGAGAAGCATGTGAACAATCCCTTTATCTCCCTGTGCTGCGATAACAAGGCCAGGTGCAATGGAGATAGTCGGATGACAGATAGCAATTAAGTCAATGAATCCAGCCTAACCTTTAAATGGAGCAGCCATTCATCATTAAAGCTGAGCTCTGAAAAGGTATTGATAAATGTTCTTCTGCACATCTCCCTTTTATCTTTTGTTTATATTGTATTTGGATATTATTTGGGAAACAGAACAGGAAATTACCCTTCGGCACTATCAGCTTTTGAGTTAAATAGCAGCTGAGCAAGTGTGTAATTGGAGTTTTTGAATAATAGCTACCAGAATGGCTGTCCTGCTATTGGCCTGAGAGGGAAGTCAGGAGGATTTCAGAAGTGATAGTGACTCCCAGGGACTGGTATTAATTTGACACTCAATCTGTTCAAATGCTGCACAGAGTACGTGCTTTGGAAACATTTGGAATTATTCTCTAAGATTTCAAGCTCTTTCTCACAAGGTAAACTGAGCTGGCTTATGTTTTGTCCCTCATACTTTCTAGGGTATGTCCTTTTGTCTCCTTCTAGAGCCACATTTTTTCATAAAAATAGGGAAACTCATATTTTCCTTCTCTCTTGTTCATATTTTCTTATAGGGAGGCTCTATCTCATGAAATATCTTCTTTTGTCTACTCTGGTTCTTTGAAATGGATTTTTCCATTGTAGTGAAACTTTTTTCCCATGAAAAGAGAATTCTGAACTCTTTACTTCTTGTTGGCCAACATTCCATGCCACATATGGACTTGGGAAAGAACTTCCCCCAAAGGCATTTGGCTGGGTAATCTTCCTTCACAGATGGCTCACACAGCAGGCTGTTTAAAAAGCCCTTCTCACGTGGAAAGGTATTATTACAAGGGATTCATGAAATTTGTAGCCTCTCTTAAAACCTGCAGCCTTTCTGGGAATTTGCTGGCCATTTCAAGAAACTCTGGGGCTAAGGTAGGAAAAGAGGGTGTAGAAAGGGAGATTTGATCTGTGTGGAAAAATACAGAAACAATTGCAATGCTCTGTGAGCCCTGTTTAGTTTTAAGAACACTCAAATAATAAAAGAAACACATTCATGATGGAGAATGTCTTCCATGTGTCTCAGATGCACTTTTTCCCTCCTGGGGAAATACTCAAACAAAAAGGTATTAGAGAAAGCCATGGACTTGCTTTTTATATTTGCTTTCCAGGAATAAATAATGTTAACCTTCTTTCTTTAGAATGGACTTAAAAACAAAGTAAAACAAGTTCCAGTGGTATGGCGAGTTACCCAATGATCCGCTAACCATAAGGACAAACATTTGCAATCACCAGCGGCTCCATGGGAGAAGTGGAGACTTTCTACTCCCATAAAGAGTGACAGTCTTGGAAAGCCACACGGACAGTGCTACCCTGTCCTGTAAGTCACGATGAGTCCAAGTGGACTTGAAGGCAGTGATCTTGGAGTTTGGGAGTGGGATTAAAGAATCAGATCTTCAGATTGCAACTCCAGGGTTAGGCATCAGACACCAACATTGCATTTCTATTGTTTCAGTTGCCAGCAACTGATGTATTGATCACTACTAAGGACTCATTTCAATTAGGAAAGAAACGTGCATTGCAGTGGAGTCTCTGGGTCATTAAACACGTACCTTGCTTTATTGTCAATGAAAAGGTTTGTGTCCAGCAAGAGGCACTTTGGAAGGAAGGACTGGTGATCTCCTGGAATATCAGCCATTGGAAACTCTGTGGATTGCCATGAGTTGCCATCAACTCAAGTAGTCTGCTTTGCCATTTTGGTGTAGTACAACTCACTGCCGTTGAGGCTGTTCTGATTCATGTCGACCCTACAGGACGGGGTAGAACTGCCCCTGTGGGTTTCCGAGACCAGGGAGCTTTATGAGAACAGAAAACTTTGTCGCCTGCAGAGTGGCTGGTGGCTTCCCTGCCAGCCTTACCGTTAGTCGTAGCCCGATGTGTTACTGTAGCTGGGCCCAATGAACACTTAGAAGCAAAACAAAACATCCTTCAAGGAGGATATTAGTCCACTATTAAAAGAAGAAGAAACCTATAGTAATATGTGAAGAATAGTATGGGTAGCCTATAGAATGGTAACATTTTACTAGATTTACTCTCTCTCCACATACGCACGAGTTCCCCTCCCTCCCAGCTGTTTGTGAGTCAGTTACAGGCCTGGTGACCTTACACCCATAAGCACACCCCTTAAGAACAAGGACATTCTCCTGCGAAGCCACCATGCCATGAACACATCCATGAAAATTAGAATTTATTTCTTAATCTAATCTAATCTAATCTAATCTGATCTGATCCAATCTAGTTCATATTAGAGTGCCCCCGATTGTCTGCAAACTACATTGAATAGTTTTGCTTTTATAAAATCACAATCTGATTAAGCTAGCAGAGAGCATTTCATTTAGCTTTTCATGCCCCCAACCCCCTTAGCAGTATACCTTTTGGGGGTAGGGTAGGAGGAGGGAGGGGAGTCCAGGTCAATTTTTGTTGTGGAATGTAAAACAATAATAGTTTTTTTTTAATGGTTTAGGAGTTCTCTAAGAACTTGGTTAGTGTATCCTATCAATGAAGATATTGTCCCCACTGTGATGAATGCTTTCATATTAACATTGATACCCCAGGAGATAGAGATCACAACAAATTTGGCAGTAGATATAATGCTATTTTGAGATCACAATGTTTCTGAGTTTACTTATTTTTAGTTATTATGAAATCAAAAGACAAGGAACTAATTTCTTTATCAGGACATCATTCTTAAGTGGATATGTTTGACCAATAATTGAGAAAGTTTGTTTCTACTTACAGAAAAAATGGTTGAAGAAAACAAATTTATCTGCATAACAGTGTAAATGATTCAAGAAAATAAAGTTATGTACCGAATAGTGCCAAGACAGAGGACTTTACCTTTTCCTGATGTGTATTTATTCATATATGTTATCTAGAAAAGGATATTTGTGAAAAGTCAGATGTGAGAAAAATTACTATTTTATGTTAATGGTTTATCTGCTTTAAGTTCATTCATGCCCAAAATGAAAGTATGTATAAATATTTGTGTGCAAATGTATGTACATATATACATATTAGGGGAACTAAGTAAGTATCACTTCTGGGGCTTAAGTTTCTACGTGACCTAAACAAAATGTGTCTAGACATGTCTGTGCCCGGCGAGTGGCTGCACACAAGTTCCCTCGGCCATGCACTTGCCTTCGTCTGGTTGGACCCCTCTGCACAACAGAACAAACCACTGCCTGGGCCTGCATCAGCCTCGCCATTGGTCCTGGGCTTGAGCCTGGCTTGGGTATCTTTAAAACAGTTTTGTTATGGTGTTTTATAAAAAGAAAAGATGTGTTTTGTTCCATGGGGGAAAAAAAGAACCTTCATGTCAGGGCCACTCTAAAAGGTTTAACAACACTTAGCAGATGTCTTTGAAGCGTTGATGGATCAATCAGCTTAGAAAGGTAAGGAAGACCGCAAGTGGAATTCAAGGTGAGGGCTCAGCTCAGAGGGTTGTGGTGACTTTCCTTCGGGATCCCAAAAGGGTAATCTTTGAAAAAAAATCATTTTATTGGGGGCTCTTACAGCTCTTATCACAATCCATCCATCCATCCATCCATCCATCCATCCATCCATCCATCCATCCATCCATCCACTGTGTCAAGCACATTTGTACATTTGTTGCCATCATCATTTTCAGAACATTTTCTTTCTACTTGAGCCCTTGGTATCAGCTCTCTCCACCCCCACCCTCCCTCATGAACCCTTGTTAATATACAAATTATTATTATTTTTCATTACTTACACTGACCGCTGTCTCCCTTCCCCCTTTTCTCTCTACCTTCCCCCTACTCTCCTGGTATTCCTACTCTCATTCCTGTTCCTGAGGGGTTTATCTGACCTGGATTCCATGTGTCCTGAGCTCTTATCTGTACCAGTGTACATGCTCCAGTCTAGCTCACAGTGAAAGGCAAGACTGGCGTCATGATAGTGAGTGTGAGGAAGCCTCAAGGGACCAGAGGAGTATTGTGTTTCATTGGTGGATATAAAACTCTTTTTATATGTATGTGAGTGGTTTTGTTTCTCTAGATAAACACAGACCACCACAATAAAGCAAATATCTCAATGAAGTGAGACACATGAACTTTCTGGTTTACCAGTTATGTTTACACTATATTTTAGTTATTAAATGTGTAATAGCATTCTAAAAATTGAAATATGTGAGGATTTCCAAAAGGTGACACATTGCTATGAAGTGAGCACATACTTTTGGGAAAAGTGCTGTCAATTGATCTACTTGATGCCAGGTGGTCACAAACCTTCAATTTGTTCAAAATATGGTATTTGTGTATTTTTTATTAAGCAAATGAAGTGAAGTGCAATATAACGAGGTGTACTCATGGTCCCCTTTATCCCACGCACCAGTGCGTTTGTTTGGCACACACAATGTGTCAGATAGGATTCTCGGGTAGCGATGCAAAGACCAACAGCAGAGTTTTGTTTCCTTCAGGAATCATGGCATAGCTTCTCAAACATACTTGATCTACCCCTCCCTTTTTAGAAAATAATAATTACCCAGCACCCCCTCAACAAACCAAAACCAAAACAAAAAATCTTTCGTGCTATGGCCCATATCCTCGATAAAGGGTAAACCTCTGCTTTTGCAGCCCCCCTTACCCCTGCCTGCCCCCACCCGCTCTGATGGTTCCAGCGCTCCCCTTGGGAAGCCCGGGTCTAGGGGGAGGGGGCAGTGTCATAAAGAGTCAGTGCAGTGTGAGATCAGCTATAGGAACGGTGTACATAGGATATTATATGGTTGACCCTCAGCTACTCAATGACTATTTATTGACTAAATGGATGAATGAAAGAATCACAGACTAAGAATCACCTAGGTGAACATCTGGGATGCAAAATAAGATGACACGAAGGAGAAGTCTGAATTGTGCCTTAAAAGATGTCCGTGGGTTTTCCAAGTGGACAGGGGTCATTGGATATAGTGAGCTACTTGCCTGAATGCAAGCGAAAGCATCAAACGAGAACTGGTTCTATTTGGTTGAAACTTATGTTCTCATGGCGGGGGGTGGGTGGGTAGTGGGAGATATGGTTGAAGAGAGGATTCAGAGGACAGAAAAGGAAAGACATTTGAAGCCTTTCCAGAGATTTCTAAGGAGGCCTGATGGCATAGTGATTTTGCAATGGGTTGCTAAGTGCAAGGTCAGCAGTTTGGAATCACCAGCAGGTCTATGGGAGAAAGATGAGGCATTCTACTCTGATAATGAATGACAGTCTCACAAACCCACAAGGGTAGTTCTGCCCGACCCAAAGGGTCATAATGAATCAGAATCGACTTGATGGCAGTGAGTTCAGCTTCCCTCCCACCCCCGCCCCTGAGAGAGATTTCTAACTATATTTGAGATGACTGGGATTTACTGAATGTTATTTAACAGAGGAGTCATATGCTTAATTTTTTGCTAGTTTAGCAAAACCTCTTTGGGGGTGGTATAAGAAGCTCTGTGTCATGGTGATTCAATGCTCAGCTGCTGACCAAAACATCAGTAATTTGAGCCCATCAGATGCTCTGCTGAAGAAACGTGGCAGACTGCTTCCTTAAGGAGTATAGCCTTCACAAGGAAGAGGCACACCAGCCGGTGTGATCACGAGGTGTTGATGGGATCAGGTATGAGCATCCAAGAACAAAAAATCATATCACTGTGAATGAGGGGGAGTGCAGAGTGGAGACCCAAAGCCCATCTGTAGGCAATTGGACATCCACTTACAGAAGGGCCTCAGGGAGGAGACGAGCCAGTCAGGGTGCAGTGTAGCAACGATGAAACATACAACTTTCCTCTAATTCCTAAATACTTCCTCCCCGCCCCCCCCATCATGAGCCCAATTCTACCTTACAAATCCAGCTAGACCAGAGCCTTATTTGTACACTGTACAGATAAGAGTTGGAAACATAGCAGAACCAATAATGAGAGTAGTGATACCAGGAGGGTAAGGGAAAGTGGAGGGAGACAGGGGAACCAATCACAATGATCTACATATAACCTTCTCCCTTGGGGCAGACAACAGATAAGTGGGTGAAGGGAGACATTGGTCATTGTTTAAGACATGAAAAAAAATTTTTATAAAGTATCAAGGGTTCATGAGGGACGGAGGGTGGGAGAGGGAGAGGTAAAAAATGAGGAGCTGATACCAGAGGCTCAAGTAGAAAGAAAATGATTTGAAAATGATGATGGCAACAAATGTGCAGGACACAATGGATGGATATATGGAGTATTATAAGAGTTATATGAGCCTCCAATGAAATGATTTTAAGAAAAGATTATAGCCTTTAAAGCCCTATGGGATAAGTCTCTCCTTTCCTTCCTATGTTACTATGAATCATCGCCTCCGTGGCAATGGTTTTAGATTTGGTTTGGCTTAGTGTAGGATGGAGAATGAGTTGAATGGTTAAAGGTTATTGTAAAGGCCCAGATATGAATGGTGAGGACGGTTTCTGTAGTGATCTGACTTGGTCACCTGTGATTACTCTAGCTACTAAATAACACCTGCATGTGTATTCAGGAAATCACAACTTTGGTGAGTTTACACACCTAATCCTATCATCATTGGTAGTTTCCAAAAAACAGGTTGTCATGTTAAAACCAGCATCATGTTAAAATTGAGAATGACCACATACCATTAAAAAACAAAAACAGAGGATGACAAATTACGTTACACAACTACCAACCCTCAAAGAATTGTGACCCAGTCAAGTTGAAAAATAACCTTAACCACGAAAGCCAACGTAACTCTTACCTTGCAACTTCCATTCCTTGCTTCCATACATGGTACTAATGCACAAAATAGATTTTAAAAAATATCGTCTTAAATAGTTGATAAGTAAGGAGGAAGTGTGTAATGGTTCAAAACAAAAAAAAAACATTCTCCCATTATTTCAGTTATTAACTATCATCTATTTCTATCTGTTTATTTAGATCTTTTTTTAGTTTAAGTTTTATAAGCACCAGGCCACATTTCTACCTTCACTTTTCCTTCTCAGTTTTAAAAAAGAGTATTATTGAAATATATTTCAAGTGCCATGCAACTTATTTATTTAAAACATATAGTTCAGTGGTTCTTAATATATTCAAAGAGTATTAAACATCACCACAGTAACATTTAAAAATTAAAAATTATTTTATTTCATTAGAAATAATTACTTTAGTGGGAGCTCTTATAATATTCCACACATCAACGGTATCAAGCATATTTGTACATATGTTGTCCTAATCATTTTCTAAACATTTACTTTCTGTTTGAACCCTTGGTATCACATAGCTCCTCTTCCCCCACCCTTGTGGCCCCTTGATAAATTATAAATTATTATTGTTTCCATATCTTATACCAACTGCTGCTCCTTTCATCCATGGTTCTATTGTTCATTCCCCTTGGGGGTGGGGTTGGGGGGTTATGCACAGATCACCGCGATCTGTCCTGCTTCCTCCCATCTCCCCGCACCTTCCCTTATCCTCCTTGTACTGCTGCTCCCATTTCTGTTCCTGAGGACTTTATCTGAACTGGATTCTGACCACAATAACATTTTGAACACTTTTTAACTACAAAAGGGAAGTTGTCACCATCAGAAATCACTTTCTATTGATTTGCTACCAACTTCCCTTTTGCTCTTGATTGGAGACAGAGAATTGGGTCTGAACTGAGAAAGGAACATACACCCCAGTGGCCTATAGTCTCAGAGAAGGTTCAGTTTCTTAGAACCAAAGAATCGGTCAGATAGAAATAAATACATTTTCTTTCATAAAAATGCACTTCTCAATGATCGTCATGTGTAATATTTCCATGTATTGAACACTTACTAGGTACTTGATGTACATTAGCTCATTTATTAGTTACAACAGGCTGTACCACAGGCATTTAACCACGATATGAGGAAACTAAGGACCAGGCTAGAAGTTACTTATTTCATGTCTCATTTTGTGATGAGCCTGGTCAGTACCCCCCTAAAATTTTTGTTATATGTTTTTCCCCCTGGTTTTCGGTATATGAAACCCAGGATTGATAACTTAAAGAGACAACAAGTAAAATAAAGGTTCCTGGGGGGGGGGTACCGTGTAGGGGGGGGGGGGTAAAGAGGAGCTGACATAAAGGAGGAAGGAAGACAATGTTTTAAAATGAGCTAATTTCTTGACTGCTGCTTCCATGAAATTATTTTTTCCCATGAATATTGGTTATGGATCCAAGGAAGATGAAATTCTTGACAACTTCAAGCAAAATGAAATTCCTGACAACTTCAATATTTTCTCCATTTATCATGATCTACTGGTTCAGTTAAGAGGTTTTCTGTACATTGTGTTGTAATCTATCCTGAAATCTCTAGTCTTTGAGCTTCATCAGTAAGTGCTTTCAGCAAGCAAGGTTGTGTCATCAGTGTACCTCAAGTGGTTAATGAGCTTCCTTCCAATTCTAAGGCCAAGTTCTTCATACACCCCAACTTCGCAGGTTATTTTCTTAGCATACAGATTAATTAAGTCTGGTGAAAGGATACAACCTTGCCACACACCTGTCTTGATTTTAAACCACAGAGCATTTTCTTGCTGTGCTTAAAAAACCACCTTGATCTATGTACAGGTTCTACACGATACATGAGCACAATGAAGCGTTCTGGAATTCTCATTCTTTGCAATGTTACCCACATTTTGTTGCTATCCACCAGTTGAATGCCTTCTCATAATCAACAAAACAAAAGTACACATCTTTCTGGCATTCTTTGCTTTCAGCCAAGATTCATCGGACATCAGCAATGACATCCCAGGTGCCTTATTTTCTTCTGAATTCAAGTTGAATTTCTAATGGCTACCTGTTGATGCACTCTTGTAATCATTTTTAGATGATCTTCAGCAAAATTTGACTTTCATTATTAATGATATTGTTCACCAATTTCCACATTCTGTTGAGTCACCTTTCTTTGGAATGGGCACAAACATGGAGTTGTTCTAGTTGGTTGACCAAGTATAATAAGTATCTCTATGCCAAATTCCTTGGCATAGACTAGTGAGTGCTTTCAGCCCTGCATAAGTTTTCTGAACCATTTCAATTGAAACATCAATTCCTTTTCACTAATGCTTTCAGAGCATAAAAGTCCAAGTGCAGCTTGGACATCTTACTTCAGTTCCATCAGTTCCAGATCATATGCCACCTCTTGAAATTGTTTAATGTTGTTCAATTCTCTTTGGTACAATTCTACATATGGCTTCCCTTTGGGCTTTCAAACACAAGGTTGTTGCTTTACTTTGTTTTTTTAAACTGCCTTTTGAAATTTTCTGTTTAGTTGTTTTACTATTCACTTTGCTCCTCTACATCCAGACAGAAGAAGCTGGTATAAGTCTTCACGTTTGGTGTTACTAGGCTGGTGAGTAAATATGAATAATACTTGTATTAACTGATCTCCCTTGTAGGGATATAGGTATTAACCTATTATAGACAGCATTGTTCTCTAAGAGAGATCTTGAAATGTTCTTTTGATGATGAAGGTAATTTCATTCCTTTACAATTTCTAATTTCTGCCTCATAAGCCATATGACTGTCTAATTCAAAATGGCCAAGAGTAATACATGTCAGTCACTAAGGATGAAGATATCAATATTTGTACATTTAATTTCATTTTTGATGACTTCCAATTTTCCTAGATTCTTGCTTTGCACATTCCATATTCTGATTATTAATGGATGTTTGCAGCTGTTTCTTTGCCTTCTGAGTCATGTTGTTCAGTTTTGTGTCAACTAGCTGGGGCCGGTATTCTCCCAGGATGTGATTTGATATAATGCAATCAACTCCATGTAGGGATCTTCTGGGAGTAGCCAAGTGCTTTCGGGAAAATTGGGGCGGAGTGTTGTTGTTGGTAGGTGCCATTTAATTGGTTCTGACCCATAACAACCCTATGCACTACAGAATGAAACACTGCCCGGTCCAGTGCCATCCTCACAATTGTTCATATGCTTGCTTCCATGTGGCAGCCATTGTGTCAATCCATTTCCTCGAGGGCCCTCCCCTTTCACTGCACTCTGACCCCACCAAGCGTGATGCCCTTCCTCCAGGGGCTGGTCTCTCCTGAGGGTGGAGCTCTATCCCCTAAATCAAGTCACAGCATTGACACAATTGAAGGGAAGTTTCGATTGGGCTGCGGCCTGCTCCTATTCAAGCAGACTGTGGGAAGGCTTCTTCTCTTTCCTTGCTTATGTGAATCCTGAATCTGGTGCCATAGAATTGAACCAACAGTCTATCACATTGCCTGCTGATTCATCAGCCTTGGATTCATTTGCCTCTGAAGCCACGAACCTCACTCGCTGACCTTCGATTCCTATGTCACCACCTCCATCAGCCTGTGGTCTTCTTGCTTCTCTTGGTTCACCTTCCTGCTTCTTGGTTCATCAGCCCTGGCGGCTATGCACCTCAGGAAGAGCCTTCAGCTTAGCATCTAACCCACAGAGTAGAACCAGACTGGACTTAACTGCTTCCACAACTGTGTGATCCATTTTTTGGTATAACAAAGTCGCTGGTTTTGCTTCTCTAGAAAACCTAACCTAACACACATATTCTCTCAGCACATGATGATCTCAAAAGCTTTGCTCCATTCCGGTCACTAAGATCAACTCTCCTCTGAGGAGCCAGCTCTTTGTCAGGTATAATTTGAGTGACTTCTAAGCTGAGGGCTCATCTTCTGTCAGCAGATCAGACAATATTTCCTACTATTCATAAGAGTTTCAGTGTCTTATCTCTCATAAGTGGACAACATTTTCCTTTTCACTAGACTATTCTCAATCTAGATGTTTTGCTAAAACCTGTTCTCCGTGGGGGACTCTAATGATATTTGAAACACCAGTGGCAAAGCTTCGGGCATCACAGCAGCATGAATGCCACCACGGTCAGACAAACCGACAGATCAGTGGGACTTGAAAGCATAACTTAAAGTAGCATGATGAAATTGGACCAGGCATAACTATTATATCAACAAATATAAATGGCTTTAAATTACTCAAATTTAAAAAAGAATTTCTGATTGAATCACAAATGAAAATCCAATTCTATGCTGCATTCAAAAAGATATACCCATAATCAAATGACTCACAAAGGTCTAAAAAAAGATTAAAAAAATCCTCAAGGAAAATCTAAATGAGAAGAAAGCATGGTCTTGATTGTAAAATCAAGCATAGTAAAATTTAGATTAAAAAGTCACAAAAGAATGCAGAATAAAGAGGACTTTATAATACTGAGGCTTCAAGATGCATTCTTAATACACATATACAAAAGTTCTGGAAAAAATCCGATTATATTTTCATTCATATTTTACTCACAAACTTTGTAAAGTCCCTTCAATATACCTCTAGCATTGGAAGTCAAAACCAATTGGATGGCACTTAACAGCAACAAATTTTATATTTTGAATTTTCAATTCTTTTTTAAAACTAAAATGTAAAAGTTCAAACCTACTGCCTTAGAGTTAATTCCGATTTGGAGGGACCATACTGGACAGTGTACAACTGCTCTCTAGGGTTTCTGAGGATATAAATCTTTACAGAAGCAGACTGCTTTATCATTCTTGCATGTGGTGTGGCTGGCGAGCTTGACCTGCCAAACTTTTGATTTGGCAACCTTAATGATGAACCCATTGTGACACCAGAGATCTTTTTCTTAAATAGGGCCCCCCAAGTTATATATAATCAGGCACTCTCATTCTTTGCTGGTGGGGATGTAAATTGGTGAACCACTTCTGAACAATTCAAATGCAAACCTATTTGATTAGTTTTTCCTTTAGAGCAGTCGAATGACTCTTTCACTGGGGTTGCCAGATTCATAACAGTAGCAAAATTACAGTTATGAAGTAGCAACAAAATTAATTGTATGGTTGGGGGGTCACCACAATATGAGGAACTGTATTAAAGGGTCGTGACCTTAGGAAGGTTGAGAACCACTGCTCTAGAGCAACATCCTACAACTCCTCTGATGCATGTGCAAACTGACTACGTATAAGTTTGTTCTTGGCAGAATTGTTTGCACTAGCAAACAATTGGGAATGATCCCAATATCCATTAATAAGGGAGAGATTCAATAATAGGACACAGTCATGAAATAACCATGCGGTTATTGAGAGACTGAGAAGCAATCTAACTGGTACTGCATTATCTATCTAAAGATAAATTATATGATAAAAATAAAATACAGAAAAATGTTAGCGTATCTATCTACCAAGTGTGTTAAAAAAGCAGTGTGAGGAGTGGAGGCAAGTTTTAGAAAAATACATGAATACATTTTAATGATCTGCACACCTGAAAAATCTGGAAGAATAAACAAGACAATAAAATACAGTAAAAATACACACTGTTGAATTATGTAAACTGGATAGGTGAGGAACATGAGTGAGAAAGACTATTCAATGTATTTACTACACTATTATTTTAGAACTAAATGCATATTATTGCATAATAAAAATAATTAATGTTTTTAAGGCTCTCATGACAGCTTTATATTCTGACCCCCTACCCCCACCCCCACTGAAAGTCCTTTGTAGGCCTTGAAGAGCATTACCTCTACTTTGTACATGTGCCCAATAGCTCTTTCTTCTTCTGTGTGTGGTAGTTACATAATCTGTTGTTAATATGAGACTATTAAGAGCGAAGGCGTGGAGTTTAGCCTGTCGATCAGGTCGCGGCATTTGGAGGCACAAAGGAGACAAATAGCTTGCTGGAGGTGGGACACATGCTGACTCCCTGTGAGACATTCCTGTTGGCAAGACACATGGAGCTATGCTGGAGCCCTGGAGCCGAAGAAGCCACGTGGAGACCCCTGCCAGTGCTAAGATACTTCCACCACCACTGTATCTACAAGACTTTCCACCCAGTGGCCTGTGATCTTCCTGTACTTCACATCATTGCATGTGTTTCGTGAGTCTGAAGAAGAATTTATAGATTGATATCAGACATATGGAATAACATCAGACTTATGGACTTGAACTGGACTTGGCTGGGATGTTTTCTTAAAGTACAATTGCTCTTTGATATAAAGTTCTCTCTAACACACATATCAGTATCTATGAATTTGTTTCTCTAGTAACCCAGACTAACACAATATCTGTGATAGTTAAGATTTTGTATCAACTTTGCTGGGCCAGCATTTTCAGGAGCTTGGCAGTTAACACATAATAATCCCTCATAATGTGACCAAACACAATAGAATCACAGCCAATCAATTGTAAGATTACTAAGGGGTACAAAACTCTTACTCAGACCAGAGTCCTGATGCAATCAATTGAAAGAAAGCTTATTTGGGGATGTGGCCTGCTTCCAATGTAAGTGGCCGTTACTTGCTTTTTGCTGAGTCTAGGGTCTGCATATGGCTCATCCACTTCCGATTCTTTGGACTTTAGCCAATGGGCTGCTGAATTGCCTGCTGCTCTTGGGAGTCTTCAGCAGCCTGCCCTCTGACCTGTCAACCTGAGATTCAATCATTTTGCAGCCACAAACCTCCCTGCTGGGCTTGGATCATTTGCCTCTGCAGTCACCAACCTTTTGACTTCCTGCTGACTTGGAACCATTCACCTCTGCATCTATGTGAGTCAGAATTCTATGGCCTAACATCTGACACATGTCCTTGGAACCTGCCTGGACTGGGCCATGCCCACTCTTACAACTGTGTGAGCCATTTCCTTAATATGATTTTTTCTCTATAGATACAAATATAAGCTTCACTGGTATTGCATTTCTAGAGCAGAGCTTCTGAAACTGTGGCTCATGACCTCATATGAGGTTGCATAATGGAATGTGGGTGGGCAAAAAATTTGGAAACAGTGAAAGGTCTTGAATGGTCAGTGACCAAAAATTAATTCAAAATCCAATGCATAATGAACTTGCAGAGTTTCTGACAGCCTATGTTGCACCACACATAACTTCGTTGTGTTACTCTTTTTCACCCAAGAAATTGTTACATGACCCCAGGTTTATAGGGATATAAAATAAGTACATAGATCAAACATGGCTTTTAATCATGTTAATGATTTTGATAATCTTGGGAAGCAAGGTTTAACTATGGTAACTTCTTTTTTTTGCTACGAGTCCTGGTGGCAAAATGGGTTACGATTGGTCTGCTAACCACAAGGTCAGCACCTTGAAACCATCAGATCTCTGTAGGAGAAAGATGAGATTTTCTATTCCTGTAAAGATTTAGAGTCTTGGAAGCCTACAGGGCAGTTCTACTCTGTTCTATAGGGTCACTGTGAGTCAGAATTGACTCAGTGACAGTGAATTGTAATCCTTTAAAAAATCATTTTATTGGGGGCTTGTACAACTCATCACAATGTGAATTATATTCTTATTAACATATTTGTTAGATTTAAGTGTTCTTTTAACCTCCATTAAAAATACAGATAAGGCAATTTGTCCATATACTCACTTTTTCCTATTTTCTCTAATGTGTTATTACTTAAATTATTTGTATATTGGCAAAGCCTATGACATACATGTACATTTCCTTCTTTCAGTCTTGTATGTTCAGAAGAGTTTGTTTATGACCTTTACTTGAAACGATGCTTGGTTATATATAAACTTCTGTGGATCATGTATCTTGTCCTTGAGTCCCTGTAGATATCTCATTATCTTCTAGTACTAGAGAGAAATATTAGCACTGCATAGTTATTTCCGCTTACTCAGTGACATGATCTTCCCTCTGTCTGTCCAAAGCCATCGTTTTTTAGCATTAGTAGCACTTGTATTACTACTGATTGTCCAGATGACTTATCCTAGCATAAGATTATTCCTCTTAAAATGGAGATTTTTGTCTTTAATTCCTGGTAATTCTTAGTGATAACAATTTTCATATCTGTTCCATAAATCATTTAGAAACTCCAATTACACATATGCTGGATTTGGGGGGCATATTCTTCTATATATTATTTTTGTAGAATTCTTTTCCACTATAAATGTTATATATTAAGAATCAAACTTCTCCCCCGCCCATTCCTGTGCTCCCTTTTGTGTTTCCTACATAATCTTCTTGTTTCTGTAGTTTTTTTTTTTTACCAATTTTGTCTTTATTTCTCCAACAGTTTGGTTTTTTCTTCTACTTTCTTCCTGGTATGCTAGCCAACATTCCATTTTCTCTAATTGTTTTGCTATCTTTGCTCTGATTTTTATGTTTTTGCTTTGTGGTCTTTCTTCATAAAGCAGATTGCTTCATTACACATTCCTAAATCATATAAAAATATTTATTTACAATTCACCAAGTTACAACATTTTTTCCGACGAGTGAATTTCATCTGTTAACACATTTTGCTGTCCTCTCTGTCCTTTATTTCTTCTGGTATATTTGATTAAATACACTGATATTTTCTTTTCTTTTAAAAATCATTTTATTGGGGGCTTGTACAACTCTTATCACAATCCACACATACAACACCAATATTTTCTTTAAAACATAAAAAAAAAAAGACATAGGTGTTTTTGTACTAGCTATATTTGTAAGAGATTCCTTAAGGAGCAGCCAAAGTGGTATTTCTGCCTGGCTAGATTTTACAATGTAAGGGTTTATTATTTTAACTGTTTCCAATACTTTCAACCTATAATGTCCTGTAAATATCTGTGTGGTTCTTGATTAAATCTTTAGGTTCTATGATCCGAACCAGATTTGTGCAGGCTTCTGACATTTCCAAGCTCACCACCCTCTTTTCATATATTACACACAGGATAGAGCTCTTTTCTCCTCCAGGTCTGTCCCTCACCTTACAAGAGGATATTTTTGTTTGTAATTTCTGAGACCTGTCACCACAGTGCTCGGCCTTCTCCTGTCTTCCTTCGAGTGCCTCTTTTTGTCTATTCTGTGAATTCTGCTGTATTCGACATCTCTTCAAGATATTTTGGAATCAATGTTATGAGTTAATGAAAATTCCGTTTGTGGAATTTTTCAGAAAGAGAAGAAAATTGGGTTTATAAATCATGATATTAGAAGCCCTGGCTAAATATTATTTAGTAAATATGAATAATAACACTGACTTTTACAAAATTTCACTATATACTTCAGAATGGAAATTACTTTAAAAATGAAGGCGTTCAGTGTTTTAGGAATAGAGTTTGATTATTTAGAAATGATTTTCTGTTCTTGTCCTTGGTAACAAATATAATCTTCTCTTGGCAAGCGGTTTACATTGCTGCAAGGGGGAATTTTTCTCCCCCAATCAGTTTGCTTAGAAATGTATGAACGATCACTGCGTGAGTGAGAAGGGTTGCTTAAGTGAGAAACCCAAACCAAACGTGCTGAGTGAATTCTGATGCAGGGCCATTCTCTAGGCAAAGTACAGCTGCCTCACAGGGTTTCCAAGGAGACAGGTCTCAATGAAGCAGACTGCCACCTCTTTCTCCTGTGAGTGGTGGTGAGGTTCAAACTGCCAACCCTTCTGTTAGCAGTGGGATGCTTAACTGTATATGCCCCCCGGGATCCTTATGTGAAGGATATAATTGGGCAAAATGCCGTTCTTTGAAAATTAATCTTATTTCCAGAACGGTCATGGGGTTGAGGAGCTGAGGAACATGACTAGGGGTTGAGGGAGAAGCCCCAAAGCAGGAGTGAGGCATACGGGCGAATATTGACATCAGCAGTTCGAGAACAAGGTCAGAAGAGATCAGGAAAGGAAGAGACAACGGACATCCGAGCAACCGATTTCCTGGATGTCTCCTCCCCGAACCAAACTCACTGCTGAAGGACGGACTCCTGCTCACGGCGACCCTCGAGGACGGAGCAGAGCTGCTCCTGGGGGGTTGTGAGACTTTAAATCCTTACAGGACTAGATAACCTTCTCTTTCTTCCTTGGGGTGGTCGGTGGATTTGAACTGCTGCTCCGATAGTTAGCAGCTCATTGTGTAACAGACTACACCACCCGAGCATCTGGCAAAGACGAATGGTAGTTATTAACGACTCTGTGCATTTGGTATAAAGTAGAACTGGGTTTTCCACTAGGCGATAAATTGTTTGAGGCGTATTAGCAACAGTAAACAGCACAATAACAATTATGTCTTTAGAACAGAGTGTTTTAATATTGCAATGTTCTTATTGTGAGTCTTTTTAAGGTCATAAAAATGGATTTACATGCTTGATTACAAACAATTCTTCTGGTACTACAGCTGGGTGCTTCGGGCTGTGGAGACTCCTCCACCCTCTCCCCACACCTGCTGTAGAGATAATACTAACCGCTCAGAGGCATTCCCACCCATCGAAGGAACAAGCAGACCATGCACATGAGTTATGATCCATAAAGCAGAGACCTCAAGTTCTGAGCCTATTTCTGGCACTCCCGCCCCCACATTGCTTATGCATGTGTGAAGTAGTAAATAAGAATAACTGCAGTTTTAGAGTTACAGAGTTGAGCAAAGAGGATATTCTTGATTTTATGCTTTTCCTGTGCCTTTTGATGAATCGCACCTGGTGTCTGTCATTCAACACTTAGGGCACATTTAATAAATAAAATGATTTATTTCTAATGATAAACAGCATTTTGTAGTGCGTTCCTGTGTACACAAGGCTTTCACGTACATTATACAATTTGTGATTTCTTGGTGGTGTTTAGCTAATACAAATCATCGGTTACCTGGGGACCCCTATATATTGCATTATGATAAAGGCACGTTACCTCAGATAACTGGTTTCCAGTTACAAAATTACATATTAGAACTGTAGTGGTCATAAATTTGCTCAATACAAGATTTTTATAAGCTCATAGGGTAGAATTGGAATGTGAAATGAGACTATAGAAATGTTTAAAGTATTTTTATGACTATTACCACATTTTCCCCCCAAAAAGAGTAAAACATGTTGAAATCATTTTTTAAGGATGAAACCCTAATCTAGCATTGTGTAAGGGCACTGGAGGACAATACATAGAGATTATATTAATAGGAGCCCTGGTGGCATAATGACTATGCCTCGGGCTGATAACTGCCAGGTCAGCAGTTTGAAACCAGATGCTCCTCAGGAAGACAGGGAGCTACTCCTGTGAAGAGGTACGGTCTCACACACTCACTTCTATCCTGTCCTCTAGGCTCGCTATAAGTCACCACTGACTTGATGGCAGTGTGTCTCTTCTTCTTGTTACCATAAAAACAGAGTCTGTCTATGTGTCTGCCTGTCTCACTTCCATACTCATACTCATACCATACCCATACCCAAAACATACCTATACCCATACCCATACTATACCATACCCATACCCATACCCATACCATACCATACCATACCCATACCCATACCATACCCATACCCATACCATACCTATACCCATACCATACCTATACCCATACCCATACTATACCATACTCATACCATACCTATACCCCAACCCATACCATACCTATACCCATACCATACCCATACCATACCCATACTCAAACCCATACCTATACCCATACCCATACTCTACCATACTCATTCCATACCCATACTCAAACCCATACCTATACCCATACCCATACTATACCTATACCATACCATACCATACCCATACCATACCCATACTCAAACCCATACCTATACCCATACCCATACCATACCCATACTCAAACCCATACCTATACCCATACCCATACCATACCCATACTCAAACCCATACCATACCTATACCCATACCATACCTATACCCATACCCACAGACAGTCAGCAAGAGCAATGAGTCTGATCGTACTTATTTCAGTTCTCTGTGCTGACCATGAAATTCACATTCAGAACATTCATGTTGAAAACACCTTGCCCAGCACTGAGCTGATGAGACAGGTATGGAAGTTAGCCTCAGTGAATAATTCACAAATTTTCTATGATGCTCTCTAAGTAGGCTCCCTGTGACAGAGATACTGACGGGGCCCATAAAACAGGGGCTTGTTGCAATATTGCACTCTGTAGGTGTATGAGTCTTCTCAGCACCTCCGTGAACCACCTGCGATCATGGCAGAGGAGGGCAACTGCAAAACACATCACATGTAAGTATCAAATGGGGGTGGATATGACCGAAGAATGTTCCATAGGGTTCTGAACAGAGAAGATGGGTTGGATACTAGAAATGGAGGTGAGTTTAGGACCACTTTCCTACACTAATCGGTCCTGGAAGAGCCAACAGTTCATATAGAAGGGCCATCATTTCTGCTTCTCAATGATACTTAAATGAATGGATCGCATATGCATATGAAAATTGCACATTGAGTAAGAAAGACCAAAGACGAATGGATACATTTGAATTGTGGTGCTGGCGAAGAAGATTGAAAGTCCTATGGACTGTTGGAAGAACAAAGATAGGCGTCTTGGAAGAAGTACAGGCAGACTGCTCCTCAGAGGCCGGGAGGCTGGGTTTTGTCTCATGTGCTTTGGCCATGTTTCCAGAGCGAGCAGTTTCTGGAGCAGGCCATCATGCTTGAAGAGTACAGGGGCAATGAGAAATCAGAGGGCCCTCGACAAGATGGATTGACACCATGGCTGCAATGATGCACTCAAACGTAAGAGCAACTGTGAGGCAACGCAGAGCAGGCCCGCTGTCATCGTGTCGCACTTGAGGTCACACTGAGTTGGAATGCAGCCTAGCGCACCAGCAATGGGCTCCTTCTGTGTTCTCCACATGCACAGAGGTAATAAACTATTTTATTGGGAGCTAATTCAGATAGCATACTGCTCCATAGTTCAATCAGCTCCATTCCTCTGCCTTTGCTCTCTGGCTGCTGAGACCCAACACAACACCGAGCGGCTTCCATTCTGAAGCAGGTTTACTCATATCCCAAAAATCTCAGATCCTCTGGAGGGGGAGATTTCTAGACCATTGGTAAAACAGCTCCATCGGATACAATTTACTTCTGTCTACGCCATACTCCTCGTCTGGAAGCTGAAGATGACCTCCTTAGGGATGTTTTTAGGAGATGTAGTTCTCCCAGTGCAGTTCTCAGCATCAGGGCCTCATTGTAGCCTCGACGTGAAGAATTTATCACCTTTCTCTGTCGTTAGAAATACACTCATCTTTTTAATGAAGTGCCTACTATAAACCCACGTGTGACAGAGGGGAAGGAGCTTGCCTCGTTAGGAGGAATGGCCTGGCAAAGGTGATGAAATCCACTGTTTTTAGGTGGTATTTAGGTGGCTGAGGGGCTAAAGGAGGGTGAGGGTGGATTGGGTCTGCCATCATCTCAAGAGCACGGACAGGTGGATATTTAGAGATAAGGCAGCAGAGTGTCATATCCTTTAGTGGAAAAACATTCAGATTTCAACATCTTTTGCCACTCTGCTTTAGTATATATAAAGGAATCTGGAACATCAAATTCAAATGGAAATCTTTGCATCTCAGTGAACACTTGGGCCTATTCTAAGAATATCTCACTTCGTCTCTCACATTAGCCTCCTGCCCTGGTTTAAAGGAGCAGGTCTCCAGCAGACAGTGATTTTAGCAGCACTTCGGGGAGTGAGATGGAGGCACTCAGCAAGGGATTCCAGGGAGGGGGGATTCCTATGTCTGTTTGGATCCCCAGGAACACAGAAACCTACTTACTTCTGACTCTCTGCTAATAAGCAAAGAGAAGAAGGTAGGGCAGTGTTAGGGGAGGATTTCTGTCGATACCAAAGAAAACCTTCTGGGCCCAAGCAGAGTGCCAAGGATTGGAAGTGTAAACAACCTGTTCTTATGAACCCCATCATCAATCATCATCATCATCATCATCATCATCAACTTTGACTTAATTTCTCTTTCTGTAGATTTGATAGACATTGCTGAAGGCTAACTTACATTATTCTCTCTGAATCTCTAACCACGCGATGCTAAAAGAAACAAGCAGCCTTTTTTACATTCCCCTTGTATCACAGCATAATTTATGAAAGGGAATTTCTTTGATTCTTACCAATACCATGAAAATCTTTCCTAAGTCTTTTTTCCCCTTAACAAAGGATAGGGCTTAAATAGTATTAGCGTGAATTTTGGCTTATGGGAAGCTGCTAGTCATGTTAATATATGACTGCCTCTTAGAGGATATACCTTTTCTTTAATAAACATTCACCAGATAGAGGTGATTCACTGCGAGAAGGAAACTCTGAATGCACATACCTGGCCAAGTTTAGGAGCCTTTAACAAAGAAGCAGATGGCCATGAAAAGACCACAAAAAATCCAAACAAACGTGAGAGGTTATTTTCTGAGTAGGAGGCCTGGAATCTCCTGTGAACACAGGCCTGGCAATCTGCTTCCAAGACGTCCCAGCCTCGGGGGGTTGGGGGGGGCGGGGGGCAGGCCCATCAAGGCAAAAAAGGCTACAAGCATCTCCCTCTGACAGTGAGCGCCAGCGGGGAGAGAGAGAAATTTCCATGGTGAGAGCTAGCACCATGAAGTCTAGCTTCTATCCTTCGAAACTGAGAGAATACATTTGTTTGTTAAAGCAAAATAATAGTAATAATAATAAGAAAATACGTCTCAGACTTCAGACTCCCATGGAGCAATTCCACTCTGCATGCACAGGGTTGCCGTGGGTGGAAGCGACTCTACAGTAACTGGCAACAACATTTCTTGAGAATATGTGCTCAATCATGTGTGGGTCTGTGTACAGATAAGGTTTAACAGCAGATTGCCGCTTTTAAGAACCATGAAAAGGGAGACAAAAGGTACAACCAATCTCTGAAGTCACTATTATTAGAGTTTTTGTTTAAAGATGTAGCTGCTATCCATTTACAAAGAAATTGCAAAGTGCCAGTGATTTCCAGTCACCCAGTGAAGCATTCTGTGGGCTGATCCTCTGCACCCTCAAAATGCTCTTCTTCCCTGGGCTCTGACGTAAGAGCTGAGGTCAGGGGACTAGCCACAGTAGTGGAGCTGTGTCCCTGTCACCAAGGCAGAAAACCAAACTCACTGCCCTCAAGTCGATTCTGAGTCATGGCAACACCCGAGGACAGGGTAGAATTGCCCTTGTGGGTTTCCAAGACGGCAAGACGTTAGGGGAATGGAAAGCCTCATCTTTCTCCCATTGAGTGGCTGCTGGTTTCAAACTGCTAACCTTATAGTTAGCAGCCCATCGCATAACCACTATGCCACCATGGCTCCTGAATCCGTGCCATTAGGGCAGGCAATAGGCTTTTGAACTACTTACGAGACTGTGAAAGAGGAAAGACACAGAACGATGACATTACAAAAATTATGGAACATTACGGGCTACTGGTGGTAGTGTGGGTTAAGTGTGTGTGTGTGTGTGCGTGTGTGTGTGTGTGTGTGTGTGATGTTAACCGAAAGGTCCATGGTTTGAACCCACCAACCACTCCACAGGAGAAAATGAAGCAGTTTACTTTCATTCAGATGTACCGTGGGTGTATGGTTGGTTTCCCATCTCCCTGTGAGACTGGTGGAGTCCTTGGGTGGAGCAAATGGCTAATGTGCTCAGCAGCTGACTAACGGCTAGAAGTATGAGCCCTCCCAGATGTGTGTTGGAAGAAATGACTGGCGACTGCCTTCTGACCAGGAGCCACTGAACACTGCATGAAGCACAGCTCCACTGCTGTGACACAGGTGGCTTCACCATAAGTAGGGGTTGACTCAGTTGTGCCTGGCAACTGGTATTGATGAAAGTGAAGGAAAAATAGTGTTTTCCCAAATATTGTGCGGATATTTGGAAAGCTATGCATTGTTTAAATCTGCAGTCCTCTGCTCCATTCTCATCGTCTCCCCTGCCACTGTAAGCTCTTCCACGCAGACATCAGTCAAAGTTTTAAAAGCCACTTCAGGCCTCATGTGTAGAAATTGACATGTTGTGAAATTATTTCTTTTGCTGCATGAATTGCTATACTTGAATTTAGATGACGATGTTGCCGGGTCCAAAATACCCAACAGTCTCTTGAAGGTGCTGCACGTTTAACTTGGTGCCGTAGATTTCTTCCATGTCCACAAAAACGGACTGAATTTAAGTTACTGTGGCATAGAATGAATGCCTTTTGTGAAATTGATGGACTGGAAAGGATTTCAAAAGATATTGCTCATAAAAAGTGGGGAAAGAATCGGGCGAAGATGTGTGCAGGGAGTTGGAAGGATTTGGATGAATAGTCTGAGGATGACAAGGATGACATTTTCTTTGGCCTTCAAGTACTTTAAGAACGACTATTCTGAGAATGGCAATGAGATTTTTCTCCATCCTTGCTAACTTTGAAGACAGGAAATGGTTTTGAGCTGCAGCCTGATGGATTCCGTTTATTTGAAAGTAAGAGTTTGGTGTGGAGAGTCATGGAGAGGGTAAATGAACAAGATGAGCAGAGCAGAACCTGGATGCCAAGTTTGTGCCTAATATTGACACTTACGCTTTAAATCTCACTCTGTCTCTTTTGAAACATTTGGTTAAAAGAAGTTCACCATGGAAACACCGGAGGTCTGAACTT
Source organism: Tenrec ecaudatus (assembly GCF_050624435.1). Classification (NCBI taxonomy): domain Eukaryota; kingdom Metazoa; phylum Chordata; class Mammalia; order Afrosoricida; family Tenrecidae; genus Tenrec; species Tenrec ecaudatus. The sequence goes on from NC_134543.1 coordinate 41,764,270, forward strand.
AGCAGTTAGAAGTACTGCAAATGGCATGTGGAGTTCCTTTACGCTGAAGCAAGAAGCATTAATAGCTGATAGTGGAGCTAATCCACGACAAACAGGGAAAAGGAATCTTGAAGAGAGACAGCGGGCTCTTTTCTCCCAATAACTCTTACTTTGACAAGTACAAAGTGGTCCATTATGAATACATATGAACATGCTCATTGCATCTTTTGCAAGCTTACCAACTGGAAATTGAGATACTTCTGACAAATGAATAGTTGCATTTATAAACAGCATTCATATTCTTAGGAGATTTATGCTTTGGTATACATTAAGGAGATTAACACGTTATTGTTTTTCCTTTTAATTAATCTCATTTGAAGAAAAGAGACATAGACTGCACACTCCTTATGGAAATTAAAGTTTCAATATGCCTCTAGGACGTAGTATTCAAAAACTGGAGATGAAACAGAAATTCTTTGTATAATTAGGAAAACAAATTTTGACTTAGTTAAGTGGATTCATAAATTGGAAGTTTGAAAACAAAACATTTGGGAATTTTTAAATTTGGGAAATAAAATGTTTTCCCCTCTAAGTTTAAAATAAGGCTAACAGCATTTTTGAGAGTATGCACATACTGTTTAGGACACGCAGGTCTTTATTTGAGATAATTTCAATGCAGAAAATTAGGCTGCCTGTGAACACACAGTGGTGACGCCAGAGAAGTTCAGTGATCATGAGTGTGAAACTTGGGTATTAGTCTTTCAATTCCTTCCTTCATTCTTTCGTTCCTTCATTCCTCCCTCCCTCCGCCCCTCCCTCCCTCCCCTCATTCCTTCCTCCCTCCCTCCCTCCCTTCTCTGCTTCCCTCCCCCGCTCACTGACTATTCTGGAGTCCTCATGTGTTGTGGAGTCTATGCCAGACATTAGAATGTAAGAGTAAACTGACAGAAAGAGCCCCGTCTTCATGAAATGTACATTCTTGGTAAAGCCAAGCAATGGGCTGATATTAATAATAATGTAAAGGAGACAGGAATAAGAAGTCCACTTCTGAGGAACTTTCCACTGAAAAGCTTAGGAAGAGCAGTGAAGTACTGTCCAATTCAGTGCCCTACACTCGAGCCCTCAGGTTGGGAGGTACTTCACATATCGTTGAGGAAGAACTGCCTTCTTAACCTAGAGTCAATTTTAATGATGTGTGTGAAGCAAAGCTTTCAGGACCTCCATTTGCTGATGGGCCATGATTCAAAAATGAGAAAAAAAAAAAACCAGTTGAAAACATCCATTAATAATAAGAACATGGAGTGTGTGGATAATTTCATTAATATCACATAAATGAAATTTTGTTGAAGATAATTCATAAAGGGTTGCAGCATTACATAGATAGGGATTAGCCAAAATTCAAGCCAGATTCAGAAGAGGACTTTGAACAAGGGATATTATTGCTGATGATAGATCTTAGGTGGAAACAGAGAATATTAGAAGATGTTTACTTGTGTCTTATTCATTGTGTTTAGGCATTTGACTATGTGAGTCATGACAAAGTAAGATAACATTGTGAAGAATGAGAGTCTAGAAAACTCTAATTGTGCTCATGCAGAACTTGTACATTGATGAAGGGATTTGAATAAAACAAAGGTGTGGTAGGTAGGTTTATTGTGCCATCCTAGCCAATAAGAACATGTGGGATTAATAAAGTTACAGTTTGATTGGAGGGCAAATTGATAAATGGCTCAGCAAGCTCCCCGCCCCCCCGCCCATTTGATCTTTAGTGATCAGAACAATGTATGGCTGCTCTAGTTCTCTGCCTCAACTTGTGATCTACAATAACTGTGGGACAGCCAACCCATGGATGGTGTCGCTAGAGCTTGAGGTTCCTTTGAGACCTGCTTCACCATGCTGCTTGGGTATGAACCTGTGGCTGGCGGATCCTATCTTCTTGCATTGCTTGAGTTCAATATTTCATCTGGCCTGTTTTGCTAAGTTCCTGAGCTGCTGACTGTTGGTGAGCCCCTCTGCTGTTCGCTGCCTGTGGCCAGACTGCCTGCATTGCTCTGGGGAAGACTCAGCTGTCTGCTTCCCTGATCTGGGTCTCAGAGCCTTCATGAGTTGAAGGACTTCCAGAATATTAACTGTTCCATGGAAGTGAGTTGAATTGAGCCCTCTGTACTGCTGTGTGGATGAATTAGCTGTTACATTCCTTTGTGCTGTATATATCTATATGAGATGGATATATTTGTATATATATATACATACATACATATACACACATATGTGTATATATATACACAAAATCATAAGTGTCTTGGTTTTGTTTCTCTAGAGAACTCTGTCTAACACAAAAAGGATATTGCCTGGTTTAAAATAAGGAAAGATATATGCCAATATTGCACCTTTTCATCATACTTATTCAATCTCTATGCTGAGCAAATAATCTGAGAAGGTGGACTATATTAAAAAGAATGCAGCACCAGTAGTAGAGGAATTCTCATGAACAACCTGCAATATCCAGATGACACACTCTTGCTTGCTGTAAGCATATAGGACTTGAAGCACTTGCTGATGAAGATTAAAGACCTTTATTCTTCAGTATGAATTACAACTCAGTATAAAGACAACAAAAAAAAAATCCCACAACTAGCCCCACAGACAATATCACACAAAAGGAGGAACAATTGAAGTTGTTAAGCATTTCCTTTTACTAGGATTCAAAATGTTCATGGAAGCAGCAGGCAAGAAATCATATGATGGGCAGATTTGCTACACAAGACCTCATTAAAGAGTTAAAGAGCAATGATACACGTTGAGGTCTAAGGTGCACCTGATTCATCTGCTTGTGAAAGCTGGACAATGATAAAGGAAGACAAGGGAAGAATTCATGTTATTGATTTATGGTATTGGTGAAAAGTCTTAAATGTATTATGAATTTCCAGAAGAACAAATCTTTCTTGGAAGAAATCCAGCCCGAGGGCTGCTTAGAATCGAGGAGGGTGCAATGCTGTCCGATTTATTTTGCTCAGTTGCAGCAAAGACGGGTCCCCGGAAAAGGGGAGCGTGCTTGGTCAAGGAGAGGGGCAGCAGGAAAGAGGAGAAGCGGATGGACGGGAAGCTGGCAATCACCGGATCTCGCGCACAGCAGCCATGAGAGGGACGAGGGACGAGAGACGAGGCTGCTCCATTCTGCTGTACGGAGCGTCACTGTGGACTCGAACAGACTCGGACGTCACCTCCCAGAAACAGGCGAGGGGAGACAGCAGCGCTGGATGGACCGTGCTCTGGCTGCGCTGTGGGATAGTACGGGCTGCTCACCACCAGGGTGACGGCTCTAATCCATCCGATGCTCCGAGGGCCAGAGATGAAACAGTCTTTCTTCTTCAGTAACAATTTGTAGTCTTAGAAACCCCAAGAAGCAATTCTACAGGGTTGCCCTGAGTTGCGATGGCGACAGTGGCAGAGGGTTTGAGTTTGTGCTTGTATGTGTGTGTTTGATAGTGGTAATGGGCTACTAAAGGCCATTTAAACGGATTGATTTGAATCCCAATTTTGTCCCTTCCTAGCTATGTGATGTTGGCCATGCTATTTCTTTGAGCTCCATTTTTCTCACCTGGGAAATGAGAATACTTACTCGTTAGGGATAGGAGCCCTCATAGCAGACCGGGTTACACAGTCTGCAGAAGTCTCTGGGCTGTACAAAGGGTTAAGAACGCCCCTACTACCTGAAAGTTTGGTGGTTTGAACCCTCTCAGAGGCATGGGGGAGACTGGTCCGGGACTCTGCTTCTCAAAGCTCTATGGAGCAGGTCGACTTTCCATATGGTTGGCCTCATGGGCTTATCATGAGTCAGAATCACCTTGGTGGTAACTACTAACAAAACCGGAAATATTATGAGATCAAACCAGATAGCAAATGTAACAGAGCTTGCCACAAAGTAACTATTCCGCTAAGTACTATTAGCCATTATTTTTATTAGTAAACTGTAGACACTACTGCATAATGACCTGGTACAATTTGTGTCCATCATTATGCCTTCTGCTCACTTCACACTGAACATTGTTTCTGTCTTGATGGTCTGATTTCCCAATTATATGAAAACAGCTGAAGAGACTCCAAATGAAGGCTTAGAGAGAACTGTGTCCAATGCTTATCCTGATAAGTGTGCCTGAATCCCAATTATAAAATTTCTGTTCTTCCCCAAATTTAAATGCTATCCCTTTTAGGAACCAAGCTCTAGCCCACGTGGATTTTGTTTTAAAATTCCAGACTAAAGGAAATGGTATTTTTTGATATGTTTGTTTTTGTTTTATTTTTCATGCTTACTCAAATATTAGGTCAACACATGAAGAAAAACAGGAGGATTTGCTGAGAGGAAACAGATGGTTACTATTCACGTCATATGCCTCGGGCAGGTTAGAGAGCGAAGGATAACAGCATCCAAGACAGATTGCCACCAAAACTACCCCAAAGAGCTCAGGCTCCTTCCAGAATTTTAAGACTCCTTTGCTTCTTCTCCCGAGAGTTGGTGTTCTCTAATTCCCCCAGTTTCCCCTCTGAGGGCTTTCTGGAAGTGGTGTTTGTTTTAGAGGCAGTGGGCTTAGCGAAGAGCAAGTCACGCTCAAGAAGCTTTGCCTGTCATGCCCTTGGCGTTTCTCCCAGCAGCTGGTCTTGGGCACTCTGGTTTTTTGTGCTTAGTTTCTTTCTGCCAACACTTTACAATTCTCTCATCTTTCATCTAGTTCTGAGGCCCTCTGCCCGCCCCGAACAAGCTTGCTCCCAGGACTTCCCGATTCTCAGCCTTGTATATCCTCTTTTTCTAGGGCTTTGTTATATCTCAAGTATGGATAAGATCTTCTATTTGAGAATGTCCTAAGTTCTCATTTTGGAATTTTCCAGAGCTCTAAAGGCTTCTTGCATCTTATATGTTCTCTTCTATTAGAAACTCTAAACATATATATATACATATATACACACATATAGATATGTATAGATATGCTTTTAAATGGCTTTTTACTGATTTATAGTGTAATATGTCATTGTGCCTTTGGGGTTGATTGATAGGCATTCAGAGCATTATTAACATAAAGAAGGGCTTTTCAAAGTTGCTCAACTACATGAGATTGAGCTATATGGACGTGTGATATTGAACTGGCTTTGACATACAACATTGCAGTTTCGGGCATTTATCTATTAGGAAATGGCTAGGGTCCTTGCTGAAACTTTGTGTTCACAGCACATTCTCTTATAAACTCTGATTTAGTAGTCCTAGTCAGGATCCAATAATCCACATTTTAAGCACACATGCTTTCCTTGTGTCTGAGCAAGTTTGAGAAATACAGGTGTATCATTTGTGGTAGAATAAATAGCTAATTACATGTGCTTAAGGCATTTGTATTATTATCTGAGTCTATTTTACTTGATTTAAGCTTTTTAAAAAAATCATTGTATTGGGGACTCTTACAGTTCTCTCTTAAAAATCATTTTATTGGGGGTTCACACAACTCTATCACAATCCATACATACATCAATTGTGCAAAGCACATTTGTACATTTTGGCCCTCAACATTCTCAAAATATTTGATTTCCACTTGGGCTCTTGGAATCAGCTCCTCATTTATTCATTTTCCCCCTCCCTCCCTACTTCCCCCTCCCTCATGGACCCTTGATAATTTATAAATTATTATTATTTTATCATATCTTACACTGCCCAACATCTTCCTTCACCCACTTTACTGTTGTCCATCCCCCAGGGAGGAAATAATATGTACATTCTTGTAATTGGTTCCCCCTTTCTACTGCAACTACCCTCCACCCCCCCCATTATCACCACTCTCACCACTGGTCCTGAGGGGTTCTGTACTTACCTTCCCATACAATGCTGAAGACAAATGGGTGCATAACTAAATGTGGTGAAGAAGGCTGGTGGTGCCCGGCTATCGAGAGATATAGCGTCTGGGGTCTTAAAGGCTTGAAGGTGAACAAGCGGCCATCTAGCCCAGAAGCAACCAAGCCCACATGGAAGAAGCACACCAGCCTGTGTGATCACGAGGGGTTGAAGGGACCAGGTATCAAGCAGCAAAGAACAAAAAATTATATCATCATGAATGAGGGGGAGTGCGGGGTGGGGACCCAATGCCCATCATTAGGTAACTAGACATCCCTTTGCAGAGGGGTAGCAGGGAGGAGACAAGTCACTCAGGGTGCAGAGTAGCATCGATCAAAAAACCAACTTTCCTTTAGTTCTTAAATGCTTCCTCCCCTCCCCTCCTACTATCATAATTCCAATTCTACCTTACAAACCTGGTTAGACCAGAGGATGTACAGTGGTACAGATAGGAACTGGAAACACAGGGAATCCAGGAAAGATTTAAACTTTTAAAACTCATTTCTGTGATGAAGATTATTAAATATCCATTAAAATCTATTTATTCCTTCCGGGGGGCTGAGGGGTAGGGAGGCTTCCCTTGGAGTTGTAGGCAGTCTTAGGTCTAAGTTCTCTCTAATGAAATGCACCCATAAGCATTTTGCATGCCGTACACTCCCATGCCCTCCCTTCTCCATACTGTTCCAACTTCCACTGTTTACATAGAAAGCTCGAGCAGCTCTAGTCTAGTGGATAATCGATACCAAGAAGAAAAAGGTGACCCCTGAATGACTACATGGGGCAGAGCCATCTCACCGACGTGAATGTCTGCCCCTGCCTGTTACATGAGCATGAATGATTTCCAATAGTTGAGCCATTGCATGGTTGAATTTATTTGTTCCAACATACGTAGCCTGACTTAGTTGTGTCATCATCATTACAGAGACCTAACGAAGGTGTGCTGTTGACTTAGCAGTTAGTGGTAGGTGGCGAGCAAGTAAAACAAGCTTGAAAACCAAAGCTTTCGGTGGCAAAATTTGCTAAAGCTAGCAATGGTAAGCACAGCGTCTACTCGGCCTGCAGCACCAGAGGGAAAGCTGGGTAACACCAGCATGTGAAAGTATGCTAACTGGTACTTAGCTGTTCTTAGCAAGGTGTCAGAAGAGAAGAACCAAATTATTGTTGTCAATCTTTAAAAAAACCAACTCATAACTTGGTAGAGCACAGATTTTAAGCGCCTCTTGTTGGAAAAATTGACTGTCTTTGGCTCTCATAAGTAGAAGATATGACTTTAAGACTTCTCTGTTAAAAACAAAAAAATAACTCTATATTTAGGCAATACAATCTAGGGTGTTGTCTTCTCATTGAAGACTACTATTTTATATGGCCTCCAGGTAGCTATTATTAATTTGAGAGAGAAAGACTTTGACTGGTAGAGTAGGTAAGTAAAACATATCGGAGAATTTTGACTAGGAAAGGCAGACGTTAAATTTTGGATGTGGTCACTGGCACATGGTTCTCATGGAAGCCTTGTAAGACTTTGAGGAACTCATACTTCCAAAGAAATCCAGCGTCTGGAACAAAAATGCTTGTAATTGTAAAATAATCCAAAGCCCTCAAAGTTGCACAAACAAGAATTAAAGAGTGAAGGCTGTGCAGGCCCCAATAAAGGCCTATTTTCCAAGGTGCAAGTCAGATAAGCTATAGAGAAAAATGGGCAAGGAATACGAATCCATCGAAGGGCAAAGCCAGGGAGAGTAGGCAACAATAGACAAAGGAATCAGAGTACACACCAGTGCTAATTTAGAAACCTTCCTTCCTCTGGCAGGGCAGGGGCTCTTCCTAAAGACTTCCACCAAGATTATGTGATTGCTATGTGTCACCTGTGTTCCCCTTTTCTGAATGGGGGTGTACATTGTTATTGATCCTGTCCCTGCTCCACCATTGTGTAAAGGGTGTGCATGTATGGATTTTTTGAACAATGAAGAATTACATCTAGAACAATAGAGAAGGCTGTACATCACCTGCAGATGTTGCAAGGACTAGAGGGGATGCTAGATTGTCCCCTCTTTGGGAAAAGTGCTTTCCATTTGGAAAAAGGTATACCAAAATATTTTTTGGCCATAGGATCTGGTCAACACAGAGAGATTACTAGCTTCCATTAAAATCCATTCTTCCCATGGATAAATAAACATGGGTAAAGATGCATCACGGAATATTATGCAACATTAAAAAATAATGGTAAATCTATGAAAGAACTCATAACATGCAGGAACCTTGAGTCATTACACTGGATGAAATTAGTCCATTGTAAAAAGACAAGCTATTAGATAAGACCACTATTATAAAAAGTTAAAGAAATATTTTCACACTAAAATAAATATCATTTGATGGTTAATGTCTGGAGGCAGAGGCAGGCAGGGAAGTCTCAGACTGGAGTGCATCCAAGTATTAAATTCCATGAAGGGAAAGACAATCTAAAGAGAGCGAGAGGTTGGTAAAAAATATTGGAGGCAGGGGAAAACACTGGGAGGTTTGCAAATTTTTATATGCATATTTATCTTTGCTTCAAATATATCCACAAACTTGGTAGAGCAGACAGGGGGCAAAGTTATAGAAATTTCTTTGACAATCACCTTGGAGGAATAAGTTGCTGGGCCTGTGGGAGTAGGTCTGTAGTTTTAGGGACCCCAAGGTCAATTGACATAACATAGTTCACAAAAACAATATTCTACATCCTACTTAGGTAAGTAGTGGCTAAAGTCTTAAAAGTTCAAGATCAGCTCATTAAAGTTCAGCTACTAGTCTTCTATCCATATGGAGGAAAGAAGAATGATGAAATTAAAAAGATTTATAGAAACAATTAGTCCAATGGGCTAATGTATCATGCCTACATTAGCCTGCACCACACCAAGACCAGAAGAACTAGATGGTGCCAGGTTACTACTACCAACTACTCTAAAAAGGATCACATTAAACGGTCCTGGAGAGAGTGAGTGAAAAATGGTGACTTAAATGGAGTTGAGCTTGTGGTCGGGCAGCCTTTGGGATCTTCATTAAGAAGAAATGACTGCAAAAGTCTAATCATTTGACTTTGGAATGTATGAGGTATGAAGGTAGGGAAAGTGGAAGTCATCAAAAATGAAAGGGAACTCATGGCGATTGATATGCTAGGTACTAGTGAGCTGAAATATACCGGCATTGGCCTCTTTGAGTCAGAACATGGTTTACTATGCTGGGATTGACACAATCAAGAGTAAGGACATTACGCTCATAGTCAAAAAGGACAGTTCAAGATCTGTCTTGAAGTTACAGTGCTGTCTGTCGAGGAAATCCAATTAATACAAATATTATTCAAATTTATGCACGAATCACAAAAGCTAGTAATGAAGAAATGGAAGGATTCCACCAATAACCTCAGGCTGAAATTAATCAAACATTCAATTAATATGTATTAATAAAGATTGGCGAATGGAATACAAGAGTTGGAAAGAAAGAGGAAGGAACAGGAATTGGAAAATATAGTCTTGGTGACAGAAATGAAGCTGGATATCACATGATAGAATTTTGCAAGAACAATGACTTGTTCACAGAAAACACCCTTTTTCCAGCAACACAAAAGGTAACTAACTATACACATGGACTTCTCCAGATGGAACACATGGAAATCAAATTGACTATGCCAGTGGATAAATTCAATACTAGCAGCTAAAATCACGCCAGGGGCTGATTGTGGAATAGAACATTAATTGCCCATACGTAAGTTCAGGCTGAAGCTGAAGAAAATGAAAGCAAATCTACAGGAGCCAAAATATGACTTTGAGTCTATCCCACCTGAATTTGGAGACCATCTCAAGAACAGATATGACGTGTTGAATATTAATGACAGAAGACCTGATGAGCGGTGGGAGGACATCAAAATCATCATTCATGAAGAAAGCAAAAGGTCATTTAAATGCCAGGAAAGAAAGAAAAGATCAGCTTGAATATAAGAAGAGACTCTGAGACTTGCTGTTAATTGTAGAGTATCTAAGGCAAATGAAAGAAATGATGAATTCAAAGAGCTGAACAGAATTTTTCAAAGGGCATCTCAAGAAGACAAAGTAAAAAATATAATGAAATGTTCAAAGACCTAGAGTTAGTTAACCAAAAAGGAAGGACATGCCAAGATATTGTAAACAAAAAGAACTCAAGAAAAAATGCAGGCTTTGAGTTGTAATATTGAAATTTCATGTGAGCAAAATATTGAATGATGTAGGAAGCACAAAAGACAATGGAAAGAATACACAGAGTCATTGAACAAAAAGAACTAATTGCTCATTCCACCATCTCAGATGGTAGCATATGAACAAGAACCAATAGACTGAAGGAAGTAGATCAAGCAGCACTGAAGACAGTAGCCAAAAACAAGGCTCCAGGAACTGATGTTTCTCCAGGAGTGTAAATGTTTCCACAAACGGATGAAACACTGGAAGCACTCACTCATCTATGCCAGGAAATTTGGAAGACAGACACTTGGCTAACTGATGGGAAGAGGTTCATATTTGTGCCTGTTCCAAATAAAGGTGACCCCAGAGAATTCTCAAATTATAGGACAATATTATTGATATCGTATACAACTAAAATACGCTGAAGGTCAGCCAACAGTTGCTGCAATATACTGACGGGGAGCTGCCTGAGGTTCAGGCCTGATTCAGAAGAGGATGTGGAACAAAGGACATCTTTGCTGGTGTCAGATGGCTCTTGCCTGAAAGCAGAAAATACCAGAAAGAGGTTTACCTTTGTTTTATTGACCATGCAAAGGCACTAGACTGTTGGGATCCTAACAAACTGTGCATAGCCTTGCCCAGAATGGGACTGAGAACACTTCATGTGCACATGTGGAAGTTGTACATAGCTCTAGCACCAGTTGTAACACAGAACCAGAGCCTACTGCATGGTTTAAATTCAGGAAAGGTGTGTATCAAGGTTGTATTCTTTCACCATACTTATTGAATCTATATTCTGAGAAAATCATCGGAGAATCTGTATTATATGAAGAAGAATGTGTATGAGGATTGGAGGAAGGCTTATTAACACCCGTGATATGTGTATGATACAACCTTACTTGTTGAAATGAGGAGGACTTGAAGCACTTGCCAATGAAGATCAAGGGTAGCAGCCTTCGGTATGGATGACAACTCGCTGTAAAGAAGACCCAAATCCGCACAGCTGGACTGATAGCAAACATCATGATAGGGAGATGAAGCTGATGTTGCCAAGGATTTTGTCTTGCTTGTATCCCCAATCAATGTTCGTGGAAGCAGCAGTCAAGAGATCAAATGGTGTATTTCATTGGGCAAATCTTTTATACCAGACCTCTTTAAAGCGTTGACAAGGAAGGAGGTTGCTTTCAGAACTAAGGTGCATTTAACCCAAGCCAACGGTATTTCAATCGCCTCATATGTAGGTTTAAGTTGGCCATTGAATAAACAAAACCAGGGAAGAATTGATGCATTTGAATGGTGGTGCTGGTGAAGAGTGCTGAAAGTACCATGGAAGGCCCATAGGATGAATGAATCTGTTTTGAAAGAAGTACATGTGGAGTGCTCCTGAGAGGTAAAGATGGTGAGAGGTCATATCATGTTCTTTGGACTTGTTGCCAAGAGACAGCAGTCTCTGGAGGAGGCCAGCAAGCTGGTAAATGGAGGGACAGTGAAAAAGAGGAAGGCCTTCAATGAGATGGACCGACACCGGGACTGCAACAATGGGCTCAAGTATGGGAATAATTGTGAGGATGGTGTCGGATCAAGCAGTGTCTTGTTGTTTTGAGCATAGGGTAGCTATCGGTCAGAACCAACTTGATGGCACCGAACAATAGCAACCCTTATTGCCATAGAGTTGGTTCTGACTCGTAGCAACTCTGGTGGTCATGATATAACTGCCTCTGTGAGTCTGTGGCTCTGTGTTGGAGTAGAAAGCCTCGTCTTTCACCCACAGAGTGGCTGGTGATTTCCAACTGCTGGCCTTGCAGTTAGCAGCCCAACGTGTAACCACTACACCACCAGGGTTTCTCTAATTTACAATAGAAAGTTGACAACAATAAAAATTAATCTTTTGCCCATGTATATCTGGGAACTCCACTCTGCCCCCCACCCTTCCTTTAAGTCAGGTATGGCCTTATGATTAAGTTATTTCCTATGGAGCGTGGCTGGAAATGATCGCTCTTGCCCTCAAGCTCCTTCACATTCTTTCCCATTAGGTTGGTAGGATGCAGACACCTATGAAATTTTAGGAGATGTCAGGGTCACATGATAAAAGAAACCTGGGCCCACAAATGATGACATTAAGGACATCAACCCACTGCCTTAAATCCATACCCAAGAGCATAACATGAGTGAGGTAGTTAGTTCATTGTGTCAACCTGGCTGATAAACACATGTGGGGTTAACTGAGGGGCGGAGGGATAAATGGCTCAGTGAGCCTTGCCTTTCTAGTTCTCGGGTCTCTTGCTTTCTGATGGTCGGACCAGGATGCAGCTGCCTTAGCCAGTTCCCTGCTTTAGCTGGCAACGCTCACTTCCTGCAAAACATCCCTGAGAAGAAGCCACATGGACCTACCCCGATGCAGCCCTGGGTGCTGGAGCACCGGTGTAGAGACCCCTGCTGGTTCTGAGATGCTTATACATTCACTGATTTGGCTTTCCTCCTGCAGTCAGCATCATCACGTCTGTTTTGTGAGATGGAGGTGGACTTTGTGGATTGGTGTTGGACCTATGGGTTAATGTTGGACTGGTAGGCTTGGGCAGCACTGGGTTATCTTGATGCATACTTAAGATTTATATAAAACCTTCTCTCTTTTTAAAAACTCTCTCTTATACATGAGTTTCTGTGGATTTGTTTCTCTAAAGCACCCAGACTAACACAATGAGCAAAGATATCTTAATTCCTAACGTGGTTGAATCTATTTGTTATGCTTAGTACATCCTAACTTATATACCGTTATTATTTTTTTCAGTATACTCAGGTATAGACATATGAACTGCTTGTATTGTTTGTCCACTGTTCTCCATTGAGAGCTATTTGACCTTGGATAAATTGATTAACATTTGTACCTTGATCTTTACGTCAGTAAAATTGAGAAAATGATACTTTAGGATTACAGTGAGGAGACAATTAGTAATAAAAGAAAAATGCTTCAGGTATGCCAGGAGCAGGCTGCTATTGAGTTGTCAGTGAGCTGGCTCCAGCGGATAGTGACCCATCTATGACGGAGCCCGGGTCTTGAAGCAGTTCAAACCAGTGCAGTCACAGAGGACTCAGCGAAATTGGCGCAGACGGAAATTTATGGTACCTGGTTGTGTCAGAACAGTAACAGGAATGGGAAACCTTATAGGTCAAAGTTTTGGCATGGAAGACTTGGAAGTGTTGTTGTGAGCACTCTCAAGTCTGATGTGGAAAACTGGATAATTGCCAGAACTGTGGAACATGACACACATTCAGAGCAGCATGGGTGGAGAGCACCTTTAAGCTCAGCACTATGGGTTTTGCTTCTGTCTGACAGGAGATTTGGTTACTCTATAACACAGTGGTTCTCAACTTTCCAAATACCACCACCCTTTAACAATTCCTCATGTTGTGGTGACCCCCCCCCCTAAACATCAAGTTATTTTTGTTGCTACTTCATCACTGTACTTTGCTACTGTTATGAATCAGGTGGCCCTTGTGAAAGGGTCATTCAGTTCCCAAAGGGGTCTCGACCCACAGGTTGAGAACCGCTGCACAAATGTTGCCCTTGGTTTTTAAAGAGGAATATTTCATTTCTATCAGTGCATTAGCTTATGATTTTACCCATTCCGGTTATTGTTCTGGTACAATCACATTTTACAAATGTGGCCCCTTTCTGGTTTCCTTCAGCAGCCAGGATTGAACGGGATAGAATGAGTCTGAAGTTCTGAACAGAACAAAATGGTGCCACGCTTTGGGCTCTGTCTGCATGGTCCTTGCTGTGATTGCGCACCATGTTTTGGCACTGACCTTCTATTTGACCAACCATAAGATCCTTTCCTAGCAATTGTTCTTTTCCAAGGACATGCCGGAAACAAGCAGGCCAAAGTCTCTCCATCCTCACTGCTAAGGAGCATTCTGGTCAGATGGCTTTCTTCTAAGATCGATTTGTTTGTTCTTCTGTCAGTCCAGGGTACATTCAATATTCCTCCCCAACACCGCAGTTTGAAACATGGCAATCGTCATACAAATGCATAGTAATTGCCATTAGCACATATTCTACTGCATTGCAGTTTCATAATGAAGACCACCGCATTGCTTGTGGAGTCACACAGGACCATAAGGAAATTCATACTGAGATTGAGAATAAAGAATAGCACAGGTAATAAAGTGTATTATAGAACTAAGAAGATTAAAAAAATCTCTGCGTGGATGCAAATGAATGAATCAGGTATGTGTTTCATGCCATTTGAAAACATCCGAAAGTTGGTAGACTCCAGTCTTTGGGACTAGTCAATGCCAGGCCACTCTGTAGCTAAGGGTTAGTCTCTATTGGATTGAAGATGTGGTATTTCTTGGGCTACGTTGTATAAGGAAATTAACTGTATGAATGAACTGTATGCTGACTAGCCCACGAGACTAGATTTTTGTTTATGGAAAAGAAAACTTTCAGTCAAATCCTGTATCTCTGTAGAAAGGGTCAAGCCTCCATAGATTCTTGTAGCCTTTGTGTCCAGGGTTGATGAGAGACACAGCATCTGTTTAATTTCTTATCCTTCATTGAGAGACATTATGATTGTTGCCCACCTCTTGGTCCCTCTGTAGAATGGGCAATTACATCCAAATACAGAGATGTTCAATTTTTAATTACATGTTTAATTTTAATGAGTCATCTCTGGACCAAAATTTTCTATATACCCCCTAAACAGAGCAGAATTTTGTCAGAATAACTCTGATCAATGTTATCCCAGAAATGAAATAATATTAACCAGAATCCCAAATTCAATAGACTGTAAGTTAATAAAATTTATGAAATCCTTTTGGCTGGGGCAATGAAAGGAACCAAGCTGTGTGGTACTAAAGTTTTTCTCACCGCGAGTTTGACTACTGAGGGCTGAATTGGCCACAATCCTTGGCTTGTCAGCTAACGTTGGAGTGCAGGAAGGTCAGAGTCTACAGAAACAGTTTCCCCCCAGTGGCATTTCTTGTGCTCTCTGGCAAGCACAATTCACCAAAGCAAAGTCACTGCCATCCAGTGGATTCTGACTAAAAGCAACCCTCTAGTAGGCAAGAGATCTAACTACAAATTTACCCATTGAATTGGATAAATCTTCTGTACTAAACTTTTTAAAGTGTGGAAAAGCCAGGATGTTGCCGTAAGGACGAAGGTGCACCTGGCCCAGACACGCCATTTTCAGTCGCCTCACATGCACGTGCAAGTTGGACGAGTGAAGGGATATTGATTCATTTGAATTAGGGCACTGGCGAGAAATATTGAAAGTACCACATTCTGCCAAAAAACCAAAAAGGCTGTCTTGGAAGCAGACAGATGCTCCTCAGAGGCACTGATGGTGAGACTTCATCTTATGTCCTTTGGCCATGTTGTCAGGAGAGAGCAGTCCCCGAAGAAGGACAGCATGCATGGTAAAGTCATAGGCCAGAGAAAAAGAGGACGACTTTTGACAAGATGAATGGACACACATGGCTGCACCCACGGGCTCAGACCTGAGAACAGTGTGGGATGATGCAGGACAGGGCGGTGCTTGGTTCCAGTGTACATCAGGGGAGTAGGTGTCTATAAAACTTTTCTTGAGGGAGGGGGGAAAAAAAGAGGACCTGATGCAAGGGGCTTAAGTGGAGAGCAAATGCCTTGAGAATGATTGGGGCAGGGAATGTATGGATGTGCTTTATACAATTGATGTATGTATATGTATGGATTGTGGTAAGAGTTGTATGAGTCCCTAATAAAATGTAAAAGAAGAAAAGAGAAAAAAATGATTAGGGCAAAGACTGTACGGATGTGCTTTATACAATTGATGTATGTATATGTATGAACTGTGAAAAGAATTGTATGAGCCCCAATAAATTGTTAAAATAAAAAAAAACTTTTCTTAATTATTAACAAATCATTTTATTAGAGGCTCTTACAGCTCTTATGAAAACCCATACATCAATTGGATCAAGCACATTTGTGCATACGTTGTACAAATCATCATCATTTTCAAAACATTTTCTTTCTACTTGAGCCCTTGGTATCAGCTCCTCTTTTCCCCCTCCCTCCCCCATGCTCCCACACTCATGGGCCTCTGATGAATTATAATTATTATTATTTTCATATCTTACACCGTCCACTATCTCCCTTTGCCCATGTTTCTGTTGTTCATTCCCCTGGGGTGTGTTATACCTTGATCATTGTAGTAGGTAGGTTCCCTTTTTCTCCCCACTTCACCCCCCACTTTCCCTACATTCATGGTATTGCTGCTCTCATTAGTGTTTCCGACGGGGTTATCTTTCCAGGATTCCATGTGTCAAGAGCTCTTATCTGTACCAGTGTACATGCTGTGGTCGAGCTGGATTTGTCAGGTATAACTGGGGTCATGATGTGGGGGGGGGCATTAAAGAACTAGAGGAATGTTGTGTGTTTCATCGGTGCTATGCTGCACACTGTCTGACTTGTTTCTTCCCTGTGATTCCTTAGTGAAGGAATGTCCAATTGTCCATAGATGGGTTTTGGGTCACCTCTCTGACCCCCCATCATTTTCATTAATATATTTGTTTGTTTTGGGTCTTTTGATGCCTGATACCTGATACCATTGACCTCATGATGACACAGGCTGGTGTACTTCTTCCATGTGGGCTTGTTGCTTCTCTGCTGGATGGCCACTTGTTTACCTTCACCTTTTAAGACTCCAGACACTATTTCTTTTGATAGCTGGGCACCATCAGCTTTCTTCACTACATCTGCTTATGCACCCATTTTGACTTCAGCAATTGTGTGGGGAAGGTGAGCATCACAGAATGCCATATTATTAGAACAAAGTGTTTTTGCTTTGAGGGAGTACTTGAGTAGAGACTCAATGCCTGTCTGCTACCTTAATACTTAATATTTAAATATCTGTACATAGACCTATATCCCTATTAATATATGTATATATTTACATATGTGCATGCCTATATTTTTACCTTTATAAATGTCTTTTGCCACCTAGTTCTTTGCCCTATTTCTTTTTGCTTTCCTCCTGTCCCACTATCATGTTCAACCTTCATTAGACTCTCAGAATTTTTCTTGAATATATTGCACTTGATCAAACCCCACCAGGCATTCTACACCCTCTTCGCCATTGATTTTAGATCTCTTATTGTTCCCTTGTCCCTGGGTTTGTTGGCTCCCTCCTCCCTTTCTCCCACTTCCTCCTTTCTCATGTTTTTTTAAAAAATTAATTAATTTATTTATTTTAACAATTTATTGGGGCTGATACAATTCTTTTCACAGTTCATACATATACATACATCAATTGTATAAAGCACATCTGTACAGTCTTTGCCCTAATCATTTTTTTTCTCTTTTCTTCTTTTACATTTTATTAGGGATTCATACAACTCTTACCACAATCCATACATATACATACATCAATTGTATAAAGCACATCCATACATTCCCTGCCCCAATCATTCTCAAGGTATTTGCTCTCCACTTAAGCCCCTCCTTTCTCATGTTTGCTTGGAGCTCTAGACTGCTTATTTTCTCTTCGGTATTGGTTATCTTGCCTATGTTATATGGATAGACATGAGAAAAATAAGAAAGAAGAAAACAAACGAACAAAAAACCTATAAATAGTTTCAGGTGTCTGCTGACCCTTCTGGTTAACTTTTTAAGTATTGTTGCATTTAGAAGGAAATGAGCGATTCAGTTGGTCCATCTTCTTCTCCTCTTTCACAATCTTCATTTCTTCATTTATATTCAAGATGACTTGTCCCATAGTTCCATGACAGTTGTTTTAGCTTTTATTTTAACTTGCAAAAATGTATCTCTCATCCACTTGCTAGAGACTCTCAGGTGTCTTCAGAAAGAATAAAAGAGAGATACCTGAGTAAATAATCCCAATGTCAAAAAGTGTGTTGCAGTCCTCTATAGACCTGGAACTTTGTTTTTATTCACTCTTGCTGTCTTCTTCCTCCCCCTGAAGATTGGATATACTACTTTATTTTGTCTGTCTTTAAGATTGTTATTGAGTCTACCTTATATCTATCACCATTTAATTTGTTTTTTAAAAAAAAGTTAGAACAGCTTTTGGCTATCTGTAAAAATGATTTTAGTTTATACTTCACTTAGCTGCTGGAGTAACTAGATTCCAGTCCCACCTTCCACAAATTGTGATGATTTCCTATATAGGCAGCCTGGTTTTGCAAATAATGTCAAAGTGAATTTCCAAACTATGTTAGAAAGAGCCAACAATTAAATCAATTTGAATCCAGAATATGATAGACAATAGCAGGCACATCATACACAAGTTTCAAGTCAAAGATCTTATTTTACATGTACATTCTCAGAAACATACAAGCCATAAAACAATCTAATTAGTCAAAAATGACATCTCATTAAACTAAAAACAAAGTCATATCTCTGTGTCACATGTCATATTAAATATTTATTACTAAGGTTTTTATTTTAACCAGTGAAAGATCTGCTACTCAAAGCCAAAGATAAGTCAAGATAGGGTATGATAAGAAACATGTTCCATGATGCATACCTTCCCGACACAATCGCTGAAGACGAATGGGTGCATAAGCAAATGTGATGAAGAAAGCTGATGGTGCCCAGTTATCAAAGATATAGCATCTGGTATCTTAAAGGTTTGCTGGAAAATAAGCAGCCATCTAGCTCAGAAGCACCAAAGCCCACATGGAAGAAGCACACCAGCCTGTGTGACCAAGAGGTGTAGAAGGAACCAGGTATCAGACATCAAAGAACAAAACCATCATATCAGTGGGTACCTACCTGCCCAATATGATCACTGAAGACAAATGTGTGCATAAGCAAATGTGGTGAAGAACGCTGATGGTGCCTGGCTATCAAAATATATAGCATCTGGGGTCTTAAAGGCTTGAAGACAAACAAGCAGCCATGTAGTTCAGAAGCACCAAAGCCCACATGGAAGAAGCACACCAGCCTGGGTGACCATGAGGCGTTGAAGGGATCAGGTATCGGGAATCAAAGAACAAAAAAATCATATTGTTGTAAATGAGGGTGAGTGCAGAGTGGAGACCCAAAACCCATCTGTAGGCAACTGGATACCTCCTTACTGAAGGGTCATAGTGGGGACGCGAGCCAGTCAGGTTGCAGGGTAGCAACGATGAAACATGCAACTTTCCTCTAGTTCTTAAATGCTTCTTCCCCCTAGTATCAAGATCCCAATTCTACTTTAAAAATCTGGCTAGACCAGAGGAGGTACATTGGTACAGATAGGAACTGGAAATACAGGGAATCCAGGACAGATGACCACTTCAGAACCAGTGGTGAGTGTGGTGATACCGGGAGGGTGGAGGGAAGGTGGGGAAGAAAGTGGGAACCGATTATAAGGATCTACATATAACCTCCTCCCTGGGGGATGGACAACAGAAAAGTGGGTGAAGGGAGAAGTCGGACAGTGTAAGATATGACAAAATAATAATAATTTATAAGTTATCAAGGATTCATGAGGGAGGGGGAAAATGAGGAGCTGATACCAAGGGCTCAAGTAGAAAGCAAATATTTTGAGAATGATGATGGCAACAAATGTACAAATGTGTTTGACACAATGGATGTATGTATGGATTGTGATAAAAATTGTTACAAGCCCCCAATAAAAAGATTTAAGAAAAACCAACAAGAAATGTGATTGTTCCATGGTAAGTTGCCAAAGGTCAACAAGTCATTGGGGCAATCGCAGTCATTCATGGAAGGGTGTAGAAATCTGGGCCTCGAGATGTGTTTAAAGTTACACTTGTAAATGACGCGAGTGACTTTTTCTCCTTATACCCCAACTGTCTGCTCTTTAGTCCTAGCCCTCAGACTGATCATTAAAACATTTTAAAATTCAGTTTTAATTGACTAGCTATTGAGAGACCATTATAGACCAGACTGTGTTTTAGAAGCTGGCTATTGGATAATGCATAGGTTGATGTCTTTGACCTCAAGGAGTTTATGTTTCAGTGTTTATATAATTAATTATCTAGATGAACACATATATTATGCCTAGGCTGTTAAAATACTGGGAAGAGAAGTACAGAAGAATAGCAAATAACTCTGTATGTGTAACATAATATTGCTAATTCAAGGTCTATCTGAGGAGGATACGGAGAATGAGTATCAAGCAATCAACCAGAGGATGTGAATCAATGGAGACTAGAAAAGAGCGAAGAGCTGAACACTGAAGAATGCCCACATTTAGCGGCTGGGGGAAGATTGCGGAGGCAGCAAGGGAGGTGGAGAAAAGATTGTTAAGGTGGGGAAATATGGTACCCCAGGGGGCCAGAGAAGAAAGTGACCAACCACAAAACAAGGCTGAAATAAAAAGGTCAATGAAGAGACCAACGGAGAAGACTGAGAAGTGACCATTGGATTTGACACGACAAAGCTCCTTCCCTTAAGGAGCTCGCTGCTGCTGATGGTTGGGAAAAAAGGGAAACATACATTTTCATACAATGATGAAAGCTGAGTTTCAGAGATGCAAACACAAACTTGGGTCTAAACTTACTGTCGTGAGCACTATGCTGTACCTCCAACTATCCTATCACATTGCTGCTTTTCTGCAATGGACACCTATTAATAAACATCTTCAGGGGATCGATTCTCTGTGAGCCGAATGGAAAACTTCTAAAGACTCAGTTTCAGGTTGTCATTTTTAGAAGGAGCCAGTAGGCCCCAGAGATGAGGTAGTGTGTCCAATGGAGAGGAGGGTACTTAGTTATTTTGTATTGATTGTAGATTTTCATATGACTGTGTAAGGACTCGCATTCAACCACCTGCTGGGTGGGAGGGATGAAAGAAGTTAGAGATTCTGTGATGGAGAATATCCTTTTGCTCACAGAAACGATCACTTCATCACAGTCTTAGGTCGGTGGGCCTCCCGTCTTCAATCTCCCCTTCACTGGGATCACATGCGGTGTTTGTGCTTTAAAGAGGTGCCAGAACCAAGGGCTCAAGTAGAAAGAAACTGTTTTGAGATTGATGATTGCAACAAATGTACAATGTGCTTGACACGAGCTCCCTATAAAATGACTTAAAGAAAAGGCGCAGATGTAAATCAAAGCAACAATATTGAGGAATGCCTACTATGTGCAGGCAGTGACAACTGTGATCAAGTCAACTCAAATTCACCACAAACCCCTATGTATCAGAGCAACACCATGCTTCAAAAGGTTTTTAATGAATGATATATTAGATGTAGATTATCAACATTTTCTTATGAGGCACCTCTGGGTAGACTCTACTGAGCCTCTTGGCTAGATGCTAAGCTTATTAACTGTTTGTTACATCCATGCAAAATGTCTATGATTCAATCTACACCCATTTCCCTCTCCCAACCCTCCCCCCCACCCCCACCCCCAAAACCCAAAGTCAAAACAACAAACAAAACTTACTGACAATCAAGTCTATTCTGACTCATAATGACCTTCTTGGACAAAGTTGAATTGTTCCCTAGGGTTTCCCAGGCTTTGAATCTTTCCTGGAGCAGAAAGCATCATCTGTCTTTCAATGTGGGTGGTGAGTTCAAACTGCCAACTTTGTGGCAAGCAGCCCGACTCATAACCCACTATGCAAAGCAGCCAACCCTTCAAGATGTTTTGATGTTCAAGCAACAGCGAGTATGTACATAATTGAAATAAAAAATAAATTGGTCTAATGGGAATATAACTTTTGTTCTAAATTTATTTACTTTCAAATATATTTTTCTTTCTTTCTTTGGTTTTTAATAAGTTGCCTTTATCTGTAAAGATGGTTTCCTCTGTTTCTTCTCAACACATGCTCTGCAACTGGTTGTCCCAACTGGTAGAGATTCGGAAACAGTTTTCATAATCCGTTGAAGCCTCTTCTTGGAACAGATTAAGGTTCCCACTTTCATTAAGGGTTTATGAAATGAGGTGTACCTGCTACATTTCTCATTGGCGACAGGAAGCTGGTCTAATGTAAATGATCTGTGCTAAAATGTTTTTAAGTTAAGAATTGGAGTAAGTTCCTTAATGCATATGTGATTCACTAATTAAAAAAATCATTTTATTGGGGATTTGTACAACTCTTATCACCATCCATCCATCCATCCATTGTGTCGAGCACATTTGTACACTTGTTGCCATCATTAGTCTCAAAACATTTGCTTTCTACTTAAGTCCTTGGTGTCAGCTCCTCATTTCCCCCTCCTTCCTGCTCCCCTCCCTATGAACCCTTGATAATTTGTAAATTATTATTCTTTTGTCATGTCTTACACTGACCGATGTCTCCCTTCACCCACTTTTCTGTTGTCTGTCCCTCTGGGAAGGGGTTATATGTAGTTTGGGATCGATTTTCCTTTTCTTAATTCACTTATTTTATAATTAGTCCCGCCCCCCTCAAAATCAAAGTCTACTTGTTCTTTTCTCTATGCTGTTCTCATTAAAATATCCTTCTGTGAGAATGGCCATCATATTTTCAGAAAATCTTAAAGTAGTCAGCGTTTAAATTTGCTCAGAACTTCTGAAAATACAGAGAAAACCTGCTGGGAAATGGATATTATTCTCAGTGCAGGGTTCCCCCTGCTCTATAGGAGCATTATAAATCATGCAAATGCCAGTGGAGGAGGGGATTCTGTTGCTTGTTTAGCTCTGGAAAAGAAGTTACTTCCTATCTAAAGAGGATTTCAAATAGCCACATAGCAAACCAAGCACTCACAGGTTTCCTGTGGGCCCTTTGCCCTTGGCTAAAGCTGATTCAAAGCCAAAGCAAAGGAAGAGAAAATGTCCTCGTCAAAAGTCTCAAACTTCAGATAATTCACCGCGCCGATCACTCTGTTCAAAAAGCGGGAACCCCTTTTCGGCTAGTGCATGCTTGAAGAGTTTCCTTAGCTGGTCTTTGAGGAACTTAATCAGATTTGTTTGGGGAGTTAGGAGGAAAAGTAAGACTCCAAACAGACTGGCCCAGAGAGTGCTAGCGGGCTGACAAGTCAATCTCCCCAGTTCAGGAGGCTCAAAAATACAAGTCAGCAGAAAAGAATTAAGTGGGGACTACTGTATCTTAAGTATCATGTTTTGAAATATTTTATGCCTAATTTTGCCTTTTAGGGACATGCTTTGAAAAGATCCAGTTATGGTTGTTATATTTTATCTGTACTTTTTTTTAAATGCACAGATTAAAAGTGTGTGCTTAATTCAAGATTCAAATGGACAGAGGCCTAAAACCTTTTAATTCCCCCCAACCCATCCCCTACTCTCGCCGCCAAACTACAACGCCAGGAAAATGAAAACACTGGATTTACGGCCTCGGTTGTTCTGGGAAAAGGACTGTTCTGATATTTATGACATTTGGTCTTTTCATTTCTGAGTGGCCTGCGGGTGAAGATAGGGAAAGTGGCGAGCCTACTTCTTTCATTTGTTGTGTGTCTAGGAAGTTTTTTTTCTTCCTTTTTGAAGAATTACCCCTCGTTTAAAAAATGTTCACGATAATGATAATAAAGCAATAAAAGGGTAAATGTGGCGCACGTTGAACTAAACTCTCAGAAATCGCTAGGCGTTCTCACATTGACTTCAGGGTGGTGGCCGTGGGGAGTTGCACAACCAGATGCAGAAAGTGTTCTTCTAACCATCCCAGCAAACTCCTGGGCTGTACGTGATGCCCAGGTACCTGGCCGTGCCAGGCCGGCTGCGGGTCACCAGGCCCCCCTGCAGGGGTCACCCAGGTGCGCGCAGGAGCCCCACCTTCCCTTACCTGCGTAGTGGTCAAACACCGTGGGCACGTATTCCTCGGGGAAGGCGTCGTTGGCGTAGCTCATCAGCAGGCAGGTTTTCCCCACGGCGCCGTCACCCACCACGACACACTTCAGCATCTTCTTCTCGTCGCCGCCGCCGCAGGCGCAGCTGCGCTCCTGTCCCTCCTGGCCGTTCATGCCCGCGGCTCCAGCGGCCGAGCCTCCCGCCGCCGCGGCGCGCAGGGCGCCCGGAGCCCGGCTGGCTGGACTTCACGCGGCCGTCCCTGGGCGGCTGGGGCTCCGCGGGCCCCGGCCCAGGCGGCTTGGGGGTGGCCTCCGGCTCACCATCCTGGTCCAGACGGTCACACGCACTCCAGGGGAAGGAGGGCAAGAGCCGGCCCCTTGGCCTTCCCTGGGAGTTAAGCAACCCTCCTTTCCATGGACTTCTAGGGACGTCTGGGCGGTCTGGCAATGCCGGCGGCACCGGGTTGGAGTTTTGCTAAATCGTCCCCATTTCCCACTGCACATCTAACATGGAGGAAAGCCGGGCTGTGTGAGGGAGTGCTCCCCTGGCCTGGCTTCCTCCGGCCCGGCCCGCCGAGTGTCAGGAAATCATGGGTTTCCTGCCTCATTCCATATTAGGATCCGTGGGCTGGGAAGGCTGCAACAATGGGAGCTGTGTGCGCGCGTCTGTCCTGCCGGGGAACGGTGCCAGCACATGGAGTGGGAAGCCCGAGGGTCCCACTGCGGGCTCAGCCCTCTGCCGTCCCGTGGCGTCGCTGCTGTGGGCCGGAGCCTGGGGCTGGCTGGGAACGAGCTGACCGCAGGAGGACACTGGGGACGCCCGTGGGCCACAGCCGCCGCCCCCGAGGGCATGGTTTCAGGGAGCCCGGGCGAGCCACACCAGCAGTTACAGGATAACACATGACATCACCCCTGCCTGAGTCACCAGTTAGAAGCGGTGCACATTGAGAACGGACACGTCCTCGCATACTTGAGCAAGAAACCTGCACAGGCGCGGCCCTGCCTCCAAGAAGGTCCATCGCCCTTCAGAGTGCCGTGGCTTTGAGAGGGACACGGGCTTGGGGTAGGTGTTCCGTAGGCTGCCCTTAACCGTGTGCGGTGGACACACGCACTTTTCTGATTGTAGCCAAGGCGGCACCGTCTTATTGGTCAACAAACATACAGGTGCTTGGCGCACACGCTAACGCTCGTGGAGAGGAAAGCGGGTCGGCGGCTTTGGGGGAAGAGGCAGGACTCAGGCTGGTCCTGCCCCTGCAAGTTTCACCCTGTGATTTCGGTTTCTTCCCTTGGGGCGGCCTGGTTCTCTGTAGTGACAAAGGGGTTGTTGGCAGCTAATTTATTTGTCCACTGGGTCACTCAAAGTGAAGACCCTTTGAAGCTCGACATTTGATTAATGTACTTGGACTTACGAAAAGAAGTCCAACTCTGTAAGTGATTTTGACAAATGGGCCAAGTATTTTTTTGGATGGGAAAACGCTGTTTTTCTTGGACATTTTTGAACTTGAGTTTTAAAAATTCAAATAATCCAATTGCTTTGAGAAAGGGCTTTATTATTTTTGGGGTGTGTGTGTGATGTTTTCTTTTCTCTTCTCTTTTTTTAAATGGGAGATAATTCTTTAATAAGTGGCTATCGACTCCAATTCTACTTTACAAATCCGGCTAATAAGTGGCTATTGACTCCAATTCTACTTTACAAATCTGGCTACACCAGAGCATGTACATGGGTACAGATAAGAGCTGGAAACACAGGGACAGATAAACCCCTCAGGACCAATAATGAGAGTAGCGATACCAGGAGGGTAAGGGGGAGGTGGGGGGAGCAAGGGGGAACTGAACACAAGGATCTACATATAACCCCCACCCAGGGGGATGCACAATAGAAAAGTGGGTGAAGGGAGACATTGGTCAGTGTAAAACATGAAAAAAATTATAAATGATCAAGGGTTCATGAGGAAAAGAGGGTGGGGGAGGGAGAGGAAAAACGAGGAGCTGATAACAAGGCCTCAAGTAGAAAGATGTTTTGAAAACAATGACAACATATGGACAAATGGATAGTGATAAGAGCTTCAGAGCCCCCAATAAAATGATTTAAAGATAAAAGTGGCTATCAATAAAAATATGTAAAACTTGTTATCAAGTTGATTCTGATTCAGGGAGCCCCACGTATTTCAGACTATACGTGTGTTCCATCGGTTTGCATGGTGATACTTTTATGGGTGTAGATCACCAGACCTTTCTTGTACACTGCCAGGTAGATTTGAACCATGGATCTTCTGGCTAATAAGTCAAGTGCAAACCATTAGTGGTGCTCAGGGAGCCTCGTCGTATAGACAGACAGATAGCCATATCCAATATATCACCACTGTGTAATAGATATAGCCCCGCATTTCTTGTTTTTATTATAGGAACATTTACCATCTTATTTAGTGTCCTGATATATTTTTATTCTCTAACATGCTGGTGTTGCAGTCACCTTGTGATACATAAGGTTAACAACCAAGTGGCTAAGTCCCATGATTTGCAGTAACACATCTATCTCTTGTTTACACTGTCTCACTACTGTGTGGTGTTAGCATCAAGCTGGGTGGATGAGGCAACCACACGGAGAACTCTGGGCCAGAGGCAGACATGAAAGAGGTGAAGTAGCACCGGCCCTTGCCCTTTCTGCGGGAAGTAACCCTTGGTTCCTCCTCATTGGCCAGAGCAAGTCGCATGCCTGTGCTTGACGTAGGATCTTACCTGTGTCAAGAGGAGAGAACCGGCGACGCAGTGAACAGCCTTCATGACTACCAGAGATGACTTAACCGAGGCCCGGCTTCCATTGTGCAGGTCGAACCGTTTATGTTTGCTGCCACTCGGAGGCATCCGAAGGTCCCGATGACCGCATGTGACGTGGATATATTTATTTTCATTCACACTATCCGGCATGTCTGGAATATGTAAGAATAAAATTGTAACCTGACAACGTTTTGGTTTCTTTTTTTTTTTTTTAATGGGCTGAGTGTGAAGGGGGCAGCAAAAAGAAATCCATACCAGTAAAGGCATGATTGACAGGCCATGTGAAGAGTCCAACCCTAAAGAAGAACATGATCACTTTGAGCATAAAGTGATCACATAAACTTGGTAGAACTTTGAAGGCCTTCTCTGACTTTGACCTTGCTCCTGGAATCAGGCAGCCTATAGGACATGGCACTCCATTTAAATATAGCCCAATCTTCATGAGGGAGGGGAGTGGGGTGGGAGGGGAAAAATGAGGAGCTGATGCCAGGGGCTTACGTGGAGAGCAAATGTTTTGAGAATGATGAAGGTTATGAATGCATAAAGGATTGTGATAAGAGTTGCATGGGCCCCCAATAAAATGATAAAAAACCATAAAAAAAAAACCCAAAGAAAATGTTCAAAAATTTGGAAAAAAATAGCCCAATCAACTAAGACCTTGTATTCCTTCACTGCACCTGGACCCCAGCTCGCCCAGTGATTGGCTTAGGAGGAAAAAAAACCCTGGGAAATCGGTCTGAGGTGCAACCTTGTCATATCTGTGCACAATCTAGCCCTTGCACTATCAGTCCATATGTATTTGACTCCATGGCCAGATTGCTATGTGGAGTGGAAACTAAGCGAATTGAATGTACACACAAATAAAATTACATTGCCAAACATATGTTCCATTTTTGACAACAATTTAGAAAGCATCTAATTATGGGTCCTCTAACTCAATTGATATATTGGCCAGATTGGATTATATGCAAAGATGGGTTGAGAATGCTGTCCATGTATCTCAAAATAAACATGTACTATTTTTGTTTGCTGCCCCCTAAATCTAATATTTGTGGGGAAACACTTATGGGACTCACCAGCAAAAATGGTAAAATAGTTTTAAAATGTTCACATGACCACGGTTGTCTGGTTAACCCTGCAGTTTGTATTTTCCATGTGAGAATAAGCCTTTTTAAATGTGAAAAGATTAACCTGGAATCTTGAAAATTGTTGTTTTTGCTGGATATCGCTGAATTGACCCCAGCTTGCGGCGACCCTGCAGAATTAAGGGTCTGCCTGACCCTTGAAACGTATGTAACAGCGATGCAGCAAGGTTGGGACAGACCCACGAGGCTGTAGATGCCATGTGGTTACTAATTCTAGTCTGGTCAAGAATACACACCAATTCAAGGCTGGCTGGTATAAATTTAGAAGTGGTATGAAGACTTGCTAAAGTATCCTTTCTTCAGATCCTTGTACTTTGGGCCAGTGGATCATGTAAGTGGTTGAGTGGTGGTTCCCCCACCATTCATTATTTGGTTCGCCTCAAGTACCAAGTTTACACAAACTCACCAGGACCTGGTAAGATCTTGTTGCACGATTTTTTCTGTTTTCTCCCATAGATCTTAAGGCCTTGACTCTCTCTAGGTCTCTCTGCATTTGGCTTCACAAAAATTTCCCCCAAAGCCAGCAGAGCATTTTTGCATAAACGTCTGATCCTTTTATCATTAAAAGAAGTTTTATTGACATGTAATTTGTGTATCATACAGTTCAATAGTTGAGACATATGAAAAAGAGCCGTGTAAGCATTGCAGTACATTTTAGACCATTCTCTTGGTTCTGTGCTCATTGTGAGAACTCCGCATCTTTTGATTGTTTCCAGTACCTGGCTGCGTAGCAGCGCTCAGACTCCCCTCTTGCATCTCCAGCCCTTGAGATTAAAGCTAGAAGGTGTGCAATGCAATGGGACCAGATACTGTGATTCTGGATTAGCCTCTATCTAGGAGGCCGTTTTGACTCACATTTTATGAACTGGGACTCTGCTGTGGTTATAGTGAGTCTATGTTGCCCAGCTGAGCCACAAGCCACCGCCATTCCCAGGGGAGCCCTCTCTGGTCCGTGTGGTTGTTGGGCCTCCAGGGGTGATAGGGCAGTGTAAGTCAGAAGGGATTATCTACTTCTAGGTATCCTCACCCAAATTTCCGTTGGACCTAAACCTTAGGGTCACTTGAGGTGCTACTAATACTGAACAGACTGGCCTGAAGTGAAAACAGCCCCTCGAGGGGGTGAGTTATTGCTATCAGGGATACGCACGTATTTTATTAAAAATGGGTTTTTTCAGGCCACCTGTATTCAGCCTCTCTCAGTTACCTACAACAGTCACATTTTCTTGGATATTATCTTTTTATACCTTCAGAGATGCTTTTCTTTCTCTTGCTTAGATAATTTATTTTCCTTTGGCGGAATCTCTTAGTTTTTCAAGAAGTAGGTTGCTTAGAAATCACAGGCAGATGGGGACTTCCATCTGTCCTGGGACTGGAGAGGCTGATTTGGCCAGTGATGGTAAAGAAGTGTGTGTGTGTGTGTGTGTGTGCGCGTGTGTGTGCGCACACATGTATATGCATGTATATGTGTTTCCTTTGAAGTTCATAATTGCACGGCTTAGCTCTGAACACCAAGTATTGTCCAAACACGGGGGTCCTGTGAGGTGATGTTTTCCCTATGTAGAAATACACAGGTTCGGGATCATTCAAGTTTCTCTCTCTAGGTGGGGTTTTTTCTGGAGGTATTCAAGGCCTCTTTTGCCTTTTAGGTAAAAGACGGTTTAGTCAGAAATGTTCCATTAATTCCTGATCGTCCACAGTGGAGAGTTCGGTTCTGGAAGGTGAAGGTGTTTGAGGTTGAGGTGGTGCGGAGCTACAGGCTCTCCAAGGGGTTGAAGCTGGGATTTCCTGGGAGAAAAAGCCAACTTGGAGTCAATTTGTTAGTGATGTGGTTCCAACAAGACTCAGGTCAATGGACTGTTCATTGTTCAGGTGGGCCGCCCTCACAGGGTCACTGCCACAGCTTGAGGGCCTGTGAGCTCAGGTGCATGGAGGATCTGCTGGGAGTGTGAAAAAGATGGGTTGAATCTTCAACTGCTTCTGGAAAGAGCACCAGGTTTCTCCTGTACGTAGGACACACTATAGTAAGCACACATCTGTCAGTTTGTCACACTGTGGTGGCTTGTGGGTTGCTATGGCACCAAAAGCTTTGTCACCGGCATTTCAAATGCCAGCAGGATCCCCCAAAGCGGACAGGCTTCAGCAGAGCTTCCCGACCAAGAAGAGACGATGAAGAAGTCATAGGCCGTTGGCTTCTGAGGAACTTGCTACTGAAGACTGTGTGCACAGCATCACCCCGTTGTCAGATACTGAAGGACTATGGCATAGAAACAGAATATTATATAATAATATCGGCAGAGGAGCCCCGCAGGCTGGGAGGCACTCAAAATCTGCCTGAGGAAGGGCTGCCCCTCAAGGTGAAGTTGAACACAATGACTCGAATGGAGCAAAAGCCTGGGGCGTGAAGCCTCCGGAACCTTCACTTACTGATGGGGCATGAAGCAGAACGAGAAAAAAATCTGTAAACATCAAACATGAACTGATAACCGGAACTTAGAATGTATGAAATATGAATCTAGGAACAGTGGATGTTTCCAAAATGCAATAGAATGCTTAATGATCGATGTCTTAGGGGTTACTGAGGTGACATAGATGAATGTTCATTATTTTAAATTAGAAAATCATATGGTTTACTATGCTGAGAATGACTCAATCAAGAGAAACAGCTTTACATTCACTGTCAAAAGGACATTGCAAGATCTATCTTGAAGTATAACGCCCTTTGTCATAGGATTATATCTATCCTCATTCAAGGAAATCTAATCAAGATCACGATTATTCAAAATGATGCACCAATCACCAAAGTTGGTGATGAAGAAATTGAAGCATTCTATCACTATCACTATCACTTTTTCCAGTCTGAATTGATCAAGCATGCAAGTAAGATGCATTGATAATTATTGGCAATTGGAATGCAAAAGTTGGAAACAAAGAGAAAGGAGCAGCAGTTAGAAAATGTAGTCTTGGTGATAGAAATAAAGCTGGACATTGTATGATATAAATTTGTAAGACCAATGACGTCTTCATAGAAAATACATTTTTCCCAATGCCACAAATGGAAACTATATACCTGGACTTCTCTAAACGGAATGCACAGAAATCAAATGGACCACATCTCTGGGAAAAGAAAGTGGAGAAGCTAACACCAGACCAGGGGCTGACTGTGGAATAAGACCATCAGTTGCTCATAGGTCGGTTCAGGTTGAAGCTGAAGAAAACCAAAATAGGTCCAAGAGCTGAAATACAGCCTTGCGTCTCCCCCCTTGAATTCTGAGAAATCTCAAGATCAGATTTGCTGCACTGGACCTTAAGGACAGAGACTTAATGAGTTGTGGGGGAAATCTGAAAAACATTATTCATGAAGAAAGCAACATGTCATTAAAGAGACATGAAAGAAAGAAAAGAACAAAGTGGATGTCAGGAGAAACTTTGAAAATTGTTCTTTATTATAAAGCAACTAAAGCAAGTGAACGAAATGATGAAGTCAAAGAGCTGAACAGAAATTCTCAAAGGGTACCCGGAGAAGGTAAAGTAAAATATTATAATGAAATGTGCAAAGACCTGGAGTTAGAAAACAAAAAAGGAATAACATGCTCAATATATTTTAAACTGAAATAACAAGAAAAATTCAAGCCTTGAGTTGCAATTTTGAAAAATTCTGTGGACAAAATATTGAGTGATGCAGGAAGCACCAAAAGATTATGGAAAGTCATCATCCTGCTCCAAAGAATCCACCGATACCCCACATTACAGGAGGCAGTGTATGAGAAAGAACCAATGCGACCGAAGTTCTAGCTGCACTGAAATATTAGCCCCAAACAAGGATCCAGGAAGTGATGAAATAGCAATAGAAACATTTCAACAAGCTGGTGAAGCCCTGGAAGTACTCGTTCATCTATGCCAGGACTGGCCAACTGGCTGGAAGTGATCCGTATTTGTATCCATTCCATTGAAAGGAGGCGCAAGCAGCTTCTCGAATTATAGAACAATATCACGTGGAAGTAACATTTTGCTAAAATCCTTCAACAACGGTTGCAGCAGAACATTGCCAGGGCACTGCCATCCACGCTCAGACTGTGTTCAGAAGAGGATGTGGCACATGGGAAATCATTGCTGACGTCAGATGGCTCATGACTGAAAGCAGAGAAGACAGGAAGATGTTTACTATGCCAAGGCATTTGACTGCGTGGATCATCACACACTATGAACAGCCTGGAGAAGAATGGGAATTCTGGACCACTTCCTTGTGCTCATGTGGACCTTGTACCTGGATCAAGAGGTAGTTGTGTGAACAGAACAAGGCAATACTGCATAGTTTGAAATCAGGAAAGGTGTGCATCAAGGTTGTATTTGATCACCATGTTTACTGATTTTGTATTTGCTGAGAAAATAAACAGAGCAGTTGGATTATATGAAAAGTGGTTTATTAACAACCTGCATATGCAGATGAGACAAATTTTCTTGCTGAAAGTGAGGAGGACTTGAAGCACTTGCTGATGGAGATCAAGGATGCAGCCTTCAGTGTGGATGACAACTCAATGTCAAGAGATCAAAATCCTCACAACTGGACCAATAGGTAACAGCACAATGATGGAGAAAAGATCCAATTGTCAAGGATTTTGATCTTGCTTTGATCCACAATCAATATTCATGGGAGAAGCTGTCAAGACATCAAAAGATTTCATTGGGTAAAGCTGCAGCACAAGACCTTGGCAAAGTGCTGAAAAGCAAGGAGGTTGCTTTGAGGACTAACTTGTGCCATAGGATTTTCAACTGCCTCATAAGCATGGATAAGTTGGACATTGACTATAGAAAACTGGAAAAGTATGAATGCCTTTGGATTATGGTGCTGGCTAAAAATTTTGAAATTGCCATGGACTGCCCAAAGAACAACAACAAAATATGTATACTTTTGGAAGAAGTATACTTTGCCTTTGACCTGGTTTTTAAAGATTTTCTATGCTTTTTTTCCATATTAGGGATTATCTCTATTGTATGTAGCTTCCTCGAATCTTTGTTATGTATTTTTTCTATGTTTTTTGGTATATGAAACCCAGGTTAGATGAACATTAGAGACAGCAACTAGAATAAAGGTTCCAGGGTGGATGGGGTGGGGGTAGCTGATATCAAAGATTTCAAGA
Source organism: Tenrec ecaudatus (assembly GCF_050624435.1). Classification (NCBI taxonomy): domain Eukaryota; kingdom Metazoa; phylum Chordata; class Mammalia; order Afrosoricida; family Tenrecidae; genus Tenrec; species Tenrec ecaudatus. The sequence continues at coordinate 41,797,093 of NC_134543.1, forward strand.
AGGAAGAAAATGTTCTGAGATTTATTTTGGTAGCAATTGCACAATACTGCACGATGTGATTGAATAATACTACTTATATATTTATTATTCATATAATGTACTGAGAAATTTAAAGGTATCAATAATAGTAGAGACCAGGGGAGTCTGCATATGCAAGGAGACATTTTGATTGATATGATTGGATTAAATAAAAAATGAATCTTCCCCCAAAGCTTACAGATTACCAACTAGTTCCTTGTTCATGACATGCCAAATGCATAGAGCAATGTAATTCTATCCATGAACTGAATGTGTCTGGCCATACTTTCTGAATAGCTTATTTACTAGTTATATGTATCCAGAAACCTCCTACATCACAGAGAGACATAAAGCGGTGGAGTTGTTGTTGCTGGTTTTTGTATGTGGTTGACTCATGGAAATCCATGTAGCATGAAGCGCAATGCTGCACACGCCCTAAGATTGGCTGTGAGGAGGACCGGTGTGATCCATCTGGTTTCTTATAGACTGAAATTCAGAAGCAGAATGGCCTGGTCTCTTCCTCGTCCATCCTTGCCTGGAAGCTCCACTGAAACCTGTCCAGTGTCAATGAACACTCTAGCCCCCATTGACAGAGTTTGGTGGCTGTTGCATGAGTCTGAATAGGACTTGAGTCTTCCATGTGGAAGGCACAATCTGACCATTGTACCCCCACTGTCCCCTAACAAAGAGCCCCAGTAGTGTGTGGAGGACTAGCTCTTGGACTGCTAACCACAAAATCAGTGGCTCAAACCCACCACCTGTCCACAGAAGAAAGATGAGGCTGTGCACTATTGTACAGATTGACAGCCTCAGAAACCCCGTGAGGCTGTGAACCAGAATCAACTCCATCGACCATCAGAGGTCTGTCCCCTTGACGAGGACTGAGTGAGAGCAAAGCTTGAATCTCTGTCTGACTTAGTACCTGTTCAGGACAGGGACTGGAGGCAAAGAGCCAGATTCTAACCCTCGGCTGAATACCAAGAAGAGGGAGTTGGCAGAGGAAAACAAAACAAAACAAAATCTTCAAACAGAGCTTTTCAAAATGTCCAGGACACAAGAAGGAAGAGAACTGCAGCCCCAGGGGGTTGATGGAGTCATACGTGAAAACACACATGGCCTTCTAAATGAATGCCCTAGAAAGATTCCCCTGATCGTCAAGATGGAGATTTCTTCCAAGTGTCTATTTTCCAGACAATTTTATGAAATTTAATTTTTGGGGATTAAAAAAAAATTCATGCTTTATTTATCATGCTGATTTACTAATTAAAAGCACTGTGGATAGTTAAGCAATGTTAAATGGAGGTTTTTAATTTGCTTCTATTGTTTTTTAATCATATCATATTCAGAGATTATTTTGTATTTGACTCCACTTTTTGGTAATTAATTTTTTCTTTACTAAATATAGCTTTAAATCATATATACTTAAGTATAAGCTGACCCAAATATCAGCTGAGGCACCTAATTTTACCACAAAAACTGCATTAAAAATGTGCTGAAAAATTCAGCTTATACATGAGTATATATGATAGTTTAATCTACTTTTGCTTCTTATTTATTTTTTAATTGTGATCTGGGTGAAAATTTACAGAGCAGATCCTAAAGTCACACACATTGATTACAGTTATTACAAAATAAGGCTCTCTTTCTATTCCCTCCCTCTGTTTACCACTTTAGCCTTGCTTTCCTGACCTTCCTGCCTTCTGAGCTTTATCCCTGGGCAAAGGGCACCCTTGTGATCTCCAATGGTTGCACGCATGCTCTGAGAGGTGCATACCTCCCTGGTGTTACTGCTTACCTTATGGACCTGTCTGGTTTGGCTGACATTTGAGCCATGGGAGTGAGTTCCATTCCAGGTTGGAAGGGTTATGAAGGGCTGTAGTCACAGGGGTTCCACTGGTCTTTTGTTTTTTTGAAACCATTTTATTAGGACATGATCCAGACATCATGCCATGCAATAATTCAGCCGTATCCATCAGTGCCGTACAATTGTGACCACAGTCATTTTCGAACGTCTTCTTGTACGCCTTTCCGTCAGCTCCCCTTTCCCTGCTATCCTCCCGGGAACGCGAGTCTAGTTAGTGTCTCTATGGCTTCACCGACCTGTGTTTCCGATCCCGAAAATCATAGAAAGATACCTAACAAGAGGCGAGAATGCTACGAACAATAACAAAATGCAGCAGAACTAAGCCTCGATTTGGAAAAACAAAACAAAACAAAAAACAGCCCCTAAACAGAAAATATTAATAACCAGATCACTGGGAAGCAGAGCCTTTTTTCCTGATTTTAGTTTTGTTCCACCTTCCCCCCACCCCCACCTTCTCTTCAGACCTTCTATTGTCTCTCCTTCAGAGCAGGTGACGCTAGTAGCTCGGCACTATCCAGTCCCCTCGGCCTGATTGTTTCCATGCATCTTTGGCTGTCCACGCTCTTCTTCGCTTCAGACAGGAGAGACCAACAAGTACACTTTACATGGCCATTTGCTAACTTTCAGGACCCCAGCGGCTCCTCCCCAACGTAGGATGTAGGACCTTCATTGTCTTCGAAGACATTACACTACCTGACTTGCCCCCTGAAATCATAATTGATTTGGTGAAAATTTATCTCTCTTGTGTGCTCTAGAAGTTTAAGGGTAACATGTTTTTAAATTTATATAATAAAATATCATTTCATAGTGACTTTATAATGGAGAAACTGGCCATGTATTAAATAGGTTGGTTCTTGCCCATTTCCTGTATGTTCTTTCATCCAGTTTTATTTTGTTCTTGAATGCTGGAAGACGATGAGCCTAAAGTCTGCCCATGTCTATAAAGCACTCATGATTGATTTCAGTGACACCAACCCTCAAATAGGCCCCTTTCCTTCTCTCAAGGTCAAAGCTTCATAGCAATATCTGCCAGTTCTGTATATATCCCAACAATGATTCTTTTCATATTTAATTTTTATTGTGTCTCAAAAATCTATCCAACCCTCCATCTTTTTAGTCTATAGGAGACTTTTATAGTGATCAAAATTAACTCTTCAAACAATAAAGAAATGTCTTTTAGAACATGTGTCCCATGTTGTGCCCTTTTCAGGAATACTCTTGTCTACTATGTAAAACAACAATATCTGTTGCAATGCCATGGCGTAGTTGACTCTAGGAGACATTCTTTGTCTTGTTTCTCTAAGATCTTTTTCAAATTTTGGTAACAGCAGACTCATTTTCCCCTGGGCATCTCCTCCCTTCTCCCTATAGCCCAAGTTCTGATCCCACCTCTCCTCCAGCAGTGGAGCCATGATCCAGAATTATCAAATGATAAATGTCTCTGGGATTCTGGTTGCAGTGCTTCACCTTTGGAATTTTTCACTAAAAAACACATAAGCTTGTTGGGGACATTTTTACCAGACAGAAAGAACCTTCCTAATCCTGACAATAATGATGATAGCATATTCTATATTTTTGAACATATATATCTTCCCCCAGCAAACCCTGCGAGGCAAATATTATTCTTTCCATTAAAAAAACCATTAAAAAAACAGACTAAGTGAAGTCAGGTGATGGTGCTTATTTTCAAATGGCTAGAGAGTGGTGGATACAGATGCTAAGCCCAGCAGCCTGGCTTAGAGTCCATGCTTAACCATTACAGGACAAGAAAAATAGATTCCTGGTCACGTAATTTGAGTCCCTGGATCCTGCTCTTCATAACATTGGAGAGTTTAGAGAGATTTGAGACATAATGTTTCGGAAAGCCTTGGCTTTCCCTTTTGAGTAACCCAAAAAGCCTCTTTTTAGCTTAAGTTAATTTGGATTTTATTTCCATTAGTTGCACTTGAGAGAGCCTTGATTAGGGCTTGCATAAAAGACGGAGAAGTGTTGGATATTATGTTTTGCCCAGTGAAGATGGAGACAATACATATGCTTGCTTAACAAAGCTATGAAGTGTTCAGGAAGAATCCAGGGTGCTGGGAGTATACTTAGAATTTATTTCCCCTTTACATTAGTTTTTGAGCTATAACAAAATTCCACAAAATGGCTGGCTTTAACAACATAAATTTCTTGTTTCACAGTTCTGGAGGCTAGGAATCTGAGCCTTGGACTATGTTCTCTATGCCAACATTCTTCCTTTTCTCCTCCTGCTCCTGGTGGGTCTAAGTGTTTCTTGGCTGGTAGCTGCATCTTCATGCAGCATCTGTCCCCGCCTGCTTGCTTCTCCTTATTGCTTCTCATTTGGGAGGCCAGTTCTATGATTTGGACTTACATTATTTCAAGCTGACAAGATCTCCAAAGAGAAGATCTTCCAAAGAAGGTCACAGGCTAGTACATGTTTTGGAGGGAAGATGCAATTCAGTCCATAGTTGGCTACCCTTAGCCCCTCCATTATGTCCTTCCCACAACCAAAATATATTTATCCCATCCCAGCATCCCGCCCCTCAAATCTTGACTCCTTCCTGTGTCAACTCTAAGCAAATTGTAAATCAGATATCTAATTTCTAAACCATCTAAATGAAGCATAAATGGGGCTGTGTATAGTCTACCTGGGGAAAAAGATTTTTCCATCCATAGACCTATAAAATTTAGGATACAAATTACCTGCTTCCAAAATGCAATGGAGGTACAGACATATGGTCAAACTCTCAGTCGTGAAGAGATATAGCAGGGCAAAATGGGGTCATGGGCCCAAAACACTATGGCTACCATACATACTTGAGTATAAGCCAACCTGAATATCAGCCGAGGCACCTAATTTTACCACAAAAACTGCAATTAAAAATGTGCTGCAAAACTCGGCTTATACATGAGTATATACAGTAATTAGTTTTTAAGACTTGGAAATAATCTTTTTTTTTTCTCCCAACCCACCTGAAAAGTAGCTCCTTTCTCCTGGACCCCTGGGTATCCCTGATCCCCTTCTCTAGGCAGAGCCTTTCTCTCTGAGACTGTGATGGTCACGCCCTTCAAGTCTTTTCTGGCAGCCTGCCTACATCTATGCCATTTGACTCTTGGATTCGGCTACAACTGGATAACTCAGTCCTCAGGCTCAATAAGTAAATCCCTGGCATCTCCAGGTCACAGTCACAGTGGAGTTAAACTTCACACTCTTTGACATCCGGCCTGGAGGAGGTGAGTGGGCATCTTAGCATTCCTTGTGTAAAGTCCAGATGTATCGATCCTGGACTGGGTAAAATATTGGATTTAAACCAATCAGGACCCACTCTGTTACTTACCCAACCGGAGGGAGGACATGTGGGATAGGAGGTAGGTTTCAAACAAGAGGAATCAATGCTGTATTTTAAATTTATATTGCACACATTATATATTTTTCTGTGTGTGTCTCCCCACAGACATTTTCATTAGTGCTCTATGCTAATTTTTATATATTGTTGCAAATATTAGCATAATGTGCTTATATAAATATCTTATGAAGGAGGGACATTGGAAAAAATAAGGTAGACATTATTTGGGTAAAAATATGAAAATGTGATGGTAATAGTAGTAGTAATTAAAGTAATGGCTAACAATCAAGTGTGTGCTCTGTGCCAATATATATTACCATGTAAATTTCTTACCATAACTCTGGTAACTTACCATAATTCTGAGGGGTATCATTATACTCTCCAGTTTTGGCTGATAAACTGAGGCACAGAATGATTAAGTTCACTTAACTAGGAAGTGGCAGAACCACTATTAAGGATGGCTATAGATACCTGTAAAAACTTAATGGGAAAAAATTCATTATCTTTCAATTTCGGTTTTCCACAAAATCTTTGAAGCTCGTTCACATATTCTTAAACTGCAAATATACCCATGGATATAGTAGAGCATACAGGGGATAAAGTTATGAAAATTCTTTAGCCATAATCAAACACCTTGAAGGCATGAGCTTCTGAACCTGGGGCTAAAGACCACAGTCCTTTGGAACACCCAGGTCAATTGGCATGTCAGTCCACAACGAAATATCCTACCTTCTACCTTGGGGAGTAATGACTAGGGTCTTGGAAGCTTCTGAACAACCATCTATGGTGCTACGACTACAGTCTTCTCATCCAGAGCAAAGAAGAGTGAAGAAAATTGAGGGCTCATGGAAACAATTAGTACAAAGGACTAGTCAACCACATGAACCTCAACCGTCACGACCCCAGAAGACCAGGACCCTGAGAAGTGCTAGGTGGTACCTAGCTACCACCCCGCACCTCTCTGAAAAGGATCACATTAGAAGATCCTGGAAAGTGAAAGGAACAAGTGGTAAAGACGAAAAATCACACAAAAATCAGAATTACTGGTTAGACTGATGGGACCCCTGAAGTGTAAGGAGTCCTTAGTTACCTGTGGTTCAGCTATCAGCCAAACAACAGACAAGACAAGGCCCCCAGTAACCTTAGGGAGTCCACATTCCTTAGAACCATCAAACATTTCCTATAAAAATGGCAGCATGTCATCAAGAGCAACATTCAAAAGGCAGGAAGGGTGAGAAAAGAAAGAGGAAAGGAAATGGGAGGCAGGGAGGAAGTGGGAGGAGTGAATGCTATAGTCTGGCTGTTGCAATAAATGAGATGAAACAAAATGTGTATGCATTGTTGAGTGGAAAATTGATGTGTAGGTTTTCATTCCATTTATAATGAAACGTTTTTTAAAAAGTGGAAATAGGATCACAAACAATGGGTGTTCACTATACTATATTTTATCCTTGAATTAAATAATCATCTACCCTTTAATTAAGAACCCATACAAATTTGTAATATTTCATTCTGCCTGTACAATCCATCTGGGACCTTCAGTCTGTTTCAGTGGTGTGTAAGCCATGTGGGGTCACCTGTCACATTCTGAACTGGACTCTGAAGTTACTACATACATGCCTTTGCTCCTCTTGAAAGTGTTGGTAAAGTAGCATATTTCTCCATGTGTCATCTCAGTAGCTGATTTCAACCACATCCAGGCCAAGACTGACCCTAAAGCACCCTTCTCCTCTAATGATATGGCTACCTTTTGTATAAGCAAACAGGAGTAGGACCGTGAGGAAGCACGGAACGTCATTGTTTGGATAGACCATCAACTCCTTTAGCTGGAGATGTCTGGATTTGACAGAAAAGAGAAGTCATGCCTCCTTCTGCCTGGTTTCCTTTTCCTTTTCCTGGGAGGTAAAATTGGTACACTATCGGAAATGTCAACTTCCTTCTACTTTGGATACAAAAGCTTATTGTCAGATAAGTTGACTGCCTTTTATAACTTTTTTCATTGTTTCTCAAACAACAAATTACCCCCGTTCGTCCCTCCAAATGTCTTTTGAACATAATACATAATTTAAACATTAAGCTGTCACATTCTCTACACCATGAAAACCTAAGAGATAATTAACCTACTGTTAATAGGCCAAATCAATTTGATGAATGCCAAGCATCGTAGGAGAAAAAAACCTTACCTAACACGTTTCTTTGGTTAGCATCTGCTTCATGCATTTATTCTTAGTCATTCTTACACTACTGGGTTCAGTACAATGCTTAATATTAAACTATTGTAGACTGAAGGGTTAAAAATGTTACTCTCTTTATATTATTGGGAAAAAGCTTCACTCTTTCAATTCTGTGGTCCTCTTTTGGTTTTGAGGCCTCTCCTTTGCAACTATTTTCCATGTGGTTTTTTCGAGCTCCCCAGAAGTGGCCCATTTCAGTCGTGAATCCTCTCAAGCTGCCCCTTGCACACCTGCCAGGGAGAGCATGTTTCATCTGGGACTGTATTACCGGATACTTCCTTTTCCCTCATAAAAGTTATGTGGGCTTACAAAAGTGCTTCTGCAGTGTGAATTCTTTCTGCATTGAGAAGCAAGAACCGGGGAAAACAATCCCCAAACCTAACTTTTTTTGGTGCTGTGACTCAGATCTTCTCAAATCAGCCCTCCGAGAAGCCATCAGATTACAAATGTTACTGAGTCAAGATTGCCAGCCCAGGATTGCCAATCCCTGCATCACCTCAGCCCCCTTCACTGTGGGCGCCTCAGTGGATGACAATCCTTCCCAAGACAGCGGGAAGTAAACCCCTCGTCATGCCCATATGTCAGCTGGAAGTAGCAGAATATCTACCTATGCCCCTCATCCCTAGTGATTTTGGTCCATATTCCTTGAGTGGGGAATGACAGGCAGGAAGATTAAGGACAAGGGGGCTCTTTCCACCAAATGCCTACGCTAAACAAAAATTACCTGGCCATGCCTCAATAAAGGGATTTGAAAGAAATCAGGAACACATTAGAAACCTATGGGGAAAACCCAAAGTTGGGCATGCGCAGATTTACGCCAACTGATCAGGCGCACGAGAAACATCACACGCTTGCCTGAACACAGCCACTAAGCAAGGACAATACCCCTAACCATGACTCCCAAATCGGGGTAGGAGAGACAAAAAGCAGAAACAAAGTGGGAGCGCTCTTTCTGTGCCCAGGCTCCTCTTTTGGTTCTGAGGCTCCTCCTTTTTGGCCATTTTCCACGTGGTTTTTCACACTTCCTGGAAATGACAATTTTCAGTCATGAATTCTCTGGAAGTCCTCCATGCGACCTTGAATGTTTTCCAGGGATAGCGTGTATTTGGTTGAGGAGATGGGATTTTTGAAGCCTGATGAGCTAATTTTTCGGAGGCCTTGGGCCCGAGTGGGAATATCCTGAAAGAGGCCAGAACATGAGTGACAGTTCCGTTGGACTGCGAAGGCTTTGTTGAAATACTGATTTTTCCATGGTCTCTTTAAGTTTTTCCTTAACCACAGAGATAATTTTATCATTGGCTCCAGCATAAGGTCAACGTCTTCCCTAACAGTTATGCTAGAAAATAAATGCAAACGTGCATTTTGAGAAGCAGAAAGATCTTTTATGAGGCGAGATAGCTAGCTGCCATTGAATGGACTCCAGTTCATGGTGACCTGTGTGTAACAGAATGGAATGTTTGCTCCTGCGGGGGCTTCGTGATGTCCAGTGTGCTTGAGCTCATCACTGTGTCTCTCGTGCCAGTCTGTGTACTGCAAGTCTCATGTGTCCTAGCTGGCCATCTATTTCAACAGGAATGATGTGCTCTTCTAGTAACCGATTGCTCCTGATGCGGTGTTGAAAGCTAAGGAGTCCAACAATACTATCTTATGATCCATGAGGTTGTAATTGACTAATTAATGGAAGCAAATCATCAGACCTTTCTTCCTTGAGGTGCTGCAAAAAAAGCACTGCCTTCGAGTCAATGCTGACTCATAGCAACCTCCTGTGGGTTTTTGAGACTATAACAGTATATGGGAGTAGAAAGCCCAGTCTTTCTCCTGAAGAGCTGCTGGTCTCACACTGCTGATCATGTGGATCAGAGTCCAACACACCATCACTACACCACCAGGGGATATTTAACCCCAGGGTAGTAGATTCCACTCAGATGCTGTCATTGTCCCCACCAATGCCAGGATGGGATTGACAATCCAACACTGCCCCAGTTCTTGTGAATCTGGACATGGCTCCAAATCCTTCTTCAAACGGTGCTCCAGGTAGTTATTAGTTTTAGTGGTCACAAAAAGTTGGAACTTTCTGCCAGCCTGTTAAACTTTCATCAGACAGAGGTGATAACTTTCCCTATAATCACAGGAAGAAGGGTAAAAGGAAAAGAAACTCTGTTAATATTTGATTGGTACCTATTATATACCAAAGACTATACATTTTTGCATACTTGTCAGATTTAATCTTTTCAATAGTCAGAGATGAGGTGTCATGATTTTTGTTGTTCTTGAAAATAGAGGTATGAGTTCAAAGGAACAGAGATGGTAGACTGTGGGGTGGAGTAGAAGTTCAAAACCCTGGGTGTATCCTAAGCCTCTTTCTACCATATCTCAGTTGCTCTTCAAGCCCTTAAAATAATTTACAACAATAAATTGTTTAAAGCCCACATGGAAGAAACACACTAGGCCGTGTGATCATGAGGTGTCAATGGGATCAGGTATCAGGCATCTAAGACCCAGAACAAAATCACACCCAATGTGAATGTGGTGTGATCTGTAGATAAATGGACATCCCCTCACAGAAGGGTCACAAGAAAGAGATAAGCCAGTCAGTATAGCACCTATGAAACACACAACTCTCCTCTAGCCAAAGGTCACGGGCAACCACTGAAGGTTCGAGTAGAGGAAAACCATGATCTAATGTGTTTTAAAAGGATTGTGTTGGCTGTTGTGAGAAACAGAGACTATAAATGTAGGGCAAGAATGAGAGCAGGGAGATCAGTTTGAGTAATCCACAGGATATATGGTCATGTCTTCAGCCGGAGTGAAAATGGGAATGGAGAGAGCAGGCAATAGTCTACGAATACCAGTGTTCTGAATGATGTTTTTGAAAGATTAGGTGTGGCTATTAGGGAATATGACGAGTCAATGATGACGCCGCCATTTTGGCTTGCACACGGAGAGATGGCATTTCCATTCACTGTGACTAGGAGTAGAGGTTTGAGCAGGGGAAGATCAGGAGTTCAGGTTAGGGGATTGTGTGTCTAGTAAACGAGCAGAGATGCCAAGTAGGCAGTGGCATAGAAGACCCTGCTGGGTTTAGGAAGGGAGTAAAGGGCTCATGATGTCAATTTGCTCCCTGGAGAAAGGAGAGACCTTTTCATCTTAGAAGAGCAAAGGAGACTGAGAAAGAGTAACCAGTAAGCGAGCAGAAATCGGAGAGAGTACAGTATTCTAGAGGCTCAGCGAATCAAGTGGCTCAGAGAAGAGGCAGCGAACAACATGCTGCCGATTGGACAAGATAAGGGCACAGCAATCACCATGGGGTTTAGCAACTTGGAGATTACTTGATAAGCATTCTTTTGATGGAGTTTATTGGTGGCAAAGACCTGGTTGGAGAGATTTCAGAGAGGGGTGAGAGAAACTGGAGAGTCACGTTTTAAAGGGAGGAATAGCAACCACTCGTGGGAAGGCTGATGGACATTGTTCAGTAAAAAGGGGAAATGATGTAGCGTTCGTGAGCTGATTGTTGGTGACAGGAAAGGTGATCTCAAAGTTCCGCAATGAGGAAAGAGATAAAAATATTTCTTCATGATGAGCCGATGACAGCTACATGCCATTGGAACGTATATGATTTTAAGTGGTATTACCTCAGTGATCTCAGAATCTAAAGCAAAAAAACAAAAACAAAACACCACAACCCTCAGGTCTGTTGTTTGAAGCGGGCATGTCCCATTGTTTATAATGTTGAGAGAAAAAGAATAGGATTTATGACCTGTAGTAAACACTCCAGTGATGAGATGCTGACTTTTGCCAAGCAGACGAGGGTGTTTGTTACGGGTTTCAGAACAAATGATCGCATATTATTGAGGGATATTTAAAATTTTCTATTTAGAGATTACAACAAAACTTGTAATACTTACTATACAATAAAAACTTTTAATATTGCATATTTAATACTCAATAATATAATAATATCTAATATTTGATTTAATTGTATATTTAATATACAATAAGACTTGTAACTAAAAAGCGTGCTAGCAGAAAGAATTGGGAATAATCGGTTCAAAGCAGTAGCCTTTCTGCTTTTCTGTGTGAGTGCTCATTGAATTACCATCTGCCAGGGCTCTGAAAGCGAGCCTCCGTGAAAAATCACCCCTTGATTACTGAGTCTCTGCTTCATTCAATAATAAGCTCTCTGATAGATAGACCCTAGATTGCTGCTCTTCATGATCTATAATAGTGATTAGGATTTGCAATCTTTTAGAGGTAAATTATAAAAACAAAACCATATAAATGTGAATGAATCTACAGCTTAAACTAATGTGAGCCAAGATGCCTTGTTAAATAATTGCAAACGTCTTCTATTCTCATGATATAAAATCATTATCATTTCTATTTTTAAACAAGATTTTCATTATTGAAAGTCAGGACAAGTTTTATAGCTTCTTTTAATTTAACTCGAAGTAGCACTGGGTCAAATAACTGCCCAACTTCAACAATCAAAATTTCAAGAAATGGATAGATCCTGCAGGGGTAGGTAGGCATTGGAAAATGTTTGATTTTTATTCCAGGTTAATGGAAAACCACTGAGTGATATTAAGTAGGGGAAAGACATATTTCTAAATGTGTTTTAATAAAGATTTTCTAATGGTGCATGTTTGAAAGGCACCAGGGAAGAATTCTGGAGGCTGGTATGAAGTGATGATGACTTAAATGGTGGGACAAGGGACATTAATATCTAATATTTACTGAGTACCATAGTGATTCCATGAGATAGATAATATTTATTTGTTGGGATTTTACAGAAAGGGTGTGTAATCACTTAATTATGAGAGACAGCCTAGATTTTAACCCAAGTATATGGATCCCAGAATTCTCTCATTCATCTATGAAGCTACCTTGCTTCTGTTTGATGCAAATGATTCTATTAAAATGCATATTTATATATACTTAGAAGTAGGATCATTAACCCTTGGGAACTGTCTAAATGTGGATAGCGAGGAAAATAGGGGACACAAAGGTGGCTCCTGTGATTCTCCATGAATCCCCTCTAAGGATTATTGAAATACGAAGATAAGCCAAAAAGTATAGTCACGGGGGAGCTTTGCCTCTGGGAGTGCCGGGGTTCAGCTCCAGGAGGGTTGAACTGGAGACCTGAAGGAGGGGTGGAGTTGGCGAACACAGACGAGACAGATACGAGAGATGTTCTGGTGGAAGCAATCTCTGCTGAGTTCTTCCAAACAGCTTGATGTATACCATAAAAAGCTTGCATACCACTACATAAAAACAATGCCTGATGATTAACTCCAAAGTCACCCTTATTGTTTCCACTAAAACCTGATAAAAGACCATTGTAAGGTCTGCACTTTTTCTATCACTTTCTGTCCTCTTCCTGGTTCTTTCTTTCTGTACTGCTTGTCTTATAAGTTACATGCTATTCTTGCTTGAGGTGTTGAGAAAATTTGGTTAGACTCATATCTTACTCACTGCCCTATTTTTTGCTCACAATGTTCCTTTTCTCGTTGACTAACTTAACACAATGAAACTACCTCATGTGCTACTTCAAAGCCTCAGAGCTACAAGCAGAGTTAAATGCTTCTCACATATTTTCCTTTATCAGCTCTCTTATGGTAACTGTTCCACAGTCTACCTAGGTCTCTTTTATTTTTTGTACCCCTGAGGCACCATGGGGGGGCCAAACTGTCTGATTCTTTGCCAAAGACTTAATGTTTCCCATTTTACGTGTTTTCTATTAATGTTAACCATTCTCTCTCCTTCTATGTAAGCCCCTGTTCAAGGTAAAGGGGTATCAGTTGGGGGAGGCAGTCTACAAGGTCCTCTATATCAGGGAGGCCAAAAGAGTCTCCCACTACCTAATCTGAATGGAATCCAGGGTTTTTTGGTAGGTTTCATTTTCTCCTCTGACCTCTACTTTGGGGTTTTTTTCCCTTACTCAATTCCCCCATATCCTCCTCAGAATTCCCAAAGATGTCTCACTGTCTAAGCCTCTCCAATGTCTCAGTTAAGGAAAGCCCCGTCATATTGAAGCAAGTTTCAGATCTGGTTTCATTCATACTTCTCAAGACTGCCCTAGCAGCCGCTCCAGGTGTGGTAAACATGACAATGCACACAATTCTCAAGAATGGATTTAACAACAGCAAATATTTGAGGGATGTTGGAGACCCTCCCTGGGAAGCTCTGTTTTGCAGAAGCTCCTTCCACCAGGCTGTAGCTTTGCTAGACAGCATGGCTGGGATGGCTCCCAACACGGGAGCCCTTCCAAGAGGCCCAGGAAGGTAGTACCTGGGGAGCCCTTCTCGCAGGCCACACTGAGAGGACACCCGAGAGCCCAGCTGAAGCATGGCTTCTGGCCCCAGGGAAGGACAATGAGTTTAAGCAGAGGAGACCTGAGCCAGGCACTTTCCAGCCTTTTCCAGTCTGCAGGTCTTTGTGTCCTCACACCTGGGAAATGGCTCAAGAGGAGCTCAAGATGGGTGGGCTGTGGGCCCCATACCACACTGCCCCCATGCAGCCCACTGTGATCAGCATTCAGGGTGAACCCCACGTGCCCAACCACGTCGTCTGGTTCCTCTTCAACACGCTCTTCCTCAATTGCTACTGCCTGGACTTCGTGACCTATGCCTGCTACGTGAAGTCTGGGTACCGGAGGATGGTGGGGGACACATGATGGGGGCCGAGAGCCAAATACTTGAACATCTTTTCTACGGTACTCGACCTCCTGGAAATCCTCCTTTTCATCATTCTTCTTGGTACGGGCACAGGGATGAGCTTCCAAGCCCTGTCTAAGATGATGGGCCAGCAAGGTCACTAGTCATTGCACCATGCAGTGTCCTGAACCCTCCGCCCTTGCCTTGCTGGACGACCTGACCCCTGGCCTGCCTGCCCCTGCTCCTGTTGACAGCAGTTCGAGCATGTATTTCCATCTTTCAGAAAGCTCATAAAGTGCCCCGGTGTGTCATCCTGCCATGAAAACAAAAAGTATTGTCACATGGAAGTTTTACAGCGCTCATTTACACATATATATTTATTCATGCTATAAATATATAGATGTAGGTTAGAGAGCAAAGATGTCACTATGAGAGCTTATGTCTGTTCACGTTCTGTGTCTTACTTCTTTGGGGTGTATACCAAGAAGAGCTATTGCTGGATCAGATGGGATTTCTATTTTTGTTTTTTAATTGGGCTATTGTGGGTGAGTCTCATTATTGTTTCAATTTGCATCTACCCATTGGTTAGTGATTGTTAGCATTTTTTCATGTGTTTGTTAGCCATTTGAATTTAATTTTTGGTGAATGAACTGTCTGTTCATGTATTTTGCCCACTTTTTACTCGGATTAGTATAGTTTTAAAATTATTGGAATGTTGCACAATTCTATCGAAATTAGTCCTTTAGTAGCAACGCTAAGGATGATTTCCCTAGTTCATGGACACTCTTTTCGCTCTCTGCTGCACATAAGTGTCTTATTATTAGTAGGCCCCAGTCCTCTATTTTGTCTTCTACTTTGTTGGCGACTTTATTATATTTGGTAGTATGTCTGTGGCCCGCACAATGGCATTCAGGTTTGTTTATATTTCCCAACTGAGGATCTTTATAGCTCTGGGATTTACATTTAATTCTCTGATTCATCTTGAATTTGTTTTGTAGATGGGGCAAGGTATGGGTTCTGTTTCAATTTTTATATTTGGACATTCAATTTTGTCAGCAACATTTGTTGAAGAGGCTATCTTTCATTCAATGTTTTTGGCCTTTTGTGGAAGACCAGTTGTCTGTAAATGGGTGGACTTTTTTCTGGGTTTATTCATTTATTTCTGGGTTTTCGATTCCGTTCCATTGGTCTATTTATAGAAGACTTAATATGGTGCCAGTAGCAGGCTGTTTTGACTATTGTGGCTGTGCGATAGGTTTTGAGGTCAGGTCGTGCATGTCCCCCTACTTTATTCTTCTTAAGGAGTTCTTGGCTAATCCTCAGTCTCTGCCCTCTCCATATGAATTTGGTAATTAGTTCTTCCCTTTCTTTAAAGAACGAAGTTGAAGTTTGTATCAGAATTGTTTTGCATGTTTAGATTGCTTTGGGTAGTCTTGACATTTTCCAAACCTAAGTCTTCCATCCATGAAAATGGGATATCTTCCATCTGCATAGGTTTCTTTTGGTTTCTGGTGGTAGTGATCTGAAGTTTTCTTTGTATAGGTATTTTGCTTCTGTGGTAAGGTTTTTTCCCGTGTTAGGACAGGTTGTCTAGAGAAACAAATCCAGTGGTTGATTACATTCTCTTAGATCACATCATGAGGGAGGCCTGAAGTGCCAAACTGAGAAACTCAGCCCAGCTAAATTGTGGCTAATGAGTGTAGCCTGTATGTCCATGCATGATCTGGCTCAGTAGTTCTCCAACTTTGGACAGCTGATGACCACACGATGAACCCACGAGACTCCCCAGCTCAGGAGGGAGGTCATCTAGGCGTTGGTGGCTTTTTGGAGATGATGGAAGTGCTTTCACTGCGCACCATTCTCTGCTGTGATACATCAGAGGGGCCCAGTCATGCTGAGTGAATAGGATTATAGCAGGGCTATGAATTCTTGGGTGTTGATAATCCAAGTTTTATTTTATGGATCTTCGATGGTTAATAAGATCCATTTAAGACACTCCTTCTCCTAAGATCTTGGCAATGGAATTACTGTGAAATAAAAAATCCCTCTACCCTAAAAAAAAAAAGAGAGAAGGTTTTGACAGCACTTAACATTATTACCCAATTAACAGCTCTAATTAGTCTTATTCTTAATTTACTGAGATAAACACTAATTTAGTTCTAAACTCACCCACAATATTAACCAAGAGAGCAGATAGAGGACACAGTGACGATTTCTTAAAAGCAAACTTTCAAATCTATGATCTCTTGTTTTAAAATGTTAAGAAATTTTAATTTACAATAACTTTAAATTTGCTATAGTTGCAAGCCTTTTGAGAATATTGTGCAGATGCTGTGTTCCTTTATGCCTAAATATTTTAGCATGCATTTCCAATTTCCAAACACTGAGCACATTCTCTTCTGTAGCCATAGTACAATTATCAAAATCAGGGAATATAACACTTTAATGATTCTGTTTTCTAATATGCAGCTCACAGTCAAATATCTTTGGAGCCAACCCCCGCACCCACCCCCCGGTAAAGTCATCATTTTCATTCAGTCTCCTTTCATCTGGAACTGTACCTCAGCTTTAATTTACTTTCAAGATACTGCCATTTTTTTTTTAAGATTATAGACTAGTCGTTTTGTAAGAGGTTCTTAACTTTAGATTTTTGGATGTTTCTTCCTAATTAGATTTATATTAAACATTTTGTAGAAATGCTATCAAAGTGAGCTTATATCTTTCTCAGTGCAGGAGGCAAATAAATGTCTGTTTATTGGTGCTGTTAATTTTGGCCACTTTGTTAAGGTCGTATTTACTTGATTTTCTCACTATAAATTTATAATTTACCTCTTATTAATTACATAATAAACCATGCAAATAAGCTAAATCTTGAAATAAAACTTTTCCCCTAAGAGCAAAAACCTGAAATTTAGTTTGTTAATTGTTGGACCCCTGGGAAGAAGATATATAAAAAATGTTAAAAAACTAATCTCTCTGCCATGGAGTTGATTCTAATTGACAGTGACCCTGTAGGATGGGGCAGAGCTGCCCACGCGGGTTTCTGAGACAGTAACTCTTCCTGGGAGTAGCAAGCCCCATCAGAGTACCTGCTGGTTTTGAACTGCTGACCTTGCGGTTCGCAGCTCATCATGTTACCTCATATCACCAGTGGTCCTTAAAAGGAGTGTAGGAGCAGGCTAATTGAATTTGGCAGGGTGTGGTTGAAGGGGAAATAATATTGATTTGTTCAGCTAGTATAATACATTTGCTTAGTCCCACTATAAGGATCTTGAAACATCACACATTTTCTCATATAAATATGAAGAAATGCACAACTGAATTTGTTTTCCCTTTCCTTATAGAATTAAGCAATTTATTCTTTTAGGCATGCTATCATCAGTTTTACCACAAATCTGTGACAGACATAAAAATATGAAAACACAACATACTTGGGTAAAGCTTTATGCATATTTTATTCATTCTTATTTTTTAAACTTCTAGTGAGTCATCCAATCTGAATTTTGGCAGACTCTTATGAAATAGCACAGCTCTGTGATTTTTCAGACTCTGGTAATATTGGGTAACGCTTTGCCTTTATCCACATCTGCTCAAAGCTTGAAACAAGTTTACCAACATTCCTGCTCGATAAGGACTGTTATAAAATAAACATGAGAGATTTCAGAGAGCTTTCTTATCAAGCATTAATATTGAGATAAGACATTTGTCTTAACTTCCTCCCATTAAATTGATTACTTTTTCCTGTCTTTCTCACTGTCTATCATTCAAATGCACTTTACTGGGTTAAAAAGAGAAGGGGAAATTTATTCTATCCAATCCTATTTTCTCTCTTTGATCCCCAGGTGATAGAATTAACCAGAAGATACAAATGAAACGGTATCTTCAGGTTCTTTAGTAGTGTATCAAATCTGGTAAAAAAAATATCAGTGTCTTTCTTTGATATTAATGATGGTAAAAAGTTGAATATCCAAGTGGAAAAAGGAAGCTCACCTCAGTTGTTCATACTGAACGAGTGGATTCTGACTCACAGCGACCCTACAGGACAGAGTAGAGCTGCTCTTGTCATTTCTGAGACTGTACATTGTTCGGAGAGCCGAAGGGTGCATCTCTCACCTTCATCGGGTTTAGCATGATGCTATTGGTGTAGGTGGCCTCCTGGCAGTTCTGACCTGGAGTGACCGCGTGCCCCACAGCATGAAATGCTGCCCACTCCTGGGCCATTTCACAATTACTGTCACGCTGTGCCTATCGTTGCAGCCACCTTGGCCACCCTTCTTCCTGAAGGCCTTCCTTCTTTGCAGACCTGCTTTACCAAGCATGATGTCCTTTTCCAGAGACTAGTCTCTCCTGACAACATGCCCTAAGTACACGAGACACAGTCTGACCACCCTCTCTTCTAAGGAGACTGGTTAGTACTTCTTCCAAGAAAGATGGCTTGGTGTTCTGGTAGCTCTTGGTAGTTTCAATCTACTCACCCAATACCATAATTTAAATGCATCAATTCTTTTTCCATCTTCCTTATTAATTGTTCAACCTTCACGTGCATATGCGGCAATTGAAAAATCCCATGGCTTGGGTAAGGCGCACCTTAGTCTTCAGAATAACCTCCTTGCGTTTCAACAATTCGAAGAGGTCTTGTGCAGCCGTTTTATCCACAGCAATGCATCGTTTGAGCTCTTTACTGCTGGTTCCATGAGCATTGATTGTGAATTAAAGCAAAATGAAATCCTTGCCAACTTCAATCTTGCCTCCAGTTATCATAGTTGCTTCTTGGCTCAGTTGTGAGGATCTTGGTTCTCTTTACAGTGAGTTGTCATCCACACTGAAGGCTGCAGTTTTTGTCTTCAGCAGCAAGTGCTTCAAGTCCTCCTCACTTTCAGCAAGCAAAGTTGTCTCATCTTCATATCAAAAGTTATTAATAAGTCTTCCTCCAATACTGATGCTGCATTTTCTTCATAGAGTTCAGCTTCTTGGATTGTGTGTTCCATATACAGTTAAACGAGTGGAGTCACATGTTACCATCCTGACGTGCACCTTTCCTGCTTTGAAGCCATCAAGTACTCCCTGTTCTGTTAGAATAACTGTCTCTTGCTCTATGTAGATGATCTGCATATGCACAATGAAATGTTCTGGAGTTATATCCTTTGCAATGCTGGCCATAGTTTATTATGATCCACATAGTCAACAAAATGCAAATAATCTTTCTGGTATTTTCTCCTTTTAGCCAGGTCCATCTGATGTCAATAATTATTTCCCTGGTGCCATGCCCTCTTCTGAACGCAGCTCGGGTTTCTGGTAGCTACCTGGGGATGTATTGCTGCAACGGCTACTGAACTATCTCCAGCAAAATTTTACTAGTATGTCATATTAGCAACACTTTTCTATAATTTGCACATCCTGTTGGGTTACCTTTCTCTGGGATGGGCACAAATAGAGATCTCTTCCAGTCTGTACTAGGGAGCTGTCTTCCACATTTCTCGTCATAGGTGAGCAAATTCTTCCAGTGCTTCACCAGCTGGCTGACATGTTTCAGTTGCTCCCGCCTCAGGTGCTAGAGCCTTATTTGTGACTAGTGATCTCAATGCAGCTTGGGCGTCTTCCTTCAGTACCTTTGGTTTTTGATCATATATAATCTCTAGAAATGGTTGAATGTCAACCAGTTCTTTGTGGCATAGTGACTGTGCATTTCTTTTAGTGATTCCTGTGTAATTCCTTATTTTCCCCAAGGAATTTTTTTAGTTTTTTTGACTCTTGGTTGATTATTTCTCCCCCATTTTTTTCATCTTGGGATATATTAAGCATGTCTTCCTTCTGACCTCTCTAATTACAGATTTTTGTACATTTCATTATCATACTTGTCTTCTTTAGCTACCCTTTGAAAATTTTCTGTAAGGGAATATCGAAAAATTGTAATAATTTTATCATGCTCACATTATTTCCACTTCAGGAAAAGCAGGTCAGCTAATGATGGCCTGGAATACCATTTAAAACAAAGGCACAACAAGTCTACTATTTAGGATGTAGGTGAAGGTACTAGGAAACCAACCCTAAACAATACAGTTTCTTTTAGCACATAGAGGAGTTCTGGTGGGGCAGGGCTAATATGTTGGGCTACTAACTGCAAGGTCAACAGTTCCAAACCACTTGGAACTCCTTGGGGGGAAAGAAGGGACTTTCTACTCCCATCAAGGTTTACAGCCATGGTCACTCACAGGAGCAGTCTTACCCCGTCCCAGAGGGCCACTATGAGTCAGCATAGACTCCATGGCAGTGAGCTTTGTGTTTTGATCTTTATTTATTTACTTATGTTTTGAGTTTTAGAACATAAGGAGTGTACATGATTTGGTGTATGTAAAACTAATCATTTTTTCTGTGAAGCGTCACCCAATTCACGATAAAACATTAAAAAACAAAAACAAGAAACACAGGGAGTCCCTAGAGAATACAAATGGCCAATGGATTTGGCTAACTGGCAACTTGGAGGTTTTTGTTCACCCAAAGTCTCATCAGAAGAAAGGTCCGGTGGTGTGCTTCTGAACACTCCGCACAAAGTACCGTGAAGCCCAGTTCCATTCTGACATCTATGAGGTCATCATAAGTTGGAGTGGATGCAATGACAACTGGGAAACACAGACCTTTATCTCTGTGAGCTGTAATCTGGCGTGTCTAGGCGGGTGGGGCATTCTGCTCTGGGAAGTCACTTGCAAACCACCTTCTTTCACCTTATTTTCCCACCATTTTCTAAGACACTGATTTTGCATGGTTGAAGCTCTAGAGTGTGAAGTGCATGGTGAAGGTTCAGACCAAAAATGAGCACTTTTAATCTATGCACATCCCTTAGTTATGCAATTACTAAATGTCAGGCATACTGGGAAATGTTTAACCGTGTAGTTTTGTACCCAGCAAAAACTCTATGACAACAAAAATGAAAACAAAACAAAGCAAAAGTGACTCTCTTTTAACACACACACTATAATGTTTGCTACGGGGGTGAAGTTAAAGGCGCTAGGATGGCTCTTCTATCTAGGTCTTCGGAACGCCCACCAAACGCATAGATCGGACCATGCAAATGGGTTGTTTGAAGCACTAGTAGAAGGTATAAGAGAGAAATCTCTGAAGCAGGAAGAGGGACTCCTGGGACCATCAAGACAAACAGCCACCAGTGAGCACGTGCGAGATCCCTGTTTGAAGCAGCAGAGGCACCAGAGATACAGAAGCTGCAGCACTGAGACCAGAGGCCAGAGACTGAGAGACAGGACCCTGGGTAGACTTTCCTAACAAGGCAAAGGTCATGGAACCATGGCTGAGGAGCAGAAAGAGATTGTTTACTGGCCAAGAAGAGGCACTGATGCAGCTCAAGACTATATGCTTCATGTTTTCTGTAGGATAATATCCTACAGAAATGCCTGATAATATCGCTAAGAAACCCCTATAATTGTGGGTATTGTCTGCTGAGTTCTGGGTGGCCACTGAAACGAATTCTCAAATCCAGCAGAGAAGCAGATGCCACGGGAGGAAGAACTGGTGTCAAGATAGGGTACAAGAAGGATGGAGGGTGGAGGCGTGTCTGACCTGTCTTGTGGCAATTGACTTCAGGTTGGTGTGAAGTTGAGTTCTCCTTCTCCATTATACAGCCAGAGGATGTCAGATGTGGCCTGCACACATTTCCTGAATGACTACTATGGCATACGTACTATAACGCAAGACTTTGCATGAAAATATGCTTTGAAACAGATAAGACACTCAACGTGTTCTGGTTATAATTACCATTTTGGGGGTATTTTTTATTTTCATCTTTAAAGCCTGGTTTTAATAAATTTGTTGTTTTTATTGCTCAGGGTTATGAGTGACAGGGAGAAATGAGAAAACCACAGATAAAGCCAAAAGAATAAAGAAAGAAAAATAAATCCACTTGGGTTATCTTAGTTATGTACTCCTGAACATAATTATATCTATTAATAAAGCATGTTGTACCGTTCAGAAAACTGTTGTCACAGTTTCTCTTCAGATCGCTTACTGTGTACTATAATGCTATTTTATTGGTACCGTAGTGAAACACGGTACAGATATAGAATACGTCATAATATTACGCTTAGAATGACAAACATTTAGATTGTTTTCTGCATTCATCCCTGTTACATGCAATGCAGATATTATATTCTGGAGCTTTGCAACCAATTTACTCACTCCAAATCAGATGAAGAAAGAGATGTTTTTATTTAGGTGTACCAGTGAAGTGACCACAGTGATGGCAAACAGACTGTGTTTGCGTGCCCACTGTGAAGTCAGAATGCATAGAGAATACACACCTTTGGTTTGGGGATTTACACTTGGAGACTCGCGTACACCGAAGACTCACCTGTTTTACAGGTCTCAAGGCAACTATGGGAAACAGCTGCTGATCATGAGCAAGAAAACTGAACACTTAGGTCCTTTAAGCCGTAAGCCAGTCTCAGGACAGTTTTTAATCAACCAGGAATAGTTGAGCGATACTCAGGGAGATCTGGGTGTTTGTTCCAAGTAGACACTTTTAGTCCTTTTGGAACTGATGTTGTTTTGACATACAACTATGTCACTTAATTCCATTTTTATAACGCTTGTTTCCATACAATGACCTGTTTCAACCTCAGTTTTTCCTTCATAAAAATTATCTGGAAAAAAATGACAAGTCTGTTGAATGTTTTGTAGGCACATACTGAATCAGGAAATGTGCTGTTTTGACTTTTATAAAATCAGATCCAAGACAAAAGCTTAGTTTGGAAAAAGAAGAGAAGCTATGCTCTGGTGGAAAAGTCATGGCTCAGCAGCTGACCTTTGCGGCTTCCTTCTTCCTGTTTGGCTGATGTGTTACTGGAACCATGACATAGTTGTATTATGAAGGGAAATATTAAAAAGGAGACAATGGGGAATTGGATAAGAGGAATAGATGGAGGAAATAGAATGAAGAGGCTGTAGGCAATCAATAAGACAAGATAATGACCCCTGAAGATACCCGTATTCTAATGCTTGGAACTAGTGATTCCATTACCTTACATGTAAAAGGGACTTTGCAGAAAGGACCAAGTTCCGACCTTAAGTAGGGATGTGATCTTGAATTCTTTTTACTATCATTTTTACTATTTGTCTATTATTTTTTTTAAATTATTTTTACTCAGTGTACTAATAGTAGACCTTATAAGAGAAAGAAGAAGAAAGGGGAGAGAAGATGTAACAATGGAGGTAGAAGTCAGAGTGAAGATATTACTATTTAGAAGGGGCTGTGAGTCAAGGCATGTGAGCAGTCCCTTGGACCTAGAGGAAGCGGTTTCTCCCCTTGCGCCTCCAGAAGGAGTAGAGTCCTGCCAGCCCTTGGATTTTAGGCCACTGAGGTCCACCGAGCACTTCCTACCTACCCGAATGTAAAGTAATGCTTTTGTTAGTTGGCTTGTTCTGAGCCAGTAAGATGGGCAATTTGTTACAGCAACAGCAGGAAACTAACACAGACGCTGACTTTAGTGGGCAGAGTCAAAAGACTCAAAGGTGAATATCGCAAGATGAGCGTGATGACAACAATGGCATGAGGCACAGACTGAGGGGCTTCCCAAAAAAAGTTCATGGAAAAATTCTATTATAGTTTATCTATCCCTCTTTTAAAAAAACACAAAACTTTTATTGTGAACTAGGTGAGGGTTCATACTGCAGATCATTTTTGTATTCAACAACTTATCAACCTTCCAAGGCTTGCCCTATTCCCATCATATTTTGCCCATTTCCCCATTCTCACTCCAATCCCTGGTAACCATTCTCTCTTAATTGTCCTTTTCCACAAACGGTATGAAGCCTCCTTGTCTGTATTTGTAAAACTGCAGAAGTGGCGTAGAGCAGCATTTGGTTGACCATCTGTTTTTTTCTCAGCCCCGTGTAACTCTCCTTTATAGAAAAAAATGTGTAATTAGATATTTATGTATGTAGTTAATAATTCAATCTTTGTAATTTCCTCTAGATTGAAAACTCTATAATCATAATGTTCTCAGCAGTATTAATCATAAAAAGTTACTTAAAAAATGAAATTAAGAAATGGCCTTCTGGATGACAAGGATTAAAATGAATGAATAAATTGGAAGAAGTCACAGAACAGATAAATAGAAAGCAACACAAAATCCAATGTGGCCTAATAGGTGAGCCAATTTCTTGAGGACAGGACTGAAATTCATTGCAGACTTTCAGTCATGAGGATGTAGTTATTTGTTATCAAGTTGATTCTGACTCACAGTGACCCTCTTGCAAAGAGCAGAGCGATCCCACAGGGTTTCCAAGGTTGTAAACTTGAAGGGAGACACAGGTTTTCCTATGGGACGGCTAGTGGCTTTGAACCGCAGCGTTTTGGTCAGCAGCTGAGCATTTGAATGACTGTGCCACTAGGGATCCTAGGACACCACCATTCACTGCTCAGTTTGTCACACTGTGATGGATTGCCTGTTCATTTGGCGCTGGAACCTATGCCACTGGTATTTCAAATCCATATTAAGACAGACTACGAAGGAGAATTTCAGGATCTGTTTCTTTAAAAACTGTACTTTGAAGACCTTATGACTAGCAGATGGGGGGTGGGGTGGGGAATAGCAGAGAAACACTGTTTGACATGGTCCCAGGAAATGAGCTCCTCAGAATATACGTGGGGAAGTAGAATCGGCCTTCGCCATGGGGACAGAGTAAAGCTTGGGGGTCTTTATTTGTTGATGTGGCATGGCTCAAAATGTATTCATAATCGGAAGGTGAATATGTGAAGTAGGAATTGTAAGTTGCCAAAATGAACTGGGATTCTTAAAGGCTGTCTCCTAGGCATTAGTAAGCTGCAATAGGTCAGCTTAACCACTTTGAATTAAACAATAATACGTTTTATTATGGGAGGAATTATGAAATTAAAGAGGGATAGTGTCACAGTCACTGTGAAAAAGAACAGTTCAAGATCCATCCAGGAATACAATGCTGTCAGTGATGGGATACCCCTACAAGGAATATTAGTTACTGTATCATTATTCAAAATTACACACTAACCACTAATGCCAAAGAGGAAAAAAATCAAAGATATTTTTGGATCACCTTCTTCAGTCTGAAATTGATCAAACATGCAATCGAGATGCAGTGGTAACTGCTGGTGATTGGAAAAGGAAAGTTGGAAATAAGAGGGATTGGTTGTTGGAAAACATGGTCTTGGTGATAGAAATGACGCCAGAGATCCAATGATAGACGTTTCCAAGACCAACAACTTATTTATTACAAATGGCTTTTTAAAAACAATATAAATTATGACTGTACATATGGACCCAACAAGATAGAGATAGACTAATTCTGTGAAGGAAGATGTTGGAGAAGCTCACCATTACCAGTCAGAACAAGGCTGGCAGCCAACAACAGAACAGGCAAGATCAAGTTGAAGCTGAAGAAAATTAAAACATGTCCGTGAGACTCAAAGTGTGACCTTGAGTTTAAGGAGTCCTGAGTCAAGAGAACAGGTTAAGAATAGAGTTGACACATGGAACACCGATGACTGAAACATTCCTAGTCTTTTTCATGTTACTCATATAGTCGTATATGTGAGTGGAAGACACGATGAAGTAGAAGAGCTGAACAAAGATTTCGAAGGCGACAGAGAGAAGACAAAATATTACAATGAAATGAGCACAGACCTGGAGTCAGAACAGCCAGAAGGGAGGAACATGCTCAGCATTTCTCTAGCTGAAATAACTGAAGACAACAAATGAACCTCTGCATGGTCAAATATTGAACTATGCAGGAGACATCAAATATGATGTCTGCACGGAATATAGAGAGTCCCTGTGCCCAAATGAATCGGTCCACGTGCAACCACCTCAGGAGGCAGCGTGTGAAGGGAGGAGTTCGAGCTGCACTGACGGCACCGATGCAGAACAAGACTAGGAGTTAATGGAATGAGGACCAATGGAAATACTTCAACAAGCAGATCCAGGGCTCGAAGTGCTCATTCATTTATGCCAAGGAATTTAGAAGACAGCTTCCCAGACCACCATCTGGAAGAGGTTCTAAGTTGTGCCCATTCCAAGGAAAGAGGTTGGAATAGAATGTGAAAATTATTAAATAATATTAGATCATGCACAACTAAAATTTTGCTGGTGATAATTTAAAAATGGTTGCAGCCATATATCAACAGAGGCCTTCCAGACAATCAAATGATATTCAAAGAGGACGTGGAACAAGAGGTGTCATTATTGATGTTAGATGGACCGTGGCTGGAAGCAGGGAATCTCATGAAGACATTTCCTTGTGTTTTACTGACTATGCAAAAGCACTTGGGTATGTGTGATAAATGAGCAATGTTTCAAAGAATGGGGATTCTGGGATACTTAGTTGTGTTTATGTGGGACCTGTACCTCGAACAAGGGACAGCCTCTTTGACAGAATAAGATCAGGGAAAGTATATGTGAAGGTCGTCCATAATTATTCAGCCGGTACGTTGAGCCAACCATCTAGGAGCTGGCCCATATGAAGAACACAGCACCATGACCAGATGAAGACTCATGAACCACCTTCAGGATGCAGATTAGACAGCTTCGCTTGCTTAAAGCAAAAAGGACTTGAAGCACTTACTGAGAAGATTGAAGACCACCACCTTCAGTCTGGGTTACCTCAACATAAAGAAAACAAAACTCTTCAACTGGATCAATAAGCAACATCCTGATAAACAGAGGAAAGATTGCAGTTGTAAAGGACTTGTTTTTTCATATAAATTAAAGCTATAAAGAATGCCAATTAAAGGAGCAGCCAAGAAATCAAATGACATGCTGTACTGGGCAAATCAGCTGCAACAGACCTCTAAAATGTGAAAGATCAAAAATGTCACTTGGAGGACTAAGGTATGCCTAACCCAAGCCAAGGGAGTTTCAATGGCCTCATATGTAGGTGAAAGCTAGACAACGCCAGAGGAAGATTGAAGAAGAATTGATGTCTTGGACTAACGGTCTTTACTAAGAATACTAAATGTACCATGAACTTTCAGAAGAAGGAACGGATTTGCTTTGGAACAACTGCACCTAGAGTGCTCCTTAGATGGCAGGATGGCAAGACATTGTCTTCTGTACTTTGGACGTGCATCAGGAGGTACCAGTTCATGGAGAAAAGACACCATTCTTGGTAGAGGGTCAGTGAAGACCCTTGATGAGATGACTTAATACTGTGGCTGAAACAATGGGCTCAAGCATAGCAAGGACTATGAAAGGTACCAAACTGCGTAGCTTCTTCATTCTGTTGTGCATAGGACTGCTATGAGTCAGAACCAAGTCAATAACACCTAGTAACAATAGCCCCAGGATATCATTTCTACTGTAGAATGATTTTATAATGAATTAAAAGCACAAGGGGAACTCTGGAGCTAGACATCTTTGGGTAAGATTTATATAACTGTGTATATTGTTCCTACACCTAAGTGTGCCCCTAACAGAGTTTAAGGTGATACTTGTCCAACAAGCAGAACCAAAGTGTAGCAAAAATGATCCATCCATCCGTCCAACCATCCATCCATCCTGTTTAACTCAGTTGTTAGAAACAAAAGTTATGGAGCTCGATGTATTGAGCTCAGTTATTAATTATACAACTTGGAAGAGTCATTGAGAACTCAGTGTTTTGATTTGTAAAACGAGAACACTATTATCTGACATTGTTAGACTCTACGACTGACCAGAACTTTTTCCCTCTGTTTAAAACCAAAAACCCAAACCAACCTAACCCATTGACATTGAGTTGATTCTGAATATAGCCGCCCTGTGTACGACAGATAGCCTCATCTTCTTACTGGTGGGTAGTAAACTGTCGACCTTGGGGTTAGAAGCCTACCCAACACCATCTCCAGAGATGTCTGGTTAGGGCAAGGGATTTCCTAAATTAGTGATTGTTATTTTTAACAGTAGTGGAGCCCTGGTGGTGTAGTGGTGACGAGTTGGGCTGCGAGCTGCATGGCTGACAGTTTGGAACCACCGAAGCTCCTGCAGAAAGGCTGGAATTTCTACTCCTGCAAACAGTTACAGTCCCAGAAGCACACAGGTGGTTGCTGTGAGTCAGCATTGAGCCGATAGCAGGGAGGTTTCGAGTACCAAGGAACACATGTCCTCTAAATGTCCTTCCAGCTTCAACACCTCTGCTGTTGATGTTCTTCTCTGACTTTCCCCGAACCACGGACCGTGGGGCTCACTTTAGCTTTTTCTTCTTTCTGTTTGTCCATAATTTATATTAATTTTTAACATAAAAATTAAAACACGTTTTATAGGTGCAGAAACGTAGGGGGAAAGACACCAGCATTTTAAATATAGGGAAGGAAATTTCACTTTCTAGAAGGAAATCTCAAAAATGGGCTAAAGTTTAGGTGGCATAAATATTGCTCTCTTTTAGAACATATATTACTTCTTTCTTTTTCTATTGTTTAGTTAATGAGAAGCTATCAATTGGAAAAATGTATTCATTGTTTTCAACGAATTACCAATTTAAAAGCGTTTCTGGAATGCTTGGAGACGGTGCCCTTCTGCTCTTAGTATCTTCGTAGCTTCATTTTCTCATTCTTTATCTTTAGGTTTCATAGACGGAAAAGGTCGCATGCTCCAAAAATATTTTTCATGTTCTCTTTCCTGAGAACAGAAACTCATAGTTTATTTGATTTTCACAGTTCCCGACCGAAGTGAACGCCAGTCACCACATAGCCAGGTGTCACCTCCCTTGGCGGCAGAGGGCCTCTGACCAGTGAGCTGACACCATCTTGTCTCTTTCCAAATCTTACTCTGTCGCTTTTGGGGTCTGTCTCACGTACGAGGAGCCGGGAGGGGGGTGGGTAGAGCGGGGCAGGGGGAGGATGTCGGAAGACAAACGCAGATGTTGAGCAGCTGTAGCTTATGCCAAAACTTGGGATGCAGCTCCCCAGCTGCTGAAAACAAGCCAGGCAGCCAGCGATGTCCACAGCCACTGAATCTCCAAGGAGGAAAAGTCAGAACCAGATGTTATTCCCAGAAAAGAAAAAAAGAAACATTTCTGTGCTGAATTTGGTTTCTAAATGGTGCATCTGTCCAGCTTATCTTCATCTTGGTCAAAGATAGAAGAAGAAGGAGAAGGAGAAGAGGAGGAGGAGGAGGAGGAGGAGGAGGAGGAGGAGGAGGAGGAGGAGGAGGAGGAGGAGGAGGAGAAGAGGAGGAGAAGGAGAACAACAACTGCTAAGAAGTTTGGGAAGAAAACAAAGCAAGTTCCTATTTTTGCCAAAACACTTATTTTGCAAGTTCTCAGATTTCGTAGCTTGCGTTCACATGGAAATGTTCTTTCTGAGAGGAAAAGGGTGTGATCAGCCAGGGATGCACGGTCCACTTCAGTCCACCTTTTATTTCCTACGGGGTTTAAGGAGGAGCTTGTTCGCTTTGCCCGAGAGGACCAAAGGAAACGCCCTGATTGGAAACGCCCTGATTGCCTTGAACTCCAGCCCTCCCCCGAACAATGCTCGGTCCTCTATGAAGTCACCAGAGCGTCCAGCTCTTCCAGGTGCGACTGAAGAGAAGGTCTACTGTCCGCGGGGGCCCGTTTGAGGAATGAGGGGCTGGAATCTTGGCCGTGCTCCTCACATCAGGGTGTGTCCAGCTGGGAGGAGCACCTTTTTTTAGTAACACAACATTTCAACTTTATGTGTTGCTTCATCAATACAAAAGGATATGTGAAACAGATGAATATGGCTTTTCCCTAAGATCTTTTTGAGGTTGGCTGAATTTTCACTCTGTTCTGTCTTGCTATTTTCACACTCGGAGGAGTGGATGACTAGTAGGAAAGAGTAAGCATGAATTTATTGGTACTTGTTTACTGTCACGAGCACACAGATAGAAACAAAGTAGCATTTTGTGGCATTCTTACAAGGCTTACTTTACTTCCTACTACATCCTGTCATAAGTTTGAAAAGAGGGTTTGATTCTGTAGAACGGTGCTGTGGTGTTGGGAGAGAGACTGAAAGCCATTCATAGAAGCAGAATCATTGATGTGGTGACAAGAATGTGAAGTTGTTCATTACAGATTGGCAAATACAACAAGCTTGAGTTTACCTTGTTTATTGGATAACCTGACACTATTCATACCTTATAAAGACTTCAATATTCTCTCCTTGAAAGGAGTCTGGATAGTGCAATGAACTGAGAACCTCACATTCTGTGGTTCAAATCCACCTGCCACTCTGAGGAAGGATGATACTGTCTCAAACCCCTATGGAGCAGTTCAACTCTGTCCTATAAGGTTACTGTGATTTGGAAGTTACCAAATGGCAGTGAGTTAGGATTTTGTTGTTGTTGTTTTTAATTGAAAACCACTGTTCTCCATGGGCACCACTGCAGGGCCAGTAGCTGAAGCCTGATACTAATTATTCATTCCTCTTAATAACAAAAACAAACACAAAAATTTGTTAAAATTTCTCTTCCTGGCATTGTTCAGATTTCATCAAGTTCTTTATCAATGGGGTAAATTGGTATTTCTACAAACAAGGAAACGAAGAGGTTGGCATTTATGGTTAGGGAACCAAAGGTATCAAGTAGCCTTTAACTTTCTTAATTGTCCTTGTCGTGTTGCTGTAGGATATCTTGACGTCCATTCCAACACGAGCAGCACCGTGTGTGGCCTTTTCAAAGATCTACCGCCATCAAGCCCATTCTGACCCGTTGCTGTACAGGATTTCCGAGGCTGTAGATCTTTATGAGGCAGACTGTCTCCTCTTTCTCCAATGGACCTGGTGGATTTGAACTGCTGGCCTTTCGGTTAAGAGCCCCGTACTGAGCTCACTTGTGGCCCCAAAGCTCCTTCTTGGTTCTGTGCCACCCGCATAATAGCAGCGGGTTTGAGCACATTGGTCCAGCTGCCATGTGGACTGTCTTACTGAGGTTGATTCAGAAGTTAGTCATGCTAATTCAGTCTCTCAGGTCCCATGGTGGGTTGGTGACTTGAACTCACCCAGTGGCACCTTGGAGGCAAAAGGGATGGATGTCAACTTTCAACAAGATTACAGCTAAGAAAACCCTGTGGAGCAAGTCTACTTGGTACTCCCTGAGTTCGAAAGGACTTGACTGCCCAAGACCATAGGTAATTTCTATATTGTATCAATTTGCAGGGAAGGCGTGACTAATGCTGCGACCCTCTAATACAGTCCCTCATGTTGCGGTGACCCCCCAACCATAAAATTACTTTCGTTGCTACTTCATAACTATAATTTTGCTATTGTTATGAATGGGGCAATCCCTGTGAAAGGGTCGTTTTATGCCCAAAGGGGTCACAACCCACAGGTTGAGAACTGCTGCCCTAGCCCCATCTTTAAGATAAAGAACTCACAGGCTGAGATCTACTGTGTTTTTACAAAAGAGCCTGGGGTCGGGGTGGTGGTGGTGGTCTGGTGGGCAGTACTGCTTGGGAAAGCATGCAAAGCCTCAATACAATTCATTCCCTTTATCCAGGCTTCCAACTCTGTACTGCTCCCCCAGAGCTGGTAGCCACGGCTGGGAAGTGACTTGGTTCTCTGGCCGGTGGCGAAGGCTCCATTATTCACTGGAGCAGCCTTCCCTTTCTGAGGTGCTGTCCTAAGATTAGCAGACACCCTCTGTCATTGTTTTCCATCACTGTCAACTGTTTCTGGAAAATAAATGAGGTACATTGTCACCTAGGTGTCTAATAGATGTTCAGTTTATTAGGTTAGTGATGAGAATCTCAGAGTAAGCAACAGGATCCTGGGTCTTGAAGCATGTTTATATAGTTGCCTCTACAGAACACCCTGATCCCCTTCCACTCCATGCAAGTGGTGGCACAGAATTATTATAAGATCACCCTTGATCTTACCTCTTCTTCCCAATGGAATAATACTGGAAATGGGCAATGTGATGTGGAAGAATTTTGAATGTGGGAGAATGGCTGAGCTGGAAGGAGAGGTGAGTGGAGAGCATGAAGTGCAAGCTAACCACTTTCATCAAAGGCGCCTTCTTAGAAAGTTTGTCCATTGATGTCTGCATTCTAATAGAACAATATTAATTGAATAGCCATACACTTAAATAACATTAATTCTATTCTAACAATATTAATAGCCTGTCTATATCATAGGGATGTCACACAGTTATACTCACATAGCACACATTTAGCAAATTGCCACTGATTATAATCCTTAGCAAACATTTAGCATAAATGTTCCACAGACATGTGACAGGCATCTCGCAGACATTTCACATGCTTATGCATGTTTACCAAGCCATATCAAAATCATGTGCTAGCCACACTGAGGTTCACATACCAAGAAGTTACTAAGGTATGTCATATGATAACCATACACACCACAGTTCATACACATCACACATGCCACATGCCAAGCTGATGTGTGCATACATCAAACCATATTTGCATAGCCCAACACATTCTAAACCCACCCCAAGCTCATTATAAGCACATGAGTGCTGCAGAAAGCACATGCCAAACATACGTATCCCATCAGAAAGCACATGCTTGTCACATGACAAGTATACGGAAGGAGGCCTGTCACAGGTATTTGAATGTTTTCTATGCCTGAAAACTTTTTGATACCTTATTTTTCTGAATGTTTTTTATTTTCTAAGACAGTTTTTTCTTTGTATGTGGTGATCTCTCCCTCATCACTTCCTAGTTTGTCTATCTGTGCTTTCTTTTTTCCTCTGGTTTTTCTATTTTATTATTTTTTTCCCTCCAAAGAAACAGACTTGCGATTTTGTTACAGAATCTATTGGTATTAAATTGAAATATGTTTTCTGCTTTTGTCTTAATTTCTTCCCACTGCTTTCCCTTGGTTTATTTCTTGAAATGATTTTAGGCTGCATACTTAATTTAGTTTTGGGTGGTAATGATTTGTTCTAAGGTCGTGTCTTTTCTCCCAAGCATTGCTTCACTTGTGCACCAGAGACTCTGATATGATACATGCTTTCTAGAACTTCACATTTCTTTGAATTTCCTGTTTGATCTAAGAGATCAGGAAGCTCACTCCATGCCCATCCTGATAGAGCTGTTATCATTTTGGAATTTGCAATTGATTCAACAATTGTCTTAATGTACAGAAGATTTGGAAATCTGTATAGTAAATTTAGAAAATGTTAGAAAATCCTCATAGTAAAATTCCTTAAAATTCTAAAGTTTATTATTTTTTATCACTTTTTATTAAACTACTTTATATTTAACAGAGCCCTGACCAAAGGATTAAAGTAATAATCTAAAAGTTTAAGTCAATTGTTTGATAAAAAGTAACTAGAAGAACTATTGGAATAATTATTCTTTATATTTTAAACAAAGCTTTTGCTTTATTATCCTAAAATTTCCAAGCACACAAAGGTAGAAACTAGACAAGAAGATTTTATTATGAGTTTTTCCGCTTTGGCTATTTTCATTATCTTAAGAAATTTATTTCATTTATCTTTCTGATTTTTGATAAATTATTTTAATGCTAATCGTAACGGTCATATCATTTTACCTGAATATGCTCATGTTATTAAAAACCAGAGCTGTGAGTTCCCATTGATTTCACTGCTCTGTTATACCCAGTTTGGCCACCAGGGGTGCTCATTGTTCCGTGGTTGTCAGGCCTTTTACACCTGAACTGCCCTGTAAGGTGCAATATGGTGGCCACCAGCCACAGAAGGCTATTGAGATCTTGAAATAATAGCTAATGTGGATTGTGATGTGTTATAAATGTATTTTGAATCCTTTTGAAGAGAATGTAAGATATATTGGATTTAAAAAAAACATTGATTATATGCTAGAATGATACATTTTTGGATATACTGACTTGAATGCGACATTATTAAAACTGACATTTCCTGTTTCTTCTTTCTTTTAAAAAATGTACTTAATAGAAAAGTTTAAATTACATACGTGGCAGACAATGTATTCCTAGTGCTCTAATTTTGCTAGACTTTCCTGCTTCTCTGACAGGTTAGTATTATCATTTTTTACGTTTCCTCTTAAAGGTAAATCAAGGTTTTTTTTTCTTTCAAACTGACAACTTCATACTCTTTAATTGTCCAAGGAAATAACTGAAGAAACATTCATCATGAAGATTTTATCAAATTTATTCCTAACTCTATCTGAAATGTCCAAGGCCTTTGAAAATGTTTCCCCTGAGCCTGAGATCCTTGCCATTTTCTACACCTGACCCATTTCCTTCAGGGGCATTTACCTTCCAACTGCGCTCCTCTGAGCGCGAAGCCTTGTGTGTTTAACTGGCTCTGATTCGGTCTGCACTCTCCGTGGATCGGCTCTCCATAGTTACATCCCCTTGTTGTCCGCCTCCTTTATGCTTCTCCCTTCCTGATTTCAATGTCGTCTCCGGTCTTAGTCATCCAGTGCTGCTTTGACAGAGATACAACAAATGGACACCTCGAAGAAGCAGAAATTAATGTTCTCACAGTTTAGGAGACTCGAAGTCCAAATTCAGGGTGCTGGCTCTAGGGCAGCGGTTTTCAACCTGTGGGTCGCGATCCCTTGATGGTTGAACGACCCTTTCACAGGGGTCTCCTGATTCATAACAGTGAAGCAAAATTACAGTGATGAAGTAGCATTGAAAAGAATGTTTTTGTTGCAACCCACATTTTGGTTGGGGTTTCCACCTGTATTAAAGGGTCGTGGCATGAAGGTTGAGAACCACTGCTATAGCTTCATCGATCCTGGGTTTCATATACTGAAAAACATAACAACAATTCAAGGTGACCCCAATGACATACACATCTGAGATAAACCCCAATATAAACAAACAAACAACAATAACAACAGCAACAACAAGAATACAGAAAATGTTGAAAACCAGATCAGGCCCACTGAGGATCATAGGGGGGGATCAACTGCCAAAGTTTTAACCATGGCAGCTGGGTTTATTCGTTTGATCTTCTAGAGTGATCTCTCCAATGCACTCTGCTTGGTTGGTAGGAAAACCAGGAGGACCGACCTCCAACTGGGGGTGGAGGGAGAATGACTTGAAAATGCTTTTGGGACTCTGGGGAGAGAGCGTCCCTGGTGGTCTGCACCACATGGGACACATTCACGGGGCTTCTGGGTGCAGCCTGGGACCCAGGCTGGTGCATCCCTGTGGAACACTAGGACATTGAATACTGGATCTTCCAGGACCATGGCATTCTCCAGAGACTGCACCAGTGAGATCCAATATGGGAAATCTCATGGGTGAACTAGACTTTATCTCAGACACACATGTAACTGAGGACTTAGGATGGGAAATTCATGGTGTCCGAGGAAGAGGAAAACAGCTGGACCAAGACTGCTGAACCTTTCGTAGATGGACACCACGGTCTTGCTACATCAACGCCCTCTAGGCTGCTTTCAGATATGCGTGATTCCAGCAAACCTGCGACAGATGTTCTCAGTGATTATTATTGAAAATTCTTCCTGACAATTAACCTTCATTGTTTGTGTACATAGGTCCAGCCAGGAAAGGATTGATTCTGTACAAGTGAATAATTCAGATACTCTGATAGGGAGTTAGTCTACATTGGCCCAATCTCTCTCTCTCAACATGGCTTTAAAAAATTAGTACCAGGGGCTAATCAAAGACAAAATTAACAGAAGATTGTTATGACCCAGGGGGATGATCGATAAGACTCTTTACCATAAATTAACAAGGAGGCTTTGAAAGGGAACCAAAGGCAGATCAAACAAACAAACAAACAAAGATCTAGGAATGGATTTTGGGCTCCCACTACATCCTAGCTCCAATTTAAGAACAATTACTTCCTACACCATGGCCCTGCTCAATACTCACCCTCAGGAAAGGAATACAGAAGATATGGGTGCGCTAGCAAAATGTGGTGAAGAAATGAGATGTTGCTTGTCTATAAGATAAAGTAGCATCTGGAGTCTTAAGCCTTGTTTCCAAACAAGCAGTCATCTAAGTGAGATGCCAACTAAGTCCACATGGAAGAAGCGCACCAACATCAGTCATTGAGTGATTGTAAACCATATCATCAGAAGTCAAAGGAGGGAGTAGTATCAGAGCCTAAATTGTGAGAATCTGGTTTGCAGAAGGCTGTGGGTGACAGTGGGAGCCCCAAGATGCATTTGTGGGGTTTACAGAGGAAATAGGCCTCTGGTGAGTTCCCTTTATCCATAATAGAGAGATGTAAGGAACGTGATTACTAAATGAAGTGCTTTCCAACAATTTGAAGAGGTCTTGTGCAGCAGATTTACCTAATGCTGTGTGTTGTTTGATCTCTTGACTGCTACTTCCATGAGCACTGATTGAGGATCCAAGCAAGACAAAATATTTGACAACTTCAATCTTTTCTCCATTTATCATGATGGTCTAGTTGTGAGGATTTGGGTCTTATTTATATTGCGTTGTAATCTATACTGAAGGCTGAAATCCTTGATCTTCATCAGCAAGTACTTGAAACCCTCCTCACTTTCAGCAAGCCAGGTGTGTCATCTGAGCATCACAGGTTGCTAATAAGCCTTCCTTCAATCCTGATGTCACATCCTTCTTCACAGAAGCCAGTTTCTGTCTACATTGCTGTACACTAGGCTTTGCCATCGATTTTCCACAAGTTTTATCTTTGGGGGACTTCAAATTGTAACAATAAGGTAGCATAGATATTACATTTCAGGATGCAAGAACTCTTAATATTAAAACAATAAACCAAACTCGATTGAGTCCATTTTGACTCCTAGAGACCTTTGGATGGAGTCGAACTGCCCATGTGAGTTTCCAAGACCGTCGATATTCGTGGGAGCAGTAAGCCTCATCTTTCTCCCACACTCACATGAGGAACGAGAGGCGCTGTGCAGTGTGCGTGTTGCATTGGTCAGGGAGAGGCTGGGCACTCAGCTCCTGTTGCTGTGACTGGGGTGGTAGGCTGGTCATTTGGCTGTGCAGCTCTGCCTTCCTTTGTGATCTGTCTATCTTTTGCCTTGGCCTTTTTATGAGCACATTAACTGCCATGGAAAGATATGGATGCTTTATAATGAGAATCAATGCATTCTGGAACTAAAATCATAAATGCATACTGTTTTTCCCCCTTCCTGACTGGGATTCAAACTGACATAAATTAAACATTAGGCATATCTAGAAGTTGGTCCTAGAAATGGAAAATGATCCTGAGTGCTAGAATTACACTTCATTGAACACCAAGGCCCTTTTCCTTTCCCCAAGGAGACTTCCTCTTCTGTCAGAGATTAACGCTTCTCCCTTATTCATACCAAAGATTAAGTTTGACATATAAATATAAAACATGTTTTCATTAATCAGAGCTTTAATTCATCTCTTGATAGACACTAGGAGACATCACTTTCTGTGTCAGAAATAAAATTGCATAAAACAACTGAAATGAACAGAGGAACTGTATTTTAAATGTATATAAGCAGTTCACACTCACAAGGAGTTGGAAACAACTCAAATTCCCATCAACAGACGAATGGATTAAAAAACTGTGGTACATACATACAATGGAGTACTATGCATTGCTAAAAAGCAGTGATGAACACATGAAGCATATTGCCGCATGGGAAGAACTGGAGGAAATCATGCTAAGTGAAGTAAGCCAAGCACAGAAGGACAAGTGTAACATGAGTCCGCTGAGGTAAGTTTATAAATATATATAAAAGAGAACAGCAAGGTAAGTGCAAAAGGGGCACAGGGAAAAAGCTACTGTATACAAACACTCCAGGGATGAGCTCCAAGTAGTATGGCAGGGGCCAGACCAAATCCAGGGGTACATATGGTAGCCAACTAAAAAGGGGATAGAGGGAGAAAGGGGAAAGAAAAACAAAACAAAAAGATGTGTGATAGGGGAATAGGGCGCTGACTCACCCAAGAGGAGGAGGGTATTGTTTGTGTCTCCACAGGGAAAGAGGGACCAGATATAAAGCCAGTGCCAGACGAATGCAGTGTGCCGGCAATGAGTGGGGAGCCAGTGGAGGGGCCTGAGGGCTCAGCCCCCATACCAGCTATGTGGATAACTGCCCCTCACCCCAGAAGAATTTACTTGAGAGGATGGCATTGAAGCTGCAGCTAGGGGAGAGGGGCATGTCTGATCAGAGCAAATGGGAGCAAATGAAGGGGGAGGAAGAGAGAGTGGAGCACATCCTGGCCCATCAGGCCTGGAGGACGATATCCCTGCTCTGAACAGCCAATGGACAGAGTGGACAATATGGCTGATCCCACTATAAGACACGCCGTCCCTTGATGGCCCAGGGCCCTAAGGGGGACAACACTGGAGACTCAGTGTTGGGACTGGACCAGACTGACCCTGTGACACCGAGGCAAACCACTAAAAGCGTGCAGCCGAGCGACTGTGGGAGCAGAGCCGGGAGCCCCTGCGGGAATACAAAAGACAGTCTCTGGGGCCAAAGCATGGTACCCCATGGGACCTGACTGAAGGACATGCCCAGAGATAAAAAATCAGACCTTGATCTATTTACAGGTTTTTCTTTCTTTTTTAATTTTTTTCTTTTAATTAATTTATTCTTCTATGGGTAATTGGTTTCCTTTTTTGTTGTCATCGCTGTGTTCTCACCCATCACCTATCTTGCTATGGCTTGATTTTTGGTGCATATTATTATCTCTACAGATCTACCTAGATAAGATAGACTGGATGAATAGTCTGGAGGAGAAAACAACGGGACCAATGGTTCCGGGGGAACACAGGAGAGGGGGAGGAGAGGGTGAGGAGGTGGTACTGACCAACCCAGGGACAGCGGAGCAACAAGTGATCCAAAATCAGTAGCAAGGAGGGTGTGAGAGGCCTGGTAGGGATTCAGCAAGGGCAAGGTAACCGAGAGAAATTACTGAAACCCAATTGAAGGCTGAGCATGATAGTGGGACAAGAGGAAAGTGTAAGGAAATAGAGGAAACAACTAGGTGACAAAGAGTATTTATAGGGGTCTAAAGACTAGAATGTACATATGTAAATATATTTATAGAAGAGTGTAGGGAAACAGACCTATGTGCATATATTTATAGGCTTAGTATCAAAATAGCAGATGGACATTGGGCCTCCACTTACTCAATGCAAGAACACGTTGTTCTATTAAATTGGCATTCCAGGATGCACACCTTCCCGACATGTTTGCTGCAGAAAAATGTGTGCATAAGCATATGTGGTGAAGAAAGCTGATGGTGCCCAGCTATCAAAAGATATAGTGTCTGGGGTCTTAAAGGCTTGAAGATAAACAAGTGCCCACCTAGCTGAGAATAAAATCCCTCATGGAAGAAGCACACCAGCTTGTCTGACCACGAGGTGTAGACGGGACCAGTTATGAGACATCAAAGAACTAAAAATCATATCAGTGGGTGCCCACCTTCCTCATATGATCACTGAAGACAAACGTGTGCATAAGCAAATGTAGTGAAGAAAACTAATGGTGCCCAGCTATCAAAAGATATAGCATCTTTCTCTCAAGATTCATAGGGCAGACACCAGAATGAGTAGAAAGAATGAAGAGAGGGAGGGAGAAAGAGAGAGAAAGAGAGAGAGAGAGAGAGAGAGAGAGATCTGCCAACCATGTAGGAAAATTCAGACAGCTAATTGTAATGTGTAGGTTTAGAAGGCAGACTTCAAAGAGTCATCTTGATCACTTTGTGTGTTTTGGATGTTATTCTTTTTCTTCAACTACTTAACTGTGACTATTATAAACTAAATACTTATTTGTGACCTATTGTGGTACAGTTTAGCTTCCAAGTGTTTAAATGTAAATTTAATCTTAAAAAAAAAAAGATAAAGCATCTGGGATCTTAAAGGCTTAAAGATAAACAAGTGGCCATCTAGTTCAGAAGCAACAAAGCCCACATGGAAGAAACACACCAGCCTGTGTGACCACGAGGTGTAGAAGGGACCAGGTATCAAGCATCAAGGAACAAAAAAATCATATCATTGTAAATGTCTGAGTGCAGAGTGGAGACTCAAAGCCCATTGGCAGCCAACTGGATACCCCTTACTGAAGGGTTGTGGGGAGGAGATGAGCCAGTCAGGGTGTAGGGTAGCAACGAAGAAACATATAACTTTCCTCTAGTTCTTAAATACTTTCCCCTCACCCCCCACTATCATGACCCAAATTCTACCTTATAAATCTGGCTAGACCAGAGGATGTACATAGGCACAGATAGCAACTGGAAACACAGGGAATAGAGGACAGATGACTCCTCCAGGACCAGTGGTGAGAGTGGCGATGTCTGGAGGGTGGAGAGAATGTGGGGTAGACAGCGGGAACTGATTACAAGAATCTACATATAGCCTCCTCCCTGGGGGATGGAGAGCAGACAATAGGGCAGGGGGAGACGTCAGACAGTGTAACATATGACAAAATAATAACGATTTATGAATTATGAAGGGTTCATGAGATAGGGAGAGTTGGGGGGAAACGAGCAGCTGATATTAAGGGCTCAAGTGGAAGGCAAATGTTTTGAGAATGATGATGGCAACAAATGCACCTATGCGCTTGACACAATGGATGGATGTATGGATAGTGATACAAATTATACGAGCCCCCAATAAAATGATTTTAAAAAGTATATAAGTATTTTATATTTCCTTATACTTAGGCTACACGAGGACTTGGGTAGTGGGTGATGTCTTTCTCTACCAGTAATCATTCTGCTTTTACATTTTCTTTTTCTTCAACTTGAGAACATTTTCTTCTACTTTTTAAAAATAAATCATTTTATTATGGGTCTTTACAGCTCTTATAACAATCCATACATCAGTTGTATCAGGCACATTTGTACATATATTGCCATCATCGTTTTAAAAGCATTTTCTTCCTACACAAGCCCTTGGTATCAGCTCCTCTTTTCTCTCTCCATCACCCATCCTGCCTCCCTCATGAACCCTTCCTATATTGTAAGTGATTATTATTTTCATATCTTACACCATCTGCTGTCTCCCTTCACCCACGTTTTTCTTGCTCATCCACCTGGGGGTGGGGCAGGGTTATATGCTGATCATGGCAATCGGTTCTCCCTGTCTCCTCCTTAGCCTGCTTTACTTTGTTATTGTTGTTAGTTTTTTGTTGTTTTCTTTAAAAATATATATTTTTGAATATGAAATTCAGGATAGACAAACCTATAGAGACAGTAAGTGGATTAAAGGTTCCTTTAGGGTATGGCAGGGGAGATTGGGGGGAAACGGGGAATTAATAGCAATGAGTACAAGAATGAAGAAAATGCTCTAAAATCACCACTGATGGCTACCCAAGTCTTCTTGGTATGAGCAAATTATTGAATTGTGTGGTTTATGAATTTCTACATGGCAATGAAACTTTTAAAAGTCATTGTGTTTCAAAAATTGTGGTAATTGCACACACACAGACACACACACACATTGCAGCTCCCACTTAGTGTCACGGAGTTGACGCCGACTCCTATCACTTCTAGGGCTGGGTAGGACTGGGCCTAGGAGTGTGCACCATCATTAACTCTTCACAGGAGTAGAAAGCCCTGTCTTTCTCTACACTGACATTCGAGGATTTCAAAAGGTAAGGGAATGCTTCATGCGAAGGTACACACACACACACACACACACACAATCCACCTTCTATATTCATAGATTCCACATTCACGACTCAACCAGCTGGGGACTGAGAATATTCAAAAGATTAAAAAGCACATACGCAGTCAAAGCAGTGCCTCCAATTTGAAGAGGGAGTTTTAAGGAAACATGTATAAGTCACCTAGAGATCATTTCACGCATATAGAAGGCTTATGCATACACTATGCAAAACATGCCATTTTAAGGGTGTGGGGTGACAGAGTTTGGGTAAAGGAACCCTGGTGGAACGGTGGATTATATTTGAGCGACGAACTACAAGGTGAGCTATTGAAACCCACCAGCCTCTCGGGAGAAAGAGGAGATGTCCCGCTCATGGAAAGAGATGCATCCTTGGAAACCCACAGCGGTGGTTCTACCCTGCCTTGGCGGGTCACTGTGAGGCAGAATGGACTCCATGGCAGAGGATTTCACTTTGGGGTAAGCAGGAAATAACTCCAAAGCAATGGGCTGGGGGTTGGAAGAAGGGTGGTCCTGGAGACAACCTCCCCAAGATACTGAAAGATGATTCTCTCTCCCACCTCTGTGTTCTGCTTCTTTATAAACAAGCCTCCCCGTTCATTCAGTCCCAGTCTCTATTGGACTGCTAACCTCCAGGCTGGCCGTTCAAACACCCTCTGGAGGAAGATAAGGCTCTCTGCTCTGGTAGCCTTGGAGAGGCTACAGAGAGTCGTGGTAGAGCCAGAATGAACGCAGGGGAGCTGGTTTGATTGTGGTGCGCATTCTGTTGGTGAGTATGGCAGAGGTATCCAGTTGGGAGCAGTGGTTAATGTAGAGAGAAAGAGAGTCTGTCTAGGGCAGTGGTTCTCAACCTTCCTAATGCCGTGACTCAACTACAATTCCTCAAGTTGTGGTGACCCCCCCCAACCATAAAATGATTTTTGTTACTACTTCATCACTATCATTTTGCTACTGTTATGAATCGGGCGACCCCCGTGAAAGGGTCGTCTGACCCCCAAAGGGGTCATGGCCCACAAGTTGAGAACTACTGGTCTAGGTGAAGGAAAGTGAAGCTAAGTTACAGTGACAATACAGTCAGCATGACACTGCTGTACAGGATGTTAGGGAACCCCAGCGTGGTGCTGGGGCTTAGCACACTTGTCTGCCAGCCAAAAGGCTGGAGGTTGGAGCCCAGACTGAGGTACCTTACAAAAAAAACGGGATGTTCTAATTCTGAAAAGTCAGCCATTGAAAACGCAATGGAGTACAATTCTACCCTGGAGCCGCGTGGTTGCCACGAGTCAGAATGGAGTCCATGATAACTGGATAAAGGGCATTAGAAACGGTTCATCTGTTTCACGTTGTTACTGTTGTTAGTTTTAAAACACACTTTTCTGCATCGGAAATCCAGGAGAGATCAGTCTTTAGCGATGGCAACTGGATTCATTGTTCCTTGGGGACAAGGCAGGGGACAGTGGTGGGAACTGGGAAGCTAATGACAGTGAGTACAAGAATGAAAAAATGCTCTAAAATGGATTGTGGTGATGATTGTATACCTCTTTTTTATATGATTGAATTATTGATTTGTGTGATGCATGAAGCAAATTGATTTAGAGTGGCAGTAGGCTTACACAAGGTCATGAAAGCAGACAGTTGAGTTGGGATATAACAGGCATAGGTTCTGTTTATCATCCCCAAAGGGTTACCACCCATCCATCTAGTACCCAGGTAGATTTTCAAAAGGGGAGAACACTTCCAGGCTCACACGATTTAGCCGAGGGCCTCCTGGAAGGAATTCCTGCCCAGGGACTCTGGGTCCAAGGGAAGCTAGGGTATATGTCTGAGCCAAGGTTCTCTAGAGAGACAGAATCGGTGACAAGTGTGATTGGTTTGTGCTTAGTTCTCTCTCTCTTGTGGATACAAAATAAAAAGAGAAGGAGCAATTTACTTCAAGAGATTTACTCGTGCAGTTGTGGGGACTGACAAGTGCAAAATCTGTAGGTCAGGTGGTCAAGTGGTAATATTTACAGGTTCGTGCCTCAAGGTAGGTAGTTCAGATGATGGGAAGAGTGAAGAGATACGGAGCTC
Organism: Tenrec ecaudatus; assembly: GCF_050624435.1. Lineage (NCBI taxonomy): Eukaryota > Metazoa > Chordata > Mammalia > Afrosoricida > Tenrecidae > Tenrec > Tenrec ecaudatus. The sequence continues at coordinate 41,840,806 of NC_134543.1, forward strand.
TATGGGAGAGAGTATCTGTTGACAGACTTGTCAGGTCTGTCCCTAGGAAAACTCTTTCCACGAACTAATTGATTATATCAGATTATATTGTGGAGGGTGATTTTATTACATTATATTAGATTTCATAATGACACAGCTAGTAGATTAGTGTTTGGCCAATTCACTGGGAATCACAGCCTAACCAGGTTGACACATATGCCATCACAGGCACAATATTTAGGTTTTTGGGGGGATTTGTTTGAACTCTTTATTGTGATGCAGGGCAAAGTTTACAGAGCAAATTGATTTTGCCTCCACGCATTCACATACAGTTTTGAATCATGGCATTGACTTGCATCTCTACCATGTGAACAGCATTCTTCCCACCTTCTCCATGTTTTACCATTTCAATTCCTCCTTTTTAAAAAAATCTCTTCCTGCCTTTTGAGTTTTATCTCCGGGCAAATGCAACCCTTTTGATCTCAAATGGTTGGTTGTTCTAGCTCCGTGGTTGGCGTTTCTTCACCTTATAGGCGTGCCTATCATTTGGCTAGAAGTTGACTCACAGGAGTAAGTTTGAATCATGGTTTGAAGGGTGTCCAAAGACCAGAGCTTCAGGGGTTTCACCAGTCTCTCTCAGTCCAGTACACCTAATCCTTCTGTTTTAGTTTTGTTCCAATTTTTCTCTTATTTTACCCAGGACTTCCTATTGTATTCTGTTATGATCTTAACATTTTTCCCTTTGATTCTGTTGTGACATTGCCTAGTTCATTTCTTATTCAAGTCATTTGCATCTTCTCCTTTTCTTTTGTTCAATTAAAGATCCTTTTGGCAAGATACAGGAAGCATCTATGAAAGAGTCTCATAGTGTCTGCCAGCTACCTGTTCTCCCACGAAGTGGCGTAGATTCCCATCTGGCAAACCAGGAGCCCACCTAAAGTGTGACTTTCCCCGAGAGAGGAAGGGAGCCATCTGTAACAGTAGTTCCAGCACTGTGGGATTTTGCTGCCTACTGCCAAGTTACTTTAGCCTTATAAATGAAGGCAAAAAGGTCAAAGGTTTGGTATTTTGCAATCTGTGAAAACTGCAGAAATAATGTCTTTTCAAAATATTTAATTATCACTGAAGTAAAATTTTCACTAACACTACCCCCAACCTTTCTCATTTCATGGTACCTCCCGTGCCCAAACCCCAAATCACTGCTATTGAGTCAATGCCGACCCAGAGCGACCCTAGAGGACAGGATAGAAGTGCCCCTTATGAATTTTCAATATTGTAACTGTTTACAGGAGTAGAAAGGCCATCTTTCTCCCAAGGAGCTGCTGGTGGTTTCAAACTGATGATCTTTCAGATTGTAGCCTGGTGTGCAACCACTATTCAACCAGGACTTCTACTGGCATAATAATCCAGGTTAAAAAAATTTTTATGTGAAAATCCACTCCTTGCTTACAGACAGTTAGGTCCCAGAGACCAGGCAGGTCATTGTGTGTAATCAGTACTGTGCTGTGCTTGTCCTTCAGAATGGGTCCCTGCTTTCCCCATCGCTCACTGCCGTCTTTGACATCCCCAGAGCGGCACGGTACACACGTGACACAGCCAGCTTCCCTTCCCCGTCAGCTTTCCCACCACCCTGCACTGCAGCAGAGCCCGTGAGATTTCGAGTGTAGTAGTAGCGGTAGGGGTTAAATGTCTCTCCTCCCACTGCCTGCCCTGGGTGGGACCCTGCTTATCTTCCATCTGCCCTGGGCCCACAGTCTTGCTTCCCTCTACCCACTTCCCACCTGCTTCGCACAGACCAGTCCCACACCTTCAGGTCTTTCTTTGCCTGGCTTCCTCCAGCCCATCCTGGACCTTGCACTGTCCCGTTGTCATACTGCACCCTTGTGGATGAAAGGGAGACTACAATCATAGTTGCCTTCCCTTGTGTGGTCCTTTTACCCTGGGGACTCTGGTTTACCACTGGGGAGGCCCAAGCCTGCTGTGCGCCATGTGTGGCCCAGATGGAGGCACTGCCCGTGTGCTTCCCGCACCATATTGTTATAAACTCGAAAACCCCGTTGAAACGTGAGAAGTAGGTGTACTGTGTTAGTTAGAACAAAATACCCCAAACTGGGTGACTTAAAATAATAGCAGAAATGTATTCGCTTCCAAATATGCAGGCCAGAATTCTGAAACCCAGAGTGTGCTCCTGCGGAAACCCCTAGGGAAGAATCCTCCCAGGCCGCTTCTGTCTTGGGCCTCCAGCATTTCCGAGCTCTGCCGCCGCCGCCTCCTCCCCATGGTGTCTGCCCTCCGTGTCCACTCTGTTCTCTTGTCAGAAAGCCTCCAGTCTTGTTCACTAAGGGCCCACTCTATTTCAGTATGGTTTAATCTTAAAGTGATACTATTTATTCCAGTAAAGATTTACGCCATCGGCAGCTCTCTATAGGATCGCTATGACTTGGAATCAACTCAATGGCAGTGGGTAATGTAGTAGTAGTATTTATATCTACAACGATCTATTTCTAGATAAAGTGATGCCCTGGGGTGCCAGCAAGGACACTATCTGACCTAGTACAGAGCCACACACGGAAGTAGTTGTTTTCTTTTTAATAAAAATGAGAGGAAACAATATTCTACTTGCTTTCTTTTTAGATACAATCATTTTTCTTGGGTTGTGTTCCAGAGGGAATCTACTGTGTCTTTAAATAGCGACACAGCATTGCTCTGTAAGGATATTCAATTATGTATTATAACATTCCTATGTTGTCTGGCATATAAGATACCTCTAATTTTTACTATTATAAAAATACTTAGATGAGTATCCTGGAACACAGATCCATATATCCATGCATATTTCTTTTGCTAAATCTATAGAGGTTAAATTTTTTTATTGAGTTTTTTTAAACATTTTATTAGGGGATCATACAACTCTTACCACAATCCATACATATACATACATCAATTGTATAAAGCACATCTGTATATTCTTTGCCCTAATCATTTTTTAAAACATTTTATTAGGGGCTCATACAACTCTTACCACAATCCATACATATACATACATCAATTGTATAAAGCACATCTTTTTAAGGTACTCTCAGCTCATTTTGAGGATTTGATGTCAGGTAAAAGCCAAGTTCATGAAATGTTGTTGTTGTTGTTGTAAGGCACCATCACATTGGCTCCAGCCCATAACGTTCTCTGTGCACAACCGAACAAAACCCTGCCCGGTCCCGCACCAGCCTCACGATTGTTCTTATGCCCGAGCCCATTGGCACAGCCCCTGTGTCCATCCCTCTCATGAAGCGCCTTCCTTTTTTGCTGCCCTTCCACTCTGCCAGAATACTTCCCTTCTCCAGGGACTGTTCTCTTGAGGGACTGGTTTATGAGACAGGTGTTTATAAAATCCCCAGATGTTCTGAATACTAAAAAAAACTACACGTAGGAAGAACGTCACTGGCTCCTCTCATTCACTTCAGAATCCATTCACAATTGAAAATGGCCCTGGGACCGGGGTCTGCAAGACTACCCTCAAGCTGGATGATTTGCTAGAAGGACTCATCATAAAATTTTCCACAGTAAGAGTATACAGACACGGATAAGCAAAAGGAAAGGCCTCTGGGCAGAGGCCAGAGGAAATCAGAGGCAAGCTTCTCATACTCATTCCCAATAGGGTTTTGAATAGACAGTGATTTGAACATGTGGTATTGGTACTTTGCCCGATAGAGAAAAGGTAGTATTGACAATTGCTCAAGGCCTGGCATGAATAAATGTCTAGTCAAAGAAGCAATTAACTTTATTATATATCTACTACATGCAGGCACCTCTTTTTAACCAAATGATGAAAAATTAAATATCATATAAGAAAGTGTAGATCCAGCTCAGCTCTAGAAAAATGTCTTATGTCCAGAAATATGGAGGAAAGAAAATTTCAAAGTGGTTTGATTTTAGGTGGTTTGTTGAAGAGATATGAATTTCTCTCAGTAGACACCAGGCAGCGTCAATTATATTTTAATTCCTGTTCAGAAAGACTCATCCCGCCACTCTGGCCCGTCCTCACTTCAGTGTTTCTTATGCCTGCTCTCTGTTTCTAAGAACACAGGAGGCCTATCTTTTGCTCTGGTCATCTATCTTGTAATAAATCTGTTTTCTTTTAAAGTGAATGTGTTTGAGTGGAAGGAAAGGCCAACAAGATATCCTTTTTAGTAAACAGTTGTCTAGGTGGCAGTTAGAATGTAGCACAGCAGTCAACAGCGAAGCAACGTTGAGAACACAGTAGAACAAATGTCAGGGTGGAGGCCCAGGCCCAATAAAAGCTCTTCGGCTTCAAGTTAGTTGCTGGTTGGGATTTAAAAAATAGGAGAGAGTAAAATAGACTGGATGAAAAATCTGGAGGAGAAAACAACAGGTCCATCAGTTCCTGGGGGACATGGGACAGAGGGAGATGGGGGAAAGGTAGTGGTGTTAACAATGAAGACTGAGCATGATAGTGTGACAAGAGGAAAGTCAAAGGAAATAGAGGAAAGAGCTAGGAGGCAAAGGACATTTATTGAGGTCTAAATAAAGGCATGTACATATGCAAATATATTTATATATAAGGATGGGGAAATATATCTATGTGCATATATTTATAGGTTTAGTATTAAGGTAGCAGAAGGACATTGGGCCTCCACTCAAGTATTCCTTCAATGCAAGAATCCTTTCTTCTATTAAATTGGCAACTGCTGAAGACAAAGCGGGTGCATCAGTAAATGTGGTGAAGAAAGCTGATGGTGCCTGGCTATCAAAAGATAGTGTCTGGGATCTTAAAGGCTCGAAGGTAAACAAGCAGCCATCTAGCTCAGAAGCAACAAAGCCCACATGGAAGAAGCACACCAGCCTGTGTGATCACGAGGTGTCGAAAGGATCAGGTACCAGGCATCCTCAGAACCAAGAATCTTACCATAGTGAATGAGTGGGGGAGTATAGAGTCAAGGCCCAAAGCTCATTTGTAGGTCACTGGACATCCCCTTACAGAAGGGTTGTAGGGAGGAGACGAGCCAGTCAGGGTGTGATGTAGCAACGATGAAACATACAACTTTCCTCTAGCTCCTAAACACTTCCACCCTCCCCCACTATCATGATCCCAATTCTGCCATACAAATCTGGCTAGACCAGAGGATGTACACTGGTAAAGATAGGAATTGGAAGTGCGGGGAATTCAGGGTGGATGATCCCTTCAGGATCAGTGGTGTGAGTGGCGATACTGGGAGAGTAGAGGGAAGGTGGGTTGGAAAGGGGGAACTGATTACAAGGATCTACATGTGACCTCCTCCCTGGGGGATGGACAACAGGAAAGTGGGTGAAGGGAGACATCAGACAGGGCAAGATATAACAAAATAATTTATAAATTATCAAGGGTTCATGAGGGAGGCAATAGCGGGGAGGGAGGGGAAATGAGAAGCTGATACCAGGGGTTTAGGTGGAGAGCAAATGTTTTGAGAATGATGAGGGTAACGAATGTACAGATGTGCTTTACACAATTGATGTATGAATGCATAGAGATAAGAGTTGTATGAGCCCCCAATAAAATGATTTTAAAAAGAGGAGAGTGAACTCTCTTTAAAAAACAAAAATACCTGCCCTAAGGAAATTTATTCTTTTTCTGGATAAATTTCTAATAAAAATGTTCTGTAACACTAACATATTAATGATGAGTTTTGAGATGCAGTGATTTAATGTTTGTTATTGTTAGAGTGAAATGAGCACTTTATCAATTTTTGTCATACTACATGCAGGTTTGGCTTTATATACTTGCTTTACAGAAAAAAAAAGGTCATTTCTTCCCTTTGTCAATATAAATTTTTCTCCTTGTGCTACTTAGATCTTTATTTGTAATTGGTATGGTGTCTCAAATTTACTCTTGTTCTTGTTGACCTGATAACCATCTTCATCCTCTTGAGCTTGACAAGAAGTGCTCACCTAATCCAATTCCCGGTGTCTGGTAGACATGCTGATGTAGGACCTTATTTCATTGCCACTGACTGCATGGGTCACTGTGGCACATGAAACATTATAATCCCTGATATCTAGTGCACCCAGGTCTCTTCTTATCTCAACCTCTTTCCCAGGTCTTACACTGAAGAATGCACCTCGGGCTTAGCTACACTGCCTGTGTGCCCCCTCTCCCACCCACTTTCTAATTGAGCTGTTTCCTCGACATTTGATCTTCCTGATGTATGTCGACAGAGACGGTTCTGTTTGAGATGTAGTCTTTCTGAATGAGGGAAACCCACAGGACAGAGACCGATCATCAGTTTTCCATGAGTGCAAATGATCATTTTCTGCTTTCTCATCTGAGGGCAACCGAAGGCACACGGGGCATTATTTCCATCCTCTCTGTATCCTCTTTTCTTCTGATTCAGCTGCAAATTTCCTCTTCTCGGGACGGATATGGGATAGGAGCAGGGAAGCAACCACTTCGCTTCAGCACATTTTCCCAAAGTGATGCCTCTTCTCTGATAATTAGATCCCCCGGGCAATTGGCTAAGGGGAAGCTCTGTATATAGTTACTCTCTGTGATGGTTAGGGATTGTGTCAACTGGATACTCCTGGAGAGGGGCAGAGTCAAACCTGCCAAGTTGCGGCTTGGGACACCTCCTTGATACTGGAAACCTTTGGAATCGAAGGGAGAGACCAAAGAGAGTTGGAGCCTCTTAGATCCTTTGCCTTCTGCCATAGCTGATGATTTAGCTGGATCTTACATGTGATTCCTCAGTTTCCCTTTGTGTCTCCTGTTGATGCGGGAGCCGTCAGCAGACTAACCACGGTGGATTCGTTCTGCTTCCTTTGAACCTCTGCGTCAACAGCCTGTGATCCCTGCCTGTCTCTGCTGCATCATCCCGGTCTGGTTTCTCGATCACCTGCCTGTTGCTTCCCATTCGCTAGCTTCTACGTGTCAGGAGAAGCCTGGCTTGAACCAGGCTTATGGCTTATGGATTTCTACAATTGTATAAGTCATTTTTGGATATAAGTAATTTTCTTTGTACAACATATCCAAGTGTCACTGATTTTGTTTCTCTAGAGAACCCAACCGCACACATCTCCTTGCTGGTGGACACTGGTAACGGGTGACGCTGCTCTGCTCAGCCTCGGAGATTTCAAAGGGGGGGGGGGAGGGTTGGTGCCGGCACAGACAACAGAGTATGAGAATGGCACATTCCCCTGGTCACAGTGAGTCACTCAAGTGTGGGCTGTGATATAGTCATAGCCAGTGAGACGCAATCATATTGCTGGGCTGCAAAAAAGATGGGCGCTATTTCCCCTTCCATTTCAACCCAGGTAGACATGCACCCTGAGCTGCTAGAGACCACCACAGGAGTCTGAGGTCAAGTCCATTCAGCCCACGCAAGGAAAGAGCGAGTCAGAATTTGAAGGGGTAGCTGAGTTTTCCTAATATTTTTAAGCCCTCGTATCAAAATTTGCCTAACCTTTTCTGGTAGTTAACACTGGCTTTCTAGCCGTGGAAACAAAGGGCACTGGCTAATAGCTATGTATCCCGTCTGTTCGGTGATCTTGTTAGCTCTGCTTCTGGTAGCAGAGACTGTGTGGGTCACCAATTATTTTTCGTAACAACCTTACCGTCAGCTGAAATCCCTCCCAAACCTCACAATACATTAACTGTCCAGCTTTTCTCTGTCTAGTTCTTGCAAATGTTCAGGGAGAAGTGGCATTAATGAAGAACTCTTAGCCAGATGCATGTTAAGTTGGAATGGTGATACCGACGGCTTAGCCTCACGGTGTTCTCATTTCCCAGGTATCACAAGTTGATCCCTGATTAATTAGGCATTTCCAGTTTGGCTGCATGCAGTGAAAAATCCAAATGATAGACTGGTAAACTAATTACATTCCCCGCCTCATATCATGATTAGTGGCAATCAAGGAATGGCAGGATGGTTATATGTTATTATCAGGGACCTGGGATTTTAAAAAATCTTATTGTTAAACTATCCTAACCATTAGTACAGGTTCCAAAGTTCTCAGGGCTCTGACACGTAATTCTAGAAAGAAGAAAAATATGTCATATGTCAGTCGAGGGAATCTTTTCTAGGGAGTGCTTTGGAAATCCACCGCAGTGACTCAGTGCTCGCACCTCGTGGGTTTAGCCACCACTAGCTGCAAGAGAGGGTGGAGAATACCATTTCTTAGTTGGGCACCTCTCTGCTTCAAACAATAACAACATTCTTCTAATAAGACAAAGGGAGAAAACAGATATGCTATAAACACCAGAAATCTTTTCAAGAAGAAAAATAGATATAGGACAAGTAATCTACAATCTTATTCATGGAGTCCATGTAACAACTCCTTTTGAATACTTAGTGTTCTGGTTCTATTTTTTAAATGATTTTATTGCTAGCAATAGCCTCTGTCATTTCCTCCCCTTTGGTTGCTGTTGTGAGTCTTCTGTCTCTTCTCTGTAGGGCCTTGTTCCCTTATGTCTGTGTTGAACTGGAAAGTTGGAACATGAAACTTCTTCTTTAAAAATGTCAGGCACTCAAAAAAAAAAATGTCAGGCACTCTAACGACCAACTTGCAGACTCTCTCAACCAAACCAAAACCACACTTGTTGTTGCCATGACACTCTGGCTTATAAGCTAAAGTGGAACTGCCCCTATTGGGTTTCCAAGGTTGGACATTTTCATGGAAGCATCTTTCTCCTGCAGAGTGGTTGGTAAGTCAAAATTCGCCATCCTTTTCACTGGTAGTCAACCACTTACCCTAATCACCACCAGGATGCTACAGCCCAGCAACTCAACCCAACTCAACCACTGCCATTGAGTTCATTGAAACTGAGAGGCTCTGTATGGGGTTTCTGAGGTTGTATATCTTTCTGGGAACAGATAGTCTCATTTTACTCCCACTGAAGCTAGTGGGGTTGAACTGCTAACCTTTGATTTACAGTTTATCATACACCTGATAGTCTCACCAGTGAATACTCAAAACCAAAATCTCTGCCAACGAGTCAATTCTGACTCATAACAACCGATAAGACAGGGTAGAACTGCCCTGTGGGCTTCTGACACTCTTTATGGGAGCAGAAAGCCTCATCTGTCTCCAGAGGAGCAGTTGGTGGGTTCAAACTGCTGACCTTGTTTTTTATAGCCTAATGTGTAACCAGCTTCACCACCAAGGAAAATTGGACATGGCCCATGTACTCTGTAAAATAATTTTACTGAATTATTTTTTTCCATTAGTCCATGCTATTCTCGGCTACTAAACTAGTGATTTTTTGAGGTAAATAAAGGAAGTTGTTATTAACTTAGATTCCAGTCCTGTGTAATGTAGGAGTCTCTATGTAGTGCTTGACTGTGTAATGTAGGAGTCTCTCTGTAGTGCTAGTACAAAGTGTGGTAGGGAAGCCATGCAGAAGTGCCCAGTAAGATAGACCCAATGATGAATGGATTACAGGGATCTACATATAACCTTCCCCCTGGGGGACGGACAACAGAAAAGTGGGTGAAGGGAGACGTCAGACAGTGTAAGACACGACAAAATAGTAATTTATAAGTTATTAAGGGTTCGTGAGGGAGGAGGGAGCAGGGAGGGAGGGGGAAAATGAGGATCTGATGCCAGGGGCTTAGGTGGAGAGCAAATGTTTGAGAATGATGAGGGCAATGAATGTATGAATGTGCTTAACACAATTGATGTATGTGTGGATTGTGATAAGAGTTGTATGAACCCCTAATAAAGTGATTTAAAAAAAAAAAAAGATAGACCTGATAATCTACTTGTAAATGTTCACATCCTTGCAAACCCCAGGCACAGTGCTACACTGTGTGTGTGGGAGCACCATTCACGGGAGTCAACTTGATGACACGGGGCAGCAACAGCAGTGTGCAATATGAACAAAGGCTGGGTTGGAATTTATTTACCTGCATATCATTCACGAAGAGCAAGTATTACTGAATGGCTAGTCAAACAAGAAGAGAAAGCAAGAGCACAGCATTTCTTCAAGTACTTTACAGAACACGTTTTAAATTGCTTTGTTTGCAAATGTTGCTAATGAGCTAGAAATTAATGCAGATCTTGCAGGCTTCCCATTGACAGAGCATTGTCAGTCTCACCACGTGTTTAACATACTCAGAAGCAGTGCAATTCCAAGTCCTCCGAAATCACCCAAGATTCAGATCAGGATGTTTCGTCATGTAGAGTCAGTTAGGTAGCATGGTGTGGATTTTACCGCCGATCTCAATTATTGCCCATTGAATTGCTCATAAACTCGTTTTGGAATGCGTGTCTCACTGTTGTCCGGGAATCACCATGTTCTAACGTGTCTGTGCTCTCTGCAGGCATGTGGAGAGCTGCAGCTAGACCCTGTGTTTGTCCTCTTGGCTGAGTGACTAGCTGTTCTGTCCCTCCCTTTCTCATGCTCTCGCGCCACACCACTGCAGCTGCAGGCAGGCAGGCGGATCGCGGCGTGTTAAGTCTTAGAGAGAGCGTATGCAGTATCGAGGCACAAGATGGAAGAATATTTCCATGTACATTGTAATTCATGAAGCTACCACTCTCAAAGGAGAATATTTCCCATTACTATGCAGAGCATTATCCACACATCTTTATTCATTCCTCCCCATTCCCTCCAAATGGAGCCTCTTCAGTCCCATGGAGAATAAAAACCACCCAAGGGGACATGCTTCTTAATGAAAACATGCAATGACACGGAGCTCCAGCTTGTCAGGGCTTCATTAAGCATTCAGAGAAGTTTCCGGCCACTTCTTGAGACTCTGCGCTGGAAAAAACGTTTGCTTTTCCATCTGGATCAGGCTTCTCCATCAAGCCAGCTCCTACTTAGTCTTTGTAGCTAAATATTTGAAAAATTTCCCCATTCCTCCTTCAGTTCTGCTGCATTTCATGTTTCTTTATACACACCTCTTTTGAAGTCCTGTTCACTTGCTAATTATTTCTTTACGTCATGCTTTCCAGGGTTTCTTAAAGTTTCCCCCCTGTTTATCCCCTTTCTCCTGAGAAAGTTGCCACATGGCCCAGAAACATCCTGGATTCATTATACATATGATTTTGAATTAATTTCTGGTTGCTGTGTGTTTAGAAACCTGTTACTATTGGCAAAATTTTCGTTATCCTCCACAGTCAGCTAGGCAATCCCACATGAGGTTAGCATGTACAGTTTAAGAAGGTTTGCTATAGTGTCTAACATGGCAGATATTGAACGTACCATGGACTGCCGAAAGGGCAAACTGGTCTATCTCGGAAGAAGTATGGCCAGAGCGCTCCTTAGCGTCCAGGATGGTGAGACTTCATTTTACATACTTTGGACGTGTTGACAAAAGGGACCAGTCTCTGGAGAAGGACATCATGCTTGGTCAAGGAGAGGGACAGTGAAAAAGAGGAGGGCCCTCAAGGAGATGGGGTCACATAGTGGCTGCCACCATGGGCTCCAGCATGGGAGCCATCGTGAGGCTGGCGCAGGACTGGGCAGCCTTCCTTCTGTTGAGCTTAAGGTTGCTATGGCACAGAACCAACTCGATGCCCCCTAATGCACACACAGTTACATGTCGTTATTAACATCGAAACGAATTAGAATCGAATAAAATTGAAATGTTTGTTTGATTAGTTCAACATGACATGTTAAGTGTTCCATATTAGACACGTGGGTCTAGTCCACATATGCCTTTCGTGCCGATTGCTGTTGAGTCTGACTCCTAATGATTATGGAGGATAGGGAAGTCTCTCTCCTTGAGTATGCAAGGCTGTGAGTTTATATGGAAGTTTGTTGCTGCACTCTCCTGCTGTGGAGCAGCTAAGAAGTTGAAGCCAGTAACCTTCCATGTAGCAGCTGAGTCCTTACCCATTGTGCCCCAGAGCTCCTTTCCACATCTGACTCATGGGGACCATGGTGTGTAATGTAGTCACGTTTGCACTATTCCAGAACATTCTATTGGACAGTGCTGATCTGGATACTAGTCTGTGCATGCTTATATTAATAACCATTGTAGTCAATGTCTTTCATTTTCCACCCAAACCATTTTATTTTTTAACCATTTTATTGAGGGCTTGTGTAACTCTTACAACAATCCATCCATCCATCCATCCATCCATCCATCCATCCATCCATCCATCCTTCCTTCCTTCCTTCCATCCATCCATCCATTGTGTCAGGCACATTTGTACATTTGTTGCCATCATCATTCTCAAAACATTTGCTTTCTACTTGAGCCCTTGGTATCAGTTCCTCATTTTCCCCTCCTTTCCCACTCCCCCTCCCTCATGAACCATTGATAATGTATAACTTATTATTATTTTGTCATATCTTATATTGTCTGATGTCTCCCTTCACCCACTTTTCTGTTGTCCATTCCCCAGGGAGGGGGTTATATATAGATCCCTGTAATCGGTTCCCCCTTTCCACCATGTCCTTCATTCAGTGAGTACAATGATGGCATTATTGTTAGGTGCCATTGAACCATCTCTGATTGATTGTGACCCTACGTACAGCAGAATGAAGCAATGCTGGGTCCCGGGCCAGACACAATTGTTACGTTTGAACCCACCGAAATAGTCATTGGGTCAACCCATCTCTATGAGTGTCTTCTTTACCATGGACCCTCTGCTCCACCAAATAAGATGTTCTTTTCAGAGACTGACCTCTCTTCAAACATGTCCAAAGGATGGGAGATGAAGTCTCCACCCTTGCTTCTGAAGAATGCTTGGTTGTACTTCTTCCAAGACAGATTTATCTGGTTTTCAGGCAGCCCATGGCATTTTCGATAGTCTTCACTCATCATTCAAGGGCATCTATTCTTTGACACCTTTGCTTATCACTGTCCTGTGACACACGCCTTTGTGCTGGTTGCCACGACCGTGGTTTGGGTGAGGAGCACCTTCAAACTCAAAGGGGCCTCTTTGTTTGTCAGCACCCAAAACAGCTCTCGTGCAGTGTATTCTACGACAGCAATGTGTTATTCCCTCTCTTTCTAAGTTTTTGAACATTTTCCTTCAATTCTTCAGTGAGATATGCTGAGCATGTCCTTCCCTTTAGGGTTTCTAGCTCCGGGTCCTGCACGTTTCACTCTGATCACCTGTCGGTCCGTTTCTTTCCTTCTTCAGCTAGTCTTCATTCAAGAGCAAGTTTCAGTCTCATTTGACGTCAACTTGGTTGCTTTCTTTTTGTCTTTTAAGTGGTTTTTGTTTTCTTCATATTTTGGTGCGCTTGATGCCATCCCACCACTCATCTGGTCTTCCATCATTAGACCATCATTCGATATGTCAAATTTATTCTTGAGATGGTCTCTAAATTCAGGGAGCTGGGGGATATATTCAAGTTCATATTTTGGTTCTTGAGGACTTGTTTTAATTGTTTTCAGCTTCAACCCGAACTTGCAGATGAGCAATCTGTCCCACAGTTGGCCCCTGACCTTGTTTTTGCTGATGATATTGAGCTTGTCTATTGCCTCTTCTCACAGACATGTTCAATATGTCCCCTCTGAAGTCTATCTGGTATACAATATGTACAAATAAATGCTTTTAAAATGAATGAGTAAAGAACCCCTTTATATTGATTCAACAATCTAAAACAAGTTTTCCATGAATCTTTAATCTCTCCTTTATTGTTAAGGAGACCCAGACTTAAGAGTCCGTTTCTGTAATTTTAAGCTTTCGTTGGAAGTGCCTTCTGAATGCAGAGAAATATTCATGGGCTGAGCAAATAGGGGAGGGAATTCAAGAAGGATGCTTGAATTCAAAGCATTTTGCCTGGCTTATAGGGAATGGTAACTGCTATGACCAGTTTTGCTATCAGTCATTATTTATACAAATTTTGCATCTATTGCCTCGCTTAATTTACAGGCAATAGTATTATTTCCATTTTACAAAGTGTCGAATAGAGACACAGAAACATTAAATATCTTTCCCAAGTTACTTAAGTATCTTTCCCAAGTTACTTAAGTATCTTTCCCAAGTTACTTAAGTATCTTTCCCAAGTTACTTAGTAACTTAGAGCCAGGATTCAAACCCAGGTATTTTAGTTTCAGATCCTGCAGCTAGATCCTGAGCTCTAAATCAGGAGGACCAATTATCTCTCGAGATGAGTCAGAAGGGCTCAGAGATTAGGCTGGAGAGGAAGGGATAGACACATGCAGATGGCACGCTGAGGAGTTTGAACTTTATTCTGTAGCCCTGGGAAAAACTTTTAAGGAGGATAAGACTTTGGGATGTTTGTTTTAGAACTGTCACTGTGGTTGCACGATGGATGATGGATTAGAGAGGGCAGATGTACCACCAACGGGTTTCGTATAGCGTATTATACAAAAATGACCCAGGTAGGTGTGCGGGCCATGAAGTGAAAGGAGTTGGCAATTTTTTGGTGGGGGAGTTAGTGACAAAAAGAGGGGCTGTACAATGACTGGCTAGCTTTCTTCTTTGCGTGCTTACTGGGGGGGTGCTTTATTAATGTGGAGAAGATCTGAGAAAGAGCAAGGATGGGGAGGCAGGAGGGAGATGACAGGTGCTGAGGGCGCTCCTGGATATGTGACTGGAGGTGTTTGTGGAATGTTAGGTGGGAGATGGCTAGTGAGGAGTGGAAACGGTAAGCTGAAACTCAAAAGATAAGTCTGTACTGGAGAGAGACATTTGTGTCTACTAGCGAATCAAAAGCAAAGTGGCAGTTGAAGCTGAGGAAAGAAAACACCTGAGGCAGGCAGGTATGGACAGAGATGTCTGTTGAACATTTAAGGGGAAGCTAGAAAGGACACCATCAGTAGAGGGAGGTGGGATAGGAACAGAGGGGAACCAGGAGTCATAGGGAAAGTGTTGCCTTAGTTCAACCCCTGAAAACATCCTCTGAGCAGACATTACCTCTCTTCTAAGGCCTGGCATCAGTCATCCTAAAAATTTGGAGTGAAGCAGACTATGACCAGCTATCATCACGTTGGTTATTGGCCCTGGAATGTGCTATTATTACTTTGCCTTGGATCTAGATGTCCTGCACGCATCCTGTCTTACCGAGACGTTTGTCCAATTGTGGCTTAGCCAGACAATTTAACCTCTCTGGAGCTTGATCTTAAACCAGATCAGTAATTTTTAAACTTTTCCTTTTAGCTTCCTCTTCTTAATTGAAATACTTTGTGGATCCTCAATGTACCAAACAGAAATAAACAAAGTTCTAGTTGAAGTGGGGTGAATAGAAACCAGGACATGTGCTCATAAATATCGCTTGAACTACTCCAACACATTTGTGTAATTAAGCTGAATTCTTTTCTTAAATACACCCAAATTCTCTGATATCTTAGGTAGACAGAAGGAGGGTGATTGGATCAATGACATTTCTGAACTTGATGATGATGATCTTTTGTGGCAATCTTTTACATGTTAATCCCCTTCCTTATTTCTCTTTATCTTTCAGATTTTAATTGCTTACAACGCCTATTATTTTTCCCTTTGTATCTTTGAAAAAAAGAAATCATTTCGTTGAGGGCTCTTACAGCTCTTAAAACATTCCACACATCCATTGTATCAAGCAACCTTTGTGTCTTTTTGATTGCTTAGGAAAGGTAAACTTCTTCCCAGTTCCAAAGCGATATACATCATAATTCGTTGAGGTCCATTATGGTGGCCTTATTTGCTATGCCAGAGGGCATTGCCTTTGAGACTTAAGTCGCCTAAGAAGGTTCTGGGGAAAGATTTGCTTGTTAATAAGAGGAATTGCACGGAGGAAGTACTCTTATTCTTAGCTGGATATTGTCATCTACTTGTGAGACCTGGAACTGCTCAAGCCCACTTGTGTCTGCAGAGAAAGACATTGCCTGATCAGAATGCAGATCCCAGAGGCCTTAAGATATTATTCAGGAAGGGAAATAATGGATCCTGAGCTGACCTGGCTGTAGGTCCCCAGGTGTAAGATACAATGCAATTCTTCATTACTTAGGCTGTGGTAGTGGAGTACTGATTGCATCACTTGCATGCAAGAGCATTGTAACTGATTGTTCGCCTCTCCTGGTGCTAAGGTTCTGATCCATTCATTGTTCATACATGTAATACATTGAACACTTAGGAACCCTGGTGGCTTAGTGGCTTATGCACTGGGCTGCTAACTTCAAGGTCCTCACCCACCCTCTCACGGCCATCCAGTCGATGCCATCTCATAGCAACTCTACAGGACCGGGTAGAACTGCCCTGTGATTTTCCAAGATTATAACTTTATAGGAGTAGAAAGTCCCATTTTTCTCCCCAAGTGTCAGAAGTTTGAAATCACTAGCTGAGGCTTTCTACTCCAGTAAAGATTTCCAGCCTCCAAAACCCACAAGGGCAGTTCTACTCTGTCCTATAGGGTTTCAATGAGTCAGAATTAATACAATGGCAATGACAGTGAGGGGTGGGGGTAGGGGTTTGAACACCTACTAAGTGCTAAGCATTGTGTAAGCATTGAAAATGAATCTGAGAACACTGATGTGGAACAAAATGCAGACACTTGGTGTCACTGGCTCACACTGAGTAAGGGGAGTATGTGGATCTGGAAGTTCTTGGGGATATTTGAGATGTAGCTCAAGAGACAGGAAGGAATCAGATTACATGTTACTATACACCGGGTTGAGCATTGTGGACTTTATCCACAGAGGAGAGAACGACATTGAGGAAGAGATGATCAGGTGTGGAGTTTCAAGGACAGACTCTGGCTTCTGGGTTGAAATGCATTGGGCAGAGTCGAGAGTAGAGTCAGAGCGGATGATTGCGTGCAGTAGGTCAGAAAGAGCTGTATAGCCTGGCTTGAATTAGTCGTAGCTATAGAAACGGAGATAAATATGTGACTTCAAGTTATCATTTAGATCAAGGGTGAGAAACATCTGGCCCAGGCTGTATAAAGCCCCAGAAATCAATACCAGTTGACGTCACACGCCTCATCACAGAGAAGCAGTTTCAGCCATCACGTTAGAAACAAACGAACACATGAAACTCATCGCCATTGAATGGCTTTGGATTCATAGCGGCCCTGTGAGCCAGTCGTGGTGGAATTGTCCTGCGGGCTTCGAGGCTGGACATCTTCAAGGGAGAAAAGAGCAGCTGGTGGTCTTGCAGCGATGCCTTGCAGTGAGCAGCCCGCCACTATGGCTCTGACAGCCATCGCATGAGCGGTGAGCTCATTAAATTTGACCCAACACAGCAAACGAGTTTATAAGCTGATAATGTTGTATGGCCCTCAGATGGTGTTATTAATATCCAGTGGCCCTGGCAGAAGAAAAGATTTCTCACCCCTGATTTATAGGCAGAAAAATTACAGTGCCTCAATGGAACCTAGGTTGTGAGAGAGAGATAGAAAATCGTCAAGGTTGGCGTACATAGTTTGAGTCCGGGTGGAATGAGATGCTCTTACTTGAGGAAAGGAGTATTGGAGAGGGAGCAGATTACGGTAGCATCAAATACAAGAGTTCAGTTTGGGACAGGCTGCATTTGAGGCGACTGAGATAACTAAGTGGAAAATGTTTGATAAGAGCCCAAATTAAAAAAAAAATCTGAATGGGAGATAATGAATTTAAATTATCCGCCACCTCATTCGTGGTAATACTCCTCTTCACTTATCAAGTCTCATTATCTGATAGTTCCCATCTATGACAATAGTGAAAAAGCTACCATTTGGCACATTACTGATTTAGTAACAAATGTCGAGGTGCAAGGGGACAGCCATGCTGGGTGTGTTGACTAAAGTGATAGCCCACTTGACTGAGCAGTTAGATCAGCATCTGGGGCTAAGGAGGGAGATTAGAGATGCACCTTGGAGAGTCATTAGGCTGAGGTAGGATTTAGGAGAGAAGCAATCAGGATCTAGGAGCCTTCCAAAAGGAGGAGGATAGGCAAAGGCACAAAAGCTTGAGATGATATTAGTTTGTTTGGGGAGATGTAAGTTAAAAAAGGAAAGTTAGCAGTAATTGAGCATAATTAGTCACCAGAATAAACAGTAATACTTTAGAGAGGTGAAGTGATTGATATAAGGTCACATAATTCACTCTTGTTACATAGTATGGTATATTATTATTTACACAACATGCTTGAACTTATATATGGGTTGAGCAGGTAGTTAGGAGTGAGTGGCAGAGTTAATTTCTAGAAATGAGGCTGATTCAGAAATAAATTTATGAGGGAGTATCGAAAAATTCATGGAAAATTTTGCCATTTAAAAATTTTATTTTCCCACACATTTGGGAAGCCCCCGGGTAAGGTCTGTCTTGTATGCTGCATACAGCATGCAAATTTTGTGCTGTACCTCCATTTTCTTGAACCCATGTCAGAAAAGGCTTGTAAGATAATGAGAGAATTAACTTAAATGCAGTAGAGAATTAATTTAAATTCAGCCATAATTATCGAGACGAGCCTGTTATATAAGTATATACAAAGTGAGGCCGACTTAGATGTGGTCTGTGAGGTGATTGCCTAGTCTGGGAAATATGCTACACACAATAATAACTACAGTCTGAGATGGAATGTGAGGGCAGGTGGCTTTGAAGTCGGGAAATGGGTAAAGGAAGAAATGGCCGGGGAAGGCAGATGGAGAATCAGCGATAAAGTTAGTGCATTTGCAGACTGTTAAGTGATTGTATGTAGAGAGCACGGTGGGATCAGGAAGGGCTGACGATGAAGTCTGTGAATACAGCAAAGCCACATGAAGGCAATCTAACAAATACTGACCCAGGCATAAAACAAGAATATTGGGATTACATGATATTACCGAACAATATTTGGTTTAGTGGAAGAGTTCCCCAGAGAACGCATAAGCAGTAAGTTCTACAAAGACAAGAGTGGATTCGATCTAAGGAGTTTCTTTGTTTACACACAACTCTACAGCAAGCACAGGCAGCATGGCTCACCTGCCAACGTGGCCTTCACCTTGCCAGAATTCTCTTGACCCTGTGTGCTCAGTGCTCCTGCGTGGCTCCTTGTTTCTGGAAGCTGGCACTGTATCACCTCAAAGCCAACTAAGAGCAGGGTACACATGTAGGTAATAAGAAGAGAGATTAAGAGCCTGAGCAGCTAGTGGGGTGTCTGCGTTAGGAGAAGCAGGCCATTTGCATTTTAGGGTTAGATCATTGTGATAATGTTGGTCAAAATCTGCCCAGAGAGGCAAACTGCTTTTATCTGTACCGCTGCCATTGGCAAGCCATTAGACGGTTTTTTTTGTTGTTTGTGTAATTCTCCATTCAATTTAGATAATACCATCATCATAAATCAGTAAGCTTAAAATCAGTAAAAAATTGAAATTTACTCTGAAATTATGACAAAGTATCTGTAGGCCAGAGAGAAAGCAAAATTGGGTTTATCAAAGCGAGGCATTTCTGTCAGAAACCAAACCAAACCTGGGAGATGTGTAAGGTAAGAGAAGAAAGCTTCATATTTAGATAGTCCTGACATTCGAACAAACAGCTTTTAACACTCATTTAGGCACTTATCCCACCTATCGCTATCGAACTGCTTCGGACTCATCGCCGCCCTTCCCTGGGGTTTCTGAGACTGCACATTTCTAATGGAGCAGATGGCCTCATCTTTGTTCCGAGGGGCAGTTGATGCTTCGAATCGCGAGTCTGGAATTTGGCAGCCAACACGTAACCCACCACACCATCAGGGCTCTTTAATAACAACTCAGTGTCCATTTACACACTGCAGAATTAAAGCATGCATTCTGAAATGACGTGCCTTTCAGGAGTCTAGGTTTATGTCTCTGTCCCGATCTCTGTCCAACAGGAGTTTTGTAGATTGCAGGTACAGGTTTCTCTCTCTCCCTCCCTCCCTCTCTCTCTCTCTCTCTCTCTCTCTCTGCGCAAAGCTTCTGATAAATTGGATTTTTTGTACCAACCGTACAGGAGGATTTGCGGAATCCTTTCCAGATATGATATTACATTATTGTAAAAGCTTCACTCCTCTTATCTTTGTGGGCAGAAGGGTCACAATGGGCTGCATATGAGGATTAAAAGCAGCCTGCTTCGGAGTAGAATAAACCAGGATGGATTACAGAAAACATTTTAACAAATGCTAAAGGTCCTGGCCTGCCTTTATCTTTTACCTCAGAGATTTCAGAAAATGTTCTGAGAACATCATTTGAAGGAAAGCAGAAATCAGATAAAAAAAAATCCCTGCAGCCTCCAAGTCTGAATTTATGTAAAACATTGATTTTCGTTTCAGGAACCACTTAAATTCCTTCTTTGTAAGAGTGGAAATGTTCTCCGCTTTCCCTGTATTGGTGAAATGCACCCAAGGATCTCCCTACTCAGATCTTCCCGAAGGATCTCATTTCTTCTGTAACCTGCAAGCAAAGGTCTGAGCAGTCTCTAGCCGTGCTTCAGGGCTTGCCTCCCATCCAAGGGCCAGCCTTGCCCGTGCTTCTCTAATGGGAAGTTCCGGAACTGCCTCTCACCTGTGTGGCTAAACCATTGACAAGCCCCTTTGTCATGGAATTGTCATTCCTGTTTTGTGGGAAAGTATCAGCTGGGGTGTCTATTAATAGCATGGTCTAGGATTCGTATGATACAGCCTCTCCAAGATGTTACAACCTAAGGAATGGATTAACCACCCAGTGCCCACTGGGAAACCAGAGCACTTCTTGCTATCCCCGTGTTCGAAGAGACATTGAACGTGTACAAAGTGTGAAATGAAGTTTTCATGAAGATCAAATCACACCAGGCAAGCAGCTTCTGCAATTTAAAGTAAGCAGAATAATTTAAGTAAGTGAGGGCCAAAAACATCTCCGTACGAGTTCTGATGGGGAGAGGAAAAGAGAAGAGACGACCATGAGTCTTGGCTTGGAGAAGACAATCCAGGGCTGGATGAAGCACAGGGAGGGCGAGTCAGAAAGGAGGATATGCCCAAGCCCCGGACAGCCAAGTGAAATTGTTCTGCAAGTTAGACAGGGGTTCCACAGGATTTCTAAGGGAGGAGAATTTGGAAAGCAAAAAGCCTGGAGATTTTGAGGAATAGCTACTGTCCACATTTTGTTTGCCACACAATTCATGCAACAGAAGCACCATCTCTTGTGTTTTGAATGAAGAAAAGAGGACCTTGTTCTTTCTCTGGCACAGAACTGGGAGAATAATAGAGTGATGGGAAAGCACAAACAAAATCTCTTCTTTAATCCCTGTTTCTTCCCCCTGCTCACTTGGAGGATCCCGGGGGGTGGGGGGGCAAGGTGGCCACCTTAAACTCAGGAGGCAGCCTTGAACCCTGTTTAAGGAAGGGCCCTTCTCATCTCACAGTGCATCTGAGATACCTGCAGATCGGCATCTTAGTATCCACTTTGAGAATGTGTGCTTAGTATCCACTTTGAGAAAGTAGTGAAGAACATACTGAGAGGACAATTTTTGGAGTTTGAATTTTGGGTTTGAATCTTGGATCTGAAAATATATCACTTGTATGACTTTGGATACAGTTTAAAACCTGTTAAACTTTTGTCCCCTGACCTATGAATTGGGGACAATGGTACTTGCCCAAAGATATTGTACTGAAGATGGTTATAATTTTTGTCAAGCACTTACTCTGATATGTAATAAGTCTGCAATACATGGTAACTTATATTAATATTAGCAAATGAGGTTTAATGATGTTTCAGGATAGGATAGGATAAGCTGAGAATTTTTAAAACCGTATCACTACTTTCTTATCACTTATTAACTAGCATTGAGTTGCTATAAGAATTAATTTCAGAAAGGGGTTATAGGTGGATGTGGAATCACTGGCAGTGAGAAAAAAAGGGAAAAGAAATGCAAAGATTGGCCAAGGGATCCCTCTGGCCAAAGCAGCACTTCCTGATGCTCACTTAGTTTCGAGAAGGAAGTGAGCCAGTATGTAGAAAGAGTTAACAACCTGTATTTCTACCACAATGGGAGTTATTATTTTTTTCTGGCACTGCCTTTTTGATACAGAAGGAAAGAGCAACAGTATTGTAAGAATATGACAGAGAGATGGTGTGAGTGCAAGTCACTGTAAGAGCAACAGGACAAGGCCTTGGGAACAAGTAATTGCTCTGAAAGCACGCCAGGGCATCACTCCTCAGCCATCATCTTATGACAGTAAGGAGGAGTCATCATATGTCTACAGTGGCAATTTCAGAAGCAATCGTATTTATTGAGCTTTATAATATCACAGACATTTAGATACTCCATATACATATTTTCACTCAATCATTACCCTCATCAGATAGATACAGTTAGGAGGACATTTGACAGATGAGGATCAGAAGCACAGTAAGTGCCTCACCCAAGGTCACGCCACCTGTTGTGTCAGAGAGTGGGGAAGTGCTCTTTCGGACTGAAAGCTATGCTCACAAAACACATGTAATATTGCCTAACTGTCCCCTTTCTTCTGCTCATAAATCTATAGAATGTTTATTGTCTCTTCTACTTTCTTTCCAAGAAAGCTTCTCTGAAGGCTCTGTGCAGTCTCCCTGCTCACCTCTGTTCTCCATGTTTAAATGTAACCCCGGTCTCTCTTATTCTTAACACCCAGGTCCCCACTTTTTCATGTTAGAAATTATGTTCCCTTTGTTCCAGGCTTGTGTTGCTTTAATCACATTTCCTGTTCATGGCACACTATCGGCATGGTTTGTTTTATTCCATTTCATGTCTTTTCCACTTTATTTCCCTCCTTCCATATACAATCTCACTTGCTGAAAGCAAGGAGGGCTTGAAGCACCTGCTGATGAAAATCAAAGGCAATGGCCTTCAGGATGGCTTGTAACGCAGTGTAAAGAAAACGGAAATTCTCACAACTGGATGAATAAGCAGCATTAAGATAAATGGAGAAAGGATCAAAGTTGTCAAGGGCTTCATTTTGCTTGGATCCACAGCCAATGCTCATGAGAGAAGCAGTCACGAAATCAAACAATGCGTTTCATTAGGCAAATCTGAGGTACAAGATTTCTTTAAAACATTGAAGAGAAAATATGATATTTAAGGACTAAGGTGCACTTGATGGAAGCCATGATATTGTCAGTTGCCTCAGATGCATGTGGAAGTTGGCTATTGAATAAGGAAGTCTGTAGAAGAATTATTTGAATAGTGATATTGGGAATATTGAAAGTGCCACGGGCTGCCCAAAGAACAAATACATCTGTCTTGGAGAAAGGAGAGCCAGAATGTTCCTTTAAGGATGGCAAGACTCCGTCTCATGTGATTTGGACATGTCACGCGGAGAGACCAGTCCCTGGAAATGACTTTCATGTTGATAAAATGGAGGATCTGTGAAAAAGAGCTTGCCTTCAGTGAGCGGATTGTCACAGTGAGTGCGCAGGGGGCTCAACCATAACAATTGTGAGGATGGAACGGGACTTGGCAGTGCTCTGTTCTGTTGTTTACAGGGTCACTAGCAGAACTGGCTTGGTCTCTCCGAGTGACAATGTACACAATCTAATATTGTTTAATATGTACATAGTTATAACTTATCTGCATAGTATCACCCTATGCATTTTATTCTATTCTCACTAGTTTTCACTTAAAAGACGTACATCTAGGTCATAGCTTTGGACTGCTTGCTAATATCAAATCTACCACTCTTTCGTTCTAGATAAGAAATTTTGGGAAAGGACCTGGTGCGCACCTGGTGTAACTGCAATGGAAGTGTGACTAACGAATTACTGCAGGCGTTACCCGTTGTCATATGTCACAGCTAAACACCCAAGGTCTTCTGGAGTATTCATGAGCAATGAGAACTACTTTCTTTCATGACACAACAGTTGTTCTAGGGTAGACTACCCGCAGCTGATCTCTTGACTTACTAACAGCTCATCAGGAATTACCCCCAAAGACTTTAAAATCCATTGCTGTCCAAGTAACCACGGCTACTCCTTGTCTTTTATCCTGTTCACAACATGAACTTTTTTCTTGCATTTACTGGATGGAATTAGGATTAATTTGGGGGTTCCAAACAAAATAGAGAACTATGTATTTATACTTAGTCTGCAAACAATTTGTATTGACATTTATTTTGACTGTTGACCACTGTGAATGGGTGTCAAGCCTGGCTAGCACAAGCAATCTTTTGATGAAACTGTGGTCAATATTCTGAAGCTGTCCCTTTAACTGCTTAGGCAAGAGTGTCTCTGCCCATTCTGAAGAGAAGAGCCAGAGAGTGAGAGACCAGCACAATGTGGTCAAACTGCTCTTTAGGATGGTTGTGTCAGTTGACAATCCTATTAACCAGATATTCCACACCGCAGGCATTTCCATCACACCCTCTTGATGCTATTTGACTTCCTAAGTTTTGCAATGTTTTATTTCTCAGATAAAAGTTCAGTGGAGTATCGTTTCACGGACTTGTTAATAATTTAAATATTCTGCTCAATAAATTGCTTGCTCATGTATTATAACTTAATACTGTAGACTTTTAGGAATTCTGCATGTATTTTATATACTCATCTTTTGTCCATTTTGGTATTGCAACTATCTTCTTCCGGTTTACCAGCCTGTAGTGTCATTTACTTATGAAGATTCTTATTTTTATTGTGTTCAAATCCAACAGTTTTTTTGTTAATGCTTATGTTTTGAGGAATATTGTTTCAGAAAGACTTCTTCCATGTCAAAATTGAGAGATAATCACTTATGCATTCCACTAGCTTTATTATTTGACTTTTAAATACTTTTTTACAGCTTTTAATATTTTTTACAGCTTTAATGTGATAACTGTCACATGTTTAAAATATATAGTTCGATGAGTTTTACCATATACCTATACCTTTAAAACTATATAGCTGTCCAATTGCTTCAGAACTATTTTTGGAAAATGTTATTATTTTGTATTGATTTGCTTTGGTATCTTTGCAAAATATAATTTAGTCATAGGAGTGTATGGATCTATTTCTAAAGTCTCTGTTAAGTTATGCTGTTTAGTATTTTTTCACCATTACCACATGATTTTAATTACTACAAATTCATCATATCTTCAATCAACTCCTGTCTAGCAATTGATGCTGTTCTTTTTCGAAATGATTTTGCCTAGTATGGTTCTTTGTATTATTATCTATATTTTAAAATCTGTTAACCAGTAGCTATGTAAAATATCTGCTGGGATTTACACTGACCTTTAGTTAAATCTGTAGATCACATTAGCAAAGGCTGGCATCTAAACACGATTGAATCTTTTGATTCATCATATGGTATATTTGTTTTCCAGGTCTCCTACAATTCCATTTGTCTTGTAATTTTCAGTATCCAGGCTTTACATATATTTTGTCAAGTTCACCTCTTAGTATTTCTTTTGTCATTGTATGTAAATGACTATTAAAAATAAACTTTCAGTTATTCATTGTTAATACAAATAAACACCATAGATTCTTGCATATGTCCTTGTATATTGAGATCTAGGAGTAACTGAGGTTCTTTAGTAATATATATTCATGTTCTCTGTGAACAGTTTAATTCTTTTAAAACTATATTTTTATCTTTGTAAAGCTTTATTTTATATATTATTTTACTTAACTTTCTAGCCCCTCTAGTACAATGTTGAATCTGAGTGGACATTCATGATTGATTTCAAACCTTTCTTTCCTACTGATTCTGTTCTTTATTATTTCATTGCTTCTGCTTACTTTGAGGATGCCTCCGGGGTCAAGAAATTCTTCTGTACAATCTGCAATAGACGCTTGCTTTCCTCTTTGGCCCTTTACCTGACTCCTTCTGGCTCCATTCTGCGCCTCAGGGCATTTCTGGGTAAGTTTGCCTCAAGGACTGAAGTTGTAATGATCTAGGTTGTAAGGCAAGATGGAGGGGCCCTGGTAGTTATGTAAACATTGGTTTACTGGCAGCAAGGCTGGTGGTTCAAATCCAGAACCTGAGAGAGAAAGATGAAACTGTTTGTTCTTGTGAAGGTTGACAGCCTTGGGAATACTAGGAATCAGATCAACTCTGGCTGTGGTTTCTTTCTCTTTTTCTTCTTTCTTTCTTTCTTTCTTTCTTTCTTTCTTTCTTTCTTTCTTTCTTTCTTTCTTTCTTTCTTTCTTTCTTTCTTTCTTTCTTGGTGGAATGGGGCTTGTGGGCCGCTAGAAGTGATTAACAGGTTGTTTTGTTTTTTTTTAATATTTGAGGTTGTTTTAAAATGTTTGCTATTGTTGTTGTCAGGTGTCATCGAGCCCACTCAGACCCACAGAGGACTTTTATGCACAACAGAATGCAACACGGTCCCGTCCTGGGCCATCCTCACAGTGTTCCTGTGCCTGACCCATGAAGGTAGCCACCATCGCAATCCATGTCCTGGATTTTGCTGTCTCTTTTTTGGGTGCCTCTCTACTTTATAAAGCTTGATGTCCTTCTCCAGGGACTGGCCTCTCCTGACAATAGATCCTAAGTACGTGAGATGAATTTTGCCATCTTTACCTATTAAGAGCACTCTGGCTATACTTCTTCCAGGACCGATCAGTTTATTCTTTTTGCAGTTCATGCTACTTTCAATATTCTTCTCCAGCACCACCATGCAGATGCCTCAATTCTTCTTTGGTCTTCTTTAGTCAGTGTCCAACTTTCACAGGAATCAGAAGCAATGGGAAATACCATGGTTTGTGTCAGGGGCCCCTTAGTCCTCAGAGTATCATCTTTGCTGTTCAGTACTCTAAAGAGTATTGTGCAGCAGATTTGTCTAATGTAATTTTGTTTATCTCTTGCCTGATGCTTCAACGAGCATTGATTGATTGTGATCCTAGCAAGATAAATCCATGACAACGTCAACTATTTCTTCATTTATCATGATGTTACCTGTTGGTCCAGTTGTGAGGAATTTTGTCTTTTGTACATTGAGCTGGGATCCATGCTGACGGCTGTACTCCTTGATTCTCGCCAGGAAGGGCTTCAGTTCCTCCTCACTTTCAGCAGTTGTGTCATCTGCATCTCGCAGGTTGTTAATGAGCCTTCCTCCAATTCTGATGCTGCATTTTTCTTCATATAGTCCAGGCTCTCTGGAGATTTTCTCAGCATCCAGAATGAGTAATAAGGTGAGAGGACACAACCTTGTCAGATACCTTTCCTGACTTTAAGCCATGCAGTATTCCCTTGTTCCATGGGAATAACTGCCTCCTGATCTAGCTCTCTGACATGGTTTAAGTCAGCTCAGGAGTAAGTGCAGTGAAATTAACATTAGGCTGGAGACATGGCCTGGCCTCATAATTAGAGGATCCCTAAAGGTCATACTTAACCGTAAAATGAAACACTTCTTGGATCATCATACTTTTTCATAGTTTTATCTCCAATAATGCGACAATATAGAGCATTTTCTCTCTTTGATCCTTCTGTAAGGATTCATTGCAGATACATTTCATGTGTTCCTGTTTGAATTTCATGGGGTACTTCCACTACAAATTTCAAGTTCATGAAATAAGAAGTCTTTAAATCCATGCCTTAAAACAGAATGTCTCAAAGAGATAAATTCCTGAGGAACATAAATTTATTTTCAAAGACGGACAACTGAGGGTTATTTCCATTTTAGAAAATTTATTCTGGGTTCCTGTGTATTCTATAGGGTTTTCTAGTTGTGTCTTATATTTCTTATACCTCCCTATACTCTTCACTATTTTTTCCAATATGAAGTCATGCTCTACTTACCTTTGTGAAATAATATGCTTGAGAGCTTAATGGTATTGTTTGCACACTTCTTAAGTGAAAGGGCTTAACATTTATTCAGACCTACTAAGTATTAGTTGCTTTATGTAAGTTATCTTGTTTAACCTATAAAACAATATTGTGAGGCGATATCATTATTGTACTCATTATACAAGAAGACAGAGCAAAGCAAGAACAACACAGCAGCAGCAGCAGCAGCAGCAACCAGCATGCAGAAGGGTTTAATGACTGTTACAGCAGTTTACTGTTAGGTTACTAACTGTTTTAAGCCAAGTTGACTAGAGGAACAAATCCAGTGACACGCATATATGTATAAGAAAGAGCTTTATATCAGGAGGTAATTATAGATCAAGAAAGCATCCCAGTCCAGCCCAACCCGGGTCCATAAGTCCAGTACTAGTCCACAGGTTCCTCTTCAGACTCATGAAGCCACGTGCATTGATGCAGAATGCAGGAAGATCACAGGTCGGTGGGTGCAGAGTCATGCGGAGAGAAGGTCAGTGGAAACATTGCAAGGTTCCAGCAACTCCTAGGGTCAGTGTTTAATCTCATCAGGCAGGAATGCAGAGGGCAGAGAGAGCAGGAGTTTCCCATGGTCCTTCTTAGGAGAAGGTGATGCTCTCAAGGAGACAGCATCAGACTGTGACCTGAGTGACAGGTTGGATACCACCCATAAACTTTCATACATCTTCAAGTTAGCAGAAGATTATCAAACTACCACACTCTAGAAGTTTACTACATAGTAAGCAACTTGGGTTTGGATTCAGATATCTGACTCCAAAGTTGGAGCTCATTCTACTGCACCACGTGATACCAAGAATGTTCTCAAGAAACATTGTTTAGATAGCAAGTTGCCGCACTGTGCTTAACTCTCATGAGTTTATGTATGTATGAGCTTCTTTGTAACCTGTAAGCTTGCAAGTAAAAGATACACTGGTGGTGCAGTGGGTTATGCATTGGGCTGTTAAGAGCAAGGTTAGTAGTTTGAATCCACCATCCACTCCCAGGGAAGAAGATGAGGCTTTCTACTTCTGTGAAGACTTACAGTTTTGGAAATCTGTAAGTGCTGTTTCCCCCTGTCTTACAGGCTCACTCTGAGTTGGAACTGACTCCACAGGAGTGAGTACTCGTAATTATAGGTTCACACTCTTCCAGATGGCTGTATGCTTTCTGATCACAGTTGTTGCCTGGTGTGCAGAACCTAAATGTGGAGAGGCTCGGCCTTGGCCTCTACTGCTTCATCAGCACGGACATAGAAGCAACAATGTTGTCCCTGGAACTTCCCTTTGCTGACAGTTGGTGCAAGAGTATTATTGCTATGAAGGCAAACTGGAGTTTAGCAAACCTCAAATTAATACGAAATTTAGTGGCTTTGCCATGCTGCTGCTGCTGTGACTGTTTCAGCACTGTGGAACCTACAGAACATCCTTTCCCTCGTGGCCATCGAGTTGATTCAGACGCATAGCAAGCGCAGAGTTAATGTAACCAGTAGCCATGACACCAGTGGTCTGACACCAGACTCCTTCACTCAGGACTGGGTCTTGGCAGTGGTCCATAATTCCTTCTCTCAAAAAGAGCATGGATTACGGGTACCCATCAATGGCAGGATTAGGCCTTTTCATGTTGATTCAGATTTCACAAAGAAGGTTTCAATTCCTCAGATGAAATGAGCCTTTGGAAATGAAGGCATTTTTATGACTCTAAGTTAGGAAGGCGATATATAGACAAAATAATTTTAATAATATGTGGCTTTAATGAACTCTCCAAGATAAATACATAGCTACCTTTGCTAGAATGAGGAGAAACTGATCACAAAGTATTATAATGGCTGCCCCCAAATAGCACATCATGCCTACTGAAGAAGAATTCCCCTAAACCAAACTCATCGCCATCGAGTCAATGCTGACTCACCCTATAGGAGAACCGCCCTTGTGGGTTTCTACAACTATAATTCTTCATGGAAGTAGAAAATCTCATCTTTCTCCCATAGGGAAGCTACTGGTTTTGAGCCACTGACACTGTGGTTAGCAGCCCAATGCATAACCACTATGCTAGCAGGGACCCTGAAGTAGAATTCATGCATTTGAATTATGGTGTTGGTAAAGAATATTGAATATATCATGGACTGCCAAAAGAACGAACAAATCCACCTGAGAGAAAGTACAGCCTGAATGCTCCTTAGAAACAAGGATGGTGAGACTCTGTCCTACATACTTTGGACTTGCTATCAGGTGAGACCAGCTAGTCTCTGGAGAAGAATATCAGGGTCATAAAAAAAAATAAAAAAGGAACATTTTAATGGGATGGATTGACAGAGTGACTGCAGAAATGGGCTCAAAAATAATAACAATTATGAGCATGTTACGGGGCCCAGCAGTGTTTTGTTCTATAGTACATAGAATCACCAAGATTTGGAACTCAATCAGTAACACTTAACATCAACAATTCTCTTTTAGGTTGTTAGAACATTAGATCAATCCATCCTTTGATCATCCATCTATCCATCCACTCACTAGTAGCATAAGAAAAATAAACAATAGATAATGAAATTTAATGTAAGGTCAAATAGAGCTAGAGTAATGGACAGTGAAATGGAATAGCAGTGGTAATGTCTGGGTAAGAAACCAAAGAACCCAACAATCCAACACTCCAATAAAATATATCTTGGCATTAGTCTATTCTGTGCTTCTATTTTTTTTTTACCAGACCAAGGAAAATGATAGTATATATTCATGTTGTTAAACTCTCAATGAGTAAAAAATCCATAGTTGTATTTTAACTCATAAACTTTCTCCATTTCTAAAACAAAAGTGGTGAGTATTTTTAGATAAAGTCTATCATCTTACTAATTTTTAAATTTTATTTCATTTGTATTTCTACCCCGAGCTCCCGTCTTCCCCCTTTAGTCTGCTTTGGATCAATTTAGTATTTTTTTTATTAAGAGATCGTTTTATTGGGGACTCTTACAACTCTTATAACAATCTATACATCTATTGTATCGAGCATATTTGTACATATGTTGCCATCATTCGTTTCTAGACATTTACTTTCTATTGAGCTCTTGGTATCAGCTCCTCTTTTTTTCCTCCCCCGCCCTTGTGGCCCCTTGCTAAATTATAAATTATTGTTATTTTCATATCTAACACCAACCATTGTTTCCCTTCCCCCATGGTTTCTGTTGTTCATCCCCCTGGAGGTGTGTGTGTGCGGTTATGTGTAGATCATTGTGATCAGATTCCCTTCCTCTCCTCCCCTCCCCAGATTCCCCCTACCCTTCTGGCATCGCTATTCTCATTCCTGTTCCTGGATTCCATGTGTGGTGAGCTCTTATCTGTACCTGTGCACATGTTCCGGTCTAGCCCGCAGTGAGAGGCAGCACTGGGGTCGTGATAGTGGGGGGTGAGGAAGCCTCAAGGAACCAGAGGAATCTTGTGTGTTTCATTGGTGCTTTATTGCACCCTGGTTGACTCATCCCTTCCCTGTGACCCCTCTGTGAGGGGATATTCCATTATCTACAGATGGGCTTTGTGGCTCTGTTCCAACTCCCCTCGTTCTCAGCAATATTTGTTTGTTTGTTATGTGTCTTCTAATGCCTGCTAGCTGATCTCAATGACATCGCATGATCTCACCGACTGTGTGCTTCTTTCAGGTGAGCTTGTTGCTTCTTTCTGCTAGATAATCTCTTGTTTAACGTCAAGCCTTTAAGACCCCGGACGCTATACCTTTTAATAGCCAGGCACCATTTGCTTTCTTCACTACATTTGCTTATGCACCCATTTTGTTTTCAGCGATTGTGCCTGGAGAGTGAGCATGACAGAATGCCTATTCGTTAGAACAAAGTGTTCTTGTCTTGAGGGAGAATATGACCAGAGGTCTGAAGTCCTTCCAGCACCTCAGTGTATTACTATATAAATGTCTGTACATAGGCCAACACCTCTATTTTTATGGATTAATCTATTTACATACGTACACACCTATGCTTATCCCCAAAACCACAGCTTTGCTTCCTGGATCATTCCTGTTTCTATTTACCTTCCTTCTGCCTGACCATCATGCTGGCCACCTAATTCTGCCTCAGTAATTCCTCTCAGCTGATTGCTGCTGCTCCAACACCCCCAGGATCTCAATGTCCTCCTGTTTTGATGTTAATTCCCTAATTGTTCCCCTGTCAATGGTGTTGTTTGCTCACTGCACCCTCCCTCCCCCCTGCTACTCCCCCCCCCCCAAGTTGCTTTCTCTGAGAGCTTGCTTCCCATGCCTGTCTTACATAAGTAGGCAAACCAACAATGACACAGACCAAACAAAAAGAAAACAGATTAAAAAAAGACAAAGAGAAAAAAGCTTGCATAATTCCGGGTTTGTCCACTGCCCTTTATGACTACCATTTAATACTTTTAATTATGGATTTATGTGGTAGGCTGTGACCCAGGAACAATTGTGAGGATGATGCAGGACCTACAGGGTCGCTGTAGGTCAGAACTGACTCCACAGCACCTTACAACAGCAACCACATTTGTAATACATTAAAGCACTATTTATATTTCTTTTTGGTGGTTGTCTTAGGGTTTACAATAAATATCTTTAACTTATCACCATCTTCTTCCGGGTAATCTTCTGCTAGTTTTAGTTTAAAAACCTACCTGTACATTACTTTTATGTATTCCCTCTCTTCTCCTCCACTATGCTACAGCTATCACCATGTTAAATTTTAGAACTATTAAGAACCAGAAATTATTTTTAATGGTAACTTTTATTTTTATATTCCTATTGATCTTCTTTTGTTTGTAAATCTGTGTTTCTCTATGATATAATTGACTGTCTAAAGTAACTTGTTTTTATGATTCTTCTAGTACAGGTTCATTGGTAATAAATTCTGTCAGCTATGGTTCATCTGGAAAAATTTTTAACTCTCAGTTTTGAAAGATAGTTTCCTGGGTTGACAATTTGTCACTTTCCAATCTGAAATACTATAAATAAGGCTGCTTTGAACATTTATGCATAAACATTTTTGTGGACAATGCCTTTTCATTTCTCTTGAGAAATACATATAGGTGGGATTGCTGAGGCATAGAAACGTGTTTACCTTTATAAGAAACAGACATGGAGACATATTTAAAGTTTATAAGAAGCTGATACATTTTTTTCCTAAAGCGGCTCAATCCTTTTAGATTCCCCAAGCAATGCATCCCAGTCAGTCGGTATCTTTGCTAATATCTAGTGTTGACAGTTTTTAATTTCCACCAATCTGTTTGGTGTGTTATAGTAGCTCACTGTGGTCTTAATTTTTATGTTCCTGATGAAAAATGGCATTGAGCTGTCTTTCACACTTTTTAGACATTGAAGACAATACTATGAGGTCATGCCATTATTGTACCCTTACAATAAACAAGGCAAGCAAAGCAAAGCAAAACAAAAGAAAGCCACCACCACAAAGAGCAAGGAACAGAAAGGTATAATACTTGTCCCAGGATAATAGCAAAGAAATAGCAAATGATACGCTTGGATTTGGATCTGGTTGTCGGACTCTGCCATACTCTGTCTGCTATGCTATGTGGCATTGTTATGAATCGATAATTCAAACACTTTGTGCTTTTAGAAAGCTTTAAAGTTATGAATTTCAGGAGACCTTCTGTATTCTGCAGTCAAGGTCTTTGTCAGAAATAAATATTAAAAACATTTTTCTAGCATGGCACTTGCATATTCGTTTTCTTGATAGTGTATGTTGATGAGCCAAACTTTTTAGTTTGAGAACGTCTAATTTAACATTTTTATATTATGGTTTGTACTGAGGTGACTTTCTATATCTCCACGTTTCCAAAATGTTCTGTATATTTTCTTTTAGTAGCTTTATAGTTTCAGATTTACCTTTAAATTTATCATTCATTTTATATAACTTTATCTTATAATTATGATGATGGGGTGTATTTTTATATAGTTTTTTTCAACATCTCTTGAGAAAAAGCTATTCTTTGCACTTTGGGCTGCTTTGGTACCTTTATTTAAAATGAAATGTTCAGATGAACTTGGCTCTATTTCTGGGTCCTTTAGTCTGTTCCATTACTTTAAATTTTTGCTTATGCTCATATTATAATCTTGAGTAGAGTGTTTCACACAAGGTCTTGATTTTAGGAAGTCTAAATCCTGCAGGTTTAGTTTTCCTTTTCAAGATATGTGCATCATCTGTTTTATCATATTAATTGTAGAAGAAATTCATTAGTTTTTACCAAAAAATGCACTGCTGAGACTGTTTGAAATTGTGTTGAATCACAAAGGCAACAGGGAACTGATTGGCATCTTTCCAATATTGTTTACTGCACATGAATATGGTACATAGCTGAATTTATTTAAGTCTTCAATCCGTCTCAGCATGGTTTTCAGGATAGCTATCTTAATGCTTTTCGTTACACCTATTCCAAATTATTTAATATTGCCAATGCTTTGTAAATGATACTTTAAAAACAATTTCCAATTTGTTTGCTAAAATCATATATATATAATATTCTAAAACTATATATTGACTTTGTGTCATGAAACTTTGATAAGTACACATATTAACATTAGAACGTTCTACCTACAAATTTATGATCAGCACTAAACCTTTACATAAATCGCTGTTAAGATTTTTTGTAAGTTATGTAAACTATCAGTGGAGACAGTTTTACTTCCTTCTTCCTCTCCTGAAGGTCTTTCATTCTTGTCGTTGATCCTCCTTAAGACGTCACACAATGTTGACTCAGAGGGAGGAAAGGGGACATTCTTGTTTGTATTGGATCTTAGGAGAGAAGTCTTCAATGTTTCTTAATTATGTAGATGTTATATGCAGGTCTTTCTTAAAGGATCCTTGTAGACTAGCAAAGTCCCTTCTGAGTTTTGATTTGCAGAGATTTATCATACATGCCCATTGAGTTTTGTCAAATGTTTTTTCAGCACCTATTTAAGTGATCATGCCATTAAGAATATGTTAACGTGATGAATTACAATAATTGATTTTTCAGTGTTAAACCAAACTTGCATTTATAGAATAATATTTTTGGCAATCCAATAATTTTGTTTTTACTTATTGCTGAGTTATACCTGTTGTGTTTTCTTGAGAAGTTTTACATCTATGTTCATGAGGGATGTTGGTTTGATAAAGTTTAACAAAGTAAATTTGTCTTTGTATTATGAGTACAGGTATTATTCTTACAATTAAGTTGAATAGTAGTGAATAAATACATTAAAACTGTGGAAAAATTAAAAATGAATATATATATAAAGGATTGAAGGCTTATAAATACTCTATTAAACATTGTCATGTAGGTTTTATACAAAAAGAAACAGTAGAATTTTTCTTGGCTTTCTTTTAATGTAGCAAGTTATTTGCTAATTCTGCTTTTTGAATACCATCAAATCATTTTCAGAAAGGTTTACTTCTTTTTAAAAGTAAAAAATTGTTAAGTTTAATGTTAATTTTGAAATATTGCATGTAACTATATTTTGTCTTTGGATACTTGTAGCTTAAGGTATTCTTTCTCTGATTGGTCTTGATTCTGCCTTCCCCAAATTCAGGCCCCAAATGCACACTGATAAAACTGTTTGGATGACCTTGATATTTAAACTATGTCTGAGTCTCCCTGGAATGGCCATCAGGAAATAGAAAAATGTTCTCCTCCCAAAGGAAGCAAACTCCAAACCAAACTCACTGTCACCAAGCCTATTCCAACTCACAGTGACCCCCTGGTTTTCGGAGGCTATAAATCTATGTGGAACCCCAAAGCCGCATCTTTCTTCCATGGAGCTTCTCTCCGGTGGTTTTGAACTATTGACCATTAGGTTAGTAGCTCAATTCATAGCCTACTAACCCACCAGGGTTCCTTTCTAAAAGAAAGGATAGAGTAATCATTATGTTTGGCTAGAATTATCCACATTCTGATCAATTCAAAACTATATGTGAGCTCTTTTGTTTACCAAGCTTTGGGTAGAAATGTAATACATGTAATCAAAATATTCAAAAGAGAATTTCAGGCTTTCCAGGGCATTTATTTGTAAATCAAACATGTTAATATGAGTAGATGTCAATGATTTTTTATCGTTCTTATTGAAATAAAGTAACACATTCCTGTACGAAGGCTGACACACTATCTCTAATATGGTTCTATTTCTAGGTTTAAATACTCTTTTTAAAAAAATCCTTTTTATCGAAAAAGCAAAAAAAAATCCTTTTATTGGGGGTTCACTCATACAACTCTTTTATTTATTTCATGCTTTTCCTTTTCTTTTAATTAATCATTTTATTAGGGGCTCATACAACTCATCGCAATCCATACATACATTAATTGTGTAAAGCACATTTGTACATTCATTGCCATCATTCTCAAAACATTTCCTCTCCACTTAAGCCCCTGGCATCAGGCCCTCATTTTTCTCCTCCCTCCACACTTCCCCCTCCCTCATGAACACTTGATAAATTATTATTATTATTTTATTATACTAATATAAATATTATTATAATTTTATTATAATTTTGTCATATCTTGCCCTGTCCGACGTCTCCCTTCACCCCTTTTCTGTTGTCCGTCCCCCAGGGAGGAGGTAACATGTAGATCCTTGTAACCAGTTCCCCCTTTCCAACCCGCCCTCCCTCTGCCCTCCAAGTTAGTGGGTTTGTCTGTCCTGGGTTCCCTGTGTTTCCAGTTCTTGTCTGAACCAGTGTACATGCTCTGGTCTAGCCAGACTTGCAAGGTAGAATCGGGACCTTGATAGTGGGGGTGGGGAGGAAGCATTTAGGAACTAGAGGAGAGTTGTATGTTTCATCGTTGCTACACTGCACCCTGACTGGCTCGTCTCCTCCCCGTGGTCCAACTCTTATCACAAACCAGACATCCATCCATTGTGTCAGCACATTTGTACATTTATTGCCCTCATCATGATCAAACCATTTGCTTTCTACTTGAGCCCCTGATAATACTCTTATCAGTCAGGGAAAATCATAATAGAGTTGAAGGGATAAATCAAAGTCCTAAAAGTTTGTCAATGTTCCCACTTTCCACAAGATGATCTTTCTTCCCTCATAACCAGTGAGTGAATCTTTCTAAAGCTGACTTTGTGTCATTGTCGACGGTGTGTTGCATCCTCTTCAGTTCCGGTATTGTTGGCTGAACAGCACACCGGAGCCAGGACCTTTCTCGCTCACAGGGCCTCCTGCTTCCTGACATTCACTTAATAGTGGTCTCTGGTTGAAGAGTGAGATCTGGAGGTGTCTTTTGCAGGGAGCACCCAAAGAACCAGTACAAAGGACTGTAAGGATTGTCCCGTTCGCTCTTGGAGATAAGCATCTTGGATGCTTGTGAAGAAGCTGGTGTTTGTGGTGGTCAGGTTCCATCTAGTTGGTTTCTACACATAGCAACTCTAGGTACCATAGCAGGAAGGGCAGTCCTCACCATTGTTCTGATGTGCCATGCCCATCAGCAATGAAGACCCTGAGGGCTTTATTCCATCCGCATCACTAGGACCGACTCCACTTTACTCCATCCAGTCATTACGGCTGACTGCGCTTTGCGATGGAAGCTCTTTCTCAGTCACTTGGAGCACTTGCCACCGGAGAGGCTGATCTCTGGCGATGCTCTGCTTCTCTTTGTGAGATTTTTCAGTAGCTGACAATGCAGAGATGGTATCCATACAATGTCGGTGACTGGTTCCTCTGACGTGGACAGCCTATTCCTTCTTTGTAGTCTATCCTCAGTCTGCATGGAAGTTCTGCCGAAACATGTTCATTTGGGTGACCCTTTTGGTATTTGAATATCAGTGGCAAAACTTCCAGCACCCTAGCAACACACAAGCCACCGCAGTACGACAAACTGACAGGCAAGTGGTGGATGAAGAAGCTAGGCTATGGGTACGTGATCTGGCCAGCATCTCTAGCCCATGGCCAACATGAACCATCAGCCAAGTGAGTGGCCAAGCTTTCAAATACATCCAGCTCCCACCCTTTATGACACTCAATAAAGCACGGTTGAGTCATTTTTACCAAGCTTTGTTCAAATTGCACACTAAGGAGCAAATTCAATGTCACTTTAAACCACTAATTTTTTGAATAATTCATTATACAGCTATAGAAACTAGATATGATTTTACCCCTGAAACCTAGCTACTGGAACAGATAACACCGGGAATAAGTTCATAGGTGTCACTCACATTGCCACCGCAGGATTTCTATAACTGTCTCACTTTCGATGCAGAAATATCTCTTAGGCCTTGACCTCTCATTGTCAGGGGTCGGGCTGCTGGCCACAGGGTCAGGGCATCAACACGACCAGCCATTCTGAGGAAGAAAGGAGATTTGAACTATAGCACCATCCGGTGACTCCTGTACAGATTTACATCTTAGAAACCCTGCCTAGCGTCACTACCAGATGACATCAACTGGCATTCTGTCCCTTATGATCTGCTTCTGGTGGCAGATGCAGACAATCTTTTCATAGCCAAGATTATAAATAACTACCTAGACTCTCTTTTACTCGATTATTTAAGTTTTGAAAATTGAATACGCACAAGGTAGTAAGACTCTAGTGTTTTCCCCTGTGATTAAGTCATCAAAGTATCATTATGATATTTATCATTGCAAGATAATTAAACTGATTTATCCTCCGCTGATTTGTTTTCTTTAGTTGTCATAGAACTTTTATCATACTGATCAAAGCCGCAGTTTCCTTTCTTGTTGTTGGGTGCGGCTGAGCCCATTTCCAGCTCATCATGGCCCCATGAAAAAGACCAGAATGGTCCCATGTGGCTTTTCTAAGCTGTAATCTTTTCATAAAATCATTTTATTGGGGACTCTTACAGCTCTTATAACATCCCATACATCAATTGTATCAAGCATACTTGTACATGTGTTGCCATCATCATTTTCTAAATATTTACTTTCTATTTGAACCCTTGGCATCAGCTCCTCTTTTTTCCCTCCTTCCCCCTTCTCACCCTTATGACCCCTTGATAAATGATAACTTATTATTGTTTTGATATCTTACATCGACCGCTATCTCCCTTCACCCACATTTCTGTTGTTTATCCCCTGGGGGACAGTTATACATCAATCATTGTGATCGGTCCCCCCTTCCTCCCCACATTCCCCTTGGTATTCCTCTTGGTATTGCTACTCCCATTTCTGTTCCTGAGGGGTTTATCTGGCTTGGAGTCTGTGTGTCGTGAGTACCAGTATACATGCTCTGTTCTAACCAGAACTGAAAGGCAGGATTGGGGTCATGATAGTGGTGGGGGTGAGGAAGCCTTAAAGAAACAGAAGAACGTCGTGTGCTTCATTGGTGCTGTGCTGCGCCCTGGTTGACTCATCTCTTCTTGTGACCCTTCTTGTGAGGAGTTGTCCTATGTCTACAAATGGGTGTTGGGTTTCTGCTCTGACCCCCCTCATTCTCAACAATATGTTCTTTTGTGTGTTTTGGGTCTTCTGGTGCCTGTTACCTGATTCCATCGACACCTCATGAGAGCACAGACTGGTGTGCTTCTTCCATGTGGGCTTGTTGCCTCTCTGCTAGATGGCTGCTTGTTTAACATCAAACCTTTAAGACCCCAGATGCTATATCTTTTGATAGCCGAGCACCATCAGCTTTCTTCACCACATTTGCTTATGCACCCATTTTGTCTTCAGCAATTCTCTCAGTAGGGTGAACATCACAGAATGCCAGGTTGTTGGAACAAAGTGTTCTTGCATGGAGGGAGGGTTTGAACAGAGGACCAAAGTCCATCTACTTCCTCAATGTATTGCCATATAAATATATGTACATAGGCCAATACCTCTATTTTTATGAATTAATATATTTACTTATGAACACACCTATGTTTACACCTCTATCCGTAGCTTTTCTTTCTAGATCTTTCCTCTGTTTCCTTTTACCTTCCTCCTTTCCCACCATCATGCTTACCCTTCTTCAGCCTCTCAGTAATTCCCCTCAGATAGATTGCTGTTGTTCCAACACCACTGGAATCCTATGTCCTCCTTGTTGTGGCTTTTAATTCCCTAGTTATTCCCCTGTCTATGGTATTGCTTGTTCACTGCTCCTTTCCTCCACCTCCTCCTCCCCCCAGGTCCCTCCAGGACTGTCAGTCTTGTTGCTTTCTCCTCGGGCTTGCTTCCCATGCTTATCTTATTTTGGTAGGCAAAAGAACAATAACAGAGACAAAACAAAAAGAAAACAAAGGATTGAATAAAAAGAGAAAAAACACTCCACAGAACCCCCCCCCCAAATAACCCCCCAAAGCATACATAATTCCAGGTTTGTCTTCTAACCTTTATGACCATCTCCCCACTGGTCCTGGGGGATTGCAGGAACTGCCCCTCCTAGTCTGAAGTCTATTTTGGGGGCTCCTCCGGGGTTTTGTGGCTTGGCTTTGCTCCCATTGCTGATCTGTTATGTTCTCATCTTGGTTCGCTCCAATTTGGGGATGGTCAGACCAGACTCACACCCCGTCATGTGTCCCCAGTATTACCTTCTGTCTAAGCTGTAATCTTTCAGGAAGCACCTTGTCAACTTTCTCCTGTGGAGCAGCCTGGTGCATTGGAACAGCCAACCTTTCAGTTAGCACCCAAGCACTTAAGTGTCGAGTTCCTTTTCCTATATTACAAGTTCATAGTATTGCAGACAGTCCTTTAGTTTGGAATTCCTACAACACAACTTCCCAAAGCATGCTTCTATTTTGTTCTTTTCCTCAGTTGCATTCTTATTCATCCCCATCACCATAAATGGAGAAAAGGTGGAAGTTGTCAACGACAATTTGCTTGGATCCACAATCGACATGAGTTCGATGTCAAAGGGATAAACATCTTCTACTGTAGCGTGACCCTACATGCTCCGAAGGAGAACCGTGCTCCCTGTGGTCTTCGGTGAATGTCCTCTTACAAGTACATCTCCAGGCTTCTCTCTCATTTTGTTGCTATGCCAAGGTAAGCCACTAACCTTTCGGTTAGTTGTTGAGTGTCCTGGGTCAACACCAACTCACAGGGACCTTATTGACAACAGAACAAAATGTTGCCTGGTCCTGAGCATCCCCATACTCACTTTCATGCTTCCACTCATTGCCAACCCATCTCACTAAGATGCCAGCCCACCTCCCTCTTTATTTGCTGACCTAGCACTTCACCCATCATTACATCTTTCTCTAATGACTGGTCGCTCCTGCTCACAGGTCCAAAGTAAGCAAGACAAAGCATCTATACACTCTTTCTAAGGACACCTCCCAGGGACTCCATCGGGGATCTTTCTGTGACACAAGCTCAGATGCCCTGCACTGCCTGCAGCTCCATCTTTGACATGCCACACCCCATCCAGCCCTCCAGGCCGGGCTCTGTTGAACTCATCCACGATGCTCGCTGATCCTCTCCCCTCACGGACTAGTAAGCACTTCTCTCCCCCCTGATTCAAGGGTGCCTTCATTTGAGCTTGTCTTATATCACCTATCATTATGTGATAAGAAGCCACATATTGTTTTTCTATAGTGTTTTCCCCTAGCTCATAGGACAACATCTGGCACAAAACAGGTTGTGAATGTCTATTGAAACAAATTCCTGTTTTTTTGGGGAGTCATGTTTTGTCATTCCTACTCCTGAATGCACTCCTGATGATCAGGGCCATGACCACCTTGTCTACATGATGGTCCCTCCTGTGGAGTTTGTGACTTTTTTCTGGAGTAGGGGATCAATAATTGCATACTGAGTGGTCAAGTTATGATGTATTGATTACATGTAAAATCACATTTAACCTCCAAATACCTATGATGTAGGCAATATAATTATTTCCATTTTATGGATGAGGAACAAGTCCCTGGCCACCCAGCCAGCAAGGAACAGATGTGGGGCTCAGCTGTACAATCTGACTCTGCAGCCCACTTCCTGTACTGCTTCACAGCCTCCCGGTGGTGAACAAAATCCTGTCGCCCCACTGGAGACTTGAAACCACCTGTCTTTAGATGCAAACATATCCCAGATGTTATTTTTTGATTTTTGTTTCGAGCTGTAGTCTTCTTAACTAGCTACTTTCCAGGGCTCCGCTGTCTTAGTTCTAAAATATGCATCAGTGACGTTTATTAGTCATGGAACTTATTTTCACTATCTCAGAGACGTTATGATTCTGTTAAGGTAAGCACTGTTAAGTGACGGTGCCAGAAATCACCATGTTCCCTTTCAACTGTGGAGGCAGCAAGCAGAGCAGAAAAATATATTTTAATTTCTGTAAACCCACCAGTGTCACTGTCTGTATTAAGAACTTGTATCCCTGGGTCTGAACATATTAAAGAAAAGGGGATTCCGTGTAAGAGACTGTAGAACACCAGGAGGTTGAGCCATGCTCCTTTTACCTCTGTTGCTCTATGTTTCTCAGCTTTGCTTATATGAATGCATGAACATGACTCTTTCTACTTTAATTGAATTCAATGAGCCATTGTTTTGCCACTTAGTATACCAGAAAGCAGATACTTTTATGGTTTGCCAAAAAGCACTGCACTTCAAAATCTCCAGTAATGTGGACTATACCTAGAAACTTCCATCTTCAGTATATTAGCGCTCTCTCTTTCTCCTTCCCAACCTGACGGACACACTCTACTCATTGACAATATGTTGTCCCCATTGCCATTGAGTCAATGCTGACTCTCAGCGACCCCCTGTAGGTTTCTGAGGAGCTGGTGGTGGTTTTGAACTGCTGACCATTTGGATCACAGCCCAATGTGTGCCCTCTGCACCCCCAGGGCTCCAGTAGAGAGAGTGTGAAGGCACTGGCAATTCAGAGGTAGAGCCCACTCTCTCCATTCAGGAAACCTGCGTTAATCCCTAGCCGATGACCCTCATGCACGATCATCATCCGGTTTTCATCAGGGCTTGTGCGTGGCCCTGATGCTGAGCAGGTTTCAGCAGTTTCCAGGATAAGAAGAGGCCCAGCGACCTACATCTGAAAATTGGCCAATGGAAACGCTATGGCTCAGAGCGGCCTGGTTCCAGGGCTGACTCCAGCGCAGCAGCAGCAGC
This sequence comes from Tenrec ecaudatus, assembly GCF_050624435.1. Classification (NCBI taxonomy): domain Eukaryota; kingdom Metazoa; phylum Chordata; class Mammalia; order Afrosoricida; family Tenrecidae; genus Tenrec; species Tenrec ecaudatus. The sequence continues at coordinate 41,883,349 of NC_134543.1, forward strand.
AGCAGCAGCAGCAGCAGCAGCAGCAGCAGCAGCAGCAGCAGCAGCACAGAGCCGGAAGCGTGGTGTCTTCTATGGCGTCCAGGATTTTACCTCGAACCTTGTTCCTTGGATCTTTCCATCAGATCGATTCCTTTTGACTCACACAGGAAGAGCAACAACAACAACACAGTACAAAGCTTACCCCAGACCCCGAATTCATTGAAGAAGAGGCTAGTGATTTTTTTTTAGTATTATTGCACCAGTTTCCCCCTCCCCTCCTCTCCAACATCTTGTGTGCCTCTACAATTTCATTTCTGCAAAAAACAGCATGGAAGCCGCAGCCAACCTCCTCCAGCTTCACAAGGGAGCAGGAGAGCGCAACTCCACACTAGCCCATGGCTGATTGTCAGGCAGGCCTCGAACCTCCGTTTCTCTGTACCTGATTCTGACATTTCCTGTTCCTCCCACGACACTCTGTTTTCCTATGGAGTTCAAAAATTCATTGCCATGGTCAGCCACACTGTATGTGTGAACTCGGAAGACAAACCCCACTCTTGTAGCAGTTTATTAGGGAAGTTAGCCATGTCAGACTCCGTAGGCAGTGAGGACACAGTCACTGGTTCACAGCAGTGCCCTCTTCTCGCGAGCAGCCCAGACTCTCTCTAGTCTTCCAGTCTTAACCAAGTGACCCTTGGCTTCTGCCTCTGTGGGCCAGGAAGTCAGTCCACTGCTCGGCCACCAGTCTCCTCGTCTCAGAGCAATGCCTCTGTTCTATCTCGCGGTCTTCTTGCTTCGTCAGCCTGGCTACTGTGCTCTGTTCAATGGCCTCCTTGCTGCAGTCCAGGATGCCGGGCCGTTTCAGGCAGAGACCTTGAATGTGCTGCAGCGGTGACTCTTCTTCCTTGATGGTCCTGGGGTTTCTGTTTCCAACATGAATTTTATACACAGGAATGACTTTGAGAGAGGTGTGATTTTTGGTTTTCTGCAGACCAGAACTCCAAAGAAGCAAAGGGTGGTAACTTAGCTCGAGCCCTCTAGTGAGGAGGAGACTTAGACTATATCCTCCCTTAATCCTGTCCATCAGCACAGCAGAGACCTCCCTCCAAAAATGAGTTATAACCATAGGCATAGAGCAGCGATTCTCCACCTGTGGGTCATGACCCCTTTGGTAGTAGAATGACCCTTTCCCAGGGGTCGCCTGATTCATAACAGTAGGAATATGAAAGTGATGAAGTAGCAAGGAAAATAATTGTATGGCTGGGGGGTCACCACAACATGAGGAAGGGTATGAAAGGTCCGTGGCATTAGGAAGGTGGAGAACTGCTGCTCTATGTTCTCACCCTACGTGGTCCATTGCTCTGTGAAAGCTCGTGTGTGTGTGTGTGTGTGTGTGTGTGTGTTATGGTATCTTTACTGATTTCATGTCTTTCTCTTTATTGAGACTCTAAACTCCTTGAGGGAAGAACCTTATCTCAAAAAAATTTTTTTGCATTGAAAAGCACAGGTGAAGTAGTTGGGGTTGGGCCCAAATCGCAATTCTACAACTTACTTGTGGTACAATCTTAAACAAGCTACACACTTTTTCTGAACCTCCTTTTTATAGCTCACAAAATTACAAGTTTCCCCACAGTGACACTGCACAATTTAATAGCTTTTCACATATAAGATCCCTAACGCGGAGTTTGACACATGGTTTTCTTTTAGGTTTTGGTAGATGTTGCCGTCCCTCGTATTTACAAAATGCTCTCAGTTATGTTAAACCAAGCAAAATCAGCATCAGATGATGGGATGAAAGAAAAAGCGGTCATCCTGGGATTGAAAGTGTGCGACTGGCCACCCAGACTGGGATTCGTGGACGTGTACATTGAAAATTGACCATTCAAGAAGAAGAAGTGGGAAGTAGGGCTTTTGTGCAGATGTGTCATAACCTCGAAGGAGACCGCACCTCCTTTGTCTTACGAGGTGAACTGCCATCTTTTCCCCAGTGTCGGAATACCTACAGCTGTTTCTCCCATAGCTACAGGTTGGGTTGAATGCCTGGTTAGTGGCTGCTTGCATTTACTTGTTCATTTGAATCTTAGGAACCTTTTGAATCCAGGAGCAGAAGCTGTCATTTAAGCTATCTTACACAATCAAGGGAATAACGTGTCACCTCAGAGAATAATCAGAGGGATACGGCTTAATCTAAATGGGAAAGTGATAGTGCTAAGAATTCACTATGTGGAATCAATTAGTGGCTCCAATTATGAACCCATTTTAACTCCAGGTTCTTTCTTTATTGGTAATAAAATGGCTATTTTAGTTCTAGATTTCTAGATTCCTCCACCAGCCAGGGAGAGAGAAGGCTTCTACCTCCCAGAGAAGGTTTCTCAGTAAAGTTTTTATGTGTTCATCTTTGAAGCAATCGCACTGACCAAGTGGTTAGGAAGTGCTGATTGACAAGTCAATGAGACAGTTGCTCTGGAGCTGGTAGTCGCAGTGCGTTGAAGGCAGTCCACACAACATGGCCAAGACTGGGCAGTGGATATTGTCTAAGGAAATCTGGGCACAACGGAGAAAAGGGAAGAAGAATACATTCCATGATGGGAGAAAACAGGTATCTTCTATACATCTGTTGTGTGTGTGTATATATATATATATATATTATACCTATAATACCTGGTACTGTGGTGGTTAGAACTGCTAAGATTAGGCAGTGTTGTTGACTCTAATCTGTTTCTAAGGTAAAATCCTGAACAACAAGAAGCACAGAATGGATGGATGGGATATTCTTTTGACACGTATGTTAAGAGGAGCGTGTTGATAGCATTGCCTTGAATATTGCAGAGAATGAAAGAGCTTACTTAACTCTATTTAGAACGAAGTAATTTCCTTCGACTATTTTTTTTTTTACCATGGGTCAATGCGTTTTATTGGGCATTTGTTCAATTAACTACCGGGAGCAGCCCTTTTTGCTCTGATTAAGAAGTTCTTCCTGTTTCCTTCCATTGGAATACAGTTTGCATTAGAAGGGATTTGAAGCTTTCCCAAACAGCATGAGGGAATTTTATGATCCTGACATGTAGAAAATATGTTTTTTAAACTTGTAGGTGGTTCTAGCATTATGAGCCTCAATTTTGTGTGAGCCAGCTTCATCTTGTTCTCAGGAGACAAAATGATTTGGGGAGTAACTAATAGACTATACTGGCCTATTGTGTCAATAAAAGAAATCCACTCCCTGGAAATCAGATTCCCTAACCTCTGTTTTCTAATTTGCATGGGTATCTGAGTGATAATTTTATCATTTCTCTACTACACGCTAGACAGTTTTTCCATATTTTGAATGTAAAGCAAAAAAGTGCATGTGTCCTACATTATTTCATTTATAAGTAGACAAAGGTGGTTTTTAAAATTGTTTTGCAGAGTATTTATGAATATCTGCTTGAGATTTCTAAAGAAAGTTAAACATGACAACAAACCTCCTCCATAGTAAATCACAAAGCTAATACAAATCCTACTGCTGAAAGTTTAAGTGTGCCTCTCTACTAGAAATGTGTCCTGAGAGCTGGGTTATTTACTTGTAGGCTCATAAAGGTAAGAGACTTAGATTCATTTGCGCAATCTCATCAGCTAAGCGGAGCCTCACTGATGAGGTGAACGGGAAGTGTTTGTTGAACTGAATGGAATAAACACAAACGATGTTTTGATCACGCAGTGGCGGAGCAGCTGCCTGGCAGCCTCGGCTCACCACCTGAAGGTTCCAGACTGTTGTTTGTCTTGTTTCCCTGAAATGAAAATAGCTCTTTTGCTCTTTCTGATTGTCAAAGTTAGCATGTTGCCATGGAAATAGGTGCCAAGGTAAATATAATCTGGTAATATTAAAATGTGAAAAAGAACGTAAAATTTCCTCCATCCAAAGTAAGTAACAGCTACTCACATTTTGGTGGACAGGAGGGTAAGTAAAAAAGTTCTGCTATAAAACAAATAAGCCCACATGGAAGAAGCACACCGGCCAGTGCGATCACGAGGTGCCCAAGGGACCAGATATAAGGCATCATGCAAAAAAAAAAATATAAGTGTGTGTATGTATGTGTATTTATGTGTATATGTATATATGTATGTGTATATATATATTATATTAAATGAAGGGGGAAGTGCAGAGTGGAGACCCAAGGCCCAAGTGTCAGCCAATGGAGATCCCCTCATAGAGGGGCTTAGGAGAGGAGATGGGTTAATTAGGGTGTGAGGTAGTATCGATGAAGAACACAGCTTTCCCCCAGATCCTGGATGCTTCCTCCCCCCAACTACCATGATCCGAATTCTACCTTGCAGGGCTGGATAGGACAGAGGCTGTACACTGGTACATAGGAGGGTTGGAGATACAGGGAATCCAGGGTGGATGATACCTCCAGGACCAAGGGAGTGAGGGACGATGCTGGGAGAGTGGAGGGTGAGTGGGTTGGAAAGGGGAAACTGATTACAAGGAGCCACATGTGACCTCTTCCCTGGGAGAGGGACAGCAGAGAAGGGGGGAAGGGAGACCCCGAATAGGGCAAGATATGACAAAATAACGAGGTATAAATTACCAAGGGCATATGTGGGAGGGGGGAAAAGGGAGGGAGGGGGGGAAAAAAAAGGAGGACCTGATGCAAGGGGCTTAGGTGAAGAGCAAATGCCTTGAGAGTGATTGGGACAGGGAGTGTATGGGTGTGCTTTGTACAATTGATGTATGTATATGTATGGATTGTGGTAAGAGTTGTTGGAGTCCCTAATAAAATGTAAAAGAAAAAAAAAAAAAAAAAGAAAATGATTAGGGCAAAATATGTACAGATGTGCTTTATACAATTGATGTATGTCTATGTATGGATTGTGATAAGTGTTGTATGAGCCCCTAATAAAATGTTTAAAAAAAAAAAAAAGTTCTGCTATAAATTAATAGAAGTGCTTGTTCAACAAAATATCAACATGTGAAGCTATTGTTAGTGGATGGATCCTCCATGTCAATGAAAATATTTATGAAGGTGGTTTTCCAACTCGAATCCTAACCTGGTGGTGAAGTGAGTTAGGCGTTTGACTGCTAACCCTAAGGTTGGACTTTTAAGACCACCAGTAAGGCTTTGGGAGAAAGATGAGGCTGTCTGCTCCTGTAAAGATTGACAGTCTGGAAGATCCCATGTAGGGTCACGAGGAGTCAGAATCAATTTGATGGCGCTGAGTTTGGGGTCCAGCACATCGAAATGGCAATACTGGCATCCTTTGTTGTTAGGGCTATTGAGTTGGTTGTGACTCATAGCAACCCGATGTACAACTGAATGACATTGCACCTGGTCCCCTACGATCCTCACAATTGTTCTTATGTTTGAACCCCTTGTTGCAGCCACAGAATCAATCCATCTCATTGAGGGCCTTTCTCTTTTTTCCTTCTCCTCCACTTTACCAAGCATGATGTCCTTCTCCAGGGACTGTCCTTTACCAATCTTCTGATAGCATGTCCCGAGTACCCGAGAGGAAGACTCTCCATTCTTGCCTCCAAGGAGAAATCTGGCTGTACTTCTTCCAAGACATCTGTTTGTTCTTTCGGCAGTCCTTGGTACTTCCCAAATTCTTCTCCAGCCCCATTGTTCAAATGAATGGATTTGTCTTCATTCTTCCTTATTCAATGTTCCACTTTCACATGCATGAGGCGATTGAAAATACCATGGTTTGGGTCAGGCACAGGTTCGTTCTCAATGTAACATCTTTGCTTTTCAACACTTTAAAGAGGTCTTGTGCAGCTGATTGACCCAAAGCACCATGTCTTTTGAACTCTTGACCACGGATTCCATGAGCATTGATTGTGGGTTCAAGCAAGATAAAATTCTTGATAAGTCAACCTTTTCCCCACTTATCATTATGTCACTTATTGGTCCAACAGTGAGGATTTTGGTGTTCTTTCCATTGAGTTCTTTGGGGGAAATCAAATTGTGTCCTCTTAAAAAGTTATTTTAGCTCGGGGGAGCAAAGAGTTCTGAGGGGGCTAAATCATAACTGGGATAAATAAATAGGATAAGAATTCCCAACAAAATTCTCATAGATCAGCCCTTGTCACCCTTGAAGAATGATCAGATACACTGTTGCAATGGAAACATTCTTCAATATGACTTTCCAGGCCTTTTTCTCATCGATGCATCTTTCAATATTTTTGACATTTCTTCAGAATAAGGCCATGTGATCATTCTGTGTCCTTTAACAAAATCTGCTAATATTAACTCTTTGGAGTCCCCAAATATCCCTCATAACCTAATTCTCTCCCTTTAATTTAACTGATTTAGCAGGCCCTCTTGGAAGTCATTGTTTTTCTTGTACTGTTTACTGGGACCCCAACAAGAGCGACATGGCTATATGATTGAGTGAACTTGCGTTCAGCCACCCACCAATAACAGAGACATGTTCAAAAATATTTTTGTTTTATATAACCCATGCATGCATGAATTGGAACCCTAGTATCCAGGAATTTTGATGTATCTTTGTACAGATATTTTTCCATAGCAGTTTTTGATCATGTCAATATGGTAATTATTCTCATTAACAAAAAAATGGCATGCTTTATATACTACTTGCTTTTGGAATGTATTGTTTCACTTATAATATATTGTGAAATCTTTTCAAATCCGAAAAGACAATAAACAAATACTGATTTAGAGCAGCATTTTCAAGCCACTGTATTATATCTTATTTAATGTGCAGTGATATATTTAACTCAGCCTCGGCTGATGGAGTAGGTACACTTTAGTACTCAAAAAGACATCTTTGATATTTAGCACTTTAAAAGAGCTCTTCTTAGTAGATTCCCCAGTGCAAGGTGTCGGTTAATTTCTTGGCTGCTGCTTCCATTGGCGTAGAGTGCGCATCCAAGTCAAATGAAATCTTTGGCAGCGTTAATCTTCTCATCATTTAGCGCAATGTCGCTTATCATTCTAGTTGTGAGGCTTCTCTTTGTCTTTCTGCTGAGATGTGATCTGTCCTGAAGATTATATTCAGTGATCTTCGTTATTAAGTGCTTCAAATCTCCACATTTAGCAAACAACACTGTGCCATCTACACACTACAGGTTGTTAGTGAGTTGTTCTCTAAGCCTGATGCCATTTTTCCCAGGTACAGTCCAGCCTCCTGGGTTGTTTGCTCCGCATACAGATTAAATAAGTGAAAAAAGTTCCAAGTTTTTTTAAAAACCATGATCACTTTGTTTTGTGTGAACAGCTGCTCATGTTCTATGTACAGATTCCATATGAGAATAAATAATGCCCTGGAAGTCTCATTCTTTGCAACGTAAAGCATAATTTGTTATGATCCATGTAGTTAGATGCTTTTGTGTAGCCAATAAAGCATAGATAAATAGCTCTCTATGATTCTCTGCTCTTAATTAAGACCAATCAGACATGTGTAGTCATAGACGCCATTTCACATTTCTTCTGAATTCAGCATAGTGGCAGATTTTGTCAACTTTCTGATGCGACCATTTTTGAATGATCTTCAGCAAAAAATGTACCAAACTTCTAATAAAGAATCTGGGAAATTTGTTGTTTCTGCACAGACATATTTGGATATGAGTGTTGAAGACCTTTAGCTTTTAGGCCAAGTCCTTTAGGAGGCAATTTCGATACATAAGGAGGTATGCCCCCATCAGATGTGGTTTGCTGCCCTGAGCCTAAGGCCCAGTGACTGTGTTGCCAGGCAGTTGCAGCCCATTGAGCTTCAGCCATCACCTCCAACTTCCCTTCTTCATCCCTGCCATGACCGTCCCATAAAACAGGGCTTCCAGTTCAGGTTTGAGTTCTAGTTTCCACCTCGGAGTGGTAATTCCTTGAATCTAGCCTTACCAGTCCATCACCCTGAATCCAACCTGTTCCTGGTCTCATTGCTAGCTATGGGCTGGGATGCTGTCTCTGATCAGCCCTCCTCACTTTCTTCCACCCTTCCCTGCCTATTCCAACAATATGTCTGCAGGTATTCCCACTGCCTAAAAGTTTCTGCCTGGAGTCTATCTATGGTTGATACACATGTTCAATGTGCTCGACTGCAACTGAAATGATGGAGTCCACTCAGAGGCGTCTTGGGGAAAAAGCCTTGTGTTCTATTTTTGGAAAGTGTTACTGAAACCCCTGCAGTACACGGGTCTACCCTAACACACGTGGGACCACCCTGAGTTTGAATCACCTTGACAGCTGTGGGAAAAAAACAACAACCCCCAAATCCAGGGTTTCTGTCACACTTTAGCCTCTAGTTTCCATGACTGACTATACTGAATCAAGTACAGAGATGCCTCTTTGGGTTTGGGGATTTGGATTGTTTGCTGTGCAGTTTTATAGAAGGTAACCCACAGAAAGGGGACTTTGGAGGAAATAGATCTGGATTTGAATTCTGATTCTTTCATTTCTTTGCTGTGTGACTTAAGGCAAGTTTTATTGACTTCTTCTAAGGCTTAGTTTCTTAGCTTGTAAAGTAGTGGAAAATATCTATCTTGAAAAGTTGCAATGACTAATACTTATCTGTGACAAGTACCTACCACAGAGCCCAGCTAGCAGCTGGTGCACAAGTCTCCCCACCTGCTGGCTCCAGTCTCTCTGCCCCTAGCTTCCCTCTCTCATACCTCTGGTCTAGAATGTAGGTTCTGCTTCTTTCCAATGTATGCTGCGGGCTATTTTGGGCTGTTCTTCTTCTTGATGTGAGGGAATGGATTCCTTTAACTTCCCAAGTGTAAGGGGAAACCAGCCCCTAAGACTATCATGGGTTCTGTAATAAGAGAGTCATCAAGGAGAGAGTAAAATGAAGGAGTCAGACATATTTCACGGTAACATGCTCACTTCAACCCTTCTTGGTGGTCCACGTGGGGATGCGGGAGGAGGAGAGGGCCAGAGAGATGATTTATTTCTAACCAAGGTTTACATGTCTTTGGGGGTGTGTAAGCCCCTCTGATTACAGATGACCAGATATATAACAGGAAGGGGCTATGCTATAGGCAATACAGGCAATAAGAGGAGGATGATCTAGGGGTGTACACACAATTGGAAGGGAGGGGTCAGGGGTACATATGTGACAAGATGGACGGACTTGAGACTCAATATGGTAGCCCTGGTCATCCTTGAGTGGGCTCCACCTTGCCTTTGGGGAACAACCTTGCCAAGAGTACAATCCATTACCTTTATCAGAATGGAGTGGGTTCTCCTTAGGGTGGGACAGACTATACAGTCTGATTGCTCTAAATCAGGAGTGTCAAACTGGCTGCCCACGGGATGCAAGCAGCCCCTGAAGTAATTTTTTGTGGTCCATGATGCTCTGAAATAAAACAAAAATAGAAAAAATTATTATGAAGAAAATAGCACATAGGTGAGATTGAGGCAATACCATATACACAATTCCCTTGTTAAATTTTATTTCAGAACATCATGGGCCACAAAAAATTTCCTTGGTAGCCACATGTGGCCCCACCGGCTGCCAGACTGATAACCCTCAGGGAGAATAACCTCTGACTTGCTTTTGTTGACCTCCAAGCATACAATCCTTTACCATGTGTAGCAAACAGTGTCTTGGGTTTAGCATATATTTGGGAGAGACAACTTGGGAGAAATCTTTCTGTATCCCACACCCATGTTTCTGTTTTCTTTTTGGCTCCTAGCCTTTAAACATAAGCTCTTCTGAAACTCTCTGGTTTGCACATCTGAACCACTTTGACCTTATTTCCTTCCAGCACAAGAGCCATTTGCTCCCTTTTTGGAACTAAGACACATGCCATCCTTTCTTCAAAGCCCTCTGTAGTCATCCTAAGAAGGCAGTGGCCTGATTTTCCAAAAGATGGTATACAGGGTGGACATGAGTTATGACATTGACATGCAAAGTATATGCCTACAGTAGGCTAATTTTCTTGCTCTAATTTAAGGGTGCAAAATAAATAACTTTATGCCACAAATGCAATATAATGTAACATCCTTTTGTGATAACAATCTTCTTTGTGATGACTTTTAATTTAAATGCACAATTTATTTTCCAAGGTTATAATTTGAATTGCATGACCATACGATGGCTCTGTTAGGCAGAAAGCTACTCTCTGGCATGAATAACTTGAAGAATGGTTGGTATCCCATATGTTTTTTCATTCCTCCCAGACAACTTTGACACTTGGGGATTTATTCTTAGAATTTCTTCTTTCAAAATGTTTAGTTCAATTAGTCTCCTGAAGCTGAGGCGCCATAAACCTTTTAAAAAAGAAGTGGTACCATATTCAGAACAGGATGTTTAAGGCACAACAGATGGGCATTTGATCAAACTAATTGTCGTTTATCAAATTTAGTGTAAACTGAAGTAGATTCATAACACCTAGTCCAATTTCTTAGAGGGAGTAGATGGTCAATCAATATAAGCATACCTCAGAGATATTATGGGTTTAATTCAGATCACTGCAATAAAGCAAGCCACTTGATGTTTTTTGTTTTTAAATGCATATAAAAGTCATATTTACATGATACTATAATCTATTAAGTGTGTAATACACTCCAGAAAAAGTTTCAAATATTGTGAGAATTACTGAAATATGAGCACACGCCTGTGAGTACATGCCATTGGAAAAATGATGTCTGACTGAAGGTAAAATGGTATCTCACTAGTTCAATGAAGGTTTGTCTCACACCTTTGTTCTGTAAACAAACAATAACTTGAAGCACAATAAACTGTAATAAAGCTGCTTAAAAGCAGGAAGGAGGAATGAATGCATGAACAGTGTCTGAGTGGAAAAAACTAAAATTACCAGATTCACTGCCATTGAGTTGATTCTGTGTCAGCAACTCCTTATAAAGTTTCTGAGGTTTTGTGTTACAGTAAACCACCTTCTAACAACCACGGGGTTCGCAGGTGCAACTGTATGGCTATAGTATATACAGATCATAGTACAGACATAGAGAATAAGAGGGAGATAGGAGAGAAGATAAAATAAAGCAGTCAGACACACTTTATGGTAGCATGCTCACCTCCAGGAATACCATGATCTCAGCAGCCAGGTCCACAGAGAGAGAAAGAGAGAGAGAGAGAGAGAGAGAGAGAGAGAGAGAGAGAGAGAGAGAGAGAGAGAGGAGGAGCAGCCCCAAGTATATTTCTAGCCAAGGCTTATATATACTTAGGGGGAGCGTGAGCCCCCCTGATTACAGGTGACCACATACATAACAGGAACGGATTGTACCATAGGCAATACAAGCAATGGGAGGGGGATGAGCTAAAGGTGTACACGCAATAGGAAGGGGAGGGACTAGGGGTACACTTGTAACAAGATGGGAGAGGATCCTAGATTCAAGATGGCAGCCTAACCTTGATCTTCTTTGAATTGGCTTGACCTTGTCTCTGGGCTCTCCTTCAAGGAAACAATCCACTATCCTAATCAGCAGAGAGTGGCCCTGCCTATGGTTGGGAAAGACAATAGTACCTGATTGCTCTAGATGGCTGATGCCTGCAGAGAGATCACCTCTAAGCAACTGACTTCTCACCATGCACTAGCAAGGTGAGTCCTAGGTTTAACTTATGTTTGGAGGAGAGAATCTGGGGAAAAACCCTCGTGAATCCCACAGTTTTGTAAATCTTTATGGGTACAGACAGCCTCATCTTTCTCAAGAGATCCCAAATTCAGACATAATTTACAGAGACATATTTAGTAAGTCTTGAATGGGACAAAAACAAGACAAAGACAAATCATCCAGTGAGAGAAGACATTGGAAAGAGATCAGATGGTGTCCAAGAATTCAAAGAAGCACAGCCACTTAAATAGGACAGGGAGATCAACGTAAACTCGCACAACGTCGAGATTGACATCAGTTTGATTCATCACAGTTGCCCACGGGATGACAGAAGTGGGGAGGGAACATGGTTTGAATACTTACACTATTTGCCTTTAGAAAAGCTTACAAAATGGATTCAGGACCCTCCAACCAAAGTAGTCAGGGTATGATTCATAACTCGGAGACCCAAGTATGCTAATTCCATCCAGGGCACACACAGAGAAGGCTCTGAGGACAAGTCTGCTCCTCTCTGTCTGTGCTGGCTAGGTGAGTAATTGTTGCTAGGATGTTAGGCACTGGTTCTGCGTAGTAGCAGAAACACTGCCCAGTCCTGCATTGTCTGTATAATTGTTCCTACGCTCCAGTTCATTGTCGCAGCCACTGTGTCAATCCAGCTCATTGAGGGCTTTCCTCGTGTTTGCTTTCCCTCCACTTTACTGAGCATGATGTCCTTCTCCAGGGACTGATCTCCCCTGACAATAAGTCCAAAGATGCTATCCTTATCTCGAAGGAGCAGTCTGCTTCTGCTTCTTGCAAGACACACTTGTCTGTCCTTTTGGCAGTGCATGGTACTTGCAATATTCTGCTCCGGCACACAATTCAAATACTCCCGTTCTCCTGTGGGTCTTCCTTATTCAATGCCCAACTTTCACATACGTATGAGGCAATGAAAAATGCTTGGGTCAGGCACACCTTAGTCCTCAAAGTAGCATCTTGCTTTTCAATACTCTAAAGAGGTCTATGCAGCAGATTTATCCAATGCAATGTGATCTCTTGACTGCTGCTTCCTTGAGGGTTGACTATGAATCCAAGCAAGACGAAATTCGTGACCACCTCAACCTTTTCTCCCTTTATCATGATGTTATCTATTGGTCCAGTTGAGGGGATTTTGGTCTTCCTTACATTAAGTTGTAATCCATGCTGAAAGCTACAATCTTTGATCTTCATTAGCAAGTGCTTCCATCCTCCTCACTTTCAGCAAGCAAGGTAGTGCCATCTGCATATTGAAGGTTGTTACTAAACCTTCCTTCTATCCCGATGCCACATTCTTCTTCATACAATCCAGCTTCTCTGACGGTTTTCTCAGCGCACAGCTTGAACAAGTATGGTGAGAGGATACACCCTGATGCACTCCTTTCCTGATTTTAAACCTTTCCTGATTTTAAACCATGCAGTGTTTCCTTGTTCCATTCAAGCGACTGCCTCTCAGTCCACGTACAATTTTCACATGAGCACAATGAAGTGTTCTGTAATTCCCATTCATCTCAAGGTTCTCCACAGAGTACGATGGTCCACACAGTCAACTACACTGCCTGAGAATAAAGCTTTTCCCATTGCCAGTCGATGGTCAAAGAGAACTGAACGGCTGCTGAATCAGTGTGGGTGCACAAAAATCATGAGGGGTCTACTGTAAATGACAGCTTCCCACAGCCTAGTATTCAGAATTGAAGTAGAAATCTAGTGCTAATGCCTGGAACTCAGTGCCTGGTGGGAAAGAAAGGCACTTTGAAGGGAGCTCCGAGTTTGGCTTGGGTTGGGTGCTTCTGTAAGAAGTCCTGGTCGTGCAGGGCGTTACAGGTCGAGCTGCTCCTTGAAAGGTCTGTGACTGGATCCCTTCAGCCGCTTCCCCAGAGAGAGACCCGAGGTGTGTCTGCTTCCGTAGCCATGGCAACCCTATGAGGCGGTACCCCTCTGTGCTTTAGGGTCTCGATGAGTCAGATTTGACTTGAGCGAGGGCAGTGGGTTGGGTGGTGGTCCAATGGCTAAGAGCTCGGCTGCTGACAAACAGGATGGCTTCGGACCCCAGCAGGCCTCGGCGGGAGAAAGACCTGGGGTCTGTTCTCAGAACGAGTACAGCCAAGAACTCATTGGGGCAGCTCTACTCTGTCACACGGAGTAGTTAGGAGTTGACAATGGACCCAAGGGGATTATCCAGGATTCAAGTGGCAGAAATACTACAGAGGAAGGAAACTGTTGCTAATTTTCTTTCTTGAGATTAAGAAGTCCAGGTTGATGTACCTGATAGTGACTACCATTTAATGGGGACCTACGATAATGGGAATCTATTGTTTAGTTGCTTAATATCTCCATTTGGGGAACAGTGCCTGTTTCCATAGGCAGCAAATTAATCAAATGATACAATCTATCAACCAGGATTGGTAGGGTACATGCCTCAGATGGAGCCAGTTATAATGCTGCATCTTCTTGGCAATGATTCTTGGTGAGGGCTTAGGCATGTTGGCATGGGACCAGTCAGTCTTCTCTGGAGTGATCCTTAGAAGAGAGATTGGGAAGAGAGACATTTGTTTCTTTTTATATCATGATTGCTTAACTCAGAATAGGTGAATCCATGAGTCAGAATCATAAAAGTTAAAATAACTTTAATTTTTTTAAATTGGGCACTCTTACAACTCATAACATTCCACACACCATTTGCATCAAGCATATTTGCACATATGTTGCCATTATTCTTTTCTAGAGTCCTTTCTATTGAGCCCTTGGTATTGGCTCCTCTTTGTTTCCCTCCCTCTTGTACCCTCACCCTTGTGACCCCTTGATAAAGTATTATTATTTCATATCTTACATTGACCGCTGTCTTCCTTCCTCCATGGTCTCTATTGTTTGTACCCTTCCCCCAGGATGGGGTAAAAGTTTTGTTAATGAAGAACATTTCACAGGCTAGCTTGGTTTAGGGTTGAGATGCCTTTTTCTTATTTACATGTCTGTGTGCCTCTCTTTCTTTTGTTGTTCTTATTTTTCAGGTGAGCTGTGAGAACGTAAATGACTTCATCCAGGTGGATTGAAACCAGTTCTACCTGGCCATGAGGCAGCATCCTCAGAAGCATTCTCACCAAATTCAGAGTTCCTTAGCACTGAAGATCAGGCTTTCCCTCACTCCTTGATCATTGTGTTGTACAGTAGTGCTTTGTGTGTTGTGTTTGAAATTGAAATCCACCTGTATTTCAAATGCCAGCAGAATCCCTCACGATAAACCAAATTCAGCAGAACTTCCAGACAAGAGAGACTAGGATGAAGTACCTACTCTTTTCCTTCTGGCGAAATCAGCCAGTGACTAAAGCATGAATTATCATTGGAAGCTATTGCATTGCCTATGACTTTTAGCTGCCTATGGGCAATAGAAGGGGGGACTGCTCAGTCCTGTGTCATCCTCGCAGTTGTTCTTATGAGTGAATGCACAGTAGCCATCACTGTGTCAATTCACCTGCTTGGTTGTCTTCCACTCTTTCAACAACCCTTTACTGTACCCATGGGGGCAAAGTCCTGTGCGTCCAGTGGCGGTGGGAGCTTCCCCAGGGACCTGGCTGCCATCAGAATGGCTCCACGTGGGTTGCCAACAGGAATGTGAAGCAGAGAGAGTGTGTGTCCTGCCTCCAGGGAGGAAGAGAGGAAGTCCCAGAATCCTCAGGAGATGGCCATGCCTACAAGGAGGGATCACCAGGCTGTGACCTGATGGACAGGCTAGATTCCACCCCTTCATTCTTATTTATATCAAGGCGACATGAAATTGTATATCTCCCACAACCATCTTCACAATTGTTGTTATGTTTGAGCCCTTTGTCCCAGCCACTGTGTCAATCCACCTTGCCAAGCACCTTTCTCTTTTTCACTGCCCCTCCACTTTACCAAGCATGGTGTTGGTCTTCAGGGATTGCTCTCTCCTGATAGCATGTCCAAAGTGCATGAAAGGAAGTCTTGCCAGTCTTGCTTCCAAGGAGTGTTCTAGCTGTACTTCTTCTAAGATGTTTGTTCTTGCACTCCATGACACTTTCCAAAGTCTCCATCAACACCAACAGTGAAGTGCATAGATTTTTCTTCAGTCTTTCTTAGTCAATATCAAACGTCCCTGTACAGATGAGGCAATTGACAAAGCCATGGCTTTGGTCAGATGTACCTTAGCCTTCAATGCTTGCTCTTCGATACTTCATTACCATCTTGTGTAGCACATTTGCCCAGCACATTGCTCTCTTGATGCTGCTTCCGTGAGTGCTGATTGTAGATCCAAGCAAGATGAAATCCATGACAACTTCAATCTTTACATGCCTACACAATTTGAATGATGATGAAGGGAAACCAAAGAAGAACGGACATCTTTGAATTAAGGTATTCGATTGATTCCTTTGTATTTTGTGTTGGTGAAGACTATCGACTAAACCAACGACTTTCGTAATCCCAGGAAACCTTAGGGTCAGCAGTGCCAACCCATCAGCCTCCTGCTGTGATGGAGATGAAGCTTTCTGTTCTCAAAGGATTACTTAAGAGCACCCAATAAAATGATTAAAAAAGATTAGTTAAGTTTGGTTAGCCATAAAACAAGCCTGTGTTGGAAGAAGTACAGCTAGAATGCTCCTTAGAACTTAGGACAGTGAGATTCATCTCGTGTTCTGTACATGTTACCTGGAAGGATTGGTTCGGTAGCTCTTTCAGTGTAGCTATTACCTGGAAGGATTGGCTTGGTAGCTCTTACAGAGTAGAAGAACATCAAACTTAGCAGAGGGTCACTGAAAAATAGGACGACCCGCAATGTGAAGAACTGACAGGATGGCAGTGACAACCGGCTCGAATACAGCAGCAGTCGTTATAGGGCAGTGTTTATTCTCTTGTCAGTAGGGTGACTCTGAGGATGAGTCAGCATTGTTTTGACAGCAGCTAACAATAACAACCAGTGATACGTGTGTAGAGGTGTAATTCAGCTGTAGCTCAAAGAAAAATCCTTTCACAAGCTGTGTTCACCCACCTCTCAGCATCCTCTCCTGCCTGTCGTGATTCCTTGATGTTCTACTGTCTCCATTTCTGAGATCTTTTATGTTATCATTCTTTTTAATCTTCCTTCCTGTCAAACCTAGGGAAGCTAAAAGTCTAGGGAAATACAAGGTCGTTCTTCCTCAGTAAGAGGGGGTAACCCCCAGTCAGAGTCTTAAACATACGTCACAGCCGGGCCAGCAGAGGCTAAAGACTCACCTTAGTTACCCAGTAATTGTTGGCACCAGAGGAACCAGACACATCGCTCAACTTACTAACTGACGCGCATTAATTTAAAGACTGCTTTTTAATGACTCTAAAAGCTTAACTACTGCTCAGAGGAGGAGAAGAAGAAGACCTTTGTACCTCAGTAGACAAATTCTCCAAATGCCAGAAGGAAATTCTGCTCTTATTCTTGAATGTTACTGTGCACCACAATCACCTGGCAAAGGAGTGAACTATTGACACAACGTTGCTGAATTTCAAAATCACAATTCTGAGTGAAAGGGAGTAAGAAAATCGAGTACATACCTTTTGATTCCATTTCAATGGCTGTCCAGAATGCAAAGTACCTTACAGTGACAGTGGAGTGGAGAGATAAAGGGTCATGAAGAAATTTGGGGAGAAAGGTTTCATGATTGTGGGGGATGGTTCAACATACATGTATATATGTCAAATTATATCCAATCCTATTATTTAAATATGTACAGTTTATTGTATGTCAACTAAATATCAATAAAGCTTTAAAAATGTTGTTGATAATTCTTCCCTTGACAATTTATCTGTGTACCCGTATGTGTGTCTCTTCTTTGAGCCAGATTTTTGCTTTGGTTGACAGTGAACATTAAATAGAAACATCAAATGTCGGCAGTAATCTGAAAAACTAGTAGAAGAAAAGAGAAAACAAAAGCCCAACACAGTAACTCACTGATGAGTCATAAAACCTGTCCTCTTCCTATACTGTTGCTTACAGATGAAATGCATACTGCCGCAATCAATTACTACCTGTATACCATACTACGTGATGCACTTTCCATTGGCCTGTATTTTTAAGGACTTCTCCATATTTTAATGTGGTTCTTGTATCTGTCAATTTGAAGTGTATTTTCTTACAGTAAACATGATCTGCCTGTTCATTTATTTACATCTAAATATTTGAATAATTAGATTATATAGTTCAGTTTTTACCGTGTTTGCATATTGGTTGTCTCACTGGAATGATCTTCTTTTATTTATTATTGAAATTCTAATGCGAATTGTGAAAAGACACTGAGCAGTGTCAGAAGTGAGCGAAGCCGTGGCTTTGCCACCTACTAGGTGGGAGCCTTCTGGAAATCACTGCTTTTCTAGGCACATTTTTTAAAGTAAAAAATATAAATAATTCTACTTGCTCCAATAGTGCCCCAAGGTGCTGTGGACTACCATGGCTGAAATGAACTGCTGGGTTTTTCCACATATAACATGCACAGTACTCACAGGAAACTAGCACACGAGGGAGTTGTGTAGTTTGCAAAAAAAAATAACCATATAACATAGATGTTATTTATCCAACATATGAGAAGTTAAATGAATGTGCTCTGTGTGTGGCCCATTATGCTATGGAAGTGGTTTATTGCTACATTGCTATTAACTTTTAGGTATATTATTGTCATGATTCTTCATGCACACATTGAATGCTTCACCTATCTGAAACTACTACTTTGGTTATTTCATCCAATTTGGCAGTATCGTATACCTGTTAAATGTATATTAAATTATATTTTGTAAGATTGAAAAACTTATAGTTTTAAAATGCTCTTCATATGAACATTTGTTATTATGATCCAGCTACTCTGACCGTTGTTCTTTGGGAGCTATGGATTTTGTCATATAGATTGAAGTTTGTGTCAAGAAGCTTTTCAAGGCTAAAGCTTATTCCAATTATATAAATTTAAGATAATTTTTCTCATTCCTAGTGAGTTTTGTTGTGTATATGGAAGTGATACAGTACGCAGTAAAACCTGTTTACTGTGTTACTGACCATTTTCTATGCTATCAAAATAGTTTTTAAAGCTTTTAGGCATAACTGTTTAACTCTGTAGTGTTTGGGAATATATTGTGGCACATAGTATACAATGTTTCTAGAAATTAAAAGATTCAGTTCTTGTCTAAAATTTCCCCAATAATATTAAATAATTAAAAAATCAATTTATTGAGGGGCCCATATGTTCTAGGCACTACATCATAGCTAAATTGATGTTTATTCGGAAGACTTGATCATTGACCACAGGAATTCCCAGCACACTGAGGAAGCCCCCTCCTGTCCAGTATGTCTGGACTCATAGCAACTTGTCGGGCGACAGTAGAACTGCCTTGGAAGGTACTAAAAGCTGTGCTTGTTTATGGAATTTTATGGAAGCCACATCTTTGTCCCTCAGAATGGTGGGTGGGCTTGCGCTGCCAATCCCTTTTGGTTAGCCGTCCAATGCTTTAACACGTTTCCCCCAGGAGTCCCTTAGTGAGGCTGACAGGTAGGCCAAACTAATAATCAACCCAACGTGCAAACCAAGCTCAGTGCCATCCAATCAGTGCCGACTCACAGCGACCCGGGAGGACAGGTCTGTAACTGCCCCTGTGAGTTTCCAAGAATGAAACTCCTCAGCAGAGGGAGGTAGCCTCAGCTCTCTCCTGTCGGGTGGCTGGGGGCTTTGAAGTGCTGACCTTGCAGTTAGCAGCCCAGCAAGTAATCACTGTGCCACCGTGGCACCTCAAACGAATCATACACTTGATACAATTTTACAGGATTGATTGTTCTCTAGTTCCTGGGTCCCATCCTAGCAGCCCTGTGCGCAACAGAGGGAAACGCTGCCTGACCCTGCACCATCCTCACAGTTGGTCTTAGTTTGAGCCCGTTGCTGCCGCCACTGTGTGCATCCATCTAGTCCAAAGTCTTCCTCTCTAGCTCACTAAGCCTGGTGTCCATTGGCAGGGACTGGTCTCATGTTCCTTTCACAGAGACAGGGTATCACGTCCTAAGTACCACTAGTGTGTCGTACTGGATGGCTTGTGCGCTGCTGTGTTGCTGGAAGCTACATCCCTGCTATTTACATACCGGAGGGGGACTCAGAGAGAGCAGGCTGCAAAACGGTGCAGTTTCCAGACTTAGAACTGAGATTAAAAAAAAAGGAGTAGCTTGTCCGCTTCGGAGGACTTAGCCAGCCAAAGCCTCAGGGATGGCCGTGTGTAACTGTGATGTTCATGCTACGACGCTTGTGCTACCCCACGGCAGCGGCAGTGAACACCAAACCAGCGGCCTTCCGGTGCATTCCACCTCACAGGGACCATGCGCGTGTCAGCGTAGAAGTGTGGGGTAGGGTGTTCAGGGACTGGTTGTTCAGAAGTCATTGGCCAGGCCATTCTTGGAAGGTGGACTTGAATCTCCAACCTCACAGTTAACAGAGGAGCGCAATCCCAATTCATACGACTCAGAGACTCTTCTCCAAGCTTGGGGAATTTCCCTGTTAATTAAGTTTGCTGCTGTCTAATTCACTCACTCAACCATTCCTTCTCCAGGCTGCTTCCTTGAAATTCTCCTCAGGAAAGGAAGAAGCATTCTCTCTCTCTCTCTCTCTCTCTCTCTCTCTCTCTCTCTCTCTCATCTTCCGTAAAACGATAGAGAGTTTCTGTCATTTCCATGGGCATACAAGACCATGTCAGGGTAGGGTATAGCTAAGCTTTGTTATTTCTCCAACGTACCACAGGTGTCTCCATGGAAGCAAAAGAAATGAATTTCCTTCAGTGTGAGAAGATAGTCCGGACTGGGTAGAGGGTATGCAATGGTGCTCACAGGAGAATTCTTGTGCAGCACGTCCTGAAAGAATAGCTGTGTAGATAATTCACAACCCGGTTTGCTCTGCTGGTTCCAAGAAGTCTGTGTTAGAAAGGGAATCAGACAGGCATGCATATTTTTTAACTCGCTATAGTTTTATGGCTCTGCGGAATCCCCGATTCCCATGCTTGCAGTCACTTCTCCCTTCTGCCTCAAAATGCTGGATGACGTAGGGTTTTCATTCTGTACTCTGAATGAGCCAAGTCAGACTGTAGTTTCACCCCCAAGGAATTAATTTTCTTTTGCTTCTATGGAGAAGCCCGTTTTACTCTGACGCCCCACTGAAGATGGCTTTCCTGAGAAGATGGAGTGCAAAGGGAAGGGAGAATAATTTTAACAGCGTCTTTAAATGTGGAAGAACGAAGTCACAGGACAGTCTGTGTGGTGATTAGAGCTTATGTCCACTTGAGGGTACCTGTGTGGAGGTGGGCTGGAATCCAATCTGCAGCCTGCTGACTAGGAGCCTGCCATGTGTCTGCCTACCTTGGGTGCCTGCAGGTGGCACTCAGCAGCCTGAGGTGGCCCAGCTCCCCCCTGTGCCTCCCGCTTTATCCTCTGACAACTGGGTGAGTCCTGAAGAAAGCTCCAGTTAGCATCTGACCCATGGACTTGAGTTGGACTGGGTTTGGCTGCTTTTTCAACAAACAATTCTCTTTTGATGTAATCCCCTTGCTGATACCTAGGAGTGTCATGGGTTGTGTTTCTCTAGAAAACCTCGCCTAACACAGTCAGTAGAGTGAGGTCCCTCCAGAGGCATAAATGAATAGGGTTCATCGTCCTGGGAAGGGCAGCTGAGGGGCATTTCTTCACATTCCCCTAGAATACAGATGAGAAGGAGAGAGCAGAAAAGCAAGAACCACCCAAGGAGTGAAGATGGGAGTGGCATCTGCTGTCTGTAAAGCCTTCTTCTGAGACAGAGGTGTGTAGTGAGTGAAAGAACACATTTTGAAAAGGCAACTGTAAAGGAGACCAGAAGCAGCCGATTGGGATGTAGAGCAGGACTGACCAACAGCAATAAGAGGGCTCAGGGAGTGTGGAGGCCTGGAAATTGTGGTACATCAGTCTCCGCAGTTCTGCGACTCTCTCCTGACCCGCTCCACAGCTACAAGTACGGCACAGGGCCCCGAAGTGAATGAGGCGTGGGTCTTGGTTGGACAGGTTGAACCCAAAGATCTGGTCCTTGGGAGAAGAGGAGCTTGGCATAAGACCTAAAACCGAGTGCTGCCCACAGAGTGCAGTATTGTGCTAAGGAAGCGGTTCACAACCTCGACGCACCTGGAAGCCACCTGGAGAACTTGAAAACATAATGATATTTGGGTTACATTCAGAAATTCTGATTTACTTGGTCTGGGTTGCTGTGTGGACATGGAGAGTTTTCTAAACAGCTGATTTCAATCTGCAGCCAGAACTGAGAAGTAGTATTCCCCTAATTTCCTGTTTTTAACATACGTTCATAACCTGGAGTAGGCTAGGTTACGCTACTGTTGCAAACAGTTTCAGAGTTTCAGTGTCTTACCACCACACATGTTCAGTTTTTGCTTATACGAATGTCTATCGTAGGTCTCGGTAACACTTCCGGGCAGCCGCTCCCTTGGTGTCAGTTCACCTGATGTGGGCCAGAAAGCAGGGGAGAAGCCTGGAGAAGTGGGCGTGGCTCCTCTCGTAGGAAGTACCACCAGAGCTGTAAACTGGTTTGTTCTAGTCTGATCCCCTGGTGAGAACAGCATTTCCACCCTGTGATAAGAATCATCTCGGACTTTTATTAAAATGAAGTTTCTGATGCAGGGTATCTGGATAGAAATGCAAATTATCAGCAAGGGGTTGAACTGGAATGAACTGGTCCAAAACCCTGGTCGTCTTCATTAATATTTTATTGATTCGGACAAGTTGCATGACCACTACTAATTTCAAGGAGGTTGGAAAGGCAGCTGGATATTGGTGAACATTGGTAATGACCACGACTTAAAACATTATTATTATTATTTACAACAAAGGAAAGTAGAAGAAATGAAAGGGCTCATGCATCTACTTCAAAGACAATTATAAGCCCAGTATTATAAGGAATTTCAAATAGGAACTCCTTTAATGTTCATAACATCTCTATGAGAGTTATTTTTAAGTTCCCATTTTATAAGAAGGGGAAGAAGAAATTACATAACACAAATTAGGTCACATATAGGGTAATAATTAGTAGAAAATCCAAATCCTGTTCCATGGAGCTGATTCAGACTCAGTGACTGTGCAGTGCAGACTAGGTCTACTCTTTGGGGTTTACTTTTTTTTTTTTAACAGCAGCAGTCTTAAAGGAAGTAACTGGTGGGTTTGAACTATCAACCTTGTGGCTAGCAGTCACTCAGTTAACTCAATATACCACTAAAGTTTCTCTATGAATACTACAGGGGGACAGGACAAACTCCCTGGAATTGAGTCGATGCTGACTCATAGCAACCCTATAGGACAGGGTGGAATTGTCCCTGAGAGTTTCCAACGCTAACTCTTTATGGGAGTAGAAAGCCGTGTCTTTCTTGCACAAAGCGCCCGATGGTTTTGAAGGGTTGAACCTGGCAGTTAGTAGCCTGATGCTCCATTATCCTATGAGGTAAGATTAAATCTTTGGAAGTTTGGGAAACCTCTCTATTCTGCTGTTGTTTTTTTTTTAATAGAGAGAGATGAAGTGATGCTTGAGTAATTCACTGCTAGAGGTGGTCTGTTGCTCCCTTGGGGGGCAGGGGGACGCAAGTGGGAGGCTCAGAAAGCAGGCTGGGAGGCAGAAATGGGATAGAATGATGCTTTTGCCAATGGAACTATTTTTGAGGTCAGGATACAGAGGGATTTTCTGCCCTTTCCGTCCTCCCTCCCATCAGAGCCACTCATTTAGCATTCAAAAACTGCACCACGGACTTGCCCTGGGGTTAACTGAAAAATGGAGAGCTGGGATGGGGGGAATTGTTTTCCTACAGAGTGCTAAATGGGTCATTTGCACTGCCAGCAAGTCAGATTGGACCGATTTCTAATGCCTTCCTGAGAATTTACACATAATTCTAGCTATTGTCCAATGATATTTAAAAATCCCCAAAGGAGAGGTTCTTGACCAAACAATCCTTCAGTGAACCGGTAGCAATTACAAATCATTGACTTGGATTCAGAGCAACTAGATCAGAGAGAGAAGCAGGCCCCCCAGGGTTTCCACTGCTTTACAGAAGCAGGCGGCTGCCGCTTTCTCCTGCCACAAATCATCGCTTTCTAATAGATCTGTTTCTAGGTCTCCCCTTTCAAATGGGTTGCTGTGCAAGTGTGAGGTACCTGCAGTTCAGCTAGCTTTCATTCTGCTGCCACCTGGGAGTCAGCCCCGCTGGGGGTTAGAACTCATGGTTCCAGAAGACTAAAGCAGTCTCATTACAATACCATAAGAGGCAGGAGAAAAGGGTGAACGATTCCATTTTGAAATGGAATATTTGCAATAAAACAAGCAAACAAGAACAACACCCCCTCCCACCTTTGTGACATGGAGCTTTTGATTTCTGTCTGTCTCACCTGTTAAATCCCGTGGGTTGGTCACAACCTACGGGCTCTGCCTGCAAACCATTTTCAAAATGCTGTGTTGGCACCTTGCTGCAGTCTGCCAGAACGTTCCTCAGGGCCAGTTCGTCTGCACCGTGCTGCTCCATTTTCCGCTCCTCTGTGTTTATTGGGAGCTGTTTCAAGTGGTTGTTGGGCTCCTGTCCCCCCGATGCTGCAACATCCCGAGCAGCGCAGCTCTCTGGGTGGATGGTGACCACACTAACCGGAAACCAACTCATTTTCTATTATTTACACGGAGCTCAGGGAAAAGGTCAGGAAACCCACTTTCAGTACAGCCTCCAAGTCTAAAGCATCATGTCATTATGTTCGGACTTTTTTTCTTTTCATTTTTCCCCCTTGTGAAAAACAGATCTAAACTCGAAGGTAAAGATAAGGATATAATCCAGTGATCTGACACTTTATAACCACCAAACATTGTGTCTGCTCATACTTTTCTTTTGCAGTAGTTGATTTTAATACAGAAGTTAGAACATGACACAATTTTTGAGGACAAAGAAAGAATAAATGTACTTTTAATTAGATCTGCAGATGGAAATAAACAGGGAAGTTCTACCCGTAATAGTGTGACTGTGTCTTAATGGAGACCGAAAGAGTTTCCTCTTTGGGAAGTGTGAGCTAATACACCCACAGAGGAATGATTAGGAACAGGGATATTTATACTAGATGGGAAGTGCTGGGAAGCTGAGATTTTATATCAATACCCAGAGGCGAGATGTGGGCAGCTGATGATGTGCAAAAGAACATATAGATTTGAAATATTCCCTGCTAATTATGATAAGGAAATTATTATATCACATTAGAAGTCTAAGATAGAAATCTATGCATTTGATACACTTAAAAAAAAAAGCCTGCCTATTGACCACCCAGCTTAAGATTAGCTATTTAGGATCCTCATTTGCATACTAGCCTGATCTTAGTAAACACCGATCACAGAAAACTGATGAGAGGGGGAAAGTTCATCATATGCTTAAGGCTGGGGTGGGGAAAGAATTCAAGTCTCACTCTTGACCACCCTAAGCCCCTTCTCTGATGTGTGTTGGTGGCAGGGAACCCAGAGGATCCCAATTGCTTGAAGCCACTGCCATCTAGGCAAGTCTGGCCCATCATATCCTGAAGAGGGTTTCTGAGACGGTAAGTTTTTGTCACCTGCCTGAGGTCCTTGCTATTGAACTAATTTAGTTCAAAGGACATCCTAATTGTAGGAAGGCAACCCAGCGATGTTTAGGATTGAAAGCTACGTTAGCTAACTCTTCCTGGACCGAGTCTTTTAGTTTTTGTTGAGAGGATCCTGGAACAAGCACCTCTCTACCTTGACACAGCCTTCTCAGAGGGGTCAGCTGCCTAAGCCTTGAGTGAGTGGGTGGATATTTCAGCGAAGAGAGGGAAAGAATAACCCTAAACCAAGTCTTGTTCTGCCTTTAAATGTGTCGTGACTACAGGCAGCAGCCCGTAACCCAGAGGCTGGGAATATGGTGATTCCAACTCTAGGCCACTGGTCTAGGCAGGGTTAGGGCAGGCATGGAGTGCTGGCGCCAATCTCTCATGACATGGGAGACCCCTCAGGACCCAAACACCTAGGGATAATCTCTTAGTTATCCCCCCAATCACTTTCACCCCGCATACAAACTGATAACCAACAGCTGCACATCAGCAAAAATTGCCTCCTGAATTCGTAAGGTGCTGTCTCTGTCATGTCTTTTCTTGTTAGGGCTCCCTCCCGCCACTCCACCACCCCTCCCTTCTGGATACCCACCATACTTGAGGGCACACATTGGACCGAATGAAGGTAACAGAAACAGCTCGGTGGCACACCTCAGAGAGTTTCAGGGTTGAAATCCAAACCCAAAGCCAACCCCACTGCCACCGAGTGGATTCCAAATCAGAGTGACCCTGCCCTCTCCAGGGTGTCTTAGAACTGCCAACCAGTCCCTTAGCAGTCCAGTGCCTACCTGATAGCGACACTAGCCTCCTCATTTCGGGGCCTACAGGACTCTAAGAAAGGCAGCCATGGGTCAGACGTTAAAGCCAACTGTGTCTGGGGAGGGAGTTCTTTCTGCCTCTGATAACCTGGCCTTGGTGTTTTCTAAAGAGCCCGGAGCAGCAGTAAAGGGGGCCCTCCCGTGAGGTTCTCTTCTGACCTGCTGCAGGGCACTTTTTGCACCCTCCCTCCCCGCCCCCTCTGATACTTTCCTGCTCCATCCTTTTAGGACCCACCAGGTGGAGACTCAAGTGGCACAGCCTGGGATCAATGTGTCCCAACCTTGAACTTGCATCCTATTTCCCGGACTCCCCTGCCCCGAGTCAATGCTAGCTCACCTTTGCCAGATGGGGCAGGATAGAACTGCCCCTGTGGGTTTCCCAGAGAAACTTCAACTCTTTGGAAAGCCTCATCTTTCTTTTGCCAAGCGGCTGGTGGTTTCGAACTGCTGACAGTTCGGGGCACTTTGAGAATCACTGCCTTAGACAAAAGAAGGTACCGTGGCCTGCACCCCCTCTGGATTTCCTTCCCTCTCCTCTCCTCATTTAAGTCACTTTTTATCTCTCTTTGATGGATTCCCCTTTAGCCCAGAGGTTCTGTTCAAGAAGGAGGGGCTTTCTGCCCCTCCCGGGGCCTGTGCCTTCACGGGTTTGCCACCACGGTGTCGTGTCGTCAACCTCTGTACTCTTCTCCGGGTTGTGAATCCGTCATCCTCCCCCCTCCGCCCCCCCCTCCACCCCACACGTCGAGCGCACTCCTTCCCGCGAGTTTGCAGCAGCAGCCAGGCCCTTGCCGCTGCCAGCGGGCGCGCAGCAGCCCCGGGCGAAGCTCCTCCGAGCTGTCTGCGCGCTCGCTGAAGCCTCGGGGGCAGGGACCGTTCTGGGCGCCCGTCCGGCGCCTGGGTCCCCCGGGGCCCGGGGGTGTGGCGGCGGCGGGGGTGCGGAAAGCTCCTCCGTCGAGGCTACGGTGCCCCAGCCCGGAGGGGGGCGGTCGCAGCGTCAAGTGGCAGCTCTGCGTCCCCGGGCGCCGCTCCGCCAGTCCCTGCTGCGCTGCCAGCCCCAGCCGGAGCGGGCGCCGGGGCACCCGGGCGGGGGCAGCGCGTCTGCCGGCGCCGCTGGGCTCGCGACCCCCGCCGTCTGCGCACGGCGCCCCCTGCGGCCGCTCGCCGCCCCCAGCCCCACCGCCCGCGGGCGCTCGCCTCGGCCCCCCGGGAGAGCAGAGCGGCCAGCGGGCGCCCCGCGGGGCAGAAGTTGGGCTTCGCCGGCCAGCTGCAGTCCAGCTGCGCGGGAGGGGTGGGGCCGGGGGCGTCCGGAGACGAACGCGCAGGACCTGGGGTTTGGGCTGCACTTGCCGGGGGTCTGAGTGCCCCCCTCGTGCCGCCCCGCTCCCCGGGGCGCGGACCAGGGCCGGGGAGCCATGCGGAGCCCGAGCCGGGGCGAAGAGCGCCGCGGCCGCAGCCTCAGCGCCAACCTCCGCCTGGGTACCGGCGGGACAGCGACAGCGGGGGCGGCGCAGGCGCACTGTGCCCCGCGGAGCCTGCAGTTGCCGAGCCCGGTGTGCGGCACCGCCACAGTCTGGGCAGCGGCGGTCTGGGGAGCGCTACTACCATGAACTGCCTGGTCCTCCTCCCCAGAGCTGCTCATCCGGGTCCGGCTCGCGACACAGTCAGGGGACCCCGCCGCCGCCGCCGCGCCCCCTCTTCCTTCGGCTGCATCTTCTCCTCCACCTTCTCCTCCTCTTCCTCCACCTTCTCTTCCTGCATTCCCCCCTCCCCCGCCGCGGATCCTGGCCGCTGCTCTCCAGACCCAGGATGCCGGGGGGCAAGAGAGGGCTGGTGGCACCGCAGAACACATTTTTGGAGAACATCGTCCGGCGCTCCAGTGGTAAGGAGAGTTACTGTTCGGCTCGGAACAACCGCTGCCTCCCCCACCCCCGCTACTTCCATCCTGCAGACGCCCCCCCCCCCCGCCCCCCACTCAACCCTATCCCAAGGGGGGAGGGGGCCACCAGCGAGCTTACTTGGTGGCTTCAGTGTCCAGCAGGACGTGATTTGGGTGTCCAGGTGGGAACGAGGTGGCGATGGTGGAAAGTTAGTTACATCTGCTCCCCAAGAGGTACTCGCCCCCTCCCACCTGTGCAAAGCTCCCGGGGAGATGGGGCGAGCGAATGCGGTGGGTATGGTTTAGGCTCATCTGAAGGATTCAGCGGAGTTTAGCGTGCGCGAGTGCGGTCTTGGGAAGCCTGCTTGCACATTTTCAGGGACCGACCAAATTCTCAGAGTAATCTGCGTGGAAGGGTTTCCCTCAAATCGGGAAGGGCTATGAAAGTGGCTATAGAATAGTCTCTGAAAACGCTTTTGGGCGCCCGTGGCCCTTTTGTGCTGGGGAGTGTAGTCCGTAATATCTGGAAGGAGAGAGTCAGTGAAACAACAGCCCACACACACCCACCAGCAGTTACTACGATCAATTTTCTTTCCTTCGTGTGCACTGGCTTTTATGTATTAGATTTGACTTAAACAGGAGGAATGTAGAAGAGAAACAATAGCTACTGTGGTCATAACTACAGTAGCAACAGGGGGAAAGAAATTCCAAGAATGCCATTCTACCTGAACTCCTGATGTTACATCTTGTCTTAAAGTACCTTTAAAATGTGTTCACTTCCTCTTCGATTCTTGGATGGGAATTATTATTTATTTAATATTTTAAGACAGGATGAACTATGAAATATCTGAAATCTACACCTTACTTTTGTTTAAAACGTTTTCAATGTAATTTTCAATTTCATAGGCAAGATATGTTGAAAACCCGTTAAAGTTTTTCTTTTCTCTCTTCTCCAGAGACTTGCTATTTTGTTTTGAGACCTTTGGAGAATTCTGAGAAACCCGTTTCTGCATATGGATCCCAGTAGTGCTTGGGACAAAGCAATGGAAATTCTGCGTACATTTCTAGAATTTATCCTTGTTTGGTGCCTATATGCCAGAAACTCTGTGGGGCCCTTTGGATTAAAAAATAATGATTACAACACCTCCTTTGTCCTTAAAAAGCTACCTGCCTCTGGGGGGTACAGAGACAAAACGAGATGATAAATAATTAAGTACACTCTGATTACGCAGAGTTGTTACATTATAACAATTTAGACTATGATTGCTTCCAAAACCAGGATTGCGAATGTTTTCCTTGATTTTGGGGGACTTTGTTTAAAGTGTCCCAAAGCCTTTCTCTTTTTTCTCTCCTAAATCTTTTACTTTGTGTCTTACTTTATTATTTCTACCGCTGACCGGTGTCTAACACCAAACATACTACTCTAAAGTGTCTTATTTGAGTTGAAGAAGGCAACTAATAGGCCTGGCCTAGTATGTTTTTAAAATATTCATGTTTTCAATCTCTAGAATGATTTTTATTCATTCTACTGCGACTTCATATCTCACTTCTTGAAAAGTGAAAAGATATCATCAGATCTTAATATTATATATAGACCTGGGGTGCAAAGGGAAATTATTGTTAAAACAATCAGTTTGGGGAATTTAAAGTTTATTGAAATGAACTGTTTAGGATGTATGAGTCTTATTTCAGCTTTCTTGTCTTCTTGGGTGAATCCATCTCCATGCAATTTGGTTTGTGAAAAGATATTCCAGGGAAGACCTTTAAAAATAAGCCCTCAGGCTTGGTGAAGAGGAAGACATTGGGAATCCAGTGACTGGAGTTTACTAATATCACATGTTTGGTTAAATCTCCTTGGTCAGACTGGAACTATGGGCCAGGGTTTGCATTTTTGATTTTTTTAGATGTGCCACGAATCAGTGAATTTGCTTAGCTTAGGAATACTTCCTTCTGGTGCTAAACCTTTTTAAATTTTATTTATTTATTTTCTTGGTACTACCTTTTTACATCCACCATTTTTAAGATCAAGGAGCTCTGTGGTCTATTGAGTTCCACATCAGGCTATGAACAGAAAGGTTGGTAGTTCAAACCTACTAGGTACATCAAGGGAGAACCTGAGGCATTTTGCTCCCTATACAGATTTACAGCCTTATAAATCCTTCTACGCTGCCCTGTCGTGTTGCTATGGGTTAAAATCACCTCTAGGGAAGTGCCTCTGGTTGATTATCTTACAGTTCTATCTGGCATCCAAATTAATGCCCATACCTGCTCATTGGTCAGGGCTTCTGCCCATGGACACTCCTGAGGGCAAATGAAAGTATATCTGTTTTGGCATCTTAAATGCCACCGTTAAGGGCCTATGACTACCTTTTTATCACCAATGACCCAAGCTCTGTGTGAAATGTGTTTGATAGTTGCATTGAGCATTTGCGTTTGTGGATGTAATAAATACTGGAAAATTTTAGGGTCTCTTAAAGGAAGAACCTTAAAAGTTAAGAATCACACTATTATGTTGGTCTACCTTGTCAAACAGAAGTACCCTCTGGGTATTGCCATTTCTATATGATTTGGAGGATTCTCTGAGATGGATCTGCTTTGTCACAGTGGGAATGTCATTCGTCACCAACTTACCAGCATGGAAAGAAAAGTGATGCCAGAGCTTTAGAGGCACAAGAGAGAAGAGGAGACCGGGCTCTTAAGAGATATTTAAGGGTCGAAGACACAGGAGCTAGGGGTTTCTGTTTATCTCTACCTTATGAAATATTTCTCTTTCTGGCGAACACGATCCTATTTACTTCTTGGAAAACATCAGATTTTAAGAGGCAGACGGATATGGAGACATACATGAAGAGACATTGCAGCACACAGAGGAACACGTAGACAGACATCTAACTAGACCAAGGACAGAGTCATGGAAAGAGCACAGTGACTTTCTCTCTTCCATTGTCTTTCAGTTTCCCTCAACACACACACACACACACACACACACACGGAGGGAGGGGGGGAGAGAGAGAGCAAGAGCAGATATATACACACAGACAGACGCACAGATAATAGATATAAGATATAAAAGAAAAATGAACATAAAGAGAAAAAAAACATCAAGCACATTATTTCTGCACAGATGCTAGTGACGAACTGAAATCTCAGCCACGTAGAAATCCATCAGATGCCTTTTGAGGAGGTACCGTACACCAAGAGAGCAAGGAAGGTGGCGTATTTGGGTATAGTTTTCACATCTAAAGATTTCCTAATAAAGTTTCCAACTCCCCAGTTGCAATTGGCAAAACCACAGTGGTTCATTCTACGGTCCAGAGTAGCAAGTATCGTCGGCTTGCTGTTATTTTATACCTCGTGAGATTGGCTTTTTATTGTTTGTATTTAGTTGACTCTAAATACAAACAAAAAATATGGGGAAGCATTGCGCGTTGTTACTGGTGATTCAAGTCTGTAAAAGAAAATAATGAAAGACATTAAGTAGGATGGAGACATGCACTTTATAGCCAAATCATGGGAGTAGGGAATTTCTCTTTAGTTCAAGGCGGAATGCAAGAGCAGATCATTTCTTGACAGAAAAGGGAATGGTCATTCTGGACAAGTGGTTCCACTAAATAACCAAGAGGGCGCAGCAGTCAAGACGCCTTGCTGATGTGCCAGGACAGGAGAGTTTGGCCTGCGTGAGACAGTTTCTTACATCGGATTCTGGCTCCAGTGTTTGCAGAGGGAGGGGTCTGTGTGTGGAACATTATTAGGGCATTTTCCCTCATTCAAATGTTAATTATTTATGCATGGTATTCATCAGCATAAACTAGGCTGTAGGGAACAGTAAATTTGTGGGGTCCTGAAAGAAACAGAACAGCTTTTAGAACTCTTAGGTGGAATTTGAGATTACAATTGGTTAGCATATTTTACTCATAATTTGTCTTCCATTCTTGAATAAATAAGCAGAAAAGATTAGTGAGGGTGACCGTAAATTAAGGTGCCATTTGGAAAAATGACACCTATAAAATATCTTTTACTAGAAATTATTGTTTTTTAAAAATATCTTAAACTCTATTATGAGTTGCTTAGATGAAAATAGAAGTGGTTTTCTTTTTTATGGAAAAAGAGACTCAGGAAAGGAGAAAACAGAGAAGGTAGTATTTTAGGGACCACTTAACTTTCAAAAGAAGAAGCTCAATATATTCGGTTTCCCCTTTTGCCCTCATCATCTTAGTTGAACCAGGAATTTCTTTATCCAGCCATCTTATTCTTATAGGAAAATCGGATATTATCTTTGGGCTATAAATAAAAACCCATTGCTTTTTAGTCAGGTCCAATACATGGTGACTCTGTAGGCAAATTATAACCCCCACGGAGTTCAATGGCTGGGATTTCGACAGAAGCAGGCTGCCGTAGCTTTCTCCCATGAGAGCTGGCTGCTGGTGGACTGGAACCACAGACCATTGGGTTGGCAGCCGCATGCGCAACTGCTGGGCTACCAGACTCCTCACATTATTATTAACATGTGCAAAAGCTGACATTCTAAATGAACATACATAGGATAGGAAATAGAGAAATAGTGATTTTCAAAGATATCAAGAAAGAAGTCACAAACTATTATCTAATTTAAAAGAAATAGTGAGAGACAAATGGATTTTTCCCCTATCAAGTTGTTGATTATTTTTCTTGAAAGGGTATTGAACAACTATCGAAGAAATATTGATAAACTTCCTATTTTTAAAAAGCATTGGTTCACCCGGGTTTTGTAATGTTCTGCTTTTGCTTTTTAAATATCATCACCCAAACTCACTGCCTTCAAGTTGATTCTGACTCAGAAAGACCTTGCAGGGCAGAGTAGAGCTGCCCTGGTGGGTTTCCCAGGTGGCAAATCTTTACAGGAGTCGAAAACCTCGTTTTTTCCTGAGGAGGAGCTGATGGTTTCGACATGCTGAGCTGGTGGTCAGCAGCCCGACATGTAACCACCTACCGAGTGCTCCCGAGCTGATCAAGAATGCAGAGGAGGGTCCCTTGCTTTGGACCCCACTGGCAGAGCATTATACAAATATAAGGGTGGCAATACATACCTGATTGGAGGGCTGCTAACCCCCAAACCGTCAGCTTCACTACCAATTGCCCTAGTTTGTTTCCATGGAACTCACTGGCTAACTTGTAACTGCACTATTAACATAATGCTATTTTTTTAAATTGGCAGTTTTATTGACATATAATTCACAAAACATACAATTCACAGTTCAGGCAATCGTCACCACAATCAATTAGAACATTTCCCCCTTCTTTCACTCGTTGTTACTAGCTCCCCATTTCCCCCAACCTCTCCTGGAGGAATCCGCTCTTACTAATAGGAGGAACTATGATTATTTTGATAGACAGTTGACTGGGTAGATTTGCATAAAGAAATCCTTTAGTTTTGTCACTGTTGATCTTTTACTTTTATGATGACTGCCAGCTCTTTGTTAGCATCGAGCCACAACGCTTCTGTTCTCCAGAGTGCAGTTGAAGAAAAGATCGTGCTGTTCAACAAAACTTTCTGGTTGAAATGTACCACAAGAGGTCACTATCGGTTTTGTCGCAGGTGAAACAAATAGTTTCTTTTTCTTGCCTCCACGTCTTCACCCCAACCTGATAAAGGACTTAGAGGCAATGTTGTTAGATGTCCCTCTAGGACTAACATTTCTAAAACAATGAGATGTTCAGAGAGATATTTCCTTTTAAAAACATGTTATTTTAGGTGAAGGCAGCCAAAAATTTCTGAGCAAATGAATTCAATGTTAACAGAAATATTAGTAGAAAATAATTAAATATATTTCTCTAAGCCTAAGTGAATTTTAGAGGAACAAAACCTTTACTTTTAAAGCTAGACAGAATTTGTTTGGCAATGCACAATTCAGTGTCATTTAATAATAAATTTTACAGATGAATGCCTTACATGGCAATGCTCTCTATTGGGGACATAGCTGTATATTTTCCATTTCAGCCAAAATGTCTCCACTATCAGATTCCTTGATACAATTTAGATGAAATTGGTGAAGTTGACTCAGCGCATGACTGTGTTTTAAATTTATTGAGAGTTCGCCAATTTATCATTACTTATAAAATAGAATTCTCCTATTTCGACCTTTTCTAAACCCCTTTAGAAATCAAACATTAAAAACAAGCCATCTTCCATGTGCTCCTGACATGCTGTTACTTGTTGCTGTGGAGTTGACTTTGACTCAGGGTGACCCTGGCGTGCACAAGACAGTGGCTCTCCATCCGGTCTTCCAGGCTGTGACCTTCTGGAAGCAGACTGTCAGCTTTCTACTGAGCAGCCGAGGGCCTCCTACAAAAAGCTAATGGTTGAGCATCTATTACATTAAGGGAGTTTACTTCTTCAGTCTGTTGTTGTTTGCTGTTGTTAGTTTCGAGACAATATACTGAGAGATACTTAGACATGTCCCAAACAAAATTTGTTTAAATGGGGAAAATGAAGATTACACCACACAGCACTTCCATGAATAAAAGAGACATGCTGTGAAATCAAATACCCATCAATAGCTAGTCACAATCCCAAACCAGGGGCCATTGTTATGAAAATGTGGGCCAAAGTCTTGAGGTGGCCCCAGAAGTGGCCATTTATAAATGGCAATTTCCCAGCAGCAGAGTAGAAGTTTCAAACTTCTGCAGCATTTCGCAGTAACTATGTTAGCTTAAAAATACAATGCATGGCTACTTATCACTTAAGAATAAATAAAAATAAGCATTGAAATATTGCCATTTTATAGAATGTAGATGTTAATACAGGAAAGGCTGAGTTTTGAAAGATACCTGACAAAAAGAGGGCAGTGATAATTATTGTTACATAAGCCAGTGTATATTTTACATATTATTTTAGTATTTGATTATATGTGGAGAATATTGCAGAGTATAGAGATATGTTTACATATGCTTTGAAACTGTAATGGAAAAATATGATTAAAAGATAATGGAACTTTTCCATGAATTTTTTGAAGCTCCCTGGTATGCCAACTAGGTAGCAGTTTTATTTCTGACAGTTTTAGATGGAAAAGATAGAATTAATTATAGAAAAAAAGAATTTAGGCAGCAAGAGTGGCTCAAGAATTGTTTGAAATTTTATCAAAAAGGGATTTCATTCCCTTAGAGTTTGGTCCCATCAGATAAATATAAACGCAAAGTACTATTGACGTCAAGAGATATGCACATTGAAATCTGAGCTTAGGTGTGCTCAACACAGCAGCTTCTAGAAGTAATGTCTTATAACTGGGAAGTCATGAAGACACTGGTATGTGAATTAAGACCTTGAGGAGATGGACCATACACATTGATATCCTTCACTGTACAGAGCACATACCACTTTAAGTACCAGTTGAATCATTTTGTTTCCTGAATATCGAAGCCCATAATTCATTTTTCTCAGAGAATGCTGATTAAATCTATTAAGTGTGCTTGCATGAGTAATTAAATATTTCTTTAACCAACAGAGATAGTGGGGAAAGGAAATTGCATTGTATAGGGTCAATTAGCTGGGCACATGAGGTTGTGGGTATGTTTTTTAGATGAACATGGAAGTGATTCCAATTCTCATCTCCACTTTTGATTTGAGGTACAGCTGAGATAGTTTCTTTCTTTCCTTTTATAATTCTCCAGACTCTGGGGACCCAGTGGTTCTCAACCTTTGGAGGTCAAATGACCCTTTCACAAGGGGTCGCCTAAGACCATCGGAAAACATAATTTGGATGGTCTTAGGAACCGAGACACTGCTCCTCCATCGGTCTCCAGGTGGGTCCGCCCACATGCAGATACACTCACATATGAGTAAAGATAGCATGAAGACTGGTACCCTGCTACATCATGCTTCTTTTATTTGGAATTAGAAATAAACATTTCACAATATACAATTGCATATTGTTTTTGTGATTAATCACTATGCTTTCATTATGTTCAATTTGTAACAATGAAAATACATTTTGCATATCAGGTATTTACATGATGATTCATAACAGTAGCAAAATTACAGTGATGAAGTAGCAACAAAAATAATTTTATGGTTGGGGGTCACCACAACATGAGGAACTGTATTATAGGGTCATGGCATTTGGAAGGTTGAGAACCACTGCCCCAGAGTTTAAAAGATGAACTGTTTTGTATAAGAAAACTGCTTAGGAGATGAGCCAGTCAGGGTGCAGGGTAGCAACGATGAAACATATAACTTTCCTCTTGATCTTAAATGCTCCCCCCTGCCCCCCACTATCATGATCCCAATTTTTACAAATCTGGCTAGACCAGAGAATGTACATTGGTACAGATTAGCAACTGGAAACATAGGGAATCCAGGACAGATGACTCCTTCAGGACCAGTGGTGACAGTGGCGATGCTTGGAGGGTGTGGTAGAAAGGGGAACAGACTACTATAAGAATCTACATATAGCCTCCTCCCTGGGGGATGGGCAGCATAGAAGAGGGTGGGGGTAGACGTCAGACAGAGTAACATATGACAAAATAATAATAAGTTGTGAATTATGGAGGGTTCATGAGGAAAGGGGGAACAGGGACAGAGGGGGAAAAATGAGCAGCCGATATTAAGGGCTCAAGTAGAAGGCAAATTTTTTGAGAATCATGATGGCAACAAATGTACATATGCGCTTGACACAATGGATGCGTGTATGGATTGTGATTAGAATTGCAGGAGTCCCCAGTAAAATTATTAAAAAAAAAAAGAAAGAACTGTTTAAAACATTGTAGGTTCTCGTTACGTGATAAAAGAACAACACAAACTGTGTCATTAGTTATTGATGGTGAAATGTGTCCCTTGGAATGCAGTTAAAAAAATAATCCCAACAGTTTATTTCTCATTTAGGAAATTTACATTTGAATAACATTTTAACTAGATAGATTTTCTTTTTTAGCCTATTAAGTTTTTATTTATTATAATGCTTATTAAAATCCATACACCAATTGCATCAGGCACATTTGTACATATGTTGCTAGCATTCTTTTCTAGACAGTTACTTTCTATTGAGCCCTTGCTATCAGCTCCCCCCTCCACCCCCATGACCCCTTGATAGATTATAAATGAATATTTTCATGTCTTACACCAGCCACAGTCTCCCTTCCCTCATGGTTTCCATTGTTCTTTTCCTGTAGGGGTGTCTGTGGTTGTGTGTCCATCAGTTCCCCCTTCTTCACCTCCCCCCCCCCCAACTTCACCCTCCTTGGAATGTATTCTTAGAGTTTGCATATCATCTGTCTGAGCGAGTGCTGCCTGGGGAGCAGCTTATAGCCTTATGCAGGACCCAGTGGAAAAGGGTAAATGGATTCTAGCTCTTAAACTGCCTGCCCAGCCTCAGATCAGCAAACGTCACTGAACATCGGACAAGTACTTAGATGGAGGGGAGACATTGACCTTTGTCCTGGCCTTTTCGCTAAGGCTTTTCTGTCTGCTGACGTCAGTTTCATTTGGAGAAAATTAGAACCCGATGAGCTTATGTTCATGCATCTTACAGCCTTGAGAGGAGAGGGATTCCAGGAGGGGAGGTAAACAGTCCCAGAATGGTGGTGGTGATGCATGTTGTCAAGGTCTTCTTTTTAAAAATCATTTTATTGGGGCTCGTACAACTCTTATCACAATCCATCCATCCATCCATTGTGTCAAGCACATTTGTGCATATGTTTCCATCATCATTCTCAAAATATTTACTTTCTACTTGAGCCCTTGGTATCCGCTCCTCATTTTCCTCCTCCCTCCCCAGTGCCCCCTCCCCCATGAATCCTTGATAATTTAGAAATTATTATTATTTTGTCATATCTTATACCATACAATCTCTCCCTTCACCCACTTCTCCGCTGTCCGTCCCCCATGGAAGAGGTTATATGTAGATCCTTGTAATCTGTTCCCCCTTTCTCCCTCACCTTCTCTCCACCCTCCCGATGTCGCCACTCTCACCACTGGTCCTGAGGGGTTCATCTGTCCTGGATTCCTGTGTTTCCAGTTCCTATCTGTGCCACTGTATATCCAACGGTCCAGCCAGATGTATAAGGTAGAATTGGGATCATGATAGTGGTGGGGAGGAAGCATTCAAAAACTAGAGGAAAATTGTATGTTTCATCATTGCTACACTGCATCCTGACTGGCTCATCTCCTCCCCGCAGCCCTTCTACAAGGGGATGTCAAATTTCCCACAGATGGGCCCTGGTTCCCTACTCTGTATTCCCCCTCATTCACAATGCTGTGATTTTTTATTTTTGGTCTTTGATGCCTGATACCTGACCCCTTCGATGCCTTGTGGTCTCACAGGCTGGTGTGCTTCTTCCATGTGGGCTTTGTTCTTTCTCAGTTAGATGGACCCTTGTTTATCTTCCAGCTTGTAGGACCCCAGATTCTATATCTTTTGACAGCTGGCACCATCAGCTTTCTGCACTGCATTTGCTTATGCACCCACTTTGTCTTCAGCAATCGTGTTGGGGTAGGTTGGTGTGCTTCTTCCATGTGGGCTTTCTTGTGTCTTCGCTAGATGGTCGCCCGTTTATCTTTAAGCCTCCAGATGCTATATCTTTTGTTAGCCAGGTATGGTGACCCCCTCCCTGTAGGTCAGAGTACATATGTGCTCCATGGGTCTTTTGAGGTTGTGAGCTTTGAAAAGCAGATCGAGCCTCCCCCCACAATGTTTCTCTGGGTAGATTCAAACTGCCAACCTTGCCACTAGCAGTGGAGGACTCAATCCTTTGTTCCATTTCTGGACTCCTAGTCCCCAAATAAAGTCCCCTAGAAACAACCCTCATCATTTAAATAAAACATTTCAGCCCTTTCTAGTCAAACTTTCATTAATGTAACAGACTCTCATTGAGTGCAAATTGTGCGGTCGACCCTCTTCCATCACCAGGGATGCAAAATGCACATACTGACAAAAGTAGTGTTCCCCGTGTCTCTGTGACACGGTGTGTAGATTGGTTAGGAGGAGAGATTCTGCAGGAAGTCCTCTGTAGTCATGTTTGAGACTTGACTCCGAGGTGTACTTTCTTTGACTTATATTACTTAGCCGGAAGTATCCTCATATGTGAGAGACAAGCAATCGTAATCATGATTTATAAAACTATAAGCGAAACTCACTGCCATCGAGCTGATGCTGACTGATAGCGACAGGACAGGGTAGAACTTCCTCTGTCAGTTTCAGAGACGGAAACTCTTTTCAGGAGTAGAAAGCCCCATCTTTTTGCTGAGGAGTGGCTGGTGGTTTCGAACTGCGGGTCTTGGATCGCCGCCCACTGCATAACCATGATGCCAACATGGGGCTACAGTGAGGATCAAATGAGGTATTTTTTGTAAAGTGTTGAGAACAATGCTTTGCATGTAGAAAGCACCATATCAATGTGGTTGGTTATTATTAACATTTAGTTATTTAAATCTTTTTTGTGCACATTCTACAGTTCATGCCTCGAATCCCTTACCACCGTTTCTTTCAGTACCTCCTTTCGTCTCATCTCGGTTCACGCCTTAATGTTGAGACTTCCTAGAACATGATAAGCGATCCTTCTTGTAAATCCTGAGGTCTTTTCTTTGCCTCCATCTTTCTGGCTTTGCACGAGTTGAAACGATCTAGGCAGACCTAGCAATTCTGTATTCCAGGGTCGATCCCAGACCACCTCAAGGAAGTGCGTATCCCAATAAAGGAAGTCACATGACATATTGGAGCTCCCGGTACACAGAAAGTTATGTTCACCTGATACCATGTTCTAGTGAGTGTGCTATAGCATGATGAAAATGTCGGCGTTATCGTGAACGTTATAAAAATGTGACACATGCGTGACGCGAGCAGCCATCGCTGGAAAAATGGCACCGATCAAGTTACTTGACAAGAGGTTGCTGGAAACCTTCAGTTTTTTAACAAACCAGTCTCTGCGTAGTCCACCAAAGCCAAGTGTTCCCTGCTTGCTTCCCCTGCCCTCTCGGCATGCAGTCTTCTTTTGTCTTCCGGGACCTGGCCCTTCTCCCTACTCCTTGTACTGAGTTCGCGTTCTGTTCTTCCCTCCTACCCCAATTCACTCTTGAAGAATGAGTGGTCCCCGAGATTCTCACTCAGCTATTTTTCTTCTCATACCTCACCCTCCCTTTGAGAAAGCAAGCTTGAATTCTGTCATAATTTTAACGACATCCTCACTGACCTCCAGCCCTGTGTTTTCAGGGCCCTGTCGAATTTCTCTTCTTGCATGTGTCACATGCCATTTAAAACGGAATGTGAACAGAATTGAACTTATCATTACTTTTATCCTCATACGGATTTCCTTTCTTTGGGATTGACTGACTTCTGCCGAAGAGTTCACCGATATGTTAGTTTTCCGGTCTACAAACATCAGCGTCATCTTTGACTCGAGATGAATGAAGTTATAGTCTCAATTAGATGGTCAGTACTCTGCCCAAATCCACTGCCATCAAGTTAATGTCTACTCGTCGTGATTCTGTAGAAGGTTTCCCAGGACTTGTAAATCTTCCCAGGGGCAGCCTACTCTTTCCCCTATAGAGCAGCTGGCAGATTTGGACTGCTGACCCCGCAGTCCAACACAGACCCAACAGCGTCACCACAGGTGATCTGTCAATCCTTAGGGGTAAGAATTTTTTCTTGTACTTTAGTATCTCCTGTAAGTGCTGTAGAAAGTTTCCTTTTTCTCCCAAGCAGTGGCTGGTGGTGTCAAACTGCCGACCTTCAGGTTAGCATCCCAAGGTAAAACTCACTACATCACTAGGGTTAGTCTTCCTACTGACGTGCAGGATTAATCGTTTCAGAAACCCACACGGGGCAGCTGTGCCCTGCTTTTGAAAGTGGCTATGGGTCCGAATTGACTTGAATGCAATGTGGTTTTTTTTAAGCGCTGTATGCAAAGGGAGTCCATTTACATCCATTCGCTGTACTTACTCATGAGACATATCTGCCAGTAACTTCATATGCAGCTGATCTGTATAAATATAGTAAACGCGAAAGAAGGAACTAGACCTTCCTTGGAATACAAGTGCCCCTCAGAAGAATATCTCATAAATAAAAGATCTCAGAGAGTGAGGCAAGAAACATGTGATCACCTCTCTTCTGAATTCCCAAAGGGCTCTATTACAGAAAACATATTGATTTGCAAGGTAACTGGAAATCTTTCTGGGACTTCTTTTGGGGGGGTTGCATTTTCAAAGCCCAAAGAATTGTGTTATCAACTCTTCTCCAAGGCAAAGTGGTCAGAGGCAAGAACAAAAGCATCGTGGGCTTGAAGACACAAGCCTTAACCGGCAGTGATGAGGCTCACCATGATAACAACACACACTCTTCACAGGTGCTGCACAATGTGAGCCCTAAATATCCTGTATCTCACACCATGCCTCATTATAAACCAGTGAAACCAAACTCATTGCTACCGAGTGCCATTCCGATGCTCAGCAACTGTAGCTAGTGTTCTTGAGACAGTAAATCTGAACGGGAGCAAACAGCCTCCGCATTCTACCTTGGAACAGCTGGTGGGCTTGAACAGCTGACCTTTCAGTTAACAGACTGTCACTTACCATCACCAGGGCTCTTTATGCCGCATCATAGAAAGGACTTGTATTTTTCACATAAACAATTGGCTTCTGTTGTATGGATAGTAG
The DNA here is from genome assembly GCF_050624435.1 of Tenrec ecaudatus. NCBI lineage: Eukaryota > Metazoa > Chordata > Mammalia > Afrosoricida > Tenrecidae > Tenrec > Tenrec ecaudatus. The sequence continues at coordinate 41,924,795 of NC_134543.1, forward strand.
AAATACTTTTTTTTTTTTTTGAAAAAATAGGACAAAGCTTTATAAAATTAATTGGATGGAAAATACATTCTGAAAAGCATCCCGTCTGTTTCTTCTACCATGAGTGCAGGTTAGACTAGGATTGAATTAAAAATTTTCATTCGTTATCTTGTCATTACTGTTTGATTGTGTTAAAAGGTTAACTTTAAAGGACATATATAATCCCTTCAGAAAAGATGGAGTTCCTTTGCAAAAGCAAGGATGACTTATTTGCAGAATTTGAAAATGATGCTTCCACATTGACTGTATAATAGTTTTTTACTCTGAGAAACACATCGTGACTGATTTGGCAGTATTCCTTCACATTATCTAACTAGTGTAGCACTTATGGAGCACTGGGGGCAAGGCCTTGACTGCGAACCCCCCGACTGCTGCCTGGGAGCCTGATGTGGATGTCTGCTTCTGTAAAGATGGATTGTTTGGGAAACCCAATTGGGCAATTCTACTCTGTCGTAAACGTTTGTTATGAATTGGAATTGGTTTGAAGGTAGCGAGATTTTGTTTGAAAAGTTTGGTGTGTGTTATGACTTTAAGTTTCAAGAAATTTCATTATAATACAATTTAGTAAAATGTTGTCATTATCTGCATGTACAGTTCCAGGTGACAGCGTTGCGATGTGCTGTGAGCAATATTAATTAGATAGGAGGCCCAGGGAGGTTGGGGGCTCCTCCTTGGGCTGCAAGCAGCCAGGTCGGAGTGGCCTCGCTGGCCGTGAGAGAGATTAATGAGAGAGGCCATTATTGTGATTACATTTTTCTTCAAGGGATTCTGACCAGTTTGCCTTTTAGAACTCTAGCTGCTCATGAACAAAGCATCAATGATGAAAAGTAGAAACTTCGGATTGTTGGATAGCCTTTGTGTGTACGTGTGTGTGTAGAAATACCTTCTGAAACAAAATTGCTGCCATTTTTTTCCTATTAGAATTTTAGAAGTATGTGTTAAAGCACCTCATGTATTGCAAACTGCCTTTGGCTGACGGAAAAGTGATGCAGCTCATGCCACCAAAGGAGCACAGAAACTTAAACATGTTCCTTTCATCGTGAAAGAGTTGAAAAGAAAAGCCATATATTTATTTTTGATGACAGCTGAACAAATTTGAATAAATTAACAGATATTTTTTGCATATTTCCAACTCCCACAGTGATAATCTGTTTAATGTTTCCAATATTATTTGATAATAATTAGCCTCCTTGTGGAAGGTACAAAGTGTGTGTGTTTATACACATTGCTTGCTGTACATGATTTCTTAATGTTGATTTGTAGGATAAAGGTGTATTTTCTAAGGAAATAAAAGATACTACTCTTACATTATGTTGTTGGAATCTGTTAGTATCAGGGATATCTACTGTGAATACCAGGAAGCAACACAATGAACCCATGACCTGTATATTTTTCTTTAAAAATTATTTTTAAAATGTTATGTAAACTTTTGTTTGACTATCCATGCTCAGACACTTTGAAGACAAGAGTGAACTTGACCCAATCCATGTATTTTTTATTGTCTTATATGCAAGTGAAAGCTGTCCATGAATAAGACTGAAAATGAATTGTTGCATTTAAACTACAGTGTTTGTGAAGAATATTGAATATACCAGAGACTGTTCAAATAATGAGCTAATCTGTCTGCAAAGCAAAGCAACCCGAATGCTCCTTAGAAGCAAGGCTGGAGAGATTCTGTCTCACCTGTTTTCAACAGGTATCTCTTGTAAAGATACTGTTATTAGGAGGTGCCCGGTGTCCCTGGAGAAAGACACTATACTTCGTTAAGAGAGTCCGCTAAAAGGAGGACGACCCTCAATGGAGCTGATACAGTGGCTGCAGCAGTCGGTTCAGATGTAATTGGGATTGAAAGGATGGCCCACGGCCGGGCGGTGTTTTGTTGTTTCACATGGCGTCTCCTGTGTTGGGATTGACTCCCTGCCACCTAACAACGCAACAACAGAGGTGCTTTGGGGATTGCTCTGCCAGCACGAGTCTATGGAACTTAAATGTCCTTAGAGATATCAATAACCCAGAAGACATGTTTCAAAAATAACATTTGCTGTATGGTGTTTAATGCAATAGGTTTCTTGGCCCAACCTCTAGGAGCCCTGGTAGCAAACCAATTAAGGACTTGGCTGCAAATGAAAAGGTTGGTAATTTAAATCCACCCAGCAGCTCCGAGAGAATGTCCTGGCAATCCGGTTCTGCAGGTCGTACAGCCAAGAAACCCCCCTCGGGCAGCTTTACCCTGTCACATGGGTCACCCTGAATCCCAAATGGACTCAATGGCATCAAACATTGCAAAGATATTCAAATTGCAGGGAAATTAGCTTGGAAGCACTTCCAGTTCCTTTAAGAAAAAGAGAGGACATTTTTATCTCTACATTCTTGATAAGGTCTCTGGTTCCTGTTAGGTGCCACTGAGTCTTCTATGACGCATGGCAACGATGTGCATAACAGAGCTCACAGCAACTCTATTTATAACAAAACCAAACACTGCTCAGCATTGCACCCTCTCTATAACCTTTGATATGAGGGTACGTCAAGGTGAGTTGCTACAACTCCTAGAAAGCCTTATTAAACAACCAAAAAACCAGACTATGAAGCCATTGTTTCTCTCTCTGTCCTCCATCTACAGTGTACCCATCTGCAGGCGGCGCTTCTGTCTCACGTAGTGGGTTACACGCTGGACTGCTAACCCTTCTGCAGGCAGGCGGTGCTTCTGTCTCACGCAGTGGGTTACACGCTGGGCTGCTAACACTTCTGCAGGCAGGCGGTGCTTCTGTCTCACGCAGTGGGTTACACATTGGGCTGCTAACCCTTCTGCAGGCAGGCGGTGCTTCTGTCTCACGCAGTGGGTTACACACTGGGCTGCTAACCACAAGAACATCCATTTGAAAGCACCTTCTTTCTGCAAAGAGTTGTAGTCCCGGAAACCCGCAGGGGCGGTCCTGCTCCTCCTATAGGGTGGCCGCGAGTCAGAGTCCACTCAAGGGCAGTGAGTTTGCCAACTTCCTTTCAGAAGAATTCTCTGCCCTTTGACTTACACCATATCCAAGCAGCAGTTTTGACATTCTTGAGGGACCCAAATGATGCTCCTCTTAAATAATCTTTGAGTTTGGGGAACCAAAAGAAGTTTGGAGGGGCAAGACAAGGGTTGTAAGGTGAATATGATCTGGCTTTCCAACACAGTTCTAGTAGGACAGGCCTTGTTATCCTTGAGGAATGACCACGTATATTGTTGTGAGGGAAGAAAAAGATCTGGTACAACTTCTGGCCCTTTTATCACGAATGCTTTTAATTAAAAGCTTCTTCCTACTAAGCCCTTGCGATCATCCTGTGTCCTTCAAGAAGTCTATCAAGATGACTCTTTTGGAATCTCCAAAAAGTCAAGGTAAACTTCTGAGCTGACCTCTCTGCCATGAATTTAACTAGCCCAGCAGATCTCTTGTAAGAATGCTGTTTTGATTGGACTTTATTTTTTGAAGGTGATTTCGTGAAAGAGAGAACATGTTTTCAGCATCCAGTTGCAGATATGTTTAAATATGTTTTGTTTGCAATAAGCTGGAGTAGCTCTGAACTGGGACTATGGTAGATATCTTTTTTTTTTTTTTTTACTCACCCTTACAGGTTTGAGAGCATTGGTGACACGATCATGTCAATCCATCTCATGGAAATCTTTCTTCATTTTCAGTGATCCTTTTCTTGGTCAATTATGAGGTCTTTTTCTAGAGACTGGTATTTCCTGAAGACATGTGTAAAGAAAGCAAGATGAAGTCTCATCATCCTTATTTTTAAGGAGCATTCCAGGTGTACTGCATATAAAATGATTGACAACACTGTAGTTTAGGCCAGGCACATCTTTGTCATCAAAATAGCATCTTTGCTTTTGTACACTTTAAAGCAGCCTTTTGCAGCTGATTTATTCCATGCATAAAGTCATATGATTTCTTGACTGCTGCTTCCATGGGTGTTGGTCTAAGTAGAATGAAATCTTTGACAACTTCTATTTCCCCTCCATTGATTATGATGTTTAAGTCTAGCAATTTTTCATGTAATTTTTTATGGATTCTGTGACTTAAAATAAGAATCATAATCTTTATAGTTGACTTAATGGTTCAACACACATGTGTGGGTAGGGAGTGATAAACAAATATGGGAGATAAGTATTCAAAAACCCACATCAGACTATAATTATAAATGTGGTGGATGACTTGAGGGATGAAGAGTCAGGGGGCTCTGAGAAAGCTTTATGGGCATCATTTTGGTTGGGAGATAGAGAATAATGGGAGAACTTTCAAGGGCAGTAGTGTTCAATACAGAACTAAAGTAAGAACTAGTTAGAAGTGGGCAGAAGAACAGTTCAGGAAAAGAGAAAGTATGACTAGTCTGAAGTAGAGAAAGAGAAAACACAGGGTTAGATGTGAAGCTTAGAGGCCAGTGTGATTGGATGATAGTGGGCAACACAAAGAAGATGAGCGGTCAGACTGAGCAGACACGAAGCTGACTATTCAGGCTAAGCATTTTGCAGTGTTTAGCAAATACAGTAGAAAAAACTCCTGATCATAGCGGTGATGAGTTGAAGGGTTCAAGGGTGAAGGAGTGAAAGTGAAGTGTCCGTGAGGAGACTGCTGAATACTCAAGGCAATACATGACAGCAGCTGGACTTGAGAGGAATAGGTGCACTTGACTTCATTTGTAGGCAGGAGTACTAGTGCTTAGTGTGAATTCCAAGAAATTTGGAAGCTATCTAGGCAACTCTCTGGAAAAGAACCATATTTGTAACCATTCCAAAGAAAAGTGACCCAACAGAATGCTGAACTTATCAGCAATAGTATATGCAAGTAAAATTTTGTGCTAGATCATTCAACAGTGGTTGCAGCAGAACATCAACAGAGAGAAACCAGGAATTCAAGCCAAATTCAGATGATTACTGACATCAGCGGGATGTTGGCTAGAAGCAGAGAATGCCTGCAGATGGTTGACTAGTGTTGTATTGAGTAAGCAACAGTATTCAGCTGCATGGCTCATAACAGATGATGGATCACACTGAGAAGAATGGGAATTCCAGAACACTTCACTGTGGAACCCGTCCTAGGATCAAGAGGCAGTTTTTTTTTTAAGTACACAAAGTCACTAGGAATTGGAAATGATTCAAAGAGACCTAGCAACAAAACATTTAAAAAGGCATGCTTAATTAGCACCCTTAGGGTCAAATACACATCCGACTAGCTGGAGATTGGGAAAATTTCATGGAGCACGTGGAACTGAAAGAGGAATAAGTTTAGAAGGAAGCCATAGTGTTCAACTTCATTATCAGTTTGCCATAATTGTCCGTCCCTTTAAGAAGAGTGCCGCCAAAGGGTTCTTAGCTCGCTCTAACTGTGGAGAGGCATTTTCATTAGACTCAAAAAATAGCCAGCACAGATCCCTTTGTTCACTTTGATTGTTCATGCAGATTGTAAACTATTGCAATGATGGCAATGGAGGGCCATCTTTGACCCGCTCTGCTTTTCCTATTGCCTCGTGGCAGAAGTCAGGCAAATTCATGGTCATCCCTCCTTACCTATTCTGCCACCAATCATTTCTTCTATGCCACTATGCTGGATTTGATAACTCACTGCAATGGCCACACATAACCCACAGACAAAACTCACAATTTAGGGGATTTATAAGGAAAGTTAATAGGTGAGTTAGTTCATTGTGCCAACCTGGCTGATAAACACAAGTGGGGTTAATTGAGGGGCGGAGGGATAAATGACTTGGTGAGTCTCGCCTTTCTAGTTCTTGGGTCTCTTGCTTTGTGATGGTCCCACCAGGGTGCAGCTGCTTTAGCAGTTCTCTGCTTCAGCTGGCAAGGCTCACTTCTTGCAAGATATCCCCAAGGAGAAGCCACATGGACCACCCCCATGCAGCCCTGGGTGCTGGAGCAGCCATGTGGAGACCCCTGCCAGCGCTGAGGTGCTTACACATTCACTGACTCGGCTTTCCTCCTGCAGTCGGCATCCTTGCGTCTGCTTTGTGAGATGGAGGAGGAGGATTTTGTGCATTAGTGTTGGACATATTGTTGGGTGAATGTTGGACATGTGGGTTTGGGCAGCACTGGGTTAGGATGTTTTTGTGTGTGTGTGTGTGTGTGTGTGCAGTTAACCTTTATATAAAACTCTTTTACATGAGTTTCTGTGGATTTGTTTCTCTAAAGTACCTAGACGATTACAATAGGTTACCACAAGTCAGGATCAGCAAACTAGTAGTTCTTGGTCTCCATCAGCAGCCAAATCTCTCGCTGCATCTCAACATCTCAGACATGTGGGAGCCAAGTCCCTTCCCGGGTCTGAGTCTCTCAGACAAGGGTCCCTTGTTTTGCTTCCCTGGGTCAGGAAGCCAGTTTGCCTGTCACTGTTCCCACAGTTCCATAGTCTTGAGCCAGAAAAGGAGAAAGTCCCCCAAATCTCAGGGCAGTTCCTTTGAATCTGTGATGCGTCTCATCTCGGTGGCTTTTACTACTCAAAGACCCCGAGCATGCTCTTGCAAGGCCCCTGGGTGTCTCTCTTATTGGCTGCCGCTTCAAAGATGGCTTGTCCTTAGAGCCAGGGGAGTGGTAACAAAAATGAACAATTCCTTGGACTAGCGTTACACATGTGCTATTTGCATAGAGCCACCTAGTCATTTGGTAGAAATTACAGAGACTTGGGTAGAAAGAGCCCTATTAAGTAATTTAACTCCACCACAAATGTAGCTTCAGATTTATATAAAATCTTAATCAGATGAGAAACAGTTTAATTTTTTAAAATTTTTATTGTTTTCATCATTATGTTTTTAAATCATTTTATTGGGGGTTCATATGACTCATCACAATTCATCCATCCATCCATTGTGTCAAACACAGTTGTACATTTGTTGCCATCATCATTCTCAAGACACATTATTTTGTATAACAGTTTTATCGACATAAAACTTTTGAATGAAACAAAAATCTAACTTAATAATAAAGTGTGTTTGGTAGCCAGTATTGTTGAAGTACTCTACCTAACACCTTAAACATAGTTATTGCTGCATGAGTTTTATTGAATCCCAAGGTTTTAAAGCTGTCAACAAAGGAGCCTTGGTTTGCGCTGGTGAGCTTCTTCAAAGCCAGGACTGAATGAGTAATAAGGAACATCCACTTGACCTTCTCCAGAGGTATCCCTAAAAATGAGCATATGTGATTGTCATTATTTTCTATGCTTCCATATATATATATATACGGAACACACACACACACACACTATATATATATAAAGATTGGAGTTACTGAGCTTCTTCAAAATTACAGTTGAATGAATAAATAAATAAAGTTAGAGTTGCAGCAACTAAGAATAATCTATTTGACTCTCCTCAGAGGCTGCCCTATGAATCAGCACAAGTGTTTTCGTCAGTGAAAAACGGAAGACTAGTTTTCACTTCAATATATTGAAGCTTAGAGAGCTGCTCAGAAATGTAGTTTTAGGAATTAGAAAGCTTTATCCATTTTCTTCTCTTGCTGTCAGATGCTCCTTGCCTATGCTCCCCAAGTCCTTTAACCTTGCTCTCCTGCTGCTCATCTGTGACTCTGCACAGATGCGTCGATGTGTGTGGCAAACATCTAGAGAGCTTGTTAAATTGAAGGTTCTGATTTGGAATGGCTGGTTTGGGTCTTGAGATTGATTCCAAGATTGCAATATTGAAAGAAGCTCCCAGGTGATGCCAGTCCACACTATCAGTAGATAAGGGTTTTCCAAGTTTGGCTAAACATCAGACTTACTTCCGGACTATCCCTTGGGGTTCTACCCTAAGGGAATTAAGTATGTGTGTGAAAGTTCTGATTTATAGGGACCTGTAGGGCAGGGTCGAATTGCTCCGTTAGGTTTCTGAGACTGTAACTCTTTATAGGAGTAGAAAGCATCATCTTCCCTGGAGTGGCTGGTGGTTTGGAACTGCTGATCTTCTGGTTAGCAGTCCAAGGTGTAACCACTGCACCAGCAGGATTGACTCCATGGGAGTGAGGTTTTTTTTGGAATTTGGTGTTAGAGTTTATTTTTTCTTTTCTTTCTTAACTGCTTTTGAATCGGTTCCCATTTTTGTTGACCTTATGTGCAACAGAAGGAAACATCATCTGGTCCTCTGCCATCCTCACATTGGCTGTTGTTACATTTGAGCCCAATGTTACAGCCATTGTGTCCATTCACCTTATTGAGAATCTTCCTCTTTCCCCCCAACCCTCTTCTTTACCAAGTATGATGTCCTTTTCCAGGGACTTAGCTCTTAGGAAAACCTGTCCAGAATATGTGAAATGAAGTCTTTCCATCCTCAGCCTTCCCATCCTTAGTCAGTGTCCAATTTTCTTTTTTAAAAAAAATCATTTTATTAGGGGCTCATACAACTCTTGTCGCAATCCATTCACACATCAATTGAGTAAAGCACATTTGTACATTCATTGCCCTCATCATTCTCAAAGCATTTGTTCTCCACCTAAGCCCCTGGCATCAGCTTCTCATTTTATCCCTCTCCCTGCTCCCCCTCCCTCATGAACCCTTGATAATTTATAAATTATTTTGTCATATCTTGCCCTGTCTGATGTCTCCCTTCACCCACTTTTCTGTGGTCCTCCCCCCAGGGAGGAGGTCACATGTAGAGCCTTGTAATCGGTTCCCCTTTTCTAACCCACACCCCCTCTGCCCTATCAGTATTGCCACTCACACCACTGGTCCTGAAGGGATCATCCTCCCTGGATTCTTTGCGTTTCCAGTTCCTATCTGTACCAGTGTCCATCCTCTTATCTAGACAGACTTGCAAGGTAGAATTAGGATCATGATAGTGGGGGCGGGAGGTAGGAAGAATTTAGGAACTAGAGGAAGGTTGTATGTTTCATCGTTGCTACATCACACCCTTACTGGCTCTTCTCCCTCCTCCCCAAGACCCTTTTGTAAGGGGATGTCTAGTGGCCTACAAATGGGCTTTGGGTTTCCATTCCACACTCCCCCCCTCATTCACTATGATAAGATTTTTTATTCTGATGATGCCTGATACCTGATCCCTTTGACACCTCGTGATCGCACAGGCTGGTGTGCTTCTTCCATGTGGGCTTGGTTGCTTCTGAGCTAGATGGCCGCTTGTTTACCTTCAAGCTTTTAAGACCCCAGGTGCTATATCTTTTGATAGCTGGGCACCATCAGCTCTCTTCACCACATTTGTTTATTTACCTGCTTTGTCTTCAGCAGTTGTGTCAGGAAGATGAGAATCATAGAATGTCAGAATGCCAATTTAATAAAACAAAGTATTCTTGCATTGAGGGAGTACTTGAGTGGAGGCTCAATGTCCTTCTGCTACCTTAATACTAAACCTATAAATATATGCACACAGATCTATTTCCCCATCCTCATATAAAATATATTTGCATATGTACATGTCTTTATCTAGACCTCTATAAATGTCCTTTGCCTCCCAGCTCTTTCCTCTATTTCCTTTGAATTTCCTCCTGTCTCACTATCATGTTCAGTCCCCACCTGGGTTTCAGTAATTCCTCTTGGTTACATTGCCCTTGATCACACCCTACCAGGCATCCTACACCCCGCTCACCACCAATTTGGATCACTTGTTGTTCCCTTGTCTCTGGGTTTGTTAACACCACTTCCTTTCCCCCCACTTCCCCCTATCCCTGGTCTCCCCGGAACTGTCAGTCCCATTGTTTTCTCTTCCAGATTGTTCCTCCAGCCTATCTTATTTAGACAGAACTGTGGAGATAATAACATGCACAAAACAATTCAGAGCAAAATCAAGCCCCAACAGACTGGACTGGAAAACACTCCTCAAGACCAACAAACACTTCTTGAACTAACTACAAGCTTTTCTTTCTTGTTGTGTTTCTTTTCTCATTGGTTTGTTGTTGTTTTGTTGCTTGGTTTTGCTCTGTCTTGTTTTTGTGCATGTCAGTGTCCAATTTTCATATGCATATGAGACAATTTAAAATGCCATAGCTTGGACCAGGTGCACTTTAGGCCTCAAAGTAAACTCCTTGTTTTTCCATACTCTAAAGAGGTCTTGTGCAGCAGATTTACCTAATGTTATCTGTCCTTTGATCTCTTGACTGCTGCTTCCATGAGCATTGATTGCGGGTCCAAGAAGACAAAGTCCTTGACAACTTTAATCTTCATTTATCATGTTACTTATTTTCTTGTTGTGAAGTTCTTGGCCTTCTTTACATTGAGTTGTCATCCATACTGAAGGCTGCATCCTTGATCTTCATCAGCAAGTGCTTCAAGTCCTCCTCACTTTCAGCAAGCAAGTTTTTTTGTCATCTGCATATTGCAGATGGTTAATAAGCCTTCCTTCAATCCTGATGCCACATTCTTCATATAATCCAGCTTCTCTGATGATTTGATCTGCGTATAGATTGAATAAATTGATGTACTACTGCAACCATTTTTGAATGATCTTCAGCAAAGTTTTGCTTGCATGTGATATTAATGATATTGCTATCAAGTTTCCTTATGATTTTGGGTCACTTTTATTTGGAATAGTCACAAATATGGATCTCTTCCATTTGCTTGGCCTGGTATCTTCTTCCAAATGTTTTTGGCCTTGATTAATGAGTTATTCCAGTATGTCATCAGTTTGGTTTTTTTTAAACATTTCAGTTAGTGTTCCATCAATTCCTGGAGTCTTGCTTTTTGCTAGTGCCCCCAGTGCAGCTTGAACTTCTTCCTTCAATATCATTGATCCTTGATCATATGCTCTCTCCTGAAATTGGTTGTACACAAATCAATTGTTTTTCGTATGACTGTATGTTTCTTCCATCTTGTTTTAATGTTTGCTGCATTGCTCAACGTATTGCCATTGAATCGTTCAATATGGTAAGTTTAGTCTTGAACTTCTTCTTCAATTCTTTCAGCGTGAGGTATGCTGAGCGTGTTCTTGCTTTGGAGCTTTGTAACTCCCAAGTGTTAAAAGTTTAGAAATCTGTTTTTTGGCACCCATGACAACTGGTTCTATGGTAGGTTCCAGTGTGTGGGAATCATTACACTCAATTTTTGCTTCTTTACAGATGCTGCTTACTAGAAACCCCTGATAAGCTTTAAAAATAAATACTACAGAATTAAAAACACTGATGAATATTTGTAACTCATAGCTGAAGGACATTATTGCTACTTTTTAGGTGCCATCAAGTCAGTTCTGACTCAGAGTGACACTATTTACACCACAATGAGACACTGCCCAGTCCTGCACCGCCCTCACAACGTTTCCTGTTGGAACCCATTGTTGCAGCCACTGTGTCAACCCATCCTGTTGAGAGCTCCCCTTTTAGCTGCCCCTCTACTTTGCCAAGCATGATGTCCTTCTCCAAGGACTGGTCTCTCCTGACAGCATGTCCGAAATATTCCCATTCTTGTTTCTAAGGAGTATTCTGGCTGTACTCCTTCCAAAATACATCTCTTTGTTCTTTTGGCAGTCCATGGCCAAATATTTCAATATTTGTTGCCAGCCCCATAATTCCAATGCATTGATTTCTCTTCAGTTTTCCGTATTCAATGGCCAACTTTCACATGCATAATAAGGCAATTGAAAATACCATGGCTTGGGTCAGAAGTACCTGAGTTCTCAAAGTAACCTCGTTTTTCAACATGTTAAAGAGGTCTGTGTGGCAGATTCACCTAATGTAGTGTAGCCTTTGATTTCTTGACTATTGCCCCCATGAGTATTGCTTGATTGTGGACCCAAGCAAGACAAAACCCCTGGCAGCTTCAATCTTTTCTCCACTGATCATGACACTACCTATTAGTCTAATGGTGAGGATGTTGGTCTCCTTTATATCGCGTTGTAATATAATATTATATTGACTGCAGTCTTTAATTTTCATTAGCAAGTGCTTCAAGTCCTCCTCACTTTGAGCAATGAAGGCTGTATTATCTGCATATGCAGGTTGTTAACAAACTTTCCTCCAATCCTGATGCTGCAGTTTTCTTCATATAAGAAAATTAGCTTCTCTAATTATTTGCTCAGCATACAGATTGAATAAGTATGGTGAGAGGGTACAGCCCGGAAGCACAACACCCTTCCTGGCTTTGAACCATGCAGCAGTCTCTTGTTACGTTTGCACTCTGTCTCTTGATTTATGTATACCTTCCACATGAGCACAATGCAGTGTTCTGGGTTCCTATGCTTCCCAAGGCTATCCATAGTTTGCTATGATCATACGGCCAGCACAACACCAGTAAACACCCTTCCGGTAGTCTCTGCTTTCAGCCACGATCCGTCTGACGTCCACAGTGACACCCCTTGTCCAGTCCTCTTCTGAATCCAGCCTCAACTGTTGGCAGCTCCTTGTCAATGTGCTATGACAACGGATTTTTACTTTTGTGTGATATTAATGATTCTGTTCTTTAATTTGAGCATTTTGTTGAGTTACCTTTCTTTTTTGAGTACAAATACGGATTTCTTTTAGTCAGTTGGCCCAGTAACTCTCTTATAAAATTTCTGGCATAGGAGTGAGTGCTTTCGGTGCTTTCTCAGCTTGTTGGAGCATTTCAATTGATAGTCCACCAATTCCTGGAGCCTTGTTTTCGCTAATGCTTCCAGCGCAGTTTGACCTTCCTTCATCACCATTGGTTCTCGCTCAGTTGCCACCTCCTGAAATGGTGGAATGTCTGCTAGTTCTTTTTGGTACAGTGACGGACATTATGTTGAGTGAAATTAGTCACAAAAGGACAAATATTTTATGGGATCACTACTATAAGATTGCAGATAGATTTTGGAATATTTTAAAAGATACTATTTTGACATTTTAAATATTTCAATCACTTTAGTCTTCATTTTACTCTCAACATATTTATCATGTGTTCTAAAAGTATGGCAAAGCTATTGGTTTAAACAAGTGGATATTTAGTTAAGCTTGATACCAGAAAATATATACATGTTTGTATTCACTTTTACAGCCTGGTTTCCCATGCAAACAATGGATATAATTTTAAATCAGTATACTGGTATTTCACAAATTGTGTTTGTGTTGAAAATAACAATTTGGTTATTTTTTATTGGGAAAATGACTCTTTAATACTATTTTAAGTCAGACTTCTCAAGATCAGCCTAATGACAAAAGTATTTTTCCCCTATCAAAATTATATTATAGACTTCTTGGAGGACTATTCAATTTGCTTCTTATAAAGTTAAGCATTCTCATTTTGCGGGGAGTGTGTGTAGTCCTGCTAGATTAATTTGTCTATAGGTGAAATTATTTTAATAGTTAGCATTTATTCAATACAGCCAGATTCTGTTGTTTTTTTTTTGGCCAGATTCTCTCTTAATAGCTTAGGGAATACTTGAATACAAAAGGTTGTTAAAATCGGTTTATTCTCATGAAGTTTATAATTTGTTAACCAATCAGGCATTTATTGTAGGATTCATTTGAGGATCATGCTAAATTGTTTTGGTCAGTTTCCAACATATGCTTTTAGCTGTAGCTGAACAAATCATAATTTCATTTGTGTGTCTTTATGAGTCTGCCTTTTTCATTATTTAAAAGAAGTATGTTGTTAAATGATGCTGAGTGACTTCCTTCTTCTTCTTTCCTTAGAATCAAGTTTCTTACTGGGAAATGCCCAGATTGTGGATTGGCCTGTAGTTTATAGTAATGACGGTTTTTGTAAACTCTCTGGCTATCACCGGGCTGACGTCATGCAGAAAAGCAGCACATGCAGGTAGGTTATACTATGGCTCAGAAATCTCTTGAAATTTCACTAAATGCTGAATGGAGCTAACCCCACATCTAAAGGCAGTAGGGTACAATCAAATCAGGGTATAGTGAAGTGATTCATTTGCTGATGGAGATACCAGGTCAAGAGTCATTGATAAAAACCTCTACAAAGAAAAAGATATACCCAAACATGTGAATTCACTTATTCATTCAAAACATATATAATTTTTGAGCACCTTCTATGAGCCAAGACTATTCTTAGTGCTCAGTGGTCAGAGTATGCCATACCTCATGAAGCACATCCATACCTCTAGTACAATTAAAGTTATCTTGACTAAAATAGTATAAACAACCGCATCAAAGTAGACAATGAGAAGAGATATGAAGAGATGCTCTCTTATTTGTATTTCACAAGCAGTTTCATTCACATCGGATATCTCATCAGTCAGTGAGAGCACGTTATCCTTCATGGATGTCAGTCTGTCTGTTTCAGTCTGTCAGTCTGTCTCGGGGGCACTGAGTGGAAGTGCAGGAGGGCAAATCCACCTCAGAGATGTTTGTCTTCAAAGGTTAAGCTATCCAGCAGTACTCTCTCTGATTTTCCTTAATTATGTTGATGGGTCTACCACTTATGACTGTCTCTAAAAAAACTGTTAAACTCATATTAATGAATGGCTTGTGAAACCTTTTGATTACGGTCCACAATATAAAGTAATGCTTTTGATGTATTCCAAAATTACCTATTCTGAATGTTGGAAGCTGCATTGTAGTTTTTCCCTAATATCCCCTTTTTACCATTTCTTAGGCTTCCTCTTTTCTGACCCTTTGAAAGATCTCAGTCCATCCTTGCGTAGCCTTGCATGGGTCATTGTGCTGATTCTGAGCTGGAGACCACAGTTACTCATGGGTGGTGTTTCTTTGATGATGTCTTTGCTACTCCGGGAAAGTAGTGATGGCTGGAATGTTCGCTGGTGTTTTAGTCTAGGAATATTGTAGACACTCGGCACATTCATATAGGTTGGGTATGTTTTTTCTAAAGTTAGTAAGAATCCTCTCCCACTTGTAAGTCAATTAACATTGTAATTGGAATCATCAAGAGGCTTATTTGTGAGAGTTTGATAGCAACACAAAGTCCCTAAGAATAAATAAATCCTACTACAAAACCAAACCACAGACTCCTGAAAGTTTTCTAGGCAAGCCTGATATGGCTTTGGACATGGCCTAGAGCAGACCCATGGAAAATTTCTCTTTACCCAACAAACTAAACACTTTGAACTATGGGAGAAATGGCCAGATTAAATAGGCACTAGGTCAATCTATGCATCGTCTTTGTATACGCCCACTGGAAGGAGAAGCATAGCTAATTGGTGTCTAGCATAATTGAAAAGGAAAGGAGCGAAGTTGGGGTTGGGGTCCTTATTCTAAGCACACCCCTAAGAAGCAGCCCCGTGATATTCAGCAGCTGTAAAGCACTCTATCATCTGCATCGTACAGTTGCTCCTCCCTAGCCCTGAGGTATCATTATCACCAGTTTATGAGGAGGAAGCTAACGTGTAGCGAGGAGATGTGGCTGGCCTATAGATTCAGCAGTCTGTAAGTGACCCACCAATTTTAATAATTCTTGATTACATCATGGGTGTCCAATGTTATAGCAGGATTGCATGATCTCTGCCAATCCAGTTTCATTTGACTTTTCATAAAATAATAGTGCAGTTGTAAACCTTATTTAGGGAACAGGAATTAATTGTTTTGTCTCAGAGAACAATATGAAGTTTTATAATGTTTTCATATTCCCTTATAAGTTCCTTGATAATATTCAATAAGATATACTTGTATAAGATTATTGTATTTACAGTTTCCAAATCTGATGATTACCATTTCTTCAACTTAGATCCCTTCAAATTCCATTAAAGATTCCATTGAGCATCACCTATCCTGAACCAGAGGGCTAGAAATGGTGATAAAGACTTCTGATATTTAAATGAAACAAAGGCAAGCAAATAAATTAATTTACCATGCCCAAAGAGAACATGGGACAATTGATTTAGTCAGTAGTTGGACAACCTGTGATCAAAATATTTCAAAGGTTGAATTAGCTCCAGAATTCTTGCTTTGTAAGGTGCATTTTAGACATTATTTAGAGTCTTCAGTTTTAAAATCAATTTTGTTATTTAACTAATGCATTTAACTACTTACTTTGGATATGGATTCTGTCACTGGAAACAACATGTCTTATATAATAAGCTTAAAAGTGTCAGTGGAGCCCTGTAAGAAGTGAAAGACTACTTTCTGGAAAGTATCAGCAGGGCTTTACTTGACAGTGGTTTGGGAAGAGTATGACGTTGTACGACTGGGAATCTCGCACTGACCAAGCAGATTCCCTGGGCAGTCATTCTTTTGATTAGATTTCTTTTTTATTAGATTTCTTAAAGCACCCTGGTAAGACTAAGCAACTTTTCTGAGAACTCTTGTTTGCAGCCATCTACTGCTTGCGGAGGCAAGTTTACATACATTTGGTTTGGAATCAACCCTGGTGTGTATGGACTAGAATCCCGTTAGCATTACGTTTTAACTCGTCCTTGTACATTTTTTTTAAAGGACAGGACCCATTTTGTCAGCCAGTCTGTTACTTAGCTGAAAGGATGGAACCATCATTTGGTGAAGTATTTGTAGATTATCTCAGAACAAGAGTCTCTAGTCTCAAATACTCTATCTGGACATAAGGATAAAGAACTTGAGGTTCTCTTCCACGTATTTCTCCCCTCTGCCAGGATTCAGCTATTGTGACTCTGATCAGAGCAGTAGTTTGGCACCATCTAGTTCTTATGGTCTCAGGGAGAGGAGGCTTTGGGTAGACTATTAGTCTTGTAGACAACTGTACTTTTTTGAAGTAAGATGTGTGTTCTAGGATTTTTTAGTTGTTTTGTTTTTTGCAAACGCCTTATTCTGTTGAGATATTGTGGTAGGTATACTAGCTAACTTTTTTTTAGCAACATAATTAAATATTAGCATATCATGCTTAGGGAATTACCTCATGGAAAGAAAATTCATTGGCAAAAGCAAGCAAGCAAACAAAAAACCCTCATGTATAATAAGTATGTTATTTACATAAAATATCGTAGTGTCTTCTTTGAGTGTTTGTTTCCTCCCTCTATTACTCTGGACAAAGAGGGACCTATAACTGTATTTTACATGGCTGCTTGTAAGCTTTTACAACCCCAGAAGCAAACTAAGATGTTGGTAGAGCATTGTGTTATTCTGGGTAGACTAGAGAAACAAATTCATAGACACTCATATGTGTATAAGAAAGAGCTTTATATAAAGAGTAGTTGTACATTAATAAAACATCCCAGCCTAGTCCAGATTAAGTCCATAAGTCCAGTATTTGTCCATATGTCCTATATCAAGCTATAAACTTCTCTTCAGACTCACGAAACACTTGCAATGATGCCAAATGCAAGAAGATCACAGGCCAGTGGGTGGGAAGTATTGAGGATCCAGAGGGGTTGTAAGCATCTTAGATTTGGCAGGAGTCTCCAAGTGGCTCCTTCAGCTCCAGGGCTCCAGTGTAGCTCCAGGTGTGTTGTCTGCAGGAATGTCTCCCAGGAGTCGGCATGTGTCCTGCCTCCAATGAGCTATTTATCTCCTTAGTCCCTCCAAATGAGGTCATCAAGCTGCAACCTTATTGACAGGCTAAACTCCACCCCTTCATTCTTAAGTCTCAAATTGACAAGAGATTATGTAACTACCACAAACATAAACTTTGTGAACAATGTTATATGTTATTCCACAAGAATATGGGTCTTAGCTTTCAAACTCGGAAAACCTTTTCTGTGTTTTACTTAATTACATGAAAGAAGTATTTGCATCTGTGTCTACTATATAGTTTATTTTGTTTATGAATGTACATAAATGCATACACATGTAGATACGTCATATCCATATCCCTATATGTACATATACATATACTCATATATGTGACTATATATAAGATGACTTTAAAAATTAGTGGAAAAATTCCATTATCTTTTAATTCCATCTTCCATGAACTTTTTGAGATCTCTAAATATAGATATATACTCGTATGTTTAAATATAGATATATACTCATATGCTTACTTACAGACACTTATAACAACTCCGTTTTCGGGGGCTTGTTGCTGCTATAAAATGACACAGACCATATTACTTACTGAAAGTTGCGTGTGTGCGTATGTTTCAGTGAGTTTGGTCAAGCTGGGTGCACTTTCCCATTGTTTGGTGTTACCTTCCATTTTTCTCAAAATAACAAGTGTCTACTGTCTCAAGAGTGAATGTCCCTCTGCTGTTACGCATCTTCGCTATGGTCTCGTGAAGAGTAGTTTGTGTATTTTTACCTAGTCATGCTATTTTATAAAAGCGAAAGCATACAACCTTTCCATAGGTTATGCATCTGGGTGCGAGACTGCCGGGTCCAGTTTCTGACCTGTGGGAAATCTCGATCCTTTTTGTACAACCACTTTTTCATGTAAGATGTCAGGTTCTCCTTGGGCTGGACCTGCTGAGTCTTCGGAGTGACAATGACGGCACCATTTCCAGTCATCCTTTCTGGTGCAATCTCCCTTATATTCTATTCCAATTTCATATCCAGCAACATTTCCTTGCTGTACCTTCATCTTTGTTGGTTAATTTCTGTTTTCAATGATCAGTTTCTACAAGATATCTCATGGGTTTATTACTGAGAGATGTGGAAGAAACGCAGCGACCTGCTTTTCTGTCTGTATATAAGCTGAGTAATAGATTTGCAGTGGCCAATAGCCAACAGATGCTGAATAAAGTGGTGTGATTGTTTAGGATCGCGGTGAACATGGTCTTTACGATGCTTTGTGAACTGAAGAATAAACGGCAAACTTTATCCTTTCTGCAATTACTTATTGCTAGTAAGTTAACATATGGTGGTTAACCAGTCTTTCAAATAAACCATGATAACTGAGTCCATGCATATTACGAGGTGAGACTGCCTCTGCCGTGTGTACGGGTGTCTGTGTGCATGAAGTGAGTACTAAAGTTAGCTTTTTGCTAACAGTTTAATAATCATGTGGTACCATGATTAAAACATGGTTTAAATCTTTTAGTTTTAATTTTTTTGCATGTGGGTGAGTATCATTCAGTTTTCTAACTAACTGAATATGTAAGAGCAAAGATGACAATATGATTTGACGTAGTATTTTAAAAAGCATCAAAAAACTGAAATGGATCTCCTCCCCTTTCTTCTTCCAGTTTTATGTATGGGGAATTGACTGACAAGAAGACCATTGAGAAAGTCAGGCAGACTTTTGACAATTATGAGTCAAATTGCTTTGAAGTTCTTCTGTACAAGAAAAACAGTAGGTATCTAAATTATCTATAAGATGTGATGGTTCTTTATGAATGTTATGGTTTCACAAGTGGTAGTTGAATAACTATATAGAAAGAATGTAAACCTGTTATTGAGTTGCAGACTCGGAACCCTGGGCGTGGGGTGCGGGGAGGGCAAAGTTCTACCCTGTTGTTTGGGTCACTATAAATAGGAAGTTGACTCAGCAGTAAGTTTGGTTTGAGGGAAATTAGATAACACAATAAATAAATTATTCTACATATGAAAAGCAATCTTTTGAGCAATGGAAAGAAAATAGGATGCATTTTAAAGTAACTTTCTCTGTGTATGCCAAGTAGCAAAATAATTCTCACGATAAAGACCCCGTTGTGTGATATCAATTAAAATGAGAGAAAAACAATCACCTTATTTTCTGCTTGCAAATACAGCAAAAAGTAATAGCTACTGGGCATGTGTGATTACCTTCCTGCATAGTAATAGGCAATGTGAACATATGGTATCTACTTGAGGTCATGTTTACCATTATGGACCCCTGCTAGAACTCAAAATATCCTGGGCAGAAGGATATTAGAAGTGATTCTTGCATTTGGAATCAAGTATTGCATCAGTTATTGATATGAGCTCTTCTCTAGGATGGGATTTGTAAATATCAATTGTGCATGATATAATCAAATAAGACCTCCTCATGTAGTTCTCCATCTCACCAAGTTCAATCCTATTTTGAATTCTCTTTGCTGCTTTCCCATATTTCCTCCTTTTGTTTAAATCAGCTGTCACTTCATCTGGTCGATTTTAGATGTTATCAATTTGATTCTGATGCATAGGGTCCCTGTGTACAACAGAATGAAACATTGTCTGGTCCTCAAAGCTTTTCGATGATGACTGCAACTACATTCCTCTTCAATTTGTCATTTATATCATAGTAAGCTATATGCTTATCTGATTCAAATAGCTAATGCCAGTTCACTTCAGCTCACGAATGCCTAGGATAGTGATCTTTATGCATTTCATTTTATTTTTGATGACCTCTGATTTTCCTAGATTCATACTTCATACATTCCAAGTTCTGATTATTAATAGATATTTTCAGCGATCTCTTCTCATTTAGAATCATGCCCAGTAGCAAATGAAGGTCCTTAAGGCTTTACTCATCCTGGTCATCATGGTCAACTCGACTTTGAAAAGGCAGCTCTGCTCCAGTCATGGTCTGAGTGGTGTGGTCCCGGTGAGTCGGTCCTGACTGGATGGCAGTGGGCGAGTTCTGACCTGAGGGGCTCATCCCCTGGCACAGTACCTGACTGACAGTGTTCCCCCACTATTGATAACGTGTCGTTCTCTTAAAATGCTCTGCAGCTATTTACCACATCTTCCATGGCTAATTCCCCAGATGTGGATGGCTTGTTCCTTGTTTATAAGTCACTTCATAAGATGGGTCCTCTTTTTGAGGGTTAATAGTAAATGATTCTAAAGTTCATGATTATCTCCGGTGGAAATTGGCAGTTTTTAAATTCTTCCCCGTTTGCATCATGACTTCAACAAGAAATATATATTCCATATTCAGTGCCCGTTGGTCCTTGTGGAGTGAAATGTGTCCCCTCCATTTTATTGCAAGCATTTGTTCCTTATGAAATAGTTAGAATTTATATTAAGTTTCTATTTGTTAGTAGACTATCAAAATGATAACAATAAGCGCAAGCATTGCTTTGGGGGCGTGGACTTGATATATGCATATATATAAACATTTATTGGGGGCTTGTACAGCTCTTATCACAATCCATCCATCCATCCATTGTGTCGAGTCCATTTGTACATATGTTGCCTTCATCATTCTCAAAACTTTTTCTTTCTACTTGAGCCCTTGGTATTGGCTCTTCATTTCCCCCCTCCCTTCTCCACCATCCCTCCTTCATGAACCCTTGATAATTTATAAATTATTATAATTTTTTCATGTCTTATACTGACAGATGTCTCCCTTCACCAACTTTTCTGTTGTCCATCCTCCAGGTAGGGGGCTATATGTAGATCATTGTGATCTGTGTCCCCTTTCTCCCCCCCCACTTTACCCCTACCCTCCTGGTATCGCTACTTTTATTATTGGTCCTGAGGGGTTTATCTGTCCGGGTTCCCTGTGTTTCTAGCTCTTATATGTACCAGTGTACATGCTCTGACCTTGTTGGATTTGTAAAGTAGAATTGGGGTCATGATAGTGGGGTGAGGGACCATTAAAAACTAGAGGAATGTTGTATGTTTCATTGGTGCTATACTACAGTGGACTTGACAATTTGCCTTTAGGTTTTGCCTATAATTAATTAAAAAATCAAGGTTAAAGAGGTATCTCTGTTTAAATTCATAGCCAAAATTTGGGTTGGTATCTGACCCACAGGCAATTTATTATGAATGAACAGCTTGGTCATAAGAAACAAGGAAGGGTATCCGTGATTTCTGAGCCTTTTATACCAGGTCCAAGTATACACTGGTAACTCATAGTAGAAACTTATGCCTAAATCACTTCATTAAAAAAATCCTTGAAGAATTAGGAATGAGTCCAAAATTTATTAAGTAATTTGGAAATATTTTATTTTACTTAGGCTATTCACCCTGGCATTTAAACAGAATAAACAAAACATTGCCTGATTTAAACCATTCAGGTCAAGTCCTTGTAAATATTCAGGCCAAGCTCTTGTCGTGCGTTGTTAGTTGTCATGAGTGGATGCTGACCCACAGTGACTTCCTGCACAACACAATGAAGCATGCCAACCTCACAATAGTCCGATGCTTGAGCCCTGTGTTGCAGCCACGGTGTCAATCCATCTTGTTGAGAGCATCCCTCTTTTTCCCTGCATCAATTCTTTTTCCTCCCTTATTCAATGTCCAACTTTCACATGCAAGTAAGTCATTTTAAAATCCCAGGGTTTGTGTCAGGCACATCTTAGTCCTCAAAGTAGCATCCTTGCTCTCCAACACTTTCAAGAGGTCTTGTGTAACAGAATTACTCAATGCAATGGGCCATTTCATTTCTTGACTGGTGCTTCCATAAGCACTGATTGTGGATTCAATCAAGACAAAATCCTTGAAAACTTTAGTCTTTATTTCATTTATAATGATGTCACCTATTGGTCTGCTTGTGAGGATTATGGTCTTTGTTCCACAGAGTTGTAGTCTATACTGAAGACTGCCATCCTTCATCTTCATTAACAAGGGCTTTAAGTCCTCAGTTTCAGAGAGCAAGGTTGTGTCATCTGCATATGGAAGGTTGTTAATAAGCTTTCCTCCAATCCTGATGCCACATTCTTTATATAAGCCAACTTCATTGATTATTGATCAGCATGTTATTGTTGTTATTAGGTGCTATAAGTCGGTTCTGACCCGTAGCGACCTTATGCACAACAGAAGGAAACACTGCCTGGTTTTGTGTGATCCACACACGTGTTCCTTTGCTGAGGCCATCTCCTTGTGGGCCTTCTCTTCTACTCTGCCCCTCTACTTTACCAAACATGAAGTTTTCTCGTCATGGACTGCTCTCTCCTGACAGTATGTCCAAAGTATGTGAGACAAAGTCTCATCATTTTTGCCTCTAAGGAGCACTCTGGCCATACTTCCAAGATAGACCGATTTGCCCTTTGAGCAGTCTGTGGTACATACGATCTTCTCCAGCACCCCAATTCAAATGCATCCCTTCTTCTTTGGTCTTCCTTATTCCATGTCCACCTTTCACATGCATATGAGGTAGTTGAAAATACCATGATTTGGGTCAGGCACAGTTTAGTCCTTAAAGCCACATCCTTGCTTTTCAGTACTCTAAGAGGTCTTGTGCAGCACATTTACCTGATACAGTTAGTCTTTTGATCTCTTGACTGCTGCTTCCATGAGCATTGACTGTGTGGAGGAACAAATGCAGTGAAATGGAGGATCCTTGACACCTTCAACCTTCTTACCATTTATCGTGATGTTGCTACCTTTCGGTGCAGTGGTGAAGATTTTGGTCGACTTGACATTGACTTGTAAAGGTTGAAATCTTGAAGGCTGAAATCCTTGACCATCATCAGCAAGCGCTTCAAGTTCTTTTAACTCTTCAGCAAGCAAAGTTCTGTCATCTGCATATCGCAGGTTCTTAATACACCTTTCAATCCCGACGCCACATTCTTTTTCATATAATCCAACGTCTTTGATGGTTTGGCTCAACATACAGATTGAATAAGTGCATGAGAGGATACAACCCTGGCTTTAAACAGTAATTTTAAGCCAAGCAATAGTCCCTTCTTCTGTTCACGTAGCTGCCTCTTGATCCATGTACAAGTTCCTCACGAGTGCAATGATGTGCTTTGGAATTTTTCTCAAGGTATCTATAGTTTGTTTGGGATCCACTTAGTTGAATGCCTTGGCAGAGTCAAGACAGCACAAGTGAAAAATGTTCTGGTATTCTCTACTTTGAGCCAAACTCCATAGACATCAGCAGTGATATCCCAGATTCCGTGTCCTCTTCCGATCCTGCTTGAACCTTTGACAGGTTCCTGTCCATGTCTTGTTGGAACCATTGTTAGATGATCTTCAGCAACATTTTACTTGCATCAGGTATTAATGCTCTTGTTCTATAATTTGTGCATTCTGTTGAGTCACCCTTCTTTGGAGTAGGCACCCTTTTGGGTCTCTTCCAGTCAGTTGGCCACATTGCTGTCCTCCAAATTTCCTGGCACAGCTGAGTGAGAGCTTCCAGTGCTTCATATACTTGTTGAAGCATTTCAATTGGTATTCCATCAATTCCTAGAGCCCTGCTTTTTGCTAATGCTTTTAGTGTAGCTTGAGTAAGCAAATATTTGACTGATTTTAAAGCATCAAAACCACATCCTTAGTGTTTGAATTGCTCAGAAACATTTTAGTGAAATTTGAGTTTTCTTTTTTTCTTTAGAACATATTACCAGTAACTTGAATTTTCCCTTCCCCAAAATCTCCTTCTAGGCTTCAATTTATTTTGATGACTTGAAATAATTATATTGCTTTTTTAAGGCCTGTTTATTTTTCGCCCCAGGCCCTGTGAACGCAGTAGTTAAGCACTAGACTGCTCCTTGTATGTTCCTTCATTTAGACCCACCCTCGGTCCATGGGAGAAAGAAATGATAATCTGCTTCCTTCAAGGTGACAGTTTTGGAAACTCTGTGTGGGAGTTATACACTGTCCTATGGAAACATTATTGTCTGGCTACGATTCAGTGGCACCGAAGAACAAAGGTTGCTGTTAGGCGTTGTTGCATCAGGTCCCACTCATAGTGACCCGAGGTTCAACAGAAAGAAACACCGCCAGGTCCTGCGCCATCTTCATGATTGTTCCTACCTTTGCACCCGTCGTTGCAGTGTTTCTCTTTTTCACTCACCCTTCACTTTAAAAAGGATGACATCTTTCTATGGACGAGTCTCTCCTGATAGTATGTGCAAAGCATGTGAGAGGAAGTCTCACCATTTTAACACAGATTTATTTGTTCTTTTGGCAGTTCATGGTACCGCCAATATTATTCCCCAACACCATATGCATGAGTTTTTCTTTGGTCTTCCTTATTAGTTGTTCATTTTCCACATGCATATTAGGGGATTGAAATTCCATGGTTTGGGCCAGGTGCATTTTCTCAGAGTGACACCTTTGCTTTTGAACCCTGAAGTAGGTCTCGGGCAGAGGTGTGCTCAGTGCAATAAGCTGTCTGATTTCTGGACTGATGCTTTCTTGAGAATTGATTGTGGATCTATGTAAAACAAAATCGCTCATAACATCCATCTTATTTCTATTTATCATGATTTTGTCTACAAGTTCCTTTGTGAGAATTTTTGCCGCCTTTACATTGGGTTGTAATCCAAACCGAAGGTTATGGTCTTTGATCTTCACCAGTGAGTGCTCCTGGGTTACAACAAGCAGCACTGCGACGCCTGTATATTACAGGTTATTAATGTCTTCCTCTGGTGCCGATGCCACGCTCATCATTTAGTCCCTTTTCTCAGATGATTTGCTTAGGGTTCAGATCGAATACGTATGGTGAGAGACATAACCTGGCTGCGTGTAACTCTGCAGAACCACGGCCTCTTTGTCTATGTACATGTTCCATATGAGCACCACGGAGTGTTCTGGAAGTCCTGTCCTTTGCAGGGTGGTCCAGGGTTTGCAGTGGCCAACATGGACTGTTGTTAGGTGGTGTGGAGCTGGTTCTGACTCATGGTGCCCCAGTGGACACAGCAGGAGACTCGGTCCGGTATGCGCCGTTCATTCAAGTATTCCTATATCTGAGTCCACTGTGCCGATCCGTTTTGAGGCATATCTTCCTCTTTGCTCTTGACCTTCTATTTACCAAGCAGAATATCCTTTTTTATGGCCCGGTCTCTTGACAGCACATCCAAAGTATTTGAGATGAAGTCTAAGCATATTAGTACTTCTTTCAAGACATGTTTCTTAGTTCTTCTAGCCGTTCACAGTAATTTCAAGGTTCTTCACCACAAAGATAGTTAATTGGAAGTCCACCCCATACTTTCAGTATAGGACTTTTGATGTATTCAAAAGGGATTTCTACTCCATTCTTAAAATAGTGCCTTAATATTTTTTGACAATAGCTGAAAAACTTTTGGGCCTCAACTAATCCTCCACCAATGAAATGTCACATATCTACTTGTTTAAAAAATTTTTTTACTGTAAATTGAGTAAAGATGTGTAGATATGTGTGAATTTTCTAGCACACTTAGTTTTTTAGAGCAATTTTAGATTTGCAGAAAAAATGCACAGAAAGTACAGGAGTCCCCACGTCCTTTCCTCTCTTGTTGCCTCCTATCATTGACATCTTGCTGTAGAGTGTACTTTTGTTATAAGAATGAACCTGTACTGATGCATTATCATTAGCTAAGGTCCATAGTACAGCCAGCATGTTCCTTAGGATGACAAGACTTCCTCTCACATACTTTGCACATGCTATCAGGAGGGATCAAAAGTTCAAGCCAAACTCACTGCCTTTGAGTCGATGCTGACTTTTATCAACCTGATAGTACAGAGTAGTAACACCCCTCTGAGTTTCTCAGACTGTAGCTCTTTACTGGAGTGGAAAACCTGTCTTTGTATAGGAGAGACCAGTTATTGGAACAGGACATCCTGCTTGGTAAAGTGGAGGGGCAGTGAAAAAGAGGAAGACTGTCAACCAGATGGGCTGACACAGAGGCTGCAACAATGGGCTCATGCACCACAATTGTGAAGATGGGGCAGGCTTTGGGATTGTTTCGTTCTCTTGTACATGGGGTCGCTATGAGTCTGATGGACTTTTTGGTCCAGAACAGCCTTAAGATCCATACTTTCCACTAGAGTTTACTCTTTGTGCTGCTCAGTCCTAGGGGTTTTGAGAACTGTATAATGTGATGTGTCCACCTTTATTGCATTCTTTCTTTATTATTGATTGCTAAATATATACTGCCCTTCACATGCCCTGTGCCCCCCTTCTTCTCTGCCACCCTTAACTCTGGGCATCAATTGTTCTCTTTCCTGTCTCTGTAGTTTTGCCTTTTCCAAGTTGGAATCACAGGTTTGTAGCTAGCTTTTCCATACCACCTTCTTGTGTTAGCGTAGCTCATTTCTTTTCCTCCCTGGGGAACACTTCAGTATGTGACCGTGCCACTCTTCGTTGATCTGTGGAAGGTCCTCTTCTTTATTTACAAGTTTGGGCAATGTAAATGAGGTTGCTGTAAATATTCATGGTCAGGTTTTGCGTGGACATAACTTTTCCCATTTGAGTAAGTAGCTAGAGAAAATATTGTTGGATTAGATGGCAAACTTTGAAAGAAATTTCCTGACTGTGACTCAGTGTGGTGGTTACATTTTTCATTCACACCTGTCATGAGTGAACATTTTTGCTGTTCAACATCCTTGCCAGCATTTGGTGCTGCCAAATGTTTCAGATTCAGCTATTTTAGTACCTTTGTAGTGGTATCTAATTGTGTTGTTTAATATTAGATATGTATTTTGCAAATATTTTCTCCCAGCCTGTTGATTGTTTTTTTTCTCTCTCTAAACTGTCATTTGAAGAGCAGAAGTTTGTAATTTTTCTACCATCCAACATCAATTTCTTCCTTTCGGGTATTATGCTTTTAACTCCTTATCTCAATAGGCAGTGCTATTGGCAGGTCTCAAGACCGTGTAGATTTTCTTGTGCATTTTCTCCAGAAATTGTATAGTTTTGCATCTCACATTTAAATTTATGATATAATTTGATTTAATTTTTGTAAAAGATACAATATTTATGTCTATATTTTCATTTCTCTTTTTTTCCACACTGGATGTCTAGTAGGTCCAGTTGTTGAAAAGACTGTACCTTCTCCATTGATTGCCTTTGCTGCTCTCAAATATGCACTGACTGGAGGGTTGGGGGTGTATTTTTGAGTCCTCGATTCTGTTGTTGATACTTTCATATGAACTTTAGCATCAGTTGCTAAATCTCCACAAGATAATTTGTTAGGAATTTGATTGAGATTGTGTTGAGGCTACAGATCAAGTTGGGTTCTGGCTTTTTTATGTTAGAAAGAAGAAATCATATGCCTGTAGATTAATGTCCGAGAATGCCCGAGTGCCAAATCTTCCCAACACTTCCATTAAGGAATTAGGTTAAACACCATTTTGCAAATGGGAAAATTGAAGATCTGATTTCATACATGCCATGATTGACATCTCAGTTTGCAGTCTCTATCCGTTAGGTCCAGTATTCTGATTAGTAGTGGCCGTGTCAACTATCGGGACAGGAATTGTAGGTCTGGGTGCTGATTTAACATAGCTCTTTCTGTCTGGCAATGGGAAATCTGTGGTGATGGCTGGGGCTTCTCAAACAGAGGCCAAGGTATTTCTCTTAGACACATTCAGAGTCTCTTCCCACCTACATCCCAAATCCAGAAAGGAAGGATTTTCATCGAACCATTTGGCAAATGCTCATCCTGCTTAGAGAAGTCTGACTATGGCCCAGCTTGGGGAAAAAAATATACCGCGATATCTGAAAGCAATTTTAAAGGCTGTGCCCTAGCTTTATGCTGGAATTTCAAAAGTGGCTGCTTTTACAGGGAGTCACGAAATCTAACATCATCTCTTTCTCTTCAGGTTTCGGAAAGACCGTGGGAAAGTGCTCATTTTTAATGCCCCTTTCTCTGTGTGTAGGACCTCTCTGCCTGCATTGACAAGTGCACTGTGCTGGAACAGCCTTAGGTCCTGTATCTGCTTGCCGCTGCATCTGTTGATTTGTAAAAGCAGGCACCTCACTCGTAGTTCCTGGATACACTGTATAAAACTAGAACAAGAAAACAGAACCAACCTCTCTGGGAGATGGGACAATTTTTTTCAAGAAACATGCCTCCTCCTGCACTCATCTTTGGAAAGGTCACGTCCTTCTGCAGACCCCTTGGGGTTACATAGGGCATGGGCAACAGAGGTGGATGTTTGCACACCCAGTCCCCTGACTTCTCTGCCCTCTTCAGTCCAGTGGCCAAGTATAGATGGCAAAGTCCCCTTTGGGGTAGCTTCCCATGATGCTTTAAGTCACAGACATGGTGGTGCTGCTTATTTGTTTTTTATTGGAGGCCGTTAAGAAGCTATTGACTCTGACGTAGACTCTTATGAATAGCTGCATATTTGAACCTGAAAAAAACATCTCTGTTCTTAGATAGAATAATTGGCAGGGCTTTATTTCATGGTGGTTTGGAGAGAATATGATGTTTACAATTTGGAACCTGAAGTCAGCTTTTTTTTTTTTTTTTGCATTTCTTTGATAGCCAATACTTCTCCAAAATTTCCTTACACGCTTCTTGCTGCCATCTTCATCTATACATCTGAGAGGGGGAAAAAAACAAAACAACATTGATTAGGCACGTTCTGATTATCAGTTAGTTTCTGATGATCGACATCTGAAGCCTGGCATTCTTCGAAACCTTTTGCCTTCAGCAATTTGCAGAAGCCATTGTTTAAAGAACACGCGTCCAGCCTCATGCTTGAGTGTGGACGGAGAGTGAGGTGCGTGTGAAGGAACCTGAGACTCTGCTCTGTGTCTCCTTAAGACTTGCTTACAGGTTTCCTCTGAGCTCTAGCTATAGCAGCAGGCACCCAGTGCTGCTGACATTCTCGGCTCTGTTGCGTGGCGGGCGCGGATGCATTTGCAGTCATAGAGCTGGTCGTCTTACTGGTGAGAGAGCCTTGTGCTCGAGGTGGCATTTGAGGTGTCCCTCCCAGAGGAATCCTTCTCAGATGTCAGGCAGGCTCTGGTTGATTGGAACCAATCATGTATTCTTATAAATATGGTGAAAGGATTCAAGGTAGGCACACACCTTTCCCAATTTTAAATGATGCAGTATTTCCTTGTTCAGTTCAAATAACTGCTTCCCGATCCAGGTACATGTGCACATTTAAGTGCTCTGGAATTCCCATTCTTCTCAAAGCTGTCCATAGTATGACCCACATGGTTGAATGCCTTTGCAGAGTTGATAAAAACAAGTCAACATTCTCTGCTTTCAGCCAGGATTGCTGATTTGACATCAGCAATAATATCTTTTGTTCTATATCCTCTCCTGAATCTGGTCTGAACCTCTGGAAGCTCACTGGCAATGTACTGAGGCAATTGTTGGATGATCTTCAGCAAAATTTTACTTGCACATGATACCAATGAGACTATTCAATATTTTGAGCATTCTGCTGGGTTACCTTTCTTGGAATTGGTACAAATATGGATCTCCTCTGGTTAGTAAACCAAGTAGCTGTCTTCCAAATTTCTTGACATAGATGCATAAGTGTTTCCAGTGCTTCATCAACTTCTTGATAATTGTGTGTTAAGTAGTTCTTCTTGGTAGAGTTACTGTGTTGCATCCTTTTCATCTTCTTTTTGGTGCTTTTGGTATCAATCATTCAATATTTCCTTCATGGAATTTTTCAATGTTACAAGTTTAAGCTTGAGGGTTTTTTCTTTATTTCTTTTAGTTTAAAATAGGTGGAATCAAAGGGAGAATCAATTACAAGGATCTACATATAACCTCCTCTCTGGGTTCAGACACAAAAAAGTGGGGAAGAGAGACATCAGGCAGTATAAGATATGGCATAATAATAATAATAATAATAATAATAATAATAATAATAATTTATAAATTATCAATGGTTCATGAGGGAGGGGCAGTGGGAGGAATAGAAAAATGAGGAGCTGATATCAAGGGCTTAAGTAGAAAGCAAACGTCTTGAGATTGATGATGGCAACAAAGGTGTAAATATGCTGGACACAATGGATGTATGTATGGATTGTGAGAAGGGTTGTATGAGCCCCCAATAAATTGATTTTAAAAAAGAGGGAGGGAGACAGAGAGAGAGAGAGAGAGAGAGAGAGAGAGAGAGAGAGATAGAGAGAGAGAGAGAGAGAGAGAGAGATTGAGAGAATAAAATAGGCTGAGCATGTTCTTTCTCTTGGGGTTTTTAACTCTAGGTATTTGAATGTACCAGTATAACATTTTGCTTTCTC
This sequence comes from Tenrec ecaudatus, assembly GCF_050624435.1. Lineage (NCBI taxonomy): Eukaryota > Metazoa > Chordata > Mammalia > Afrosoricida > Tenrecidae > Tenrec > Tenrec ecaudatus. The sequence goes on from NC_134543.1 coordinate 41,955,370, forward strand.
ATTTCTAACTGCCCTTGAAAATTTTCTTCAGCTCTTTGACATCATTGTTTCTTCCATTTGGCTTAGATCTAAGACCAAGGGAAAATTTCAAAGTCTCTTCTGATATCCATTTTGTTCTTTTCTTTCTTTCCTGTCTTTTTAAAGATCTTTTGTTTTCTTTGTAGATGATGCTCATAATTTCATACCATAAGCTCAGCAGGTGTGTCAGTCTGGGTGTTTTAGAGAAACAAATCCACAGAAACTCATGTCTAAGAGAGAGTGTTATATAAAGTTTAAGTGCGCATCAAGAAAACATCCCAACCCAGTGCTGCCCAAGCCCACAAGTCTAACATTAACCCATAACCCATATGTCCAACACTAATCCACAAAGTCCTCCTGCATCTCACAAAACAGACGCAGTGATGTGGACTGCAGGAGGAAAGCTGAGTCAGTGAATGTGTAAACATCTCAGCACTGGCAGGGGTCTCCACATGGGTGCTCCAACATCCAGGACTGTATCGGGGTTGGTTCATGTGGCTTCTCCTTGGGAATGTTTTGCAGGAAGTGAGCCTTGCCAATTAAAGGAGGGAACAGGCTAGGCAGCTGCACCCTAGTCTGACCATCACAAAGCAAGAGACCCGAGAACTAGAAAGGCGAGGCTTACCCAGCCATGTATCCCTCTGCCCTTCAATTAACCCCACATGTGTATATCGGCCAGGTTGGCGCAATGAACTAACTACCTCAGCAGGTCTTATGTCATTAGTGTTCAAATGTCAAATTTGTTCTGGAGATATTCTCAAGATTCAAATAAGATAGATCCAAGGTTGCATTTTGGGTCTCATGGATTTGTTTTAATTTACTTAACCTTTTACCTGAACTAACTTTCTTTCTTTCTTTCTTTCTTTCTTTCTTTCTTTCTTTCTTTCTTTCTTTCTTTCTTTCTTTTTAACTGAATCTTTCATATAAGTAACTGATGACAATTCCACAGTCAACCCCGGTCTCATTTTAGCTGCTGATATTGAACTTCTATCATTTACTTCCACAAATGTAGTCAATTTGATTTCTGTGTATTCCATCTGGTGAAGTCATGTGAATAGTTGCCTTTTTTGTTGTCGAAAAATATGTTTGCGATGAAGAAGTTATTAGTCTTGCAAAATTCTCTGAGGTGATAGCCAGTTTTGCTTCTGTCACCAAAGTTGTATTCTTTAACTAATGCTCCTTCCTCTTTGTTTACAACTTCCGCATTCTAATTAACAATAATTATCAATGAATCTTGATAGTCTGTCTCATCAAGAATTGCTCCCTTCAGTATGGATTAAAACTCAACTCGATGTAAAGAAAATAAAAATCTTCATAACTGGACCAATAGGTAACATCATGATAAACAGAGAAAAGATTGAAGTTGTCAAGGATTTTGTCTTGCTTGGATCCATAATTAATACTTATGGAAGCAGCAGTAAAGAAATCAAATGACACACTGGATTGAGTAAATATACTGCACAAAATATTAAAATGTGAAAAGCAAGAATGTTACTTTGAGGACTAGAGTGTGCCAGACCCACGACATGGTTTTTTCCCCAATTGTCTCATAATGCATGTGAAGGTGGACCAAAGAAAAATTGATGAATTTGAATTATGGTCTCAGCAAAGAATAGTGAAAGTACCATGTAGTGCCCCGAGAAAATACAAATCTGTCTTGGATGTAGTACAGCCAGAATGCTCCTTCTTGGCCAGGATGGTGAGGCTTGGAATCATCTACTTAGGACATGTTATCAGGAGAGATCCATTCCTGGCAAAGGATATCTTGCTGGGTAAGATGGAAGGGCAGCAAAAATGAGGAAGGCCCTCAAAGAGATGATTGACAGCGTGGCTGCAACGATGTGCTCAAGCATCAGACCCATTGTGAAGATGGTGCAGGACTGGGTGGTGCTTCATTCGGTTGTCGATAGGGGTCACTATGAGCTAGAACTGACTTGAAGTGCACCTAACAACAACAACAACAACAACAACAACATGGACCGTCAAATTGAGGTGAGGAAGGTATTAGCTAGTACAGGTCATACTTGAAAAGTCTCTGAAAGAAAAAGCTCGTGAGAACGACATGACTCAGCCCCCAGACCAAAGAAAATACTAGAATTACTGACGTCCAAGACTTCCTTTGCACTTCTGCATCTAATAGTGCTAACAGCATCCCTCTTTAACAGTGCTCTTAAGACAACAATAAAACATTCATGACTACTAGTTTGTGCTCTCAATAATTCGTTTTTATTCTAATTAATGCTAACTAATCCTTGTTTTTGATGGTATTATTTTTAACCCGTGAAAATATGACACTAATCTTATCCCCATTATACAGATGAGAAAACTAAGGTTCACAAAAATCAATTCACTTCCAATGACAGGTTTTTAATAAATAGGGTTTGTTTTTTAGGTCAGGATTTTTTTGATGCCCTAAATAGTCATTCACTTATCAAAGAGTATATCAAAGAGTATAAAAAAGAGTTATAGTAAGTACCTTAAATGGGATCCTCTTTAGTTCTGTGGTCTCTTGTTGCTGAAATAGTAACTCTATTTGGTCTCTTCTGTTGTGCCTTGGGGGCAGTGGTGTAGAGGGGTACCTATTGGGTTGCTAACTGAAAGGCCAATTGTTTGAAAGCACGAGCTGCTTATGGGAGAGAGATGAGGTTTCCTCTGCCTGTAATACAGTCTAGGAAGCCCACAGGGGCTTTCTGCTCTGTCCCATAGAGTCACTAAGAGTCAAAAATAGACTCAATGGCACTGAATTTGAATTTTGAGTCATGCATGCTCTGCCAAAGTTGCTTGCCCTGAGATCTATCACTCATTTTGTTGATCCAGAATCTTCTCATAGTTCCATATTCGGTGCCTTTCCATCCACACAAGTCAGATAGAATAGTAGAAAACAATCACACCCCACCTAACATGTCTACTCCTGTCTTCTCCATGTCCTTCAGCAAATGCTTGGACTTTTCATAACTCTTCACTGACACAGGAATGTTTGTCCAAACTTTACTGTTCCTAACCCACCATTTGACCCCTTCCATCTGAAAATTTTGACCTGTTCTCAGTCAGTTTCCACCTGAGATATTGGAATCTATTTACGATTCTTTATAGTAGTCATTTTTTATATCCTTAACCAAAGTCAGCTCTTTGCTTTTCATACTAATAATTCCTTGAAACATAGACTTACAACCTCCTTGCTGATCTTCACCTGCTTCTGGGTAAGGACACTTTTTTACTCCAAGCCCTGCTCGCACAAATATCTATCATTTCTATCTTACATTTCATCAGTTTTTGTTGAGCTATAAGGCAAACTTCACGATCCCCTTGGCAACCTCCTTATTCTAGCCCTCACATTTTATTTAAACACCTTGTGCTGGGAGCAAAACTCTGTTGACTTGCCAAGATAATGTTTTTCTTTACCTATGCTTTCTTCCAAACTTGCTAAAATGAAACCTAGTGTCACTTGGAAGTAAAAATAAATCAAGAATGAGCTGAAGTAAAAATAAATCAAAGTGTGAGGAGCAGCAGTTAAGAAATCCAACAATGGACTGCAATGGATAAATCTGCCCAAGAGCTCTGTACGGTGTTTAGAAGCAAAGATGTCACTGTAACACTCAGGGGACCTAAGCCCAGCCTGGCATTTTCAATTGCCTCATCATATGCGTTTGAAAGCCAAACATTCAAGAGCAGAGAGTTGTGGCATTTGCATTAAGGTGCTGGGGAAGAATGAACTGCAAAAATAATAAATCTTTTCAAAGAAGTATACACAGAATGATTCTTAGAAGGGAGATGGTAAGACGTTATCTCACGTACTTTGGACATGCTATCAGCAGAGACCAGTCCCTGAAAAAGGGTATCATGCATGGCAACGTAAAAGGATGGCAAAAAAAAAAAAAAAAGACCCTTGAGGAGATGACTTGACACCATGTCTGAAGATCACATGTCACAGATATTGTCAAACATAACAGTTGTCAGGTTGGAGTTGAAATGGACCAGATGGCACCAAACAACATGAATGAAAACACGAGGACATCCAAGGAAAACAACCAGACTCTGCTTAATGTGGATGAGGTATAACACTTTAAAATCGAAATATAACTTCAATTTGATGACAGCAAGAAGCAATCATCATTGCTTAGTTCAATAATTATGAACGAATACTATTTTGTGCCAGGAACCTGGGTGATGATGTCAGGTATGCATGTGTTGCTAGCTGCCAGTTCCATGTGTAGACCCATCTGTTGCACCATGGAGAAAGATGGGGCTCTCCTGTTGTGGTTAAGATTCGCAGCCTGGGAAACCCTCCAGAGGGTCGCTATGAGTTAAATATGATGGTAGGTTAGGTTTTGGGGACTTTGCTTGTTGAGTACTATAGTAGATTCTCAGGGTAATATTAAATCGACACCCTATGATTTACATTAAATTTTTAGTATAATGGGTTGAACATTATATTAATTTTGAACAGCAAATAGTTGATATGAAATTAAAAGTTAAAAAACTTTGGTCTCATTAAAATGCTTTTTGTGGGGGGTACTAATGATTGGACATATTAATTGATCATTGAAAGAAGAGCCATATCTCAATTGAAGTCATATGACATTCTCTTGTCCTTTTTCTCTCTTTCTCTCTACCACAGGAACCCCTGTTTGGTTTTATATGCAAATTGCACCAATAAGAAATGAGCATGAAAAAGTGGTCTTGTTTCTGTGCACTTTCAAGGATATTACACTGTTCAAACAACCCATAGAAGATGATTCAACAAAAGGTAATTTTCAGTGGAATGACTAATTTTAAGAATACTGCTGTCCAAGGAATTACTAAACCCAAACGAAGGTCGAACATGAGAGTGGGGCAAAGGAAAGTAAAAGAAAATAGAGGAAATAATGAGGAGGCAAAGGACATTTATAGAGGTCTAAATACAGGCATGTGTGTATTTATATATAAAGGTAGGGAAATAGATCTATGTAGTTATATTTATATGTCAAGAATTAAAGTAGCCGATAGACATTGGTTCTCTACTCAACACAAGGACACTTTGTTCTAATAATCCGGCATTCTGTGATGCTCACCTTCCCAACACAATCGCCAAAGCCAAAATGAGTACATAAACAAATGTGGTGAAGAAAGCTTATGGTGCCCGGCTATCAAAAGATATAGCGTCTAGGGTATTAAAGGCTTGAAGATAAACAAGCAGCCATCTAGCTCAGAAACAATAAAGCCCACATGGAAGAAGTACACCAGCCTGTGTGATCATGAGGTGTCAATGGATGAGGTATCAGGCACCTAAGACCCAGAACAAAATCATACCAATGTGAATGGGGGGGTGGGGGTGACATGAAGTAGAGACCCAAAGCCCATCTGTAGACAATTGAACATCCCCTTACAGAAGGGTCACAGGGAAGAGATGAGCCAATCAGGGTACAGTATAGCACCGATGAAACATACAACTTTCCTCTAGTTCTTTCATGCTTCCCCCCTCCACTATCATGACCTCAATTTTACCTTACAAATCAGACTAGACCAGAACATGCACACTGGTACAGATAAGAACCCACAACACAGGGAATCCAGGATAGATAAACTCCTCACAACCAACAATGAGAATAGAAATACCAGGAGGATAAGGGGAAGGCGGGGGGAGAAAGAGGGAGTCCATCACAAGGATGGACATATAACTCCGTCACAGGGAGATGCACAACAGAAAAATGGGTGAAGGGCGACAGAGGATGATATAAGATATGAAAATAATAATCTATAACTTATCCAGGGTTCATGACGGAGGGAGGGAAGGGAGGATGAAAATGAGGAGCTGATATCAAGGGCTCAAGTAGAAAGGAAATGTTTTGAAAATGATGGCAACATATGTATAAATGTGCTTAACACAATGGATGAATGTATGGATTGTGTTAAGAGATGTAAGAGTCCCCAATAAAAGTATTTAATAAAACAATATAAAATCAGGTAAATAATTTTTTAAAAGAACATGTTTGTAATATATACAACTCCAACTAAGTTTTCTTTACTCTCCCCAAATTCAATGATAGCCTTTGTTTCCATGTGCTCCTGAAAATAATGCTCCTAGTTGTCTAGATGTGCTGTTGTTGTTGCTTAAGTGAAGTGTTCCTTACTCTTTGTTTTGGAAGACATATGCAAATAAGTAAGTTTAGTCAATAACAGTTTTCCCAATTGGGGGGGGGGGAGAATAGTGCTGTCTTACAAAGTTATCAACCTCACCACCTTTACCATCATCTTCACCATGTTTGAACCAAATCTATTGGCTGGAGGGAGAGGCACAATGTTACTTTGCCACCCCTGCTTCAGAGTCATTGAGTATTCTATGCAACCGCATTGTTCAAATCGAAACAGCACGAATTATCCAAAGAAGCAATAGCAATCGGTAAATTTCAAATACAAGACGCTCCAGAGTGGCAGTGCTTAAGTGCTCAGTTGCTAAACAAAAGATTGGTAGTTGAAAACCCCCTTATGGGCTCAGTTGGGGAGAGTTGTGGAGGTCTGCTCCCATGGAGAGAGCAGGTCCCAGGAACCCCATGGGGCAGTTTGATTCATAGGCCCCTTAGATTTTTTATGATTAGAAAGCAAGTGGATGACAACAACAATTTGAACATATTAGGAAGAATTGAGAGGTTGTTTATTTTGAGCCAATAGAAATGGAGTTTCAACATTTCTTCTTTTTTTTTAATCAGTATGATCTTTAGAAACAAAAAAATACAACTTGTGTCTAATTTGGGTGACATTCTCTCAGGAGAGAGTTGACTGACTTGATTAGAATATGCTTAGGTGACATTTTCAGCAGTTTACTGTTTATCTTTGGTGGTTCTCTTTGGGATTTGCGGATCTGGATTGTCTAAGAATACGTCCTCAGTAAGAGCGACACAATCCAAGCATCTTCACTGTAGCTCTCTGGACTGCAGTACGCAAGAAGATAGCTGCAGACACTGATGAGCAGTGCTGTGTGCTTTTACCCTTTAACAATCTAATTATTCTCATTTTATTCCCTATAATTATGTTTAAATTAGAAACGGGTGTCATATTAATATAGGCTTTCAAATACCCTTAAAGTAGTTTAATGAAATATTTTTAATGATCCCTTTAGGAGACTAAAAATGAAATGTCTTCCCTTTTGCATTTGGCAAACATTGCCTTTTCTCACCTTAACAAAAAAGAATCTGGCGTAGAAACTGTAATATTTCTAACTGTAATCATAACTATATCAAATATTTTATTAGGTTTATTCTTTGTATCTGAAGTTCCATACGTAACACGTTGTGCTTGTTCATTTTCTAGTAGCATCAGATTGCAAGAGGGGAAATGTAACAATGTAAAATCCATTTTAAAATGACATAGAGTAATTTGTGAATGTTTCTAAAAATGTGGTGTGTTTTACTTTCTGGAAAATGGTGTATTCACACACACAAAAAAAGGAAACAGAAAAGACAATGGTATATTTACTTTTTGACTTAGACTACCTCTCCTTTTACCTTTCCACTGTATACATGACAGCATAGATCCAGAGTTTAGGAAATATCAGATATATTTTAAAATATTTTTGTTATTGTTACAGGTTTTCTTAGTATTTATGTTCAATGTTCTTTTGTTTGTTTTTAAAATTTATGATGCTGCATCCAAAGAAAGGTGGACTATATATCCTCTAAGTTCACATAAAATATTTCTCAAGACCACATTCTGCACCTATCTTAAGAATTTTTAAAGAATTGAAATTAAGTGAAGTATATTCTCAGACCAAAGAGAAATTAACTAGAAATAAATAATGGAAAGAAGAGATCATTCTCAAATACACAGAAGGTATGGAAATTTTAAAAAGACATATTTCTAGATAAATCATGGATTGAAGAAAACTTACTAGATATTTAATGATATTTAGAATCAATTGAAAATGAAAATAGTGGGGCGTCAGAGAGGGTATCACACCTCTCTGGCTGCTGCTCACCGGCCTGGTGCTGCTGCAGTTCTTGAGCAAAACCAGTGATCTAATTCCTGAAATAATTAACAGTGGCTACTCTGTGCTGAGCGGACGGGCCGTGCTCTTCTCTGCATGCTTCCTTGCTCACTGTTTTCATTCAGTTTTTTCTGTTAAGTATTTAGTCTATTTAGTAGTCGTCCTTTCTGGTGAAACGGAGTTCCTGGTTTATTGTCGGTATCTGTTTCACTTGATTTCTTGGGTCTTTGTCCTAGAAGGTTTTCCTAGCATGTCCAACTGGTCTATGTTCATAATTCACAGCCCCTCAATTACATATGTCCAAAATAAAGGCACACTGCAATTTGATGGACTAAGAAAAGCCTTTCACAGAGCTAGCGCCAAGTAGATGTCTATTGCAAAATTTATGTTAGATACCTATCACACGCTTTTCACAAAAATTCGTTTAATTCTGGATCTAAATTAAAGTGAAAATATTAAACATAGACAAAACAGCAGGAAAACCTATGCTATTTATATTTCGTGTTTTGTTTCTAACACCACACCAAAGGCATCATAGATGAAAGAAAAATTGGTAAGCTGGACTCAATTAATGAATAATTTGCTCCACAAGAGACATTATAAAGAGAATGAATGCAAGCCACAGACTGAGAGAAAAATATTTGCGGAGCATGCATCTGATAAAGAACTGACCTCTGAATTACACAAAGGGTCCTTAAGACTCAATAAGAATAAAACAAATAGCTTAATTAAACATTGAAGAAAAATTCTGAAGAGACATCTAACACCTCACAGAAGAGCTACATGACAATTAGGCCTATAAAAGGCTGCTCAGCATAATATTGTTATAAGGGAAATGTAAATCACAATAACAATGAGTTTACACACCTATTGGAATGAGAAAAATCATTCAAAATCAAACTCAAAACTCTGATGCTGCTGACTGCTGGAGAGGCTGCAGAGCAAGAGTGACTGACAGAGACTGTGGTTAGGAGGAGCTTTTGGTTCGCTCCCACCCAAGACGCCCAAGGACGGCCAGCTCTCGGGCCGCCATCTCAATCATCGTTATGCCTGAGACCACCGGTGGTGTGGAGATAAAACTGTATAGTCATTTTGGAATACATTTTGGTAGTTTCTTAAAAGGCTAATTGCAAGTTTATCATACAATCTAGTAACCATGCTCCTAGATATTTACCAAGCTAACTTGAAGATATAAGTCAACACAAAACCTTTGGACGCAATAAGATTTCTATATTCTTATCAAAAATTGGAGCCAACTAACATGTGCTTCAATTAGGGAATGGATACACAAAATAGTGATAAAATGAATGAACAAATAATTAAGTTACATGAAGACAGTCATGAATCTTTCATGAATATTGCTTTGTAAAAGAAGTCAGAGTGAGAAGATTGCATTATTTCATTTTCATGACATTCTGGATATTCCTTAACTGCAGAGATCAATGGTTGCCAGAAGTTTTAGAGAGAATGGAGAAGGCTGAGGGGAGGCACCGTGGTATCTTTATGGCAGCAAAAGCAGATCTTTACAATTTTGCAATGGTGGATAGATGATGATAATATGTATCTGTCTTAATCCAGAAAACCTTACAAACCAGTGCACTTTAACAAGTGAAAGATTTTGAAAAGTTCAGAAGTCATTGACGATCGAATTGTACTTCAGATATCTGAACCAGCCTCACTGAAGAGAGTAGGGTTAACCAGTGTTGACCTACATAACTTTGGAGATGAGTGAAATCTATAAGACTAAAAGCAAAAGGATGTCTATGTAGTATTGAACTCCAGTTGGAAAAAAATTAGTGCAAATTCTGAATTCTTATAGATATGTACTGAAGTGGAGCAATTAAGTAAATGCATATCTGTTACTGGGAGCCAAGATTCTTACTGAGGGAGTGGGAATTACAGAGAAATAAGGAGAGGGGGATAGAATGATCCTCATGTTCATGAATTAGAAATATCAGTAGGAATTTGTTGTTGCTATTACTAGATGTTCTCAAGTTGGCTCTGACTCATCATGGCTGTATGCACAAGGTTCTGGATAGGCTCCTTGACTGGAGAAAGGTCAAAGGGACTAGGTCAAAATTAAGGTGATTTGAATGAAGTTCAGATAATAATGTATCAGCATTAAGTCATTCATAGTAACACATTTCTCATATGAATGTAAGATGTTAATAATGGAGCAGACTGAGCTTTGGATATATGGAAACTACTATTTGCAAATTTTTAATCTAAATCTATGTCTACTTATTCCTTTTAAATTAAAAATTAGCCTTTTATATTTAAGAATAGTTTGAGTCTATTTACATGTATTTATCAGGTTAATATTTATTTATGGCTTTTTGTGTTCTAGGCATCAATTGGTGTGTTATACTGTGTGTCTTTATTTGTGAATAATGGTATTCAGGTTTGGTCGTTTATATTTTGATTTTTATGAAAAGGAGGACTATTTTGAGAGAGTATTCACTAGAGTCTTGCACTGTTGAGAATTCCCTTTAGGTTGAAAACATTTGGAATCTATGTGAAGAGTTACCTCATTAATTTTTTAGGAAGAATTTTATCACTATATTCATCCTTCTTATTCAGCAGAACAAAAGGGTAATACCATATTGGTGATCTACTATAAATAACTACCTACAGTTCTGAGGTTTGGTTGCAAATGGCATATGTCTTGCGGTCTGTTATGCAACTTTCTTCATTTATATTAAGTAACCAATAGCATATAGACAACCAGGAAAATTTTCAAGGAGATTGGTATGGAAAACGATAGACAAGATATGGCAAAATCAGAGAGAACTTTACTCCAATTAAATAGCAAAAGGAGGAGGATTGAGGAAAACTTGCCAACATGACCCTATATAATATACCATCATGTCCCCTCTAGGCAACCTAGAGGCAACGCAGGCTAGACTTCGTCTTACATACTTTGGACATGTTTTCTGGAAAGAACAGCCCCTGGAGAAGGACATCATTGCGTGGCAGTTGTTGTTAGGTGCTGTCAAGTCAGTTTCAACTCATGACTGTGGATACAATGGAACTAAACACTGCCTCCTACTGCCCCGACTGACAATTAGTCTTATGCTTGAGCCCCTTGTTGGCAACCACGGTGTTAATTCATCATTATCAAAGGCCTTCTTTTTTGCTGCCTCTCTCCTTTACCAAGTACGATGTCTTTATCCAGGGACTGGTCTCTCCTGACAGCATTCTAGAGTAGGTAAGACAAAGTCTCGCCAGCCTTGGCTTCTAAGAAGTATTCCAGCTACACTTATTCCAAGACAAATCTGTTCATTCGTTGGCATCCCACAGTACTTCCAGTAATCTTCACCAGCACCGTGGTTCAAATGCATTAGTTTTCCTTCCGCCTTCATTCTTCAAAGTCCAACCTTCACTTGCATATGAAGCAATGAAAATACCATTTCTTGGAACTGGTGCACTTTAATCCTCAAAGGAACCTTTCTGCTGTCCAACACTTTAAATAGGTCTTGGGCAACAAATACTCAATGCAATTCATTCTTTGATCTTTTGGCTTCTGTGCTGATTGTGAATCCAAGCAAGATGAAATCCTTGACAACTCCAGTCTTTTCTCTGTTCATCGTCAGTCCAGTGGTGAGGACTTTTGTTTCCTTTACATTGAGCTGTCATCCGTAGTGAAAGTTGCAATCCTTGTTCTTCATCAAGTGCTCCAAGTCCTCTTCACTTTGAGCAAACAAGGTTGGATCAACTGCATAGCCTAGTTGATTAATATGCCTTTCTCCAATCTTGAAAGGCTATTCTTTTTCGTGTAATTTAACTTCTCTGATCATTTGCTGAGCATACAGATTGAATAAGTCTGGGAAGAAGGTCCAGCCCTGAAGCACACCTTCCTGATTTTAAACCATACAGTATTCCTTTCTTCTATGTGAATGACTAACTCTTGATCAGGTAGCGATTCCACATGAGCACTATAGAGTGCTCTATCATTCCCACTCTTTCAAGGCTGTCCATGGTTTGTTATGATCCGAAGAGTTATACCTTTGTAAAGTCAATAAAATGCAAGTAAACATCTTTCTGCTATTCTGTGCTTTCAGCCCAGATCCACAGGCTCTCAGCAATAATATCCTTGGCTCCACATCCCCTTCAGAATCTACCCCGAGTTCCTGGCAGCTCCATGTCAATGTACTGCTCCAATCATTGTTGGATGATGTTAGGCATGCATGTGATTTCAGTGACCCTGTTCTATAATTTGAGCATTGTGTTGGCTCATTTTCTTTGATGAGTACAAATATGGATCCCTTCCAGTCAGTTGGTCAAGTAGCTGTCTTTGAAATTTCCTGTATAGATGAGTGAGTGCTTCCAGTGCTTCATCAGCTTGTTAAACATTTCAATCGACAAACAATCAATTCCTAGAGCCTTGATTTGGCTAATGCTTTCAGTGGAGTTTGCACTTCTATCAGCACCATTGATTCTTGCGCATATATAACCTCCTCAAGTGGTTAATGTCGACTAGAATGGTAACTTTTTGGTATAGTAATTTTGTGTATTTTTCATCTTCTTTTGATGCTTCATTTCTTCCTTATCATTCAATAGTTTGACAATAGAATTGTTCAATATTGAAATTCCAGGCTCGAATTTTTTTCTTTAGTTCTTTCAGTTAAAGGTAGGTTGAACATGTTCTTTTTTCATGTTCTAACTCTAGGTTCTTGCACATTTTATTATGATATTCTACTCTGTCTTCTCAAGGTGACATTTGAAATTTTCTGTTCAGCTCTTTGGCTACATTATTTCTTTCATTTTAAATCAGAAAATTGTATGGTTTAATATGCCTGGAAGATGAATGGAATTTCATTCATCATCAAGAAGGATATTTTAAGACCTATGTTAAAGTACAATGATATCTGTGATTGGATAATGTTGACTCACATACAAGGAAATGAAATCAATACAATTGTTATTTGTTATTCAAATTTATGCACTAACTACTAAAGCTAGTAATGAAGACATTAAAGAATTTACCAATGTCTTCTGCATAAAATTGATCAAACATACAATAAAGATGCTTTGATAGTTATTGGCAACTGGAATTCAAAAGTTGGAAACAATGAGGAAGGAGTAGTAGATTTAGAATACGGACTGGATGATAGGGACAAAGCTGGAGATTGCTTGTTAGAATTTTGTAAGACCAATGACCCCTTTATTGCAAGAACCCCTCCCTCCACCAACACAAATCGTGATTATGCATGTGCACTTCTCCAGTTGGAACACACAGAAATAAAATAGACTACATCTGTGAGAAGAGACAGTGGATAAGTTCAGTATCAGTAGGTAAGTTCAACAAGTAGGAAAATTCAAACAAGTCCATGAGAATTAAAATATGACCCTGATTCCATCCCACCTGAATCTGGAGACATTTCAAGAACAGATTTGCTGCTAATTATTAAGCACCAATGACAGAAGAACTGAGGAGATGTGGGATGACGCCAAGACCATTCTACAAAAAGGGAGCCAAAGAAGAACTCTATGTGGAGACTCCGCTTAGTGAGCAGGGCTTTGCCTGCAGCTCAACTGCTGCCCTTGGACTTGAAGCTGAAATTCCTGAGTGTGGGCGGAAGCAGATGACTGCTCTCCTAAGGGCATAGAAATGGCAGGCTTTGCCTCAGATCCTTTGTCTCCAGAACGCCTTGACAAACAATGAGTCTGATAGTATTTTGTTTTAATCAGTTATGCAACGGAAGAGAAACCTAACCTGAGGGCTTATGATACACTGTTACAGGTCCCAAATATAAATGTACATTCTGAAATCATCTCTTTGAAAATGAGCTATGATAGGACACCAGTTATAGAGAATTTGACAAACTGGATATGCAAGAAGTGTTGTTCGTATGAATCATGTACACATCCTAAGGAAATAATAGTCTACAAAGAAAGTAAAACAGCAAAAGACAAGATAAGGGATCATTGACATGAAGACAAGGCTATTGCAGAATTAAAATTCTTTAACTTTCATTCTTTTAACTGAAGGGAAAATGAAACCATGCTGATAGTATGGAAAATGAAGTCAGTTATGTTAAGGATGTTCAGAACCCATATCAGTGATGCTGGTCCAAAAATAAAAGACGAGGTTAAAAGGCTTAAAATAATGAGAAAAAAATTGAAGACAGAGAATGTAGAGCCAACATACAAGACCTGGGGAAGAAAATATATAATAGGAAAATTTTCTGAACTGAAGAAAGACCAATAAGTGGAAATTCACAAGGTTACTCATGTTTGAGAGACAAATCAGTAAACTCTCATGTAGAGACATGTTTTAGCAACAGTTTCGAACTTTATGGATCATTGAAAACTTTATAATCATCTATGCAAAAAAAATTACTCTTAAAGAATTAGAATTCAGATTACTATGCTACTGCACAAAATTAGAGAGAAAGAGAGAGCGAGAGAAAGAGAGAAAGAGAGAGCGAGAGAGAGAGCCACATTTTAAGGAAAAAAAAATCACTGACATTAGAGCTTTACCCCCATTGTCTGATTATTATGCATATATTAAGGTACCAGAATGTGCTTGAAGCTACGTGAGGTCGTAAAACATACCTGTCACTGATTTTTTACCTTAACGATATAGTCAGCTGAACTAAGACATGAAGCAACTTAAGTAACACGAGATAGAGAACGTCCCACGAGAGTTGAAATGCACCAAACCAAACAGATGTCATCAATCCACACGAACTCCTGCAGACTCCACGTGTTTCAGAGCACAGCGATGCTGCATGGGGTTTCAGTGAGTGATTTATCAAAGTGCATCACCCAGGCTTTCTTCCCTGGAGATGCTGCATAGACACAAACTTCCAATCTTTCCACGAACAGTTATCCCTGTGAATCATTTGTAATGCTCAGGGGCATTGGAAACTAAGCAAGGAACACACGAATGCATGTACACACACTTGGGAAAGCCAGAACTTATCTTGACCTGTCTCCATGAAGGTACAAATGCACCAGAGTGCCCCACAGAGTGACTGACAAGCAGGACACTGTCTGTTGAAGAGGTGGCTGTGGACTTCTAGGAAGAATGGGGATTGCTGGAAATTCCATAGACATGGGATGATGGAAACTTTTAGAAACCTGGCCTCAGTAGAACAAAGATTTGACATGGAGAAAGATTGTCCAGTCTAGGGAGCTGGAGAGCTGTGAGTACTGTCTTGCACATTGAAGCGTCACGAGGAACTTTGGAGTGGGTCGTGAATCAACTCCATTCACATGACTCCAGGCATGCAGCTTGTTCATCACCAGCAGCTTAGAGGAAGGAGGGAGAAGTGCCTGGTTGGGGTATTATTATTTCTGAGATGTCCTCATGAGAGTCTGAAGTTTGTGAGCATCATTAGAGCTGATCCAGATAAGACAAAAATAGAGTACCCCAGTTGCCGGCAGTGTCCTCAGGCCCAAAGAAAATGCGCAATGCTCAGGAATCACTGAAATTCAACGATGTGGTGGTAAAGTTCACCTTGGAAGAATGGCAGCTTCTGACCCTGCTCAGAAGACCCTGTCAGGATGTGGTGTGGGAGAACTGTCGCAACCTGCTTTCTATTGAAATCCAGAAAGATGGTGATCATTTGCTTGAGTACTTGCAATATGAAAGACGCATGGACACAACGGAATAATGCTATAAATTTAATACATTGGAAAGTATTGTTTCTCAGCACAAAAATAATTTTCCTCTCAAGGAAAACTGTGAGATGTTTGGCTTACATGAAATTGTATAATCAGATAGAATCATCCTGGAATTAACCCAGAACAGAAGCCACAAAATAAAGAAGTCAGTCGCGTACAGTGGATATGAGCAAACTCTTCTCCATGTTGCACCAGAGCAATGGTGCACTGAAGTGAAGTCCCCTGAGTGTGAACAATGCAGACCCATGAAGTCACAGTGCAGTCAGCATCAGGAAGCTGACGACAAAGTGGTCAATGTGGGACGACCTGCCTTGAGAAGCCTTTCCTCTGTGAGTGCCAGACCATTCCTATGCTAGAGACGGCCTATGAGTGCAGTCCGTGTGGGCAAGAATTCAATAACGTGCGCAAACTCAGCGAACATTATCAAAACACTCACGAAGGACAAAAGCTCTATAAATGCTTGGAATGAGGCAAAACTTATCACAGTAAATCACACCTCAAGGAATCGCAGGACATTCATGTGGCAGGGACACTCTGTGTCTGCAGTGCATGTGGGAAAGGCTTCACCAGGAACAGCATACTGGAGAGAAACCCCATGTACATGGTGAATGTGGAAAAGCCTTCATCAGGAGGAAATACCTCACTATTCATCAGCGACGTCACACTGGAGAGAAACCCCATATATGTGGTGAATGTGGAAAAGCCTATATCTGGAAGAATGAGCTCACTGTTCATCAGCAGATTCATACTAGAGAGAAACCCCATGTATGTGATGAATGTGACAAAGCCTTTAGCAGGAAGCAGGAAGAATGAGCTCATTGTTCATCAGTGAACTCATACTGGAGAGAAACCTCATGTATGTGGCGAATGTGGCAAAGGCTTCATTCAGAAAGCACATCTCAAAACTCACCTAAGAATTCATACTGGAGAAAAACTTCATGTATGTGGCGTGTGTGTGGCAAAGCTTTCATCCGGAAGAATTTCCTTACAGCACATCAGAGATTCCACGCAGGAAAGAAGCCCTTTGCATGAATTAAATGTGGAAAATCTTATATGGGGAAGTCAAGTCTCATCAAACATGAGAAAATTCCCAAGGAGAAACCTTTCATTGGGGTGCGTGTAACAAAGCTTTCAAACAGAGGGAGAGGTGCTAGAATTCAGCCTGGGCCAAGCACTGGGGCAGACGAGTGCGTCTCACCATGCGGTGCCCATGCTCTGAGTCGCTGGCCCTCTGCTAACATGGCTCACCGGAGTTGGGAGAGGGCCTTCCAGACTTCTGTACGGCACATGGGCACCTCATTGCTTTTCAAGCTTTCAGTGCCCGAAAGAGAGCTGGACGTGGTGTTTCTGGATCACCACTATACCAAGCAGTAGAGTGCTCACCCAGATGCCAGTAGTGCCCGCCCCACCAGCATGCTCTTTGTTACCCCCGCCCCCCGAGACAGCACAGAAGTACCATAAAATAAGAATGATGAAAATAGAAGATGTATGGGAACAATTAGTCCAGAGGATGAATGGACACAGTGAACCTCAGCCTCCATGACCGTGAGACCAGAAGAACTAGATGGTGCCCAGCTTGCTCAGCTTTCAGCCCAACAGTACACAGACCTGGAGGGGAAGAACAACATCCAGGAGGATGCACTCCTTAGAACAATCCACCGTACAAATAAAAGGACAGCATTTGCTTGTGGATGAAAACTCTGAAAAGCTGGAAGGAACAGGAAAGGAGGATGAATAGGAATGGAAACACAGGGAGGGCGGAAGTGGGAAGAGTGCGGGCACATCTTGGGACTGCAATCAATGTATGAAGTGTTCAATGGAAAACCAATGTACTCTGTAAAATTTTAAATCCTAATAAAAAGTTTTCTTTTCTTTTTTAAAAACACGAGTGGATCTGAAACTGCTCTCGACCATTTTCAAAAGAGTGGTGCACTGGGCCCTCCAGAGATGAGGGAATATGATGTGATGCGATCTTTGGACATAAGGTTTTTGCAGACATTTCCCATTAACATTAGGCCCTCCAGGAGTAGCGTGGTCCTTGCCCAGTATGAGCTGGTGTTTTCAGGTGCTGCCGAGTCCATTTTAGCTTGTAGCCACCCTATGTACAACAGAAGGAACCCTGCCCCTTCCCAAGCATCCTCTCCATTGCTGCTATGTGGGACCCCGTGTTGCAGCCTGTACATCTCCTTGAGAGCCTGCGGCTTCTTCCCTGCTCTCCTGCTTCACCAGGCAGGATGTCCTTTTCCAGGAACTGGCCTCTCCTGATAAGATGTCCAGAGACTTCAGAAGAGATCTCACCATCCGCCTATGCGCAGTCTGGCCATACTTTTCCCAGATAGATTTGTTTGTTCTTTTGATAGTTTTTGGTGTCTTCGCTATTCTTTGCCAGCACCATAATTCAAACACATCTGCTCTTCTTCAGCCTTCCCTTTTCAATATCTAACCTTACCCAGCTTATTAGGTGATTAAAACTACTGCAGTTCTAAAAATGGCGTCTTTGCTATTCAGTACTTACAAGGACACCTTACTGGACTTAAAAGCCAGGCAGTATTTCCTTGTGTTCCAATGACTATCTCTCGATCCACCAAGGTCAGTGGTGTCCTTATAAACGAGCAAAACACTGAGGCAACTAGACAGAGGACTTTCACAGCTATTAACTAATGTTGCTGATATCAGATAGCTTCCAGAAGTGCAAGACAATACATTTAGACAATACAATAAGCTCATTGCCATCGAGTCAATTCTAACACATAGCAGGCCTATAGGACAGAGTAAGTGTCTCGGTGGCTTTCTGAGATGGCAGTTCTTTACCGGAGTTGAAAGTCTTATCTTTCTCCCATGTAGCAGCTGGTGGTTTGGAACTGCTGACCCTGTGGTTGGTAGACTAGTGCGTAATCTACTATGCCTTCAGAGCTCCTTAAAAGTGACCTAGTTTGTGATGTGTTGTTAAAGTGTCCTTTGAAGACAATGATAAACACTAGCACTAGATTTCAAAAAACAGATCTAAATAATTGTTATGAGTCTGGTAATAAAACTGAATTTTAAAAAAGTACATTTAGAAAGCCTAAGATTTGTTAATTATAAGTAATCCCACAATAAGCTATAATTTAGATCAAATCCTTTAGATTATGTTAACAGATGTTAGAGTTAGGTATCTTTGTAAAATTTTAAAAGAGGGCCACTTAAAGGAGAAGGATGTCTACTAAATGATTATGAGGTGCATGGCATATTCTCAATACTTTGTATGCATTATACTACTTAATTTTCTGCAGCTCATCAGGAAAATACTTTGATTTTTCAGTTGAAGAAATTAATGCTTTACAAGTATTGTCAATTCTCTCAGGTTAGTAGGTGTTAGAGTTAGAATTTAAGCCCAACAAGTATTGAGCATAGCTGTATTTCATAAGCAGAAAACAAATGTGTTCAAACCCCTAGATCAATCACTCAATAGCATATATATTTATAGTCTGTAACTTTTTTAGATCAGTAACTTAGGGATATGTCATATTTTTATAATTTTATAAGAAACAAATGAATAAATTACCATCCAATTAGAAACATAGAAAACACAAATTATCTAGTAGTGCCTCAAGAGGTACATTTTTCCTTTTATAATTATATTTTAATGATTGTTGATAAATATCTATTTTCAGAAGAAAGTTACTAAAGAGCTCAAGATTTCCTTAAACTCTTCTTTAGTTTTTTTAAAAATGTAACTTTTATTGTGATTAGAATAAAAGGGTGCAGTATTAATTAGTTTTCCATGAATATTGCACGTTATGTTTACTGGAATTGATTGCAATATCTACAATGTGATAGCACTCTTCCTACTACTTTCTTGTGTTTCCATTTCCATTTATTCTCCCATTCCTATACTTCTCTGGCTTCCGAGCTTCATCCCTGGGCAAATTATACCCTTTTGATCTTGTATGGCTAATTATTGTAAGCTCCACCTCTCTGGCGTTATGGTACATTTTAGAAAGTTAAAGCAGGTCATGCGTTTAGTTCTAAGTGACTAAGTGCCCATAGTCTTCAGTGATATAGTCCTTTTTAATTCTGTATGAGTTCAAGAAAGCTTTTGGAAAATTTGAAGATCCTTAATATTAAAGTTTAAAGCAGGATAGATGTAACTTTCAAATTACTAAAGTGAATTTAGACACTAAGAAAAGACAAAAATTTATGGACAGATGTAAGTCATCAAGCTAGCATCATAAGACTTCAATAGCAAAGATGTATTAATTATAGCAGTATATATGAAAATCAAAAGTACCATACCGAAAGTCAAAGTCTCTCAAGTAATAAAAATTAAAATTAAAATATGTGATTAAACCAATATGAAACATAAAATTTATAAATTTTGAAGTGGAAACGTTGTATGAAAAATAGAAACAAATGGTGAAAAGAACAAGCCAGCCTGGGCTGTCACTTCAATAAGAGACAGATTAGTCAGATGGTCCTGCTCGATGCTTACTCTCATGGAGAGCTCCCTGGAGATGCAATGCTATAATAAAAGTCTGGGGACAAAACCTGATGGTGACTGGCTAGCAATAAGAATAGCGTCTGGGGTCTTAAAGGCCCCAAACTGAGGGAAGGAATGCTATCAGAGCTTAAATTGGGAGCACTTGGTTTACAGAAGTCCATAGATGACATGGAAGCTTAAAATCCATTTGCAGGGTTCCCCCATAGACTGTCTGCTGTGAATTACTTCTGACTGTAGTCCAGGGATGTGGATAGCCCTGCTATCAGACACAGGACGTTATAAAGTCGATTATGGTAGATGTAGTTAGGTTAAAATGTATTACCCTATCATTTCATCTCCCTTTTGATCCATTTTAAAATCTCAGTTTTTAATATTTCTGCTGTCTTTGAGGTTATCCTGTACTTTGTCTTGTCATTGTTGTTGGGTCTTGTTTGGTTTTTATGATTTTGTACAATTGTGTTTTGTTTGATTTTCTGTATAAGAAATTGACGATCCCAATTCTACCTTACAAATCTGACTAGACCAGAGTATGCATACTGGTACAGATAGGAACTGGAAAAACAGGGAATCCAGGGTGGATGATCCCTTCAGGACCAGTGGTGAGAGTGGCGATGCTGGAAGGGTGGAGGAAGGGTGGGGTCAAAGGAGGAACTGATTATAAGGATCTACATAAAACCTCCTCCCTGGGGGATGGACAACAGAAAAGTGGGTGAAGGGAGATGTCAGACAGTGGAAGATATGATAAAATAATAATTTATAAATTATCAAGGGTTCATGAGGGATCGAGGGTGGGGTGGGGAGGGAGGGGAAAAATGAGGACCTGATGTCAGGGGCTTAGGTGGATAGCAAATATTTTCAGAATGATGAGGGCAATGAATGTACAAGTGTGCTTTACACAATTGATGTATGTATGGATTGTGATAAGAGTTGTATGAGCCCCTAATAAAATGATTAAAAAACCCCAAGAAATCGAGGATACATAGATGTATGAAAACAGTAAGTGGATAGGGGCATGACAGGCAGGGATGGGGGAAATAGGGAGCTAACAACAATGAATATGAGAAGAAAATGTTCTGATATTGTGGTGATGATTTCATAAATCTTAATATGATTGAACGATTAAATTGTATGCTATGTGAAAAAAAGTTTCAAATGCAGTATGGATATATATTATGAGTGAAGTACTAATATGGTACCGCATAATATATTGAAAACATTATGCTAAATGAAAAACACCAGTCACAGAATACTATGCAGTGTCTCATTCAATTTACATGAAATGTTCAGAGTAGAGAAATCATCTGTAAAGACCAAAAGCATATCAAGGTTTCCTAGGATGAGTGGTATGGATTTCGATGGGGGAAAGATAAAGAGAGTGGCGGCTATTGTATATAGGTTTTCTTTGGGGACAGTGGTAAAATAATTCTGGAAATTGTGATGTTTCACAATCATTTATGACTGTTTTAATAAATACTACATCACTGAACTCTTGATGGACCTGAGAATAATACTGCTTAGAATGGAGTTCTCACTTGGAGGACCTGTTAAGCACAATTTGCTGAGCTCTGACCCAAAGTTTCTGTTTCAGCAGGTCTGGGGTGGGGCCCAAGAGTCTTTATTTCTACCAAATTACAAGGTGATGATGGTGCTGCTGGGCCAGACCATAACTTGAGAACAACCAAAGTAGAGAAACATGAACATCGGTAACTCTGTGTTGTAGTATGATTTAATAACATTCAAGAAGAATGTTGTTACATTCACCATCAGAAAGGACATTTCAGGATTTTTCTTGGAGTCCAATGATGCCTGTGTCAAGATCATATCTACCCACATACAAGGTAATCCAGGCAATAAAACTATTACTCAAATTCATGCACCAACCACTGAAGCTAGTGATGAAGAAGTAAAAAAATTCTACCAATGTCTTCAGTCTGAAATTGATCAAGCAAGCAATCAAGATGCATTGATTATTATTGGTGTTTGGAATGTAAAAGCTGAAAACAACAGTTAGAAAATATGACCTTGGTGATAGAAACAAAGCTGGAGTTTTAATGGTCAAATTTTGCAAGATCACTGATGCCTTCTTCACAACACAAAGGCTGACTATATAAATGGACATCTACAGGTAAAATACATGGAAATCTAATTGACGACATCAGTAGGAAGAGAAATGGGAGACATTGAATTGCATCAGCTGAAAGGAAGGCAGGTCCAACTGTGGAACAAATTGTCAAGTGCTCATCTGTAAATCCAGGCTGAAGCTGAAGAAGATGGAAACAAGTTCATAAGAACCAAAATAAGTCCTTGAGTCTATCATACATGGATTTCCAGAATATCTCAAGAACAGTTTTGATGCCCGGGACACTAACAAGAGAAGACCTGGTGAGTTGTGGGATAATATCAAGAGCATTATACATTAAAGATTCAGGAAATAAAGAACAGATCAATGTGATTGTCAGAAGAGACTCTGACTCGTGCTCTGAATCATAGAGTCGCTAAGGCAAGGGAAAAATGATGACATAAAACAGAAACAGAATTGAATGTAACATTTCAATGGGCAGCACAAGAGAGCAAAGTAAAATACTATAATGACATGGGCAAAGATCTACAGTTGGAAAGCCAAAAAGGAAGAATGCAACTAGCGTATCAAAAAATACTGAAGAAAAACCTACAGGCCTTGAGTAGTCATACTAGAAGATTCAATGTGCAAAATGTCGAATGATGCAGGAAGCATCCAAAGAACATGGAAAGAATCCACAGAGTCATTGTGCCCCAAATAACTAGATGACATTCATCATTTCAAGAGGTAGCATGTGATCAAGAACTAATGTCACGGAAGGAAGAAGTGCAGGGGGCAAGCTGCAATGGGGGTCTAAAACAAAGCTCCAGGAGTTAGTGGAATATCAATTGAAATATTTCAGCAAGCTCATGCAGCTCTGGAAGCACTTAGTCATCTATGCCAAGATATTTGGAATTCAATTACGTCGCCAACTTATTGGAACAGATCCATATTTGTAGCCATTCCAAAGAAAGGTGACCCAATAGAATGTGCAAATTAGAGAACAATATCATTGATATCACATGCAAGTACTATTTTTCAGACGGTCATTGCACAATAGTTGCAGCAGTTCATTGACAAAGGGCTGCCAGAAATTCAGGGTGGATTCAGACGAGGTCGTGGAACAAACAACATCATCATTGATGTCAGATAGATCTAGGGCTAAAAGTACATACTGGCAGAAAGATGTTTACTTGTGTTTTGTTGATTACCCAAAGGAATCCAACTGTGTGGATCACAACAAATTATGGATAATTTGAGAAGAAGGGGTATTCCAGAACACTTTATTGTGCTCATGTGGAACCTGTATATGGATCAGGTAGCGATTGTGTGAATAGAACAAGGGAATACTATGTGGTTTAAAATCAGAAAAGTGTGTGACAGGGTTGTATCCTTTCTCCATACTAATTAATTTATATACTGAGCAAATAATCAGAGACATTCGATTACATGAAGAAGACTGCGGCATCAGGATTGGAGGAAGGCTTATTAACAACCTTCCATAGACAGATGATCCAAACTTGTTTGCTGAAAGTGAAAGGACTGGTGAAGAGAAAGTATTTCAGCTTTCAATATGGATTAGAATTTCATGTAAAGAATGTAAAAATCCTCACAGGGGAGCCAGGAGCTAACATCATGATCAAGGGAGAAAAGATTAAAGTTGTCAAGCATTTCCTCCTGGTTGAGCCGCAATCACTGCTCATGGAAGCAGAAATCAAGGGATCACAGGGTGCCTTGTATTGGGTAAATCTGCTGCTCAAGACATCTTTAAAGTTTTAAAAATCAAGAAGGCTACCTTGAGGACGAAGATGTGCCTTATCCAAGCCATGATAAGGCACATCATGGAATAAGGATGACCAAAGGAGAATCAATGTATTCGAATATGGAAATTAACATGGACTGTCAAAAGAACAAACAAATCCCTTTTGGAATACATGCAGCCAGATTGCACTTCAGAAGCAAGGATGCAAGAGTTCTTTTCACACGCTTTGGGCATTTAATCAGGAGAGACCAGTCCCTAGAGCAGATATTATGCTTGGTAAAGTAGAGAGGCAAGGCAAAGGAGGAAGACTGTCAATCAGCTGAGTGACACCATGGTTACAGCAATGGGCTCAAATGTAACAGTTATATGGCACAAGACTGGACAGTGTTTTCTCTGTTGCATGCATGGTGGCTATGAGCTGGGAGCAACTGGATAGCACCTGACAGCAACGTAGAACATTTTCCCGATTTTCTCTGTTTAAGCCAAGGTCACTCTGATGCCAGCAATAGTAGTTCTTATTCCACATTCTGACTGGAGTGTCTGGAAGCTTCCTTATGATGTGCAGCTGCAACTATATTTGAATGATCTTCAGAAAAAATTTTATTTGCATGTGCTGTTGATCATACTGTTGCATAATATCCACATTCTGTTGGGTCTCTTTGCTTTGGAACAGGCACAAATAGTATCTCTTCCTGTCAGTTGACCAGGTTATTCCCTTCCTAATGTCTTGGCATAGATGAGGGAGTGCGTTCAGTGCTTAATAAGTTTGGTGAAATATTTCATCTGCTATTCAATTCCTGGAGACTTGCCTTTAGTTAATACTTTCAGTGCAGCTTGGATTTCTTCTTTCAAGGCCATCTGTTCTGGCTTATATGTTTGAATATGGACCAGTTCTTTTTGGACAGTGGCTCCATTCCTTCCATCTTCTTATGATGCTGCTTGCTCGTTCAATATTTCCCCCACAGAGTCCTTAATTAAAAAACAATTCTTTCACCTTGCGATGTCCTGAGTGTGTTCTTCCTTGTTGGCCTTCTTATTCCAGGTCTTTGTGCATTTCATTATACTTTGTCTTCTTGATCTTTCCTTTGTAATTTTCTATTCACGTTTTCCTTCATATTTCTTCCATTCACTTCTGCTTATCTGTCTGTTTGTTGTACTATAGTGCTTGGGTGTTTCTTCAGTGATGTCAGGTATATCACTGATATTTCAAATATCCAGAGGAGCACCCATGATGAATACATTTCAGGGGAATTTTTGGACTATAGAGAGACTAGCGAAAAGGAATAGACTATCCATATTTGAGAGATTAACTACTGAAAACCTTTTGCAGAGCGGCAGAACGTTCACATCAAATGCCGGAAGAGAGCTCCGTAGGTTGCATAGCACTCAGCGTATGGCTGGGGATGAGTTGCTTTCTCAAATTAGAGTTGACATTAATGAAGTGAGTGGAAAAGTTCACAAAAACCTTCAGTTTAATTGTGGTGGACACAATTAAAAGTAAGAAGAAATAACCACAAACATCTATGAAGGATCAGAAGCAGAAATATGACAAGTATGAATCTAGGAAAATTGGAAATTGTTAGAAAGCAAATGAAATGCATTTGCATAGCCTAGGCTTTAGTGACCTGAAGTGGATTACTGTTGCCTATTTTGAATCAGATAATCATGTGGCTTACTATGCTGGTGATGATAAATTTAAAGAGCAATGGCATTACATTAATCATAATTAACAACATTTTAGGATATACTTGAAATATAATGCTGTCTATGATAGCATAATGGGTACACATACAAAGAAATCCAGTCAATATAATTGTTATTCAAATTTATACATCAACCACTAAAGCTAGTGATCAATAAATCAAAGAATTCTACCAATGTCTTGAGCCTGAAATTAATCAATCAAAATGTATGGATAATTATTGCTCATTGAATGCAAAAGTTTGAAACCAAGAGGAAGAAATAGTGGTTGGAAAATATAACCTTGGCAATAAAAACAGAGCTCGAAATTGCATGATAGAATTTTGCAAGAACAAAGACTTCTTTATAAAAAAATGCCCTTTTCTCAACAACACAAATGGCAATTACACATGTGGACATTTCCAGATGAAAGATATAGGCATCAAACTGGCGACATCACTGGGAAGAAGCAATAGAGAAACTTGATATCAGCAACTGCAAAAAGGCCAACAGCCAGCTGTGGAGCAGACCATCAATTGCTCATATGTAAGTTCAGGTTAAAGCTGAAGAAATGAAAACAAGCCCATGAAATCCATAATACAACCTAATCCTAGCATATATCCCATCTGAATTTTGAGAACTTCTCAAGAACATATTTGATGCAGAATACTAACAGAATACCCGATGAATTTTGGGATAACACCAAGAACATCATCCATTAAGAAATAAATTGAAAAAGGTGAAACACTTGCTCTTGAATGTAGAGCAGATAAAGCAAATTAATTAGGTATTTTTAGTTTATTATTTTAAGGCCCATTAAATGTGTATTAAAATCTAACCACATGTTATGATACCTACCACCAAATAAATGTTAATTTAAGAAAACTTTGCATCTCAAAATTTAAAAATATTTTTATCTAAGCCTATAGTTGAGCCAGCTACATAGGTTTACATACGGTGTTGTGTAGAAGTTTCCTTTGAATTTACTTGGAAATTTGAATGATTTTTGATCAAGAGGCTCATATGATCATTTTTCTCTGTTTCAAATTATGTAGCTGGTACCATCTGAGTATGAGGAAGAGCTTTTCTCTCAGAAAGGCCTGAAGCTGTCTCCTTATCTCATTTTCTCTTCTTAGCTTTGGGATTCTATAAGCTAGAAATCTCAACCTCTGAGTCATGAGGAAACGCAGATAGCTTAATTCAGTCAATGTCCAGAAACAAAATGGTGAGGAAAAAGGGCAGATGTTTTCAATAGGAATTAATGATGTTATTAACAGAGGGGTGAAGTATTAGATGACTATTAGTTTCTCTTGTGTAATTGATTTTATTGCACTTTAGAAATAGGAAATGTACCAATGAAGGGTTGATTTGTATTCAACTTAATGACTGTGTTTGTGTTTATTGGCCCTCACTTCTATCTTTTTTGCATCCCCATATCAGAATCCCAGATTTTTGCCAGGTATAGACCATTTTGAATGCATATTTCACTCTGCCAGATAATGATAACCCAAAGGACTCCATACAACCCAGATAAATCTGATTAGGTCCTTTCAATTTATTATTTTAAGGTCCATTAAGTAAAATATAGATGTATTAAGTTTAACTCTGTATTATAAGACCAGTCACCAAATAAATTTTATTTTAAGAAAATAGTGGATTTCAAAATTAAAAAACAAACTTTTCATTGTGGATTTTCATTCTATAATGGGTAGAAGTTCTCTGTTGAACTTTTTTGAACTTATAAATTATTTTTAATCAAAAGGCTTGTATTTCACTTTGAATTATGAGTTTGATAGAAAAGAAATTCAAATTGATAGGGAACATCATATTTCAATTGTGAAAAGGAATACCATAAAACATGTCTTTCCTGTGACTAACTTTGTAGAGAAAAAGCTTATTTTAAATAGACTTGTATTTTGAGACTTGTCTACACCTTTCAAATGCATAATAGATGACAGCAAAAAGCACTTCACAATGCAATCATCAATGGCGCATATAAGCTATTTTCAGTTATTGATGGGAGCTATAAATTTAAAATTAAAACTTCAATAGAAATAAAATATTTATGCATTAAATAATAATTCTATTATACTGATAAAGTTAGTAATGTAGGAAGGTATGTTTTAGAAATGTGGTATAATAATATAAATTTATTTCCTGAATGCATGAGTAAAGGAAGCAATGGAGCTTTGGGGAAATAGGAGATGAGATTTCATGATAATGTCAAAGTGATTTGGGTCTAGGGGACTAATCCTGTATACTGCAGACTGCTTTTTATTTAGCTTCCAGTACTAACGTTATTTAATGTGAGCCTTTTTGTCACTCTTATAGAATGAGTTCATTTTCCTAGCTTTACTTTTATTGTTTCTTTTTTCTAACACAAAATACTGATAATGCACACGATGATGAGACACTATTCTAGGTCTCCAGACAAAAAGTCCCTTCCCTCACATCTCATGCAAAGGTACACATGTGAGGAAAAGAACATGCATAAAGTGTAATATAGGTCAGCACGTATGTATATGTAGGTTTAGTATGTGTAAATATATATAGTTTTCTTCAGATTGCTTTCATGTTTTCAGCAAAGTAGAAAGTAAATATGGCCACCCCATGACTGTAAGAGCGGTGACAGCAGATGTCTGAGGAAAGAGAAGTACGTGTGGCGTGCTGGCTGAGGGATGTGGAGCAGTAAGTGGACATGGGAAATATGGCAGGGTTGCTGGGCAGCACAAAGGCCCACTTGTTGCTCTCTCATCCATTGCCAGTAAAGCGATTACCGACCCAGAGTGATCCGAGAAGGCAGAGTACGATACCACCCCCCCTTTAGGTTTTTGAAACTGTACATCTTTACAGGAATCTATGCCTATCTTTCTCTCATGGAGCACAAGGTGGGTTCAAAAGGCTGACCTTGTGATTAGAGGCCAACGTGTACCTTGCTCTGCCACCAGGACTGGCTGTGAATTTCACTAATATCTGTAAACCTGGTGGTGTGTGTTACTCCATCTGTGCTTAGATGAAGGGGCATAGATGCAAAAGTAGTTGGAAAGTTGGGTTTAACGTGAGTTGGGATGTGATCAGATGAGTAAAACAGATTAATCAAGAAACTGTAGGATCTGAGAAGGACCAGGGAGTTTAAGGTATTTGCAAAGGATTACATTTAGGATATTTGCAAAAATATAAAGAAATAATTAGAGAGTTCAAGTTCTGCATAGGTATAAGACAGAGCTCTCGGGATTCGAAGTAGGCAGATAGTTATACAAAATGGAAAACTCAGGATATAAGTTAAAAGGAAGGGCTTTTAGCTTTCTTCATATGAGAAGGGACCAGTGATAAGAGCAAGGGTCATAGTTCTGTGTGAACTGACAATTTGTATTGACAGTCCCTTTCAGTTTGTATTGGTATTTTACCAAGAAAATTAGGCACAGAGTTGAAAGAGCTGGATGAATTGCCTAATTCTGAATTTTATTTTAGAATCCTACCTAGAATAATAGCTGTAACATATAATGTCCACTAGCTAATTTGAGTGTAATTATTCCTCATAATGAATTCTATCATCATCAGAATTTCATTCTGAATTATTATTTTTTGCCTTTAATCTGAATGGAACTGGGTGATGTCAATAGTGCCTTTGAGCTGTACCATAATGGATTATAGCAAAAGACATTGAAATGGGAGGATACCCGCTTTGATAGAGTAATTGATATGCACCAGAAACTTTGTGTTCATTAATGCTCTATTCCTAGAATTGTGAAAATTGGTATTATAACCTCCATTTACTCTGGAAGATTTCATGCTCAGAGTCTGGCTGACTTCAAGCCTTGTCTTTTCTTCATTGGACCATGTTGCCTCGTGTGTTCCTTTGACAACTTATTGTTGAGGTTTTTGGCTATTGTAATCCCCTACTCTCTTTTCTCACTACAGAAACTAAGTGCAAGTTATGGGCACTTTGATTTTGATACAATTCTTCAGTTTTGAACCAGAGATCAAAAGTCTTATGCTCCTAATATTGAGATCTTGGAACTGTTGTGTAGGTAATCAGTCAGTGATACTTGATACATCACTTACAACAATACAAAGGGGAAGATTACAGCTAAGAAAGCCATTCCGTTGATGGGCTATATGTGTTCCGAAAGAGATAGCAAAAATAAGTGCCCGTGTATATGTATAATATTTTCAAACTGACTCCAAAACTGCCAAGATATTTACAGTGTAAAATATCCTATGCCAACTAGTTATGACATCTTAGCACCAATAATTGAGATAAAATAAAACAAAAACCCAAACACACACATACACACACACACAGCCCCCCAAAACACCGCCACACCCTATCAACTGAGCATGAAAATAGCAGCAACCTTTCCTTTGTGGGAAGCCAATGGTTTAATTTAGAGAGGAAATGACAAACGGAATATGAATAATTATACTTTACAGCCCCTTTGGCCAAGAGTATAATTGCTTATCTAAGCCTTTTTCTTATAGATCAGCATCTTGTGTTTCAGTCCAGTAGATTGATTTAACTGCTTCTGTAGCTTCCTGTTAGT
Source organism: Tenrec ecaudatus (assembly GCF_050624435.1). NCBI lineage: Eukaryota > Metazoa > Chordata > Mammalia > Afrosoricida > Tenrecidae > Tenrec > Tenrec ecaudatus. Next base: position 41,985,505 of record NC_134543.1, read on the forward strand.
CCCAAGATTATGCAGTCCCCAACAAGGATGTTAATTATAACCCAATAGAGCTAAATCAATGTTTTATTAAAAAGGAGTTGGCATCGTAGGCTTTCAGGAGAACAAATGTTTTCATAATGCCGCGGACAGCCTCGAGAGCTAGTTTTAGCCTCTTCGTATTCAGCTGTCTGTTCACATTACCTCGTATCGACCACATCTAAGTAACATCAGTGAACTGTGCTGAATAATCAGTCATTCAGTTGGATTTCTGTAAAGGTGAGATCAGTAAATGTATCTCTGGGAAAAGTTAGAACTGCTGAATGTGTCTTTTTCTTGTGACCTAGACAGTGTGACTGCTCAACTTCTTCAAAGTTTGACTGTACAGTGGGTGTTGGCAAGTTAATAACACAGGCAATTCTAAAGGAATAAGGAAATTCACCATGGCATTGTAGTAATACTGAAATTCCCCAAACCACTATATATTTATTAAGGAAAGACATTATATAGCAAAGTGTGGTGACGAAATCAGATGGTGCCCAATATTTAAAAAAAATAGCATCTAGATTCTTAAAGACTGGTCTTAAAACAAGCAATAATCAAAGTGAGGTGATAGTTAAATCCACACAGAAGAAGCACACTAACCAGTGTGATCCAAGGATTGTAAATAATAAGATCCAAGACTGGAGGAGGGAGCAAAACTGGACCTTAAATTCTGAGTCCCTGGTTTGCTAAAGGCTATGGATGACAGTGAACTCCTCAAATCCAGTGACAACATTCCTCTGACCATTGACCATATGCGTAGCCTTCCTATCAGATAGAATGCATTGGAAAGTGGATTAAGACTGATACAGTTCAGTTAAAATTTAACACTTTATAATTTTTTTCCCTTTCGACCTATCTTAAATTTGTCTTAGTGTTTGTTATTTTTGGCTTTCTTTTTGATTGAGGTATTTCTGTTTTATTTTATAATTGTTGTTGGAGGATTTGTATGTTTTTCTTGATATGAAATCCAAGGAGGTAACTCTATAGAGATAGTAGCTATATTGTTAATTTCTTGGGGTTGTGGTGGAGGAGATTGGAAGGAGGTGGGGAGCTAATAATAATGAGTACAAGAATGAAGAAAATTGACTGTGGTGGTGACTATAAAACTTAAGATATACGTTTGAACCATTCAAATATATGATATGGGAATTATATGTCCATAAAACTAAAAAAGTTAAATTATATTAAATTGGAAAAGGAAAGCCCATGTAGGGTCAGGAAGGAGCAAATCGCTATTTCTCTGAGATGGTAGAGCTGGAGACAAGAACCAGCTGCTCTTGCTGGTAGGTCTAGAGGGGTGAGAAGATAAGTTGAAGAGTATGCCCTTGGTGAACTCTGATTTGTCAATGAAATGGGGGGCAAACTAATCTCATGAGAGTAGGGAGAAAGGCAGTTAGAGTGGTTTGGGGAAAGGTACTAACTGGTAGAACCAGCCCCAGGCCCCCCCCCCCCCCCCGGAAGCTCTAACAGAGTGCAGATCCTTGAGCAGCTCTGAGAGCGTGTCTTTGAGGGCTTGCTGTTGATGTAAATGTGATATTAAACATTCTTGACAGTACTGGTTCTCCAGCTTCCAGGCCACTTTAATATCAAAATTCCTTAGTGGTTCCTCAGTTTGACAATTGTTTCTAGCGTTGATTTCTTTGAGATAGAAAAATCATTGCCGTATCTTTCTCCTATATTTTTCTTTTCTGGTTCAACCCTCACTCACTCCCCAGCATCATGTTTCTTTTTTCTGTTGCAGCTTTCAAATTCTCCTTTGATGGACAGAATTAAAATAATAAATCCAGTACTCGCTCCCCAATCTATACTTCCACCCATTTCCTGCCCAAAGCCCTTCTTTCATTGGAGAGACGAATCAGGCTAACACTTGATAAGAATCGAGTGTATTTCTTTATATTTATTTATTTATTTTAAACATTTTATTAGGGGCTCATACAACTCTTATCACAGTCCACACGTATACATACATCAATTGTATAAAGCACATCCGCACATTCCCTGCCCCAATCACTCTCAAAGCATTTGTTCTCCACTTAAGCCCTTTGCATCAGGTCCTCTTTTTTTAATTTATTTATATTTAAATGTTACCAACATACTACTGATATCTTGTAAATGTAGTCATTTACTCATTCATTCATTCATTCTGTAAAAATGTATCTCGTGCCCACTGTATGTCAGTTGTTGTACCAGACAGCCAGGAATATAAAGAATATAATCTTCCCTCTAAAAACCGTACCAGGTAATGAGGGTTTAAGGGTAATAGACTATGTGGAAACACATTTAGAATGAAGAGTTCATTTTGTTGTTTACTCAGTTTCTTTCTGTTATTGAATCAATGATAGTCCTGTTTTTACCCATGGTGAAAATGCACATGTTTTGTTTTTCATTTTTAATTAATGTCTCCTTTTAGGAACATAAAATAAGTTAAAGAAAAGGGATAGAATACTCCTTAGTTATTTTACTTCATGTATAAAACAAGTTACATAAGACATATTTCAACAAATTTTATTTTAATATTAGGTTAGGAACTACAGTTCCTCCTTAAGCAACTGCATCATATATTCATGGTGCTTGAAACAGAAAATCAGAGGTTTATCAGCTTTTACTGTCATATTTCTACTAGCTTACATATTTGCTTCCCCCATGAGTGGTATGAAAGCACAGGTGCCACTTGATGATTTTTAATTTCATTCCCTGAAAAAGAGGAAGACCCGTGTCCAGACAAATTGACAGTGTATGCAACAATGGATGTAGAGGTACCAAGAAGTGGAAGAATGGGGCAGAACCACGTGGTGTTGCCTTTGGTGGGTGTGTTGGACAGGGTTCTCTAGAGAGACAAAACCAGATCACTAGTAATTATATATTAAATATATTTATAAAGATAGATATATAACACAAGAAATGAACCATTAAATTATATACAGATAGATAATACAAGAAATTAACAGTTAAATTATAAAGCAGTGAGACACTAGCAGTCCTTTAAGTCTTGAGAGCCGCCAGTCGCCAGTCCCTTTCTGTAGAGAGAGCTGGGCTATATCTACCCAGGCAGCAAACAGTAAGGCAGGTCACCAACTGTCGGTTCCCTGCTCCAGAGACGAGCATTCCAATCATGTGGGTTAAAGGGACCTTAACTTACAGCGACACAGTCCACAGCTAGGCATCCCACAGGTAGTGTACCCCTTTGAATTGAGACACAGTACAAGCAAGGTGAGGCTCACCGAGCCATTTATCTCCCTGCCCTTCAAATAATCCTACTTGTGTTTATCGGCCAGGCTGGCACAACAAACTATCTCAACATGGTGTTGCCTTTGGGTGGGATTAGGGTCTCTCTGAGTCAGAACCTACTTCAATGCACCTAACAAGAACAGCAGCACTGTTTCACGTGGTCTTGCCGTTGTTCCTTCAGTAGCTCCTTTCACATTTCCCCAGTTAGACTGGGTAAAAATTATAGAAAAAATATCAATATTGAATGAGACCATTACTTTTAAAAGTCAAGAAAAGGTTTTCACACACAGAAACATTCTTTGGTGGTTACCAGGAGTAGGTGGGGGGAAAGGTACATCACTAATTAGAGTGTAGAGACATATTAACTTTGTAGAAGGGAAAAGCAACAAATAAATAAATAAAAAGAAAAATATACCACAATAACAATAAACTATCTACTTACTCTCACATTTTTTTTATAAGCCTCATTGCACATAGGGAATTAAAATAGTTTTTTTTGAATGGAAAGACAGAATAGGGAGGAAGTCGGGAGAACGTGATCCAAGGAAAGGGACACTGCAAGTTCCTCAACAAGGAAGGACAAGGACAGTAAGTGCTGCAGCTCATGCAGTCCTGCAACGGCAGGACTTCCATGTGTGTGCGCTCGGCCAGGTGGACTAGAGAAACACACCCAGCGACACTCAGATATGTGTCAGAAAGAGCTTGATATCAAGAGAACTTCCCAGCCCAGTCCAACTCAAATCGAAAAGTCTGAAACTTGTCCATAAGTCCCTCTTCAGAGTGATGCGGCCCCATGCAGTGATGCGGAATGCAGGAAAACCACAGGCCGGTGGGTGCAAAGTTGTATGGATTCAAAGTTGGTGAAAAATATCACAGAGCTCCAGAAGCTCCTATGGTGACTACCAAGCAGGATCAAGAGCGAGTGAGAGAGAGAGAGAGAGAAAGAGAGAGAGAGAGAGACTGGCCTCCCTTGGTTGCACCTCCAAATGAGGTCATCACGCTGCAACTTGATTGACAGGCTAAACTTCACCCCTATACTTTTCTATATCTTCAAGTTGACATGAAATAATGTAATTACTACAGTTTGTTAGTAGATGTAAAGGTAAATATGTGTAATAAATAGGTGAGGGAGATCAGCATACCTACAAATGTATGGTAGTAGATATTTCCACATGTATATTTACAAAAATACACATATACTCATGTCTACATATAGTAGGGTATATAGGGACTTAATTATAGAAACTAATTAGACTTGAGACTATACCACTGGATTTGAAAGTTAAGGACCATGGTGTTGGGGGCCATCTAGAACTACTGACAAAATGTAGTTCATAAGGCTAATGTTCTATATCCTTATTTGGTAAAATCTCTGGGCTCTTGAAGGCTTATGAGTTGCCACATAAGAAGTAATCATGTGTCTCTTCCAACCTGGAGCAAAGGATAACCAAGCAAAATGAAGACTCAGGAGAATAATTATTCCAAAGGACTAATGGCTCACTGTCCCACAGGCTCCTCTATCCTTAGACTAGAAGAATTAGATAGTGCCCAAATACCACTAGAAATAATGCCAAACAAAACTACAATAGAAGACCACAGTCTTTTTTTTAACATTTTATTAGGGGTTTATACAACACAACTCTTATCACAATCCATACATATACATACATCAATTGTATAAAGCACATCTGTATATTCTTTGCCCTCATCATTTTCAAAGCATTTGCTCTCCACTTAAGCCCTTTGCATCAAGTCCTCTTTTCCCCCCTCCCTCCCTGCTCCCCCTCCCTCGTGCGCCCTTGATAATTTATAAATTATTATTTTGTCATATCTTGCCCTATCCGGCGTCTCCCTTCACCCCCTTTTCTGTTGTCCGTCCCCCAGGGAGGAGGTCACATGTAGATCCTTGTAATCGGTTCCCTCTTTCCAACGCACCCTCCCTCTGCTCTCCCAGTATCACCCCTGAAGACCACAGTCTTAAAGGCTGGAAGGCAAACAAGTGGCCATCTAGCTCAGAAGCAACAAAACCCACATGGAAGAAGCACACCAGCCTGTGCGATCACGAGGGGTAGAAGGGATCAGGTATCAGGCATCATCAGAACAATAAATCATGTCATTGTGAATGAGGTGGGGGGAGTGCAGAATGGAGACCCAAAGCCCATCTGTAGGCAATTGGACATCCCCTTATGGAAGGGTCGTGGGAAGGAGACAAGCCAGTCAGGGTGCAATGTAGTAACGATGAAACATACAATGTTCCTCTAGTTCCTAAATGCTTCCTCTTCACCCCTCTCCCCCACTATCATGATCCCAATTCTACCTTACAAATCTGGCTAGACCAGAAGATGAACACTGGTACAGGTAGGAACTGGAAACACAGGGAACCCAGGGTGGATGGTCCCTTGAGAACCAGTGGTGTGATTGGTAATACTGGGAAGGTAGAGGGAGGGTGAGTTGGAAAGAGGGAACCGATTACAAGGATCTACATGAGACGCAGGATAGGGCAAGATAATGACAAAATAATAACATAAATTATCAAGGGTTCCTGAGGGAGGGGGGAGGGGGGAGGGAGAGGGAAAATGAGGAGCTGATGCCAGGGGCTTAAGTGGAGAGCAAATGTTTTGGGAATGATGGCAATGAATGTACAAATGTGCTTTACATAATTGATGTATGTATGCATTGTGATAAGAGTTGTATGAGCCCCTAATAAAATGATTAAACAAAAGAAAGAAGATCACAGTTGGAAAGAGTAAAAAAAATATAGAACAAAATTTAAAACAAAAGACAAACCAAACAACCAGATTTACTGATCTAAAAAAGACTAGAGGAATTGTTGAGACTTTCACTTTGAGATAATCTTATAACTTGAAACTGAAGACTCTCAGAGGCCACCTTTAACCAGTTAACAAATGAGAGTATAAAACAAACAATAAGACCTGTGAATAATGCACTCCTTAAAATGTTCAACTATATGAAACATTTGACCAAATCCACAGATGAGAAGACAGGAGGGACAGGGAAACCACGCAAATGGAAATAGGGAAGTCGGAGGAATTTGGGGAAAATGCCGACATGTGACAGAGATTGCAGCCAATGTCACGGAATGATTTGGGTATGAACTTTTGATTGAAAAACTAATCTGCTTCTAAACTTTGACCTAAAGCATAATAATTTATTAAAATAAAACAGAATGATTACCCTTTTAATCCAATAGTCAGCCTACATTCCACATTACCTAATTAAGAAATATAAACTTGAGTAAGGAGAAGACATTTCTAGATTTATTCAATGTAATTAAAGTACTCAGTTGATGTAGGAAAGGGATATAATCACCAGGCTCTATTTTAAGATACCAGTTGTCAACAAAATTACTGTCATATTACGATACTGTCACAACTTTTACCCCAATAAACCCAAACAAAAACAAAACCTTATGATAATAAAACAAAATTAAATTTTTATTTCAGTCTTAAAATTTTGAAACACATTTTCCCCCTTTATGCCAAGACCTATACCAGCTACTGAATCAGGAGAGTTATGCAATAGTTTAACGAGACTCTTCTTTCTGAGAGGGCTCATTGTACAACTAGACAGAGGGAAAATTGACCAGTCACCTCATTATAATCCCATACATCCTACGTGCATGTTCCCTCCCGGCCTCTCCGAAAGAAGACCCAACTGTGAGCACATCTTTTCAACCCTGAGATCCCTAGGTGGAAATGCAGCAATAGAGAGCTGACAGCAAAGATAGTGGCTCTGATAGAATGACACAGAGTAGTGGGCCCCCAGCCCCCAGAACAGGTAAAACTGTGTGCCCAGGCAGGAAGGTGACTTGCAGAGTGAGCTTTCATCCCTCGGGCATTTATCAACACTAAAGGAGTTTTTTAACATTTTTCTGGAGCGGAGTAGAGACCAAAGGACCACGTGTCTGTGAAGCTGAGGACTGGAGAGAGGTGTATTCACAGGCTTGGCTGAAGACAAAAGAACTACATTCTTAACATTTCTGATCCTGAATTGTAACCTCTTAACTTCCTGAATAAACTCCCATAATTGTGAATATTCTTTTTGTGAATTCTTCATAGTCATTGCAATGAATTATTGAACACAGCAGAGAACTAGAGCGCCATGGGGGGGGGGAGGGTAGGTTAGTGTTAGATTGGGGTAAAGAAGGGTAGAGGATGTGGGCGTGGCTAACATCAGCTTCATAGAAATGGGCATTAGGCTGATGTGGACTTGGATTCGCTTCACCTTTTGTGTAGCCAGCGGAGGTCTGATGCTGCCTCTGCCATTTTACAGTTAGTGCCATGTAACTTATGTGTCCTGTGCTGTGAGTGTGCCGAGGAGGACCCTCTCTCATAGGTCAATCAGAGCATTCTCCAGCAGAAGGTGATATTTCAGCTGAGTCTAGAGGGACCAGGAAGTGTAAGCCAGACATAGTGTAAGGAAAAGGCATTTGAGGCTGATGGAATGTAAGAACACAGAAGCAGCATCAGGTTGTCATAAATTCCTGGCAGATTTAGCTCCAGTTTTGTATTTATTCTTGTAGTTTGCTACTAGTTTTAGTTGGATTGCAATATAAAGTATGTATAATGTGGTGATAGGAGGTGGGTAGGAAATAAAGCTTTGGGGCAATGTATCAATGTTTGTCCAATTGAAGTGGTTCAATGTGATCGTGGTTATGGCAGGAAGCTGTAAACGAGTTTGAAAATAAGGAGGGGCATGATCAGGCTTGTACTTTCCGAAGAACAGTGGCAGCAATGTGAAGAGGTGCTGTCAGAAGAATCTGAGACTATGTTCTAGAGAATGTCACCACCTAACTCAGATGAAAGGTGATACTGTCTGAGATGGTACGACCGGGGCAAGGAATTCAATCTGAGAGCTATTGCTACGTTATAATTTGTAAGGCTAGGATATGATAAGATTGCATGTGTGTAAATAGTGAAAATGGAAAATAAGTGTCAATTTTCTGGTCTAGAAACCTGGAAAAATCTTATAGTACTCACTTAGACCAGAGATGTGCTCAAGATACCTAGGTGGCTGGATGGGGAGACTGGGGACCGATGGTAGTGAAATAAATTATGTTTGGAAATGTCACGTTATAGATGCCTGTACTTCCTCTTTGTTGGGTGACCAATGACTAACTAAACACATGCCTTACACTCAGAAGAAAAGCCTAGATTGGTAATATAGATTGTTTATTGGTCCTTTATACAATGTTGCCTTTCATTTCTGCCATTTGTTTTTTTCATCAGCTCATTTTACAGGGTTAAGATTGGGGTTGACACAATTCTAAATGTCTAACACTTATGTTTACTTATTTCATCTAATAGGATATAATCTATTAATGAGTGAGAAATAAGGCCTTCTATCAATTGATGCCAATTTGCTTCCCTTTTCCAGTTCAATTATTGCATATTTGCTGATTTGTAGAGGGTGCTGATTTGGTAGGGCAATGTGAACATAGATTAAGCCGGAATTTGTATTAATATAATAGTAAAGTACAATACCTCTCACATACACTGTATAGTTGGAAAGAAAGTTTTTATCTGCCCTTAGTTTTTACTTCACCATTTTTCCCATTGTTTGAAATTTCACCATTATCTCAAGTGTCATTCTTTTGACCCATCAGAATTTTTCATTTTTTAAAAGATAATTTTACTGGGGGCTCTTGCAGCTCCTATAACAATCCATACATCAATTTTAAGCATATTTATACACATGTTGCCATCATTATTTTCTAAACATTTGCGTTCTATTTGAGCCCTTGGTATCAGCTCTTCTTTTTATCCCCTTCCCCACTGTCATGACCCCTTGATAAATTATAAATTATTATTAATTTCATATCTCACACTAGCTGCTGTCTCCCTCCCCCCACAGTTTCTCCCCTTCTCCTCTCCCCACCTTCTCCCTACATTCCTGGTATCGCTACTCCCATTTCTGTTCCTGAGGGATTTATCTGACCTGGATTCTGTGTGTCCTGAGCTTTTATCTATATCTGTGTACATGCTCCGGTCCAGCCTGCAGTGAAAGGCAGGGTGGAGGTCAAGATAGTGGGGGGGGGGGAGGGGGGAGGCTAAGGAAGCCTCAAGGAACCAGAGGAAATTGTGTGTTTCATTGGGGCTATACTTCACTCTGGTTGACTCACCCTTTCCTGTGACCCTTCTGTGAGGGGATGTCACATTGCCTAAAGATGGGTTTTATGTCTCTGCTCTGACCCCCCTCATTCTCAAAACTATGTTTTTGTTTGTTTGTTTTGAGTTTTCTGATGCCTGTTACCTGATCACATTGACACCTCATGATCCCACAGGCTGGTGTGATTCTCCCATGTGGGCTTGTTGCTTCTCTGTTAGATGGCCTCTTGTTTAAGTTCAAGCTTTTAAGACTCTAGATGCTGTATCTTTTGATATCCAGGCACCAACAGCATTCTTTACATTTGCTTGTACACTCATTTTGCTTTCAATCGATCGTGCTGGGAGGGTGAGCATCACAGAATGCCTGGATGTTAGAACAAATGTTCTTGCATTGAGGGAGGGCTTGAGTGGAGGTCCAAAGTCCATCAATTCCTCAATGGATTGCCATCTAAATTTATGTACCCATGCCAAGACCTCTATTGTTATGAATTACTATATTTTCATAAGTGTTCACCTATGTTTGCACTTCAATCCATAGCTTTGCTTCCCAAATCTTTCCTCTGTTTCCTTTTACCCTCCTCCTTTCTCTCCATCATGATTGCCTTTCTTCTGCCTCTTTGTAATTCCTCTCAGCTAGATTGCTGTTTCTCAAACACCCCTAGGATCTCTAAGTCCTCCTCTTTGGTGATTTTAATTCCCTAGTTGCTCCCCTGTCTATGACATTATTTTCTCACTGCCCCCTCCCCCCGCCTTCTCCTCCCCCCAAGTTTCTCCAGAAGCATCGGTGGTCCTGCTGCTTACTCCCTGGGCTTGCTTCCCGTGCCTATCTTAAATAGGTAGGCAAACCAACAGTAACATAGACAATACAAAAAGAAAACAAATAATTGACTAAAAAGCAAAAAAAGAAGAAATAGAAAAAAATAATAACTAGCCAAAACCTCCCCCAAAAGCATAGATAATTCCAGGTCTGTTTGCCGACCTTTATGACTCTCTCCCCACTGGTCCTGAGGGGTTCTGGGAACTGCCCCTCCAAGCCTGAAGTCTGTTTTGGCTTTGTGACTTGGCGTTGCTCCCGTTGCTGATCTGTTATGTTCCCTTCTTGATCCACCCCCCTGTGGGCGGTTCAGAGTGGACTCACTCCTCACCACGTGTCCCCAGTATTGTCCTCTGTCACGGTAAGTTCCAGCAAGGGGTCATCATGTCTCGAGCTGTTGTCGGCCCTACAGGCCTCTCTGTGATTTAGCAGCTCCGTGCAGGGACATCGACCTTAGAGCCTGGGTTGCTGCTACAGGGTCTAGAACCTCACTCTCTCCTTTTTCTTCTTGGTTTGCTTCCTTGTGGACACGTGATGCCACCCCTCTCCCAAACCTGTAGCTTCAGTGTTCTCGGTAACACATCCTTCTAGGGAGGGAATCAGCTTGGCTCTGATTGGGGTTGGGCCTGTAGTCCACTCTGGTGGTTACATTGCCCTCATAATGTGGTGCAGCAAGGTGGGGTGTGCATGCACAATCCAATTCTTTGGAGACACAACCAATACTCTCCCCCTGGGCGGGTTAGTGCCCTGCTTCTCCATCATCCTCCCCCTTTCTCCCCCTTTTCTCCCTTCTCTTCCCCACTTTTCCCTTCTTTATGTTGGAATGACATGTATATCCTTGGGCTTGGCCTGTCCCCCACCTGACTGCCTGTACTCAACCTGTATGGTGTGAGATAAGCAATTTTTCTTCTATACCTACTGTGCTGATTACACTTCCCTCAGTGGACTCATATTGTACTTATCCTTCTGTGATTGGCTAACTTCACTTAGCATAGCTTCCTCCAACTCTTCCTGCAAGGCAATGTGCATCATGTGCTTATCAGTGCTGTTTAGTGATGCGTGGTGCTCCATTGTGTGTATGTGCCAGGGTTTTTGAATCCACTCCTCTATCAAAGGAGATTTAGGTTGTTTTCAAGGAATTTTTCATTTGTAAGGTTGCTTGGCAAATGCTCTAGTGGATAGTTGCTGCTAGGTGCCATCCCATTGGTTCCGACTCATAGTGACCCTGCACATGACGGAACAAAACACCACACAGCCTTGTGTCAATATCATAACGATTTTTAATGTTTGAGCCCATTGTTGTAGCCACTATGTTAATCTATCTTATCAAGGTTCTTTTTTTTTTTGTAGCCCCTCTACTCTACCAAGGATGCTGCCCTTCTCCAGGAACTGGTCTCTCCTGATAGCATTTCCAAAGTCTGTGAGAGAAGTTACACCATCCTTGCCTCTTAGGAGCATCCTGGCTGTACTGCTTCCAAGAAAAGTGTGTTTGTTCTTTTGGCAGTCCATGGTACTTTCATTATTTGTCTTCCATCATTCAGATGCATTGATTCTTCTTCAGTCTTCCTAATTCAGTGATCAACTTTCACGTGATATGAGGCAATTAAAAATACTATGGTGTGTGTCAGGTGCACCTTAGTCCTCAAAGTAATATCCTAGCTTTTCAATTCTTAAAGAGGTCTTGTGCCTCAGATTTACCCAAAGCACTGCACTGTTTGATCTCTTGACTGTTGCTTCCAGGAACATTGATTGTGGATCCAAACAAGGGGAATTCCTTGACACCTTCAATCTTCTCTGCTTCTATCTTGTTGATCCAGTTGTAAGGATTTTGACTGATTTTTACATCGAGTCATAATCTATGCTGAAGACTGAAATCCTTGTTTTTCATTAGCAAGTGCTACAAGCCTTTTTCACTTTCAAAATGCAAGGTTGTGAAGGGTATTTTCATAGAAATTATGAGAGATTAATTCTTCACAGAGTCTTCAATGGGATCAGAGTTTTAAAAGAAGCTCGGGGAAAGGAAAATTGAGACAGGAGAAAAATATGGCGACACTGTTCTCCTTTTTCATCACTCTCTGACATGTCCTTGAATAAATGATGTTAATAATAGCAATTGGAGGCCTCAGAAGATATTTCTTTCCCATTTCATTTGGACTCCTTTCCGTGAGAAGTTAATGCTATTTCAGAAAACAAGATTAAAGATTCTAGATATTCCTAAAGAGATTTTTAGAAATACAGCAATTGGTAATATTAAAAAGATAATAGTTTGCTATCTTATAAGGAAACTGGAGTTGTGTACTAAGACCCATTATATGTGAGCCAATGTAGCAGACCCAATTAGTTAAAAATTGTGATTTATTCTCTTATATGTACATAATAGTATACACACAAATATTAGTGTTATACCAGATGCTTTAACAAAATCCCAGCGTTTAGTGTTTTACCACAATCAAAGCAGATTCTTTACTCAAATAGTAGTCCAAGGTAGTTGCTTCCGGCTGCCATATAATAACATTCTTCCCTGTAGGGACTCGATGATTTTACCACCTTTAGGGCAAGCCAGGAAATAACATTTGATTTTGAAATTGCTTCTTAAGTGTTGGCCTGAAAGGGATGCATATTGCTTCTGATTACCTTCCATTGGCGAGAGTTATGACGTGAGCCTATGCAGAGGTAAGGAAGGCTGGGAAATGTAGTCCCTGGCTGGGTCTGCGGTCACTATTTCCCAGTGGCAAATGCATATAATGTAAAAGGGAGCGCTGACATTTGGGGACAGCTAGCTGCCTTGGCCAAAGGTGCTACACCTATGATAGTTTGAGCATGATACGAAGGTCATGCATAAAAGTTATCCTTATATTACAGCTACCCCTCAAATATATATTGATCCTTATATGGTATCAAATGCTTTAGATTTACCTTTTTCATGAATTCTGGATGGTATGCAATTTGTGAAAATCCTGTGGATCTTACAGAGAACCTTGGATTCCGTATTTATTTGTGTGAAAATCTGAGATTTTCCTTCCTTCTTTTTAAGGTTGGACAAAATTTGCCCGATTGACACGGGCTTTGACGAATAGCCGCAGTGTTCTGCAGCAGCTCACGCCCATGAATAAGACAGAGGTGGTCCACAAGCACTCAAGATTAGCTGAAGTAAGTGTGAGACTAACTTCTCTTCCCATATAGTGGTGGTACTTATATTCCCCCCCCCCAAAAGGATCAATGTAGCTATTTCTGGTTATTTTCTGATAAATATTTATTGGCTAACATTTTCCCTTGTAGAAATCCCAAATACTTCCTTTTAACTTCTTCTACTTTTATATGTGCAGAACGACGATGACTGTAGAGTCTGGTTTCCTTTGAGGGAGTGAGATAAGGAATGCATGCATTTATTCATTTCATGTAAACAGCAAACGATTACTGAGGGTATATATGATGTGATATTTATTCTGAGTGAATATTAAAAGAAAATGTTAAGAGTTAGTCAAACAAGGAGGGATGAAGGTCATTCCAACTAGGGAACCCAGCATGCACGAAGGCTCAAGTCAAGAGAACATAATGACCTGAGTATGACGTCATTGTGCTTAGAGTCAGGTGGGAAGAGAAAGGCATTGAATACCGTATAATGAGATGGTGATGGTTGGTGGGACACCCATCACAGCGTCTCAGATACTACAGAAATGACATGGCCATGCTTGTAATTAAGAAAAGTCTTTCCCAGAGAGTTTGATCCCAATTGAGACCTTAGTTAGTTTCAATTGTATTTTTTCCAGTATATTATTATAAGGAGGGGTCCTTAGATTTCACTAGAGTGCACAAAATAGTTAAGAACTCCTGCTTGACCTGGTGACTTTAGAGAATGAGTAAACAGGGGACCCAGTTAGGAAGTCCTTATACTAATATCGAGGATGATCGTGGCCTGGATTCTGTAGGTGCAATATCAGTTGATAGACAGCTTAAAATAACTGTGAAACAAGAAGGGCAAGTCAAGCAAGACTGTTTTGGGCTTGGGTAGTTGGCTAGATGCTGACAGCTCTTAGTAAAATCATACCTAGAGGAGGAAAAGAGAGTGATTTTTACTGTAATGGTCTTAGAGAACTGATAATGAGTCCACTTTTAGACATATTGGGTTTGAAGTTAAAATCAGTGGAGATGCCAAGAAGGTAGTGGGGTTTATGAACCTGGCACTCTGGGGGAGTATTTGGTTTTGAACTTTAGGCTTGGGCGTCATCCTCACAGACATTTTCACACAGAAACCCACCTTCGGTGGTTAACAGGGGTGGGAGGAGAAGGTAGCAGCCCTCCCTAATGAGAGGGTACACACATATTAACTTAAAGGGGGAGAAAGGCAGTGTAACATGGAGAGAGTAGGCACAAAATGATGCAGGCAGCAGAAGACACTGGGGAGGATTAGGAGTTAACAGGCAACAGAGGTAAAGAATATTGCAAACACAATCTTGCAATAACAATAGCAGCAATAGTCTGTGAGTGGATACAAAGGTATACATCCAAGGTGTATCGGTGTGTGAAGACAAATTGGACTACACACACACACACACACATACGTGCGGTTAATAGAAAATATGTTTGCATATGTATTGCACATGCTGCAAATATATCCACCAGCATAGCTGAGTCTACCGGGAACAAAATTGCAGTAATTCTTGGCAATAACCGAAGACCTTGAAGGAATGAGTTATTGGGTCTGGGAACTCAGGGCCACAGTCTCAAGGGACAGTAAGCTGAATTAGTACAACATGCTCCACAAAGAAAGTGATCTCTCGTCTGCTCTGCTGAGTCGTGACTGCCGTCTGATAAGGTACAGCTCTTGAACGCTCTTCATCCAGAATTAAGAAGAGTGCAGACAATCAGAGGTGCATGCAAACAATTCGTCCAAAAGACTAGTGGGCTATGTCAAACCCTGAGGCTGGAAGAAGAGATGGTGCTTGGCTGTACAACTGAGTGCTCCAAAGGGATCACAATCGAAGGCCCAGGATGGGATAGGAGAAAAATCTAGGGCACAATACAAAATCATGAAAACTCACTGGTTGGACAGAGAACCTGGGGAACCCCAGAGACTATGAACTCAACTCACTCTTCAAGCCTGGAGCTGAACTCACCCCCATGACTAAAATTTTCTTCTAAACAATGAACAGGCCCATTTGAGGCCCACTAATGCCAGAGGTACACATGCCTCAGCAGAACAATCACCACAGGAGTCCCAACAGGTGGCACCTGCCCAGGCAGAAAGGTCAGACGGCATGAAGGGGTTAAAAACAGGAATGATTTGGACAGAGTGCTGTGAACGTTGTGAGGATCGCAACCAGTGCCACAATATAAGATGTACTAGAATTGCTGATGAGAAACTAACTTTCTCTGTAGACCTTCAGACAAAGCTCCATGAAAGTTTAAGAAATAAAAATGCCAGAATTCTAATTTAGCTACAAAAGTTTGCTTAGTACTTGGGGGCTAGTGGCAAAATATTTGGAAGGAGTTTACCCAAGTGGGAAAAATAAAAGTAAACATGTAGATTCATTAATTTGCTCTATCCAAGAAAAGTGGGCAGACACACGGCTGGGTTGAAAATATTAAGTCTGCTGTGGAGAAAGCTTGGAAATAAAATATATTTCTTGAATCTGGAGGACTCTGTAGTTTTTCTTAGGCTATAGCAGTGGTTCTCAACGACCATAAAATTAATTCTGTTGCTACTTCATCACTGTCATTTTTGTACTGTTATGAATCGGGCGACCCCTGTGAAAGGGTCATTCTACCCCCAAAGGGGTCAGGATCCACAGGTTGAGATCACCTGAACTATAGAAACAGAGGGGCTTGTCATGACTTTCTTCTCTAAATAGAGCTATTAATAATATTTTAGAAATTACTATATTTAGAAAGTAACATATTTTCATGTATAGACATGGTTTTCGAAACAGAAGGCATTTAAATAACTAAATATTAACCCATAGTATATCAGTAAATATTAACAAGTAATAAGTATCCTGTTAGAGTTCCGGTCTGTAAATTCCACTACCTTGCAGGCATCTCAAATCTGACTTCTCAGCAGGCATTCAAACTCATTTTCATTGCCTCCAAACCTTCTCTTCTTGTCATTGTATTTATCACTTTATTAAGCAATATTACCAACCACCCAGTTATTCACGCTAAGAATATAGCAGTTGCTCCTGACTAACCCCTCTAGTTTCACACTCAACCACATGCACTCACTAGTTTTAAAGACGTGGTACACAATTCATCCCTGGTTTAAAGCAGGCAACTAGATACCACTTTCTTTTCTCAGCAGTGCCTTTTAGCAAGTGTGACTTGATTTTGAAGCTAGTCTCTTCTGCTCACGTTTTTCTGTAGTTCAAGCCCCGTTTTGAAGGCCGCAGTTCCTCTGGAGTCTGATCCCTGCAGAGGCTTTCCTGCTTTCTTTTTTCCCGGTGGAAATCCAGCAAGTTCTATTCCCCAGACAGTGCGGCTACAAGCAGGCTTTGCAGTGATCACAGGACAATATGGAAGCAATGATCTGTGAATACAGAAAGCTCCGCTTTGGATTTCTAACCAACTAAATCTTCAATGCTGGTCTATTTCTAGTCCTTTTTTTTTACTTCTTAGTTTTTATTTATTTGTTTTTAAAATCATTTTATTGGGGGCTTGTACAACTCATCACATTCCATCCATCCATTCATTGTGTGACACACATTTGTACATTTGTTACCATCATCATTCTCAAAACATTTGCTTTCTACTTGAGCCCTTGGTATCAGCTCCTCATTTTCCCCCTCCCTCCCTGCTCCCCTTTCCCTCATGAACCCTTGATAATTTATAAATTATTATTATTTTGTCATGTCTTGCACTGCCGAACATCTCCCTTCACCCAATTTTCTGTTGTCCTTCCCCCAGGCAGAGGGTTATATGTAGATCCTTGTAAACAGTTTCCCCTTTCTCCCTCACCTTACCCCCTCCCCCATGCCCCCCCAGTATCATTGCTCTCACCACTGGTCCTGAAGGGTTCATCTGTCCTGGATTCCCTGTGTTTCCAGTTCCTGTCTGTACCAGTGTACATCCTCTGGTCTAGCCGGATTTGTAAGGTAGAATTGGGATCATGATAGTGGGGCGGGCAGGGAGGAAGCATTTAAGAACTAGCAGAAAGTTGTATGTTTCATGGTTGCTACGCTGCACCCTGACTGGCTCGTCTGCTCCCCGCGACCCTTCTGTAAGGGGGTGTCCAGTGGCCTGCGGATGTAGAGGCTCCCTTTTTTTGTTACACAACTAGGCAAGAACAAGGTGGTGGGGATCATAGAGAAGAAGGCATCTCCACTCCCCCACTAAGTGCCTTTCTGATTGCTTTTCTCCATATCAGGTGGATTTTTTTTTAACCCTGGACAGCTCAATGTTTTAACTTTATTTTCTGGAGGAACTTGATTTTTTTCATCATTAATTCAAATATAATTTACATATCAGATGATTTAATAGATCAATCCTATTAAGAAGGATTGTGCAATCATCAATACAATCAATTTTAGAACACTTTCATCTTTTTCGTACTCATTATTGTTAACTCTCCATTACCCCTTAACCGCCCCTGTCAGACCTCTTGGAAATTATTATTGTTGTTTTTTTCTCATCTGATTTATTTTTCCGTGTCTCTTGATTACTGCCACTTTCTTCATCAGCCATCTGTAAGTCACAAACCTGTTTCAGATTTGAAATAGCTTTCAGATCATTGACACCAAGGTCCGTAAAAGTAACAAGGTTTTAATAGAGGTTTGTCTTTTAACAAGGTTTGTCTGTGCTTCTGCAGCATGTACCCCTTGATCGCTAAAGACTGCTCCAAGAGAAACACCTGTGAGCACAAGCCTAGCGTTCTTCCTATTACATTCAAAGCATCTTATCCTTTGCTCCACCAGGGAAGGGTGTCTGCTTTGTGAAACCTCAGGCTCTCCTACTTATCTCAGTTCAAACCGGAGTCATCCCAAGCGAGTTGTTTCCCTGCAGGCATTGCGTTAAGCTTCTGCATCTGTCTCCTTGAGCTCTCCTCTTTCCTACTGGCTGGAGATAAGTGGCGATTGTGGAAGTGGTGGGCGGGCAAAACTGTAGCTATTCGGCTTCCTCTAGCTTCCATATTGCCCCTAGGAAAGGACCAGATCGCTTAGCCCTCTGTCCCTCTTTTCCCTAGTCTGACACCATCCATTCCTCCCACAGCGCTCCTCTCCTGTGCTGCGTAGGAACGCTTGTTGCGGTGGCCACGCAGAACCCTCAGACTATGGTCACAACTGTGCTCTTGATTAAGGCAGTTAACACGACCACGAGGCAGGCTCAGCAAACTGTAAGCATGCAGCCAGTCATCCACGGCAACCCCTCTCCTCAGCCCACAACCGAGTCGTTCTCTGTCCTCAGCTTCTCAGCCACTTTGTCCCGTGGCCTCTGCCTCCAGGGACCAGGACACTCACGGTGGTCCTCTTACGTGTCAACGGGAATTTCTTCTAATATGCTAGTACTGAGCAGGTCACAGGAAAATAGCTAATTTTTTCAAACGGAGAAGCTCTTTTATGTAGAATTACCAGGATTTTAATGTAAAACATCAACATAGCTATTGTTGTACCAATGTAGTCATAACATATAATTTTTAAATATTGACTTTACTTTTATTGTTACTTTATTAATAGAGGAAGGGGCCCATGAAGGAAAGCATGTCCAGAAGTCACTTAAGCCATAATGCAGATTGAAATTTAGTCTTATTTTTTGTCTTAATTTTTTATGTTCTAACAGTCTGTAGGCATAGCTGGCTAGGCACTAACCTTAGAAATGAGAAGAATTTTCCTGTCATTCACAGTGCCATTCGAATGTGTTAAGGTGGGAGACAAAAGCCATGGCTTTATGATTCTGTGTATATGAAGGATACATTCCTGTTCAGAAAATTTGCTGCTACATAAGAGATGATCAAATGGGGAAAAATCAGTAGCCAGAACAGTGATAATATGGGTAAATGCATATAAATCTTCATGATTATGCATCTATGATAAGGTGATTTAAAGACAATGATTACAATACAAATCAAGAAGTATACTAGCAATGCATTATATATGTAGTTTTAACTTACTTAACTTAAAACTTTTGTTAAGAGGTTTTTCAGGACAATCCTCTCCCAAGCTTCAAAAGACCATTGTGTTGCTTTTTAGAATGTGCGATTCATGCTAATGGAAATTCTTGTTTGTGTCTACTCCTCCATTCAATCCTTCGATACATTCCTGATTTAATGTCCTAGAAGTTTGACTTCTAACTTCTTGGTTCCTGTCATCTCTAAGACACCGAGTAATTGTATAAATAAATGGGCAAAACAATTGGAAAACATTATTCAATTAATTCCCACTCACTCGGCCAACTCCTGAACACGCAGCTTTACTCAGCCTTAGGTCCATGGAAGCCATGGGAAAGAGAGCAAATTTTCACTATTTCCAAGTTCCTTCCCTGTGGGAGTTTGTGTTACTTTGACATTGAGCTGCTAACTTAAAGGCCAATGCAAGTTTGAATCCATGCAATGGGAGGAAGATGAGGCTGTTTGCTCCCATGATGACTTAGCGTCTCAGAACCATACATAAAGTTGCTGTGACTGATGGCCGTGGATTCCCTGCCACCCCAATCACGGACACCAGAGAATGACGACACAGCCTGCGCCAGCTTTGCCCAGCATTGTTCACACCTCTGCTCCTGTCACATCATTTCTGTTTTCCCTTCGTCTCTTAATTAGAGTCAGTCAAGGCAAGTCAAGGAGTCTAAGATCACACAACCTTCCACCAAAATTCTTGTTTTTATCAAAAAGATAAAGAGAAGTAAAATGAGTCTTTAGAACATATTTTTCACGGAAGAAAATGTGCATCCTATAAGGAAACACACCATTCTCTAAGTTCTGCTTTAAGGGAGAAAAGGAAGAAGCAGATGTCTACATTTACAACTTGCTATATCTCTGTGCCAGTCATCACGGCCCTTGCTGCATCCCACTGAACAACTAGATCACCAACAGTGGGGTCCGGGGTTCAGCAACATCTCCGGAAACAAGGTCATACTTCTGGAGGTGCTAAAATGTGTGAGAAATGAATTAGAGTGAGTCACCCAAATAGCTGTTGGCCCCTCGGGAAGAGAAGTGTGACAGCTGGAAGGTGTACCCAGGAGCAGACGTCGAGCAGTGCTGCGGGTCCACGTGGGTGGCTTGACGGAAGCCAGTGGACTCATAGGAGATTAGTCTGGTCGCACATTATGACATGGCATGGTGGTCTCTGACACATGTTGGTTCCACATAGGAGAAGAGCAAATCAAAGCCATGGAACACCACTGGCCTTGAAAGTAAGGGTCACAATAAATTGTCTGTGGGCTACTGGCCCGTTAGTTTGATCTAGGAGTCCTTGGTTGGTACAAAGTATTGTGCTTAATGGTTGGTGGTTTGACTCTACCCGGAGGTACTTCATAAGGAAAGCATAACTATCTCTTTCTGTAAAGGTCATGGAAACCCCTAGGAAACAGTTCTACTCTGTGGATAAAGGATCACTATGAGTCGGAATGACGAGACTAGTAGCAGCAACAAGAACTTTGATCTCGGTGCTGACTGATCCGAGCTGCCCCAGTCATTTATAAATGTATTTCTTTCTTTCAGGTGCTTCAGCTGGGCTCCGATATCCTTCCTCAGTATAAACAAGAAGCACCAAAGACGCCACCCCACATTATTTTACACTATTGTGCTTTTAAAACGACTTGGGATTGGGTGATTTTAATTCTTACCTTCTACACCGCCATCATGGTTCCTTACAATGTTTCCTTCAAAACGAAGCAGAACAACATAGCCTGGCTGGTGCTGGACAGTGTGGTGGACGTTATTTTTCTGGTTGATATTGTTTTAAATTTTCACACGACCTTCGTAGGGCCTGGTGGTGAGGTCATTTCTGACCCCAAGCTCATCAGGATGAACTATCTGAAAACTTGGTTTGTGATCGATCTGCTCTCTTGTTTACCTTATGACATCATCAATGCCTTTGAAAACGTGGATGAGGTAAGCATTTTTTCTTCCTATTTTTTTACTACTGTGAGACCTATGTTTCGAGACCATTAGAGTGAAGAGTGTATAGATTAACCAATTGCCATTTTAGCCAGTATTCCACCTTTCACCCAAGTTAACACTTGCCTTACTTTCAAATTTGATTACTTTGTGTCTATTTCCTTTTTTGATTTCCAAGAAAACTGTTAATAACTCAATCAAGGGCGAGGAGAAAAATGATGTATGTGGTTTGAGGGAACAGGGAAAAGCAGAAGCAGTCAATTACAGTTAAGAAACTGGATGATTGATTAAGCGATGACAAAATGAAGTGGATTTTAGTTGAAGATCTGTAGTATTTTAAAACTCCTTGTATCCATGAATCTTTCTGTCTCTTCTCTCTTCATGGGCAGGTAGCAGTGCTCAAATTCACTTAAAGATAAGAAAGCTTTGTGCAAGTCCAATTCTTGAATTTTCACAATTTTGTTTTGTTTCTTATAGCTTTTATTTCATTTTGGTACATTTTGGGTAGAGCAGCACCAGATGAGCTCTGCTGTCTGGACTAATTACAAGATCTCATTTAAAGATGTCTGTGTTGCTCGCAATACTTTCACCATGTGCACGCCTTAAAAAAACCTCTTCATCAAGAGTTTCTTAGCTTTTCATTTAATAAGGAATGATTTTCATGTTGTTAGAACCTAGAGATAATACAACACAATTTATAATCTCAACTAATAATATTTAAACAAGTCAATGTGGAAAGAATCTATTATTAAAATGTGTTCATAATGATAATATTACTAACTTAATTTCCCTGGTGACTCTAATGTGTTATTAGAGATTGATCAGGTGGAAAGTTCTCCATTATATTGTGGTTGTTGTTACTCTATGCATGTTGTGAGGTAGTTTAAAACTTTTCTTCGGTATTTTTCTCTCCATGGAATTCCTACATTCAATCAACTCCAATGTTGTTTTAATTTATTTTTTTGCCTTACTTTCCAAAATCTTAAGAGCGCGTCTTTTATTTTGAGACTGCATTGTTACTTTAAAATTATAGATGAAGAGGAATTGCAGTAATTGTTTTCTAATTATGAATTCCACCCGTCTCAAACTTTTAAGGCTACATTTCTTTCTTATTTATGGAGAGGATGGAAAGGAGTTAATGTTAAAATGTTAATCATCAGCTCTCTGGACAAGAAGCAATCTTTTAGTCATCATGACAGTGGTGGTGGGCCTTCTGTAGAATCCCTATATTTCATCTGGGAGACCCAGGTCTGGTCTTCAGCCAGTGCACACTGTGCAACTACGCTGGGTCAGTGTGGACTTCTGTGTACACTGATGCTGAGCATGCTCAGCAGAGCTTCCAAAGTAGGTTGGACTAGGAAGGAAGGTTTGGCGATTGAAATCAGGTAATTAAAATCCCATAGATGACTCACAGTCTGATCTCCAACTGATCACGGGGAGGGTCGTCTCAGGCAGCATTTCGTTCTTTGTCTTTGGGGTCACACTATATCAGGGGCCAACTCAGTGATCGCTTAGAACATGTTTTGTTTAACAGATAGATTAAGATATTCAGATTTCAGTGTTTAAAATTTGGGCATACATGCTTTAATAAAAATTAAATAGGTGCCTAATTCCTAGAAAATAAAATACACTGTGTTACATAAAAATAAATACATTAAAAATAACGCATAAAAATATTACAAGAAGCTTCCCTTCATTTATAATAGGGTACATGCCAATAATGTATCATTTTTCAGTCACCTCATTTTGATAATACACCAGGTTGGTAAGTACAGTGGCTGAAGAGGTGCCCTGCTAAGCTCTCCTTTCCACAGAACCTGGTGTGTGGAATGCAGTCAGTGTCACGCAGCGGTCAGCTTGGCATCTCTTCCAGCCCAGTGCTCAGTGATAACACAGTGACAACCTGAAGTTAGCCACAGTGGAGCATTTATTCCAGAGACACCAGTAAATGAAAGCTTTATCATTTGTTTTACTCTTTCACCAACAAAATTAACCACAATTGACTGATAACTGCCACGCTTTCTCCAAGCTCAGGATTAAGAGTCGTGGGATGCTATAATTGGTCCAGTTCTTCCCAAAGCAAGACTCCAGCCAGAAACTTTTGCTTTGAATATTTTCATTTACCCATCGTGGACACGGGGCTGCATTCTGAGATGGCATCCTATCCAGTTATTACCTCCATCTTGAATTGGAAGTTAGACTGGCAACAAAATTAATGTGAGAACACTCCCTCTTTTGCTCTGTCACTTGACCATTTCTAGACATTTATTTCTGCAAAACTCTTCTACATCTAATTTTGACTTGGTATATGCACCTTAAAGGACATGAAATGACAAAGATTGTAGGGAAAGGCAGTTCTGTACATTGCTGGGAGAGTATGACTTGTTATACGCTCTCCAAACGACAATTTGTCAACATCTAGTTTTATAAACTGATGGTGACTAACGTGGGCAGAACGGAATTTCTCCACAGGCTTTTCAGGAGTGTGCCCTTTTAGAAGCAGGCCACCCAGAATTTCTTCACATGTGTTCCAGAGTGGGTTCAACCCCCAATCTTTTGAATGGTAGTTGACTGCTACTGCTTAACTATTTATATCATCTAGGGGTACTATGAGTTTAGGTCACATGAAGTGCAACTTTCCCTCTTTTTTGTTGCTTAATTAATGAGTGGAGAACAGCTTTCACATTATTTAGGAGATTATTTGATTTGATGTTATTGAGTCACATAATTCTTTGCCTACTTACTGGGTTGTTTGTTTTCAAATGTAGGGCTTTGACTTCTAAATATGGAAGATGAGATTCATGTCATCTTTCTTTTTTGTCCTCATCATTTGCTTGCACTACTTTGATTCTGACAATCTCACAATATAGTTGTATGCTCCTTTGGGTTTGATCAATATTAAGTGCTTACATAGTATGATTACAAATATTCTATTTACATCTCTTTTTTCATATTAATTTTACTTTTCTGCATGTTGTTTCCTTAAGAGTTAAAAACCATCTTGCTTTGTCGGTTGTTTGGTTATCTATATAAAAAACCAATCCAAACGCCTGCCACTGAGTTGATTCCAATTCATAGAAACCCTAGAGGGCAAGGTAGAACTGTCCTTATGGGTTTCTGGACGTAAGTGTTATTATTTTTATTCATTTAATTGAGTACTCTTACAGCTCTTATCTCCATCCATCCACCTATCCATCCATCCATTGCGTCAAGCACATTTGTACATATGTTGCCATAATCATTTTCAAAACATTTGCTTTCAATTTGAGCCCTTGGTATTAGCTTATTTTCTCCCCTCCCCCACTCTTCCTCCCTCATGAACCCTTTATAATTTCTAAATTTTTTTCCACATCTGACACCAACAACTGTCTCCCTTCACCCACTTTTCTATTGTTCATCCCCTGGGAGTGTGTTATATGTCAATCATTGTGATCGGTTGCCCCTTTCTCCCCCCACCTTCCCCTTATACTCTTGGTATCACTACTTTCATTATTGGTCCTGAAGGGTTTATCTGTCCTGGATTTCCTGTGTTGCAAGCTCTTATCTGTACCAATGTACATGCTCTGGTCTAGCCTGATTTGTAAGGTAGAATAGGGGTCATGATTGTGTGGGTAGAAGAAGAAATAAAAACTTAAGAAAAGTTATATGTTTCATTGGTACTATACTATACATCGGCACCCTGACTGATTTATCTCTTCCTTGTTACCCTTCTGTAAGGGATGTCCAATTGTCTACAGATGGGCTTTGGGGTCTCCACTCTGCCCTCCTCCTCATTCACATCAATATGATTTTTTGTCTTGGGTCTTTGATGTCTGATACCTAATCCCATCGACACCTCATGATCACATAGACTAGTGTGCTTCTTCCATGTGGGCTTTGTTTATCTTCAAGCCTTTAAGACCCCAGATGCTACATCTTATCTTTTGATAGCCGGACACCATCAGCTTTCTGCACCACATTTGCTTTTGCACCAATTTTGTCTTCAGCGATTGTCTTGGGAAGGCCAGCTAGCACAGCAAAAAGGATCAAAGCAATGAAGTCCCTGGGGAATACCAAATATAGATTTTCGAGCCAGGGTGTGCCACCCCAATCAGACTCGACCAGAAACCACTCCTAAAAGTCAAGAAACAGACCTGGGACTATTTATAGGCTATTTTTTGTCATTCGTTTTGGTTGTTATTGCTTTGTTTTCCTTTGTTGTTTTGTTTTGCTTTGTCTTGTTTTTGTGCTCATTATTGTCTCTGCATGTCTATCTAGGTAAGATAGGTGGGATAAACAATCTAGAGGAGAAAACAGTGGGATCAACAGTTCTGTGGGGACATGGGAGAGGGGTAAGTGGGGGGAAAGGAGCGGGATGTCTACAAACCAAGCAAGGGACAAGGGAACAATAAATGATCTAAAATTGATGGCGAGGAGGACATAGGATGCCTGGTGGGGCTTGATCAAGGGTAATGTAGCTGAGAGGAATTACTGAAACCAGAATGAAGGCCGAACATGATAGTGGGACGAGGGGAAAGTAAAAGGAAATAGAGGAAAGGACTAAGAGGCAAAGGGCATTTAGAGAGCTCTAAATACACATATGTACATATATTTATATATAATGATAGGGAAATAGGTCTATGTACACATATTTTATGTTAAGTATGAAGACAGCAGATGGACATTGGGCCTCTACTCAAGTACCCCCTCAATGCAAGAACACTCTGTCCTAATAATCTGGCATTCCGTGATGCTCACCTTCCCAAGACTGTAATTATTCTTTATGAGAGTAGAAAGCCCTGTATTTCTTCGGTGGAGTGGCTGGTGGTTGAGACCCTCTTACCGTCCTTTTGGCAGCCCAGTGTGTAATTGCTACGCCACTCGTCATTAATTCAGCCACCAAACTCTCTACCGATTTTTAAAACCCTACCTCATAATATTGACACACGTGACCGATTCTATTAACATCATTTTCTTCACTAAATCTCCCTTCCCCTTCCTCTCACACCTAACTGATGGTTTGGCTAATTATCTATTCTATGTTAGAGACAACTTTCCTTAAGAAAATTGAAAGATATAGTCATTGTATTCTACCTTTCAATAATTTTGTCAAGAAAATTTCAACGATGTGATTTCTGATGGCTATGACATGCTGTTTCTTGCTAGACACTTGATGTATCTTCTCTGTGTCAGGGTTCAGAAAATTTCCAATGACATTCTTTTTCTTTTCCTTCAAAATAATTTTTTTGGGAGCTAACACAGATTGCCATATCATTCCATAGTTCCATCACGTCAAGCATTATTGTTCGATTGCTACCACAATCAGTTTCAAAACATTTTCTTCCTTCTTGAAGTCCTGATATTAGCTCACCCCCCAGAACCCCCCAGGAGCCTTTATTCTACTTGTTGCCAAAGACTCATCCTAGGTTCCTAGGTTTCATATACAGGAAAACATATAACAAACATTCAGGAGGACTAGTAGGTCAATTTTCACCAATTTAGTTGGTCACTGACTAGAGCGCCATTTTCAATCTGGAAAAATGTGTCTTCTCTCTTGAGTTTTTTTCCATGATGCGTTTCTTCAGGCCTTTACCTTTTGATTTGTTCTTTTGTTCTGTAATTTCTTTTATTCAGATATTATGCTACTACCATAGCTCTTTATTTTTCTTGTTATCTGTTTTCCCTTTCTTTTTCTGTTTTCTTCTTCATAACCTTTTAAATATTCTAATTTGTTTTATTCTAATTATTTTTGTTATTTTGAGTAAGCTAGCTTTGAGTATTTGTTTTATATATAATTTTACCCTTTCACTTTCTGTCATTCTATATTATTATACTTCAGTTATTCATTTGCAAACCACTGATTTCATTGGCCTTATCCCCATAGACTTTTCATAAAGCATGAATGGTTTTACCATTCTTCTACCATAGTTTCATCATAAATTTGATGTTTGTTTCTGCTTTAATTTTACCAGAATTTAAGTTGTTCTGAAAGGAGCTCTTTTCTAAATGTTGCCTTATCATTTTTAGTCCCTTGAACAAGATCATGTTCAGCTTTGTAATATCAAGTTTATACAAGTTTATATTGGCTCCAATAATCTTTGGGACTTATGCATATTATTTTCATAGTATACATTTTCCATGAAATTTTTGAAGGCTCCACAGTTTTAAATGTCTAAGAACATTTTGTTTTCCATTTCATTTCTTCTCTCACCTTCTTTTCTGCTATCTTTTTGTTAGATTAAAATTTCTTTAATGTCATCAATTCCTTTCACTGGTTTGGAAGATTTTCTTCTAACTGATTATGCTTATATTTTTAACATCTTCATTGACTTTTGACCATTTGACAATCCGTAGACCATATTCATTCATTTGTGTTAGTTACTGTATGATTAAGAGCAAGTTTCAGTGTCTCTTCTGACTTCCTCTTTGATCTTTTTTTTCTTACTATCCTATCTTTTAAATGGCATTTTGCTTTTCACATGTATGATATTCTTTATATTGTCCCACAGTTCATCAGACTTTCTGCCATTAGTATTTAATAAGTCAAATCTACTCTTCAGCTGCTCTTGAAATTTAGGGAGAATGAAACTAAACATCCAAGTCTCGAGTTGCAATATCGAAAGATTTTATGAACAAAATGCTGAATATTATAAGGAAGATGGAAAGAACACACAGGGTGATTGTACCAAAAAGAGCTAGTCAACATTCAACCATTCCAAGAGGTAGAATATGCTCAAGAACCGATGGTATTGAAGGAATAAGTTCAAGCTGCACCCAAAGCATTCGCTCCAGGAATGGATGGAATACCAATTGAACTGTTTCAATAAATTGATGAAAACACTGGAAGCACTTACTTATCTATACCAGGAAATGTGGAAGACAGCTTCTTGGCCAGATGATTAAAAGAGATCTATATTTTTACTCATTCTAAAGAAAAGGTGACCCATAAAATGCTCAAACTATAGATCAATATCATTTATATCATGTAGAAGCAAAATTTTGCTTAAGATCGTCCAATAATGGTTGCAACAGTGCATTGACAGGGACTTTCCAGAGGTTCAGGACAGATTCAAAATAGGACATGGAACAAGGGTTATCATTGCTGATATCCGATGAATCTTGGCTGAATGCAGAGAATACAAAAAAGATATTTTCTTTGGTTTTATTAACTATTCATAGACATTTGATGGTGCAGACAATAGCTAACTATGGATAGTTTTGTGAAGAATTAGAATATCTGAACACTTAATTGTCCTAATGTGGAACCAAGAGATGGATCAAGGGGCAGTTGTATGAACAGAACAAGGGCATTCTGGATGGTTTAAAATCAAGAAAAATGTGTTTCAAGAATGTGTCTTCTTGTCATATTTATTCAGTTTGTATGCTGACCAAATAATCAGAGAAGCTGGATTTTATGAAGAAGAATGAGGTATCAAGACTGGAAGAAGGCTTATTAACCTATGATATGCAGCTGACACATCTTATTTGCTGAGAGTGAGGAGGGCTTTAAGCATTTACTGATGAAGATCCAGGACTGCAGCCTTCAATCTGGATTATAACTCAATATAAAGAAGACCAAAATCCTCACAACAGGACTAATAGGTAGCAATATGATAAATCCGTGACTAGTAAGAATATGATAAATCAGTGCTCATGGTGGCACCAGTCAAGAGATCAAAGCACATATGGTTAAGTCTACTATATAAGTTATCTTTAAAGTGTTAAAAAGCAAGGATGTTATTTTGAGAATTGAAGTACCCCTGATATAAGCCTTGTTATTTTAAATTGCCCCATATGCATTTCAAAATTGTACATTGACTAAGGAAGATTGAAGAAGAATGGATTTATTTGAATTATGGTTCTGGTGAAGAATATTGAAAGTGTCACGGACTACCAAAAGAGCAAAAAAATCTGTCTTGGAAGAAGTATAGTCAGAATAATTCTTAGAGGCACATACTTTGGACACAGTGCCAGGAGACTCAGGCCCCAGAAAGGACGTCATGCTCGGTTAATGTCAAATGGCAGGGAAAAAGAGAAAGCCTGGGAGAGTTGGGTAAACAGTGACTGCAACCAAATATATGAACAATTGTGAGAATGGCGCAGGACGAGGCAGTGTTTCCTTCTGTTGTGCTTGGGGTGGCTTAGTGTTGGAACTGACTCAACAGCACCTGACAAGAGATGTTATCCATATCTGTACCCTTCTAGATAGTTTAAATATCTCTAATCTCTTTATCTAACTGCCATTCACTTGACTTTGACACTTACCGATCAGATAAGACAGAGGAGAACTATGCCTTGGTGTTTTCCAGACGTTTTTTACAGCAGGAGACAGGCCCATCTTTCCCCCTCGAGGGACTGATGTGTTCCAATCACTGGCCTTGCGGTTAGGAGCACAGGGCATGTAGCGCTCTATGCCACCACAGCTCCCGCTTCTTGTCCCACACTTTGTCGTACTGTGGTGGCTTCTATGTTGCTGTAATTCTGAAAGCTATGTCTCTGGTGTTTCAATACCAACAGGGGCACTCAAAATAAATAGGTTTCAACAGCGCTTCCAGGCTAAGAGCAAATGCTGGCAAAGGAATAGGCTGTCCGCTTCAGAGGAACAAGCCACTGAAAAGCTTTGTAGATAGCACCGAGCCCCATCATATATTGCTAACTTCAAAATAGATGAAAGACATAAATAGACACTCCACAGCCCTGATGCAATGCGTATACACACTACTGAATACAATGAAGAAGATCCACATTAAAGAAGACAAAAGTAAAGGACTAGGACCCCAGCCTGGGGTCACTGTGGGTTGGAACAAACTTGATGGCACCCAGCATCAACGATAACATAATGGATATGAAAGTTGGAAAGTGAACAAGAAAGGCTGAGAAAGAATCAATTTATTTGAATTGTGGTGCTGGCAAAAACACTGTGGACCACCAAGAAGAGAACAGCTGGAATGCTCCTTAAAGGCATTGAGAGTAACGCATCTCCCTTACTTAGCACATCTTATCAGGAGAGAAGAGCCCCTGGAAAAGGACGCCACGGTTGGCAAGGAGAGGGCCAGTGCAAGGAAGATGCTGGACAAGATGCATCTTATGGAAATGGTGAAAAAGAAGCAGTGGAGGAGAACAAATAAGAAAAACAGTCAAGATGGTATAAAGTGCTGTGATCAAAAGAAACCCCCAAAACTGGAAGCATATGGACAAATATAAGTAAATATTGAGAATTGCCTAAAATAATAATACAAATTAAAATCAAACATTTTAAAAATGGGCAACTGAAATATAAGACAATAACAATTTGCAAAGCTATAAATTAATGCCCAGACCAGAGAACTAACAATATCAACATTGCTTTATAAACTTTCTGAAGTATGCCTCTTTTAAAATAGCAGTTACTCTTCACCTATGCACATGCATAGCTATTTAAAATGACTTTCATTTGGTTTCTTTTCGTGTTTTTCAGAGCATTGTATCCGTTGTCAGTTGTGGGTCTTACGCCTTCTATGAGACATGCTTGTTGTGTGATTCCTTTGAGTCTCGGTCTCCGTTTCTGTAAATGAACAAACAGAAAGCAGTGTCTGCTTTACTTACATTGGTTATATGGAACAAATGGGAGAAGAGACACGAGCTCATTTTGCTTGCTGATTTCCATAAGCCTGGGAGGTATTATTGCTTCCTCTGTATGAGCTTATTTCCTTAACTTGATTTTATAAGTCCTGTGATAGTAAAGGATGGGCCTTCTTTATTACTGATAGCTCTTCATTGCTTTTCATGCCAATCAGTGACTCACTAGCCCGAACAGTGAAGTGTTTGCTAGATTTGAGTAAATTTGAGTACAATGACGTAAAACAAAATAGAATTTATAAAGGAGTACATGAAGTAGTGCTTCTCTTGCGAACAGGAGAGCATATGAGTTTGAAAATTATAGTTTAATCTTTTTAACATGATGTGTGTGCAGAATGACCTAGAGGACTTTTTAACACTCTTTATTTTCAAGCTTGTCTCAGTCAAAATGCTCTCTGAACAGAATCTGATCGATGAGGAATTCAAGGAACAGGTTATGTGTTTCTGTAAGAGGACTATGAGTCTATTAAAGGAAGACACACTGAAAAAAAATGCACTGCAGTTTTCCTAGAAATTGTAAGAAGAGGGAAAACAATCTTAAAAGGAGTCTAGGGATTGGATCAAGCTGCTTACTTGTGTTCATTTAAAGACAGCACCAAGAGATCCAGAGAGCTTGATTTCTGGGAGGGTAGATGGACATGGAAAGAGAACTGGTTGAACAATGGTTAACCATTCAGCTCAAGATAGTACCCAACAATGACAGCTGGAGCCGAGTCCCTTACTTGCACAAATAATTTGCACTCAATTACTAAGCAAGAAATTAGTGGATTGAACCTACACAGTAGTGTTATAGAAGCTTTGTAAGCGTTTTTAATGATAGGGCTTTTGTTGTTGGGTACTCTTGAGTTGGCTTGGATCTTTGGTACTCAATGGGGAATAGATTGAAATGTTGCTGGGTTCCTTGACATCTTCATTGATATATTTGAGCTCATTGTAGCCTCTGTGTCCATCCATCTTGTGGGGAGTCTTTCTCTTGATTTTTCTTCTCTCCTCCAGCAGCCTTGATAATGCAGTGTGTTAAGAGATGGACTGTCTAAGTTTGGTAATCTTCATGAAATATATGAGGCTGTCTGCTTCTATAAATATTTCCAGGCTTGGGCAACCCATAGAGTAGACAGAGTTCTACTCTGTCTTATAGGGCTGTTAAGAGTTGGAATTGACTTGATGACAGTAGGGTGTTTTGTTTTTTTGGGGGGTGGGCAGAGAGGGTTTGTTTTTGCTGAAGATTTGCCCACTGGAATACCTCATCTGATTTCTGGATTGATGCATCTATGGACTTGGGAGACATATGGATTTTTCTATTTCTATAAAGAG
This sequence comes from Tenrec ecaudatus, assembly GCF_050624435.1. Lineage (NCBI taxonomy): Eukaryota > Metazoa > Chordata > Mammalia > Afrosoricida > Tenrecidae > Tenrec > Tenrec ecaudatus. The sequence continues at coordinate 42,017,654 of NC_134543.1, forward strand.
TTACAGTCTCCCAAACCCACAGGGGCAATTGTACCATGTTTCCTATTGGATTGATAGGAGTCAGCATAAATTCGATAGTAGGAAATTTTAGGAGGGTTTTTTTTTCGAGCTTCCATGTGTATTCATTGGTGATCCAAGTGAACTTAAATCATGTTGATATCCTTTTAACTCATAAAGATTACAGTTAAGAGCTACGTTTTGTAATCAAAGGTGAGAATCAACTCAATCATTGGGTTTTGGGGAAGCACAAATCCTGAAACGTTAAGGGAAGATGAAGCAACTGCAGACATATTACTATTCAATAGCATAGGAACATTGAGGAAAATATGCACAATATATTGAGATGCCAAGTGATTTAATATGGAAAACATGAACAACTGGGTCAAAACAAAGCGACAGAGGGCAGGAGATCACACATGTAGTTTTCATGGAGCCAGAATGGATGGGCCAGTGGCTGCAAGGGAAAGTAGATAAAGAGTTATAATTTTTATTGGTGTATGGGGTAAACTTTTCTAAATTGTTACTCTTTTTTCATGAGTTAGGCTTATCACATGTCTTTTTCTATTTTAGCATACATGTTTACATTGAAAATTCTCATCTGTGGTCTAAGTCATGAACACATGGGTTAGAAATGATGATCATGCTTGTCGATTTTAAAGATCTTGATTATCATTGAATCCTTCTTTGTCTCTTGTTGGTATTTCAAATTGTTAACAATGCATAGAATGGATAGAAGTTGATGTTTAATACAAGTAGATTATCTTTATTTTTATTTATTTTTAAACGTTTTATTAAGGGCTCATACAACTCTTATCACAATCCATACATACATCAATTGTGTAAAGCACATCTGTACATTCATTGCCCTCATTATTTTCAAAGCATTTGCTCTCCACTTAAGCCCTTGGCATCAGGTCCTCTTTTTTCCCCCTCCCTCCCTGCTCCCCTCTCCCTCATGAGCCCTTGATAATTTATAAATTATTATTTTGTCATACCTTGCCCTGTTCAACGTCTCCCTTCACCCCCCTTTCTGTTGTCCATCCCCCAGGGAGGAGGTTACATGTAGATCCTTGTAATCAGTTCCCTCTTTCCAACCCACTCTCCCTCTACCCTCCCAATATCACCCCTCACAACCCTTGTCCTGAAGGTATCATCCGCCCTGGAGTCCCTGTGCCTCCAGCTCTTATCTGCACCAGTGTATATCCTCTGGTCTAGCCAGACTTGCAAGGTAGTATTCTGATCATGATAGTGGGGAGGTGGGGGGGGGGAGTGAAGGAAGCATTTAGGAACTAGAGGAAAGTTGTATTCTTCATTGGTGCTACAACGCACCCTCATTGACTCATCTCCTCCCCTAGTCCCCTCTGCAAGGGGATATCCAGTGGCCAACAAATGGGCTTTGGGTCTCTACTCTGCGTTCCTGCCTTCATTCACTATGGTAAGATTTTTTGTTCTGATGATGCCTTATACCTGATCCCTTCAACACCTCGTGATCGCACAGGCTAGTGTGCTTCTTCCTTGTGGACTTTGTTGCTTCTGAGCTAGATGGCCGCTTGTTTACCTTCAAGCCTTTAAGACCCCAGACGTTATACCTTTTGATAGCCGGCCACCATCAGCTTCCTTCGCCACATTTGCTTATGCACCAATTTGTCGTCAGTGATTGTATCATGGGGGTGTACACCCAATGCTATGATTTTATTGTTCTTTGATGCCTGATAACTGATCCCTTCGGCACTTCGTGATCACACAGGCTGATGTGTTCTTCCATGTGGGCTTTGTTGCTTCTGAGCTAGATGGCTGCTTGTTTACCTCAAGCCTTTAAGACCCCAGATGCTATGTCTTTTGATAGCTGGGCACCATCAGCTTTCTTCACTACATTTTCTTATTCACCTGCTTTGGCTTCAGCAGTTGTGTCAGGAGGTGAGCATCATAGAATGCCAATTTAATAGAAGAAAGTATTCTTGCATTGAGGGAGTACTTGAGTGGATGCCCAATGTCCTTCCGTCACCTTAATACTAAACCTATAAATCTAGGCACAGAGTTCTATTTCCCCATCCTCATATATTTATTTTCATATGTACATGTCTTTGTCTAGACCTCTATAAATGCCCTTTGCCTCCCAGCTCTTTCCTCTATTTCCCTTGACTTTCCTCCTGTCCCACTATCATGCTCCGTCCCCACCTGGGTTTCAGCAATACCTCTTTGTTACCTTATACTTGATCATGCACTACCAGGACTCCCACACCCAATTCACCACCAATTTGCATCACTTTTTGTTCCCTTGTCCCTGGGATTGTTAACACCACTTCCTTCTCCCCCACCTCCCCCTATCCCAATTCCCCCTGGAACAGTTGGTCCCATTGTTTTTCCTCCAGATCGTTCATCCAGCCTATCTTATTTAGACAGACCTGTGGAGATAATAACATGCATGAAAAGAAGACAGAGCAAAACCAAGCAACCATATACAACAAACCACTGACAAAGAACAAAACAAAACACAACCAGAAAGAAAAACTTGAACTTAGTTCAAGGATCATTTGTTGGCCTTTAGGAGTATTTTCCAATCCAGGCTGTTCGGGCACCATGCCCTGGCCCCAAAGTCCACCTTCAGCATTCCCTGGGGACCTTGCCGCTCTATTTCCTTGCTGTTCTGGTGCACTCCCCCAGTGCTTTTCCTTGGTGTGCTGGGATCAGGTCGAGCGTAATTTCTACACTGTGTCTCCGGTGCAGTCCCCTGCAGGGCCCTGGGTCAGTGAAGGACGTCATGTCTCATAGTGGGGCTGGCCATGTGGTCCTCTCTGTTTACTGGCTGCTCTAATTGGGTCATCGTCCTCAAGGCCTGGTGGGCCAGGATGCGCTCCACTCTCTCCTACTCTCACTCCATCTGCTCCCGTGTGCTCCAATCAGCTAGGTCCCTCTCCCAGAGCTGCAGATTCAATGCCGTCCTTTGAAATAAATTCTTCTGGGGGGAAGGGCAGGCGTCCAGTATTTGGTACTGGAGCTAGCCCCCCAGACCTCTCCACTGGTTCCCTACTCTACACCAGAAGGTGGCATTCATACCTTGGGGCACTCGGTTGAAGTCTGGTCCCTCTTTCCCTGTGGAGATAGAAAGAATACCCTCCCCTTGGGTGGGTCTCCACTCGCACTCCTCCTCATTCACAATGATATGATTTTTTGTTCTTTGATTCCTGATACCTGATCCCACCAACACCTCATAATCAGACAGGCTGGTGTGCTTCTTCCACATAGGCTTTGTTGTTTCTGCACTAGATGGCCTCTTGTTTATCTTCAAGCCTTTAAGCCTGCAGACTGTATATTTTGATAGCAGGGCACCATCAGCTTTCTTCACTACATTTGCTTATGTACTTGTTTTGTCTTCACTGATTGTGTCGGGAAGTTGAGCATCATGGAATGTCAGTTTGATAGAACAAAGTGTTCTTGCATTGAGGGAGAACTTGAGTAGAGGCCCAATGTCCATCTGCTACCTTAATACTAAACCTATAAATATATGCACAGAGATTTATTTCCCCATTGTCATATATAAATATATTACATGTATACATTCCTGTATTTAGACCTCTAAAAATGTCCTTTGCCTCCTAGTTCTTTCCTCTATTTCCTTTTACTTTTCTATTGTTCCACTATCATATTTAGCCTTCATTTGGGTTTCAGTAATTCCTCTTGGTTACATTGCCCCTGATCAAGCCCTACCAGGCCTCCTGCACCCTCTTCACCATTGATTTTGGATCACTTGTTGTTCCCTTGACCCTGGGTTTATTAACACTCAACAACTTTCCCCCACCTACCCCTCTCCCATGTCCCCCCAGAGCCATCAGTCCCATTATTTTCTCCTCCAGATTGTTTATCCTGCCTATCCTATCTAGATAGACCTGCAGAGATCATAATATGCACAAAAAAAACCAGGCAGAGCAAAAAGAGCAACAAAAGAAAAAACAACAAGAACAACAACAAAAAACAATGACAAAAAGAAGAAAAGCCTGTAAATAGTTCAAGGTCTCTTTGTTGACCTTTAGGAATGTTTTCTGGTTGAGTCTGATGGGGTATCACGCTCTGGCCTCAAAGTCTATTTTTGGTATTCCCTTGGGACTTTCTTGCTCTGCTCCCCTCGCTGTTCTGTTGCATGCCCTCAGTGTTTGGCCTTGATGTGGTGGGGTCAGATTGGGTGCAATTTCTACACTGTGTCTCCATTGTTGTCCCCCGAATGGCTATGGGTCAGTGAGGGATGCCGTGTGTCATAGTGGGGCCAGTAATATGGTCCTATCTGTGCATTGGCTGCTCTGAGCTTGGACATCGTCATCAAGGCTTGGTGGGCCAGGATGTGCTCCACTCTCTCTTCCTCCCCTTTCATTTGTTCTCGTGTGCTCTGGTCAGACATGTTCCTGTCCCTGAGCTGTAGCTTCAGTGCTGTCTCTGAAATAAATTCTTCTGGGTGGAGGGGCATCTGTCCACATAGTTGGGATTGGGCCGGCCCCTTAGACCTCTGTACTGGTTCCGTGCTTCATGCCAATATGTTGCATTCACATCTTGGACTACTGGGTTGAAGTCTGGTCCCTTTTGCCCTGTGGCTATATAAAATACCCTCCCCTTGGATGGGTTAGTTCCCTGTTCCCCAGCTACCTACCCATGTCTTTTTTCCTCTTTCATTTCCTCCCTCCTTTTAGTTGGCTACCATATGTATCCCTGGATTTGGTCTGGCCCCTGCCATACTACCTGGACCTCACCCTAGGAATATTTGTATACAGTAACTTTTGTCCTATGCCCTTTTTGCATTTTTTAAGTAAACTTACCTCAGCAGACTCATGTTGCACTTGTCCCTTTGTGCTTGCCTTACTTCACTTAGCATAATTTCCTCCAATTCTTCCCATGTGGCGATGTGCTTCGTTTGTTTATCACTGCTTTTTGAGGATACGTAGTACTCCATTGTATGTATGTACAGCAGTGTTTTAATACATTTGTCTGTTGATGGAAATTTGGGATGTTTCCAACTCCTTGCAATTGGTGAATTCTTTCAATGTTTGCAGATGTTTTATCTTCAGTATATCCCACTTGTCAATTTGTGACTTGTCTGTGTTTGTGTCCTTCCCTCTTTCTGATAGCATATGTAGTCCCTGCGCCAAAGATCTCAGGTGGTCCCAATTACCGCATTGATGGCCCTAATACTTTGGGGTTTTACCTAGAGGTCTGTGATCCACCTTGAGTTTATTCTTGTATGGAGTGAGATAAGTGTCTTGCTTCATTTTTATGTAAGTAGATATTCATTTTTTTTCCAGCATCACTTGTTGAAGAGGACATCTGCTTGCCATTTGATATTTTGGGGGCCCTTATCAGAGATCAGTTGTCTGTATGCTGATGATTTTATTTCTGGGTTTTCAATTCTTTTCCATTGGTCTGAGTATCTGTCATTATACCAATATGATGCAGTTTTGACCACTGTGGCTGTATATTTGTTAAAGTCAGGTAAAGCAAGCCTTCCCACTGGGCCCTTCTTCTTGAGGAGTTCTCTGCTAATTCTGGACTTATTCCCTTTCAATATGAAGTTGGTAATCAGTTTTTCCATTTCTTTGATGAAAGATTATGGTATTTGTATTGGGATAGCATTAAACTTATATAGTGCCTTGGATAGAACTGATTGATATCTTTACTATCTTGAGTCTTCCAATCGACAAACATGGGATATTTTTCCATTTGTTGAGTTCACTCTTGGTTTCTTGTAATAGTGTCCTGTAGTTTTCCTCATATAGATCTTTTGTTCTTTTAGTCAGGTCTATCTATCCCTAGATATTTCAATTTGTGCTTGGTAATTGTGAAGGGTACCACGGTTTTTACCTCTGCTTCTGTGGTCTTATCTGATATGTACAGCAGTCTGATAGACTTCTGTTTGTTGATCTTGTCTCCTGCCACTGCCATATTCCTCTATTGCTTTCAGTACTCCTCTTATGGAGCTTTTGGGATTTTTCCTTAGATAAAATCATATAATCTCTGAATAACGATAGTTTCATCTCTTCCTTCCCCAGACAAATACCTTTTATGTCTTTTCTTTGTCTTATGCTCTTAGTTAAAATGTGAGGACAAGGGGCATCCTTGTCTAGTCCCCTTTTTCAGTGGAATTGAGTCCCTCTTTTCTCCATTAACTACCACAGTAGCTGTTGGTTTTCATATATAGCTTGTATTATCTTGAGGAATTTTCCTTCCATTCCTATCATCTCGAGTGTCTTAAACAGGGATTGGTATTGTCTAATGCTTTTTCTGCATCTATTGATATTATCGTATTGTTCTTATAGTTTTTCATGTCAATGTGGCAAATGATATTGTATTAACCTGGGTACTTTAGAAAAACAAATCCACGGAAACTCACATGTATAAGAGATTTTTATATAAAGAGTAAGTGTACATCAAGAAAACATTGCAACCAGTACTGCCCAAGCCCACAAGTCCAACATTAACCAATATGTCCGACACCAATCCACAAAGTCCTCCTCCATCTTACAAAACACTTGCAATAACACTGACTGCAGGAGGAAAGCCGAATCAGTGAATGTGTAAGCATCTCAGTGCTGGCAGGGGTCTCCACACGGCTGCTCCAGCACCCAGGGCTGCGTTAGGGTAGGTCCATGTGGATTTTTCTCAGGGATATCTTGCTAGAAGTGAGCCTTGCCAGCTGATGCAGGGAACTGGCTAAGGCAGCTCAACACTGGTCTGACCATCATAAAGCATGAGAGCCAAGAACTGAGCCATTTATCTCTCCACCCTTCAGTTAACCCCATGTGTGTTTATCGGACAGGTTGGCACAATAATCTTTATCCCAGATACTAATGGTCTTTCGTATGTTGAACCATCCCTGCATCCCTTGTATGAATCCTTTTGGTCATGGTGAATTATTTGTTTTATATACTTTTGTATTCTAGGGGCCAGTATTTTGTTAAGGATTTTTGCATTGATGTTCATTGGAGATATTGGTCTGTAGTTCTCAATTCTTGTGGGATCCCTGCCAGTTTCAATATCATAGTAATACTAGCGTCGTAGAAGGAGCTCGGGAGTTTGCCATCGTTTTCTATGTTCTGGAAGAGTTTGTGTACGATTGGTGTCAGTTCTTCTCTGAATGACTGGTAAAATTCTCCTGAGAAACCATCTGTACCCGGGGATTTTTTTGTTGGTAATTCCTTGAAAGCCGTGTCTATTTCTTATATTGCTATGGGTCTGTTAAGATTCTTGATGTCCATTGGGGATAGTCTAGGGAGGGATTGTTTTTCCATTTGTCCTTGTGTTCCAAGTTGTTGTGTTCATTGGATAACAGCCTTTTATAGTATTGTTTAGTTATCCTTTTGATTTTATTAGGGACTGTTGTAATGTTTCCTCTTTCATCCTCATCCTTGCTATTGAAATTTGTTCCTTCCTTTCTTTGGTTTGGTTTTCCAATGTCCTGTTGCTTTTGTTTATCCTTTCAAAGAACCAACTTTTAGCAGCATTAATTTTTTCCATAGTTTTCTTATATTACCTTTCCTGAATCTCAGTCCTGATTTTTATTATTTCTTTTCTTTTGATATTAGTAGGATTCTCCTGTTGACTCTGCTCTATTTACTGTAAATTTTTGTGCCAGGATTTCAATCATATGTACGTATGTGTTAGACAGGGTTCTCTAGAGATAAAAAATCAGATTGCTAATAAAATATATATATATATATATACATATATGCACAGATATATAACATAAGAAATGAACAGTTAAATTATATACAGATAGATATGTAATACAAGAAATGAACAGTTACATTGTAAAGCAGTTCAAATGGCTCAGTGCAACTCACTCCCATGAGAGAGTTGTGAGACACTGGCAGTCCTTCAAGTTTTGAGGTCCTCCAGGCAGTCCTTTGTAGAGAGATTCAGGTTATCCCTGCACAGCCAATAAACAGCAAGGCAGGTCACTAATTATCAGCCAGGTCACCAACAGTCAGTCCCCAGCTCAAGAGATATAAATTCAAATTGTGTGGCAAAGCAGCTTTTGAAGGAACTTCAAATTACAGTGACACAGTCCACAGGTTACATGTCCCACAGGTAGTGTAGCTTGCCAATTAAGGCACAGAACAAGCAAGACAGCTACACACTGATCTGATGATCAAAGAGTGAGAGACAAGAAAGGCAAGGCTCGCCGAGCCATTTATCTCGCTACCCTTCAATTAATCCCACATGTGTTTATCGGCCAGGCTGGCACAATAAACTAACGTCCTCAATCCACCCTTTCCCACCTGGCACCTATACACAATTCTTTAGTCATATATAATTATATAATTTCCGTACATTGATGAAATTACACTTATACTTATCATCAATCATCTATCATACATATAAATGAAAACATACTGTGTCCAATTGTATCTGATATATCATACCTGAACAAAGGAAATATATGCAATAAGCACATAAAAAGAAAATACACTGTCAATTACAGACTTGCTTCGCAATTGATCACATGGTTGTAACTGATAGGTAGAACTACCTTCTTCTACTTCCACTCTGTATTACCTTTGATGTCAGTAAGCACCTCAACTGGCTGTGGTTTTTTGCCTGGTAGGGAGACCCAGACCTTCATTTCTGAGGGGTCTGGGCCATTATCAGTCCTGTCAGGATTGGGTTTCTGTAATTTACCATTTACTTAAATAACAGGGCATGGTACCACTAAGAGTCAGCCCATGGAATCTCCTGGATTCCAGACATATTCTTCTTTACTTCCTTTATGTAACATCAGTCCAATTTCTCCTGGGTAATCAGGATCAATCACACCACTTAGTACGGTGACACTCTTCCTGACCTCTTGATCCAAAGGCATGAGAAGTCCAAAGTGGCCAGGGGGCATTCTCAGCTGCCAGTTCAGTGGAATCCGTGCTGTGTTTCCAGGTGGGAGAGTTCCTTCCTTTGGGACCAGGACCTCCAGGCCTGAGGAACACAGGGTTGCTGGGACAGGAAGCAAAAATGCTGCAAGGGGCTCACTAGGAGTAATAGTGAGTGGTGCCACTCCAGCTTCCACCCCTTGGTTCCTGGACCCATGAATTCTGGCTATTGGAGACACAGCACCATATATTGGCCGCTGGTTTAGCGCGTATACAGCTTCCTGGAGAACATTGCCCCAGCACTGCAAGTTGTTGCCACCTAGTTGGTGCCGTAATTGTGTCTTTAGGAGCCCATTCCATCGTTCTATCAAGCCGGCAGCTTCAGGATGATGAGGAACATGATACGACCAGTGGATTCCATGGGAATGGGCCCATTGCCGCACTGTATTTGCTGTAAAGTGAGTTCCCTGATCTGAAGCAATGCTGTGTGGGATGCCATGCCAGTGGATGAGGCGTTCTATAAGTCCATGAATAGTAGTTTTGGCAGAAACATCACGTGCAGGGAAGGCAAATCCATATCCAGAGTAGGTGTCTTTTCCAGTAAGAACAAAACTCTGTCCCCTCCATGATGGAAGTGGTCCTATGTAATCAACCTGCCACCAAGTTGCTGGTTGATCTCCCCGAGGAATTGTCCCATATCTTGGACTTAATGTTGGTTTCTGCTGCTGTCAAATGGGACACTCAGCAGTGACAGTGACCAAGTAAGTGGAGTCCATGTTGCTGTGTTAACACACACGTCTCTCTTCCTTTTTCATGTGTGAATATATTGCTATGAAACTTACTCTGATAGCTGCCTTTGCTGTGTTCCATAAGTTTTGGTACATTGAATTCTCATTGTCGTTGGTTTCTAGAAACTTCCTAATTTCATTTCTGATCTGGGCCAGTGCGTACTCCTTTTGCAGTAGAGAGTTATTAACATCTAAATATTTGCTCTTGTTTTCTTCATCTTCCTTTGGTTGATTTCCAGCCTTATGTCACAGTGGTCGTAGACAGAGTTTTGTGTCATATTGATGTGCTTAAATTTTATGCAGATTTACCTTATGTCCCAGCATGTTGTCTATCTTCGAATATGTTCCATGTGGGCTTGAAAAGAATTTTTTGTATTTTGTTGAAGAGCTCTGTAAATATCTATCAGGTCAAATGATCTAACTATAACATTTAGATCTCTAGCTTCCTTGTTTTTTTCCCCCTGTGATCTATCTTTCTCAGAGATCAGCGTATTGAAGTCAACTATACTATAATTGATGAGGTTGTGATTTTTTTCCTTCATCTTTTGGAGTGTTTGGTTGATGTATTCAAAAGGTCTCTCGTTTGGGGAATATATGTTTAAAATGCTTAGTGATTCTTTGTCTACCATTCATTTGTGCATTATATAGTGTCCCTTCTTATCTCTTTTTATTTTTTGCACTTTGAGGTCAAGTTTATCTCAGATTAGGATGGCAACCCGGATTTTTAAAAAAATTTTTGTTTGCTGGATGTATTTTTCTCCAGCCTTTCGTTCTCAGCCTATTTTTGTGTGTAGTCTTGAGAAGTGTCTCTTGTAGGCAGCAGATTGATGGGTTGTGTTTTCTAACTCTGTTAGCCTCAGTATTTTAATGCCTGAGTTCAGTAAATTGATATTCAGGCTTATTACCTCCATCTGTGAACTCTGTGATGCCATCTGACAACTTTTGTGTTGGGTGCCTTCTTACCTCCCTTTATTTTCAGTGTGTTGTTCATGTGTGTCTCTGTGTGTGCGCGCGTGTATTTCATTCTTGGATTTCTTTTTAACGTATTCTTTGGGTTTTTTCTTGTCTGGGAAGACTCTTACTTCTCCTTCTATCTTGACCTATTATTTGGCTGGTTACAGTATACTTGGGTTTACATTATTTTCTTTCAGTTTTTGCAATATGTTGCTCCACTCTCTCCTCTACTTCATAGTTTCTGCTGACAGGTCTGAGCATATTCTTATTTGGGAGACTTTATATGTGATTGTTTGTTTTTTCCTAACTGCTCTCATGATTTGTTCCTTTTAGTCAAAGTTGGATAGTTTAACTTCTATGTGCCTTGGTGACTTCTTCTTGGGATTCACTGTAGCTGGTGTTCTTTCAGTCTCCTGAATGGTTGCCTGGTTTTCATTCATTAAGCTGGGGAAGTTTTCCTCCAAGAATTCTCTCACTATTGTTGCAGATGACTTCTTTGTTGTGTCTTCCTCTGGTAATCAAATAATTATGATGTTCTTCCTCTTCCTAGATAGCTCTTAGGTTTTCTTCAGCTTCTCTGATGATCTTATTAGATTTTTGTTCACGTTTGGTAAAGTCTGTTTGGCTGTCCTCTAGGTCACTGATGTAGTTAATTCTCTGCCTCCTCTAGTCAGTTAGTGAAGTGTGTGAATCTGCTACTTTTTTGGTTATCTCATCCTTATGTTCTTGTATTTGCTTTGATGTATGGTCTTTATCTCCTGTATCATTTCATCCCTTTTCTCTATTGTTTCCCTCATATTCTATATGTCTCCAAGCAGCATTCTGAAAATTTCTTTCTGTGGCATATAATGTCTGCTTCTTCTTTGCACATCGTTAGATCCAGGACTCTTTTGCCATTGCCTTTTGTTTCTCCTGTTTTTGTGTTGAGGTCATTGGGTCTGTATGCTGTTTGGGTTGCATTGCTTTACAGGAGCCGGGTGCCATTTTCCAGGGAGTCGAAGAGCACTGGCTCTCTCTGGGAGACTCGTAGGAATGCTTCTCCCTAATGCCTGCAGCTAATTATATTATGGAATTGGACTGCCTCTTTATCCTCCTGTGGCTTCACTCTATCCCACTCAAGTAGGATTCTATTTTTTGGAGGGCGAGTTGGATGTTCCTGTCAGGTGACTCTGGTTGGGTGTCTGTGGACGCGCGCCCATATCAGCTCGGGACCCCGCAGAGAGCATGTGGCACTGCCTGCTGCAACGGGATGGCCACAGAAGTCCAATGTGTTGCTCATTTTGGTGTCAAGCAAAGTAAATTTCCCTGGTCAGGTAGATTTCTGCGGAGGTTGGGGAGTGGTTTCTGCAGCAGCATGAAGTGTTGGCGTTTGTTGGCCATGCCGCCTTAGGCCATGTGAGGCATTATAACAGGCTGAAGGAAGTTTGCTCAGTCATGTGGTACCACAGAGGACAGGTAGGATCTCACCGAGCAACAGTTAGGATTTCCCCTGAAGAAGTTGGGCGGGATTTCCACTGCCTCCTGTTAAGCACTGTAGAGGTTGGGTGGAAGGAATTTTTCCCTGAAGAAGTTGGGTGGGATTTCCCCTGTTGGAGGGTGCCTTGGCTTTTTCCAGCCTTGGGTTAGGCTGCAGAGGGCGGAGCTCTCCTAGCTGGGTGGAGGGCAGGAGTAAATGCCCTAGGTTAAGGGGAGTGAACTGGAGGTCCGCCATGTTGTGTGGGAGAAAAGAGAAGAGAGAAAAAAATTTAAAAAGCTTAACTTGCTGAAACTGTGGTGGGAGAGAGAGAAGAGATAGAAACAAAAGTCATAATATTGCTGAGCCCTGTTCCCTGACCTTGGGCCACGAGGGTTTAACCCTGCCCCCTAGGAGGCAGCAAGCTATTGTTATTTTGAGATAAAGCCCTTAAACCAACTTCAAATGATCCTGGCTCTGTCTGAGAGAGTGGCGAGGCTAAGGTCAAACCCTTTCTGGCCTCCACTGTGGTAAGCCCAAAGCCCAGCTCCTCAAAACCTAGTGGATCTATGCTTACTTATGTTTATGATGCTCCTCCTGTGATCTGGCAGTGTGGAATTTCCTCTTAGTAACTCTCCTGTGCTGATTTCTGCAGAGTTCCTCTGGTAGGTGTTACTCATTCGCCATCTTCCTGGAAGTTGTCCCTACTCTTAATATTATTAATTTTGCTGGAACACTGCTCAGTCTTTTCATTTCTTTTTTTGCGTTTTCCTGAATGATGATAGCATGCCAACATTGAGTTGTAACCAATTTGCTTTTAATTTAATATTGTATGTGCATGCAGCTTACTACAATCAAATCTTCATATTTGCATCTGGATGATTCTACCTTGTGCTCAGGACCTATTAGGTTTCTTAATAGCCTGCTTTAAAGACATTTAGCTGCAATTTTGTTAGGCTGATAAACCTTCCAGTACTTTAAGAAAGCATCTACATAACACTAGTGACTATAATAACAATTATACTTAGTTTGTATTTTTATTGAGGATTGAATTAATATATACCCACAGTTATGGAGTTTTAGGGGAGTGTTTGGGAGACCTGGTTTCTTAATATTGAAGATGGCCCCTGTACTGATATGCTTGATACACCTGATATATGGAATGTTTTAAGAGCTATAAGAGCTCCCAATAAAAATGATTTTAAAAAATATTGAAGATGGTCCCATGTACTTTGAACATCTTATCAGGAGAGTGTAGTCCTTAGAAAAGTGTAAGGTCAGCAAAAAAGAGGAAGACCCTTGAGGAGATTGATTGGCACGGTGACTGTAACAATAGCTCAAGCACAAGTACAGTAAAGTCAAGGCAGTGTTCTATTGTACACAAGGTCATTTTGAGTCTGAACCAACTCAACAGGACCTAATTACAACAACAACAACTGCAAGAACAGGTTCAAGTGAACATACTAGGTTGTAAGCTTGCCAACTCCTTTTAACTTTCAGTTCTTAGAAGGGGTATTTCTAATGCACTGGGACTTTTCTAATGGCAAACAACTCCCTGAAAGTAGTAAAGCAAGTCAGAGACCACCCCTCATCTTTGTAAGTAATTTTAAAATATTCAAATGTATTTCCTTATAGTTCTTAGAGGGTCTATATTTCTTTCCCAATGTAAATTGTATTACTGCAAAGATCCTGTGTGGGATTCAGGGTTTTGAGCTAAGTTCTGCATGCTTAAATAAGAAAATTCTGTTTCTTTTGAAAAATATCCTACTTCCCATCTTATCATATACAATCAAGCACAGGCTGCAGATTAACCTCCATGCTCAACATATTCACAATGCCCTGCATCCATTTCTATCATATATATGTTTGTTGCAACACTAGGCTGAAAAAGCATTCAATATCCAGAGTAAATTCAGATAAACACACAATCCTAAGCATATAACCTTTTAAAAAATGTTTAAGTCAAAGTTCCTCTTCTCCACATCTAAACTATATAGTTTAAACTGATGACTTAGTAGGACAGTAGAACCTGGTTCCTCATCAATCACCTTGCTTAACTGACTGGATTTTTTGCCTGGTCATTGGTTTTGCAAAATTCTATCATACAATTTGCAGCTTCATTTCTATCACTAAGATCATATTTTTGAACTAATGTTCCTTCTTTCAGTGTAGTGGTTTTAGTCGGGCTGTGATCCACATGATTGACAGTTCAAAACCATCAGCAGCTACACAGGAGAAAGGCTGGGCTTTCAACTGTCTTGAAACCCACAGTTACTGTCTTGAAACCCACAGACAGGTTGCTATGAGTCTGCAGTGATTTGATGGCAGTGAATTTAGAGTTTGCTTTTGGTTCTTCTTTTTTGTGTCCAATTTTTGCCTTCCAATCACCCGATAATTATCAGTGCATCTTGTTGTCATGTTTGATCAGTTACAGACCGATGACTTTGATGGAATTCTTCAATTTCTGCATCATTAGCTTTTGTGGTTGGTGCAATATTTTAAAAAATAGTTGTGTTGATTTTCTTGAATGTGGATAGATATAATCTTATCACAGTGTATTTTAAGAGAGCTTTTAAATTTTCCTTTCTGATGACAATGCCATTCCTCTCAATTCTGTCATTCTTTACATAGTAATCCATAGGATTTTCTGATTAAAAATATCTAATGACAGTCCATTTCAGTTTACTAATACCTAAGATTTCAATCTTTATCTTTTCCATTTCAAGTTTTTAATTCTATTTAATTTTTATGACTTCTAATTTTCCTAAGTTCATACTCTATAGATCCCACTCTCCAATTATTAATGGATTTTTGCAGCTGTTTACTCTCATTTTGCGTCAAGCCTCATTAGCAAATGAAAGTCCTGGCGGCTCTATTCCTAAAGGAATTTTCTCTGTCCTTTTCATTAAAGAGTTAAAAATTGTTAACATTAGTATGGACCCTACTTCGTCAGTTCTACTTACAGTTTCTTCTGACCTAAGGCGCTCACCTCCTAGCACGAACTCTCCTGTTATTCATGTTCTCCTGTTATTCATGAGATTTCTTTCAGTGGCTAATTCCTCTGAAGTGGACAACCTTTCCTTTTTTCTTAGTCTGTTCTTTGTCTCAAGGCTCAGCTGACACCTGCTCACTTTGGGTGTGTGTTAGTATGGGTTGACTAGAGAAACAAATTCATAGACACATCTGTGTATAAGAAAGAGCTTTTTCTGAAAGAAGAATTGTATATTGAGAAACATCTCAGTGCAGTCCATATCAAGTCCATAAGTCTGCTATTAGCCCATATGTCTAATACCAATTGATGCGTTCCTCTTGAGATTTAATAGACACATGTAATAATGCTGAATGTAGGAGGATCACGGGCCAGTGGTTGGAAAGTCCTGTGGATCCTGTGGCAGTAGAGGTATCACAGTGCTGGCAGGGGTCTCCACGTGGCTCCTCCAGTTCCTCCACGTGACATAGCTCTCTGTGTCTTGTCAACAAAAATGTCTCTTAGGGAGTGAGTGTATCCTTCCTCCAGTGAGCTATTTATCTCTGTCACACCTCCAAAGGATGTCATCAAGCTGCAATGTGATTGAAAGGCCAGATTCCAACCCTTCCTCAAGTTGACAGCTTATGTAACTGCCACAGGGTGACACTGCTGGTATTTGCAAGTAGCAGTGGCAAAACTTCCAGCATCTCAGCAGCATACAAACCACCTCAGTGGGTCAAAGTGAAAAATATATTTACATGTGTACATGCCTGTATTTAGACCTCTATAAATGTCTTTTGCCTCATAGTTCTTCCTCTATTTCCTTTTACTTTCCTTTTTTCCACTATCATGTTCAACATTCATTTGGGTTTCAGTAATTCCTCTTGGTTACATAGCCCTTGATATACCATCCTATACCATCCTTGCCATCGATTTTGGATCACTTGCTGTTCTGTTGTCCCTGGGTTTGCTAACACCCAATTCCTTTTCCCTGCCTACCTTTCTCCCATGTCCCCCTGGAACCCTTGGTCCTGTTGTTTTATCCTTCAGATTGTTAATCCTGCCTATCTTATCTAGATAGACCTGCAGAGATAATAATATGCACAAAAAACAAGACAGAGCAAAACCAAGCCAAAAAAGAAAACAACAAAAACGACACCCGCCACCAAAATGCCTGTGAATAGTTCAAGGTCTGTTTGTTGACCTTTAGAAATGTTTTCTAGCCGAGTTTGATGGGGTGCCATGCCCTGGCCCCAAAGTCTATTTTTGGTTTTCCCTGGGGACTAAGTTTCTCTGCTCCCCTTGCTGTTCTGTTGCATGCCTTTAATGTTTCGCCTCAGGGTGGTGGGATCAGATTGGGCGCAGTTCCCATACTGTGCCTCCAGTGTCCCCCATAGTGCTATGGATCAGTGAGAGTTCTTGTGTCTAGTAGTGGGGCTAGCCCTGTGGTCCTCTCTGTGCTTTGGCTGCTCTGAGTGGGAATATCGCAATCTTGGGACTTGGGCCAGGATGTGTTCCACTCCCTCTTCCTCTCCCTTCATTTGCTACTGTGTACTATGATGAGACATGTCCCTCTCTCTGAGCTATAACTTCAGAGCTGTCCTCTGAAGTGAATTCTTCTGTGGGGAGGGGTACTGTCCCCGTAATTAGGATTGGGGACTGCCCCTCAGACTTCTTTTGGTTCCCTGCTTCATGCCAGGACTTTTTTTAACAATATGGTTCCCTAGAATATCCCCCATGATTTCTGAATGTTTACTTGTGCCTTAGAAGGTGAAAGACAATGTTAGACTTTATTAAGATTTGTAATTTAATTCCAGAAGGATCTCTTAAACAAGGGGGCAGAGTTAGAGGAGTTTGATTAATTAGGCTTGGTTGTGTAAGAATCAGGAAACACAATACAACAATCTAGGATTGTTGGAAACAGGAAGGTGACAATTTTGAGTCAAGGGATATAAAGAATTTAGAGCATAAACTGCCTGTTGATGCTTTACAATGAAGAGTGAATGGGTCTTTGGGAACCATATACCTGGCAGGAGACTCCTGGAAAAATAAAGTATTCCAAAGAAGCAAGAATAGCACAAAATGGTGCTAATGGAGATGGTGTGGTGTTTTTTGTTGTTGTTGTTTTTAAGTGTCCAGGTGATTGTGGAATTAGATGACTTAGACTCTTAAAACTTTTAAATCAAGATGACACTTTATCTAACAGCTTTTTCATTTTCTTAACTTCTGAATTGCTCTTTGTTGGGCCAAAGGGAATATGTGGATGCTATACAGTCACACAACCTGCTGTGAGGGCTACTTCCATGGAAAAGGATGCTTGAAGTTGTTTTCTAGCTGGAAGCCGTGCCCTGGTTCTCTTCCTATGTCTTTCTAGATGGATTGGTGCCAAGTTAGGTTATCTTGTAATGTTTACTTGGTTGGCACTGCAGATGCAAACAGACTTTCAGCTAAAATTCCAGAAGAGGAGGGTTTTGTTGTGATGTTTGTTCTTAGGTCATTCTTTCAGTTAAAATCAGCCATTTTCAACGATATTGACACCTGTCCACTAAATTGCACTGAGTTATGAATGATCATCCCTATTAAGCTTCTCCTTGAGCTTTTAAAAATGTTGCCATTATCGTAAGAAAGGAGGCATGCATCACTGGAGCCTATGCCATAATGATTTTATCAGAATTTAAATTTCTAGAGTGGCTGAATCATAAAAAAAATTGTTTAACTGTGAATTAGGTGGGTGCTTACATTTTAGACAATCATTTTTTATTCAACAATTTAAACAACTTATCAAACCTCCCAAGTTTGTCCCCTTTCTTCCCCCTTGTAGCTGAATTTTTAATTCAAATGTTGCCCTTCTAGAATTTAATAACCAATTCTACTTCTTTGTTCAATGTTGAAATCTAACAATAAGCTTAACAGTGGCACATTTATTTCATTTCTGTTTCACCTATATTATAAAAGAAAGTACTCACATTTTTGAAAATGTGAGCTCCGGTAGTATAGTGGGTTGTGTATTCCACTGTGAAAAGATGAAGCTGTCTGTTCCTGTAAAGATCCATAGTCTCGATACCCTCAGTAACAGTTTCACTCTATCCTCAATGGTCACGAAGAGTCAGAATTGGCTATCAAAAGATATAGCATCTGGGTCTTAGAGTCCTAAACTTAAGCAAGCAGCCATCTAGTAGAGAAGCAACACACCCACATGGAAGGAGCACACCAGCCTGTCTGATTATGAGGTGTTGACCGGATCAGGTAGCAGGCATCAGAAGACCCCAAACAAACAACTAACAAAGAAACACAAACCATGTTGTTGAGAATGATGGGGGCTGGAGCACAGACCCAAACCCCATCTATAGACAATGGGACATCCCCTCACATAGGGGTCTCAAGGAAGGGATGAGGCAACCAAGGTCCAGTATAGCACGGATGAAGCACACAAGACCCCTGTGTTTCCTTGAGGCCCCCTCAGTTCCCACTATCATGAGCCCAGTCCTGCCTTTCATTTCCTGCTGAACTGCAGAATGTGCACGGGTACAGATAAGAGCGCAGGACACATGGAATCTAGGAACAGGATGGGAGTAGTGATACCAGGAGGTTAGATGTAAGTGGAGGAGAGGCAGAGGGAATAGCAATGATCAACACATAGCCACCCACCACCCCTCCCAGGGGCATGACAACAGAAACCTTGGGGGAAGAGAGACAGAGGTTAGTGTAAGATATGAAAAAAAAATTTTATCATGGGGTCACAGGGGTGGGGTGGGTGGGGAGCTGATAGCAAGGGCTCAATTGAAAGTATATGTCTAGAAAAAATGATGGCAACATATGGACAAATATGCTTGATAAAATTGATGTATGGATTGTTATAAGAGCTGTAAGAGCCCCAATAAAATATTTTAATTAACAAAAGAATTGGTATGATGACAATGAGGTGTTCTTGTTTTCATTCCTACATGCAGAAGCTTGGCAGTGTGGATGATCATTGACTAAGTGATTGTATTTCTACTCTTTTAGATGATTTCCACTGGCTAACAATGACGCTTTGTAGAGTTTCTGGTGCAGGAAATATTTGGAGCAGTCTGTAGTTTTCAATCACTGACCTCAGTTAGCCGCCCAACACTTAATACAACCCTTATGCCACTTGCCCCGAGGGCTCCTTAGATGATTAATATGCGATGTATTTATTTAAGTTGACTTTGAAGCATGGTTGTACATGCAGAAATACACAGGATGGCACACAAAGGATTCATTTCCCCCTCCTGCTAAGCCATCTTTTAAATATATAAATGGGTTACTTGTTTTCACAAATCTGCTCATAAATGACTCTTTATCAAGCTGTTGCTGTTGATCTAGGCACCATCAAGTCTTTTCCAACCCACGTGACCCCCTGCTTATGAGGAGGAGGCACCATCCGCTCATGCTCATGCACCGTCCTCACAATTGTTCTTATGCTTAAGCTTATTGTTGTCGTCCCTGGGTTACTCCGTCTCGTCTCATGGAGGACCTTCCTCCCTTTCACTGTCGCCCTACTTTACCAAGCATGCTGTCTTCTCCAGGGGCAGGTCTCTCCTAAAACATCCCCAAAGCACATGAGCCAAAGCTTGTCACCCTTGCCTCTACAGAGCACTCTGGCTGTACTTCAAAGACAGAGGAGTCTGTCTTTTAGCAGCCCATGGTACTTTCACTATTCTTCCACATAACCACAATTCAAACACATCTGTTATTCTTTAGTCTTCCTTATTCCATGTCCAACTTTCACACGCATAGGAGGCAATTAAAACTACCATGGCTCGGACCAGGCACAACTCAGCCTCACAATAACACCTTGCTTTTCAGTTCTCTAAATAGATCTTGTGCAGCAGATTTGCCAAATGCAATGCATCCTTTGATGTCTTGACTGCTGCTTCCATGAGCATTGATTGTGGATCCAAGCAAGACAGAATCTTTGGGAATTTCAATCCTTTCTCTTTTTATCAGGATGTTCCCATTGGTCTAGTTGTGAGGGTTTTTGGTCTTCTTTGCATGGCGTTGCAATCCACATAATCCTTAATTTTCATTATGAAATGCTTCAAGTCCTCCTCATTTTCAACAAGTAACATTGTGTCGCCTGCATATCAAAGACTGAGCTAAAAATTTAAAAACTAAAGTCACTACTGCCAAGTAGATTCCAGCTCTTAGCAATTCTATAGGGCAGAGTAGAACTGCCCCTGTGAGTTTCCAAGACTGTGCCTTTTTGCAGGAGTGTCTCATGGGTTTGAACTGATGTCCTTGAAGTTAGCAGCTCAATGCATAGCCACTATGCCACCAGGGCTCCTGAAGGCTGATCTATTCTTCCTTCATTCAAAGTATTGTGGATCTCAAAAACTCAAAACCTACTGCTGCTGAATCAATTCTAGTGCATTGTGACCCATAGGGCAGAGCAAATTCCCCCTTGTGTGTTTCTGAGCCTGTAAGTCTTTATATGAATAAAAACCATCATCTGGTGTTTCCCAACTACCAACCTTGTGGTTCACCATCCAAAGCCTAACCCACTATAAACTCTAGCTCCTGATTAGGGATATTTCCCTGGAATTTACATTCTAGTGGGGGTGGGAGGTTGGGCATATACAGATAATAGACCTGTATTTTTTTTCTATCTATCTGTTCTATGTACATATGTAAATCATGACTGGGATGGTCAGAATTTGAGTTATAGGAAAGCATGTAGTTGTTAAGGGGAAGGATATTTTTTATTTTACAATTAAAAAGAGACTCAACTTATCTCTACTGATGGGCCATTTTTATATAAGGATGGATTTTTTAAGGAACATAGGAAAAGTACTTATGGAATCTTAGAATGTGACACCAGACCAAGGTAGTTTTGGTGACTGTCCAAAGCACAGTTACCTTCTAATATCAAAGAGGTAAGTTAATGCCAGACCAAAGGTTAGGCAAAGAGAGGGAACTACGTATGACTAAGATGGACGTTCTTTGACAGGTCTCACACTCTGGCTTTTACATAGCCTCCTCCAACATCTTTTTATTATAGACTGAACAACCGTGAGGTCATATGGTACCTTTCAAAGTGCTAGAAATGTGACCCTCTTAAGAAAATTATTTTGGAGGATGTGATTGTCCACTTTGCTTCCTGGCCATCTTCCCAGCCTGTCCATCTTTCCTGGAGTGTTGAGAGGAGCACATGCATGATTCATTTCCTCACATGCATGTGCTCCTCTCCCTCCCTTCCACTGAAATCGGGACTGAATCACGAATACTTACTGAACTTTGAATTCCTGACTCTCTTTTTCACTCCCTGCATCTTTCAGCTTCCGTCTTTTATTTTCACCGCTTCCACTCGGTCATGCCCCGCCCTGGCCACTTTTGACTTCCTCTGCTTCCACTTTCATTGCTTCCCACCTCCTTCCCTTATTATTTCCTGGGGCAATTTGCAATACATCAAGTCTTTAATGAAATTGAAGGTGGAGATATTTAAGAACAGTCTCTGAAGAGATGCCATTGAAACTCAGACTTAAAGATGAGTGGGTATCAAGCACACAAAAGGAATGGTGTGGCTGGTAGGTTGAGAAGAATGTTATAAACAACATATTTAGAGATCTCCAGGTGAGATAACTCACTCTCACTGCCATCAAGTCAATGATGACGCATAGTGACCCTCTATGGATTTCTGAGACAGTAACTGTTTACCAGAGTGGGAAGCCCAGTCTTTCTGCAGTGGAGCTGCTGGTGTGTTTGGACTGCCAGCCAATCGACCGCAGCCCATGCATTACCTCCACATCACCAGGTCTCCTAGACTCTGACATTTTAAAGGAACAGAAAAGCACCTTCTTTGGCTAGAACACATGGACGAGAGGAAAGAGACACACAGGTGATGCTGAGAAGAAAGGCAGAACTATATTCCAAAGGCAGCAGGAAGTTATTGAAGGATGTAATGCACCCAAGAATTGATTTGATCTGTGCATATATTATTTGATTGGAAAAATCAGAACTTAGGAAATATACCTCTTTTATGTATTTACTTTAGTCTGGCTTTATAGTCACTGTGAAGTCAATAAATATTAAGAAGTAAGGTTTTTTTCTACAATAAGAAACATTGAAATTTTAGTATATTATGGATATTTCTGAAAATAGATGTTTAATTTATCATATCTATCTATCTATCTATCTATCTATCTATCTATCTATCTATCATTTTCTATCTACATCCATACACCATCCATGTGTCCATCTATCTATTTATTAGCTGTCACACTTTGTTTCAAGAAGAATATAGATTGACTAAAGAAGTTGTTATGAACAAATTATTTAAGTTCAGACCTCTACTGAAGCATGTTAGCTATGCTTGGCATAATTGAGATTAGCTCATCTATGGAATGTTGGGAGCCAGAGTTGGAAAAATGTGTGCAAGAACAGGAAGGAGGCAATACATTTGTTTTCTGTGTTAGTGGTTCAGATAACAAAGTCAGTTTACAATGTTCTTTACATATTTAAATTGGGTTCTACAACAGGAAATGGGAATGGACAATATAGACATTCATGTATAAAATCCATTTAAAATAAGAATCTAATGTTTATGAAGCAGAGCTTATTATTGTGGTTTTTATCTGTGGTATTATCTGTGGTTTTTATCAAGTTTCCTAATGTCATGCTACCCATTCAGATTAAACAACTTAATTATTTATTATAATATGAATTCTAGAGGAGTTAGAAATTTCCATGGGAGGTTTTTATATTTATTAGTGTATTGCTTATTTAATTTAATAATTCAGTAAATATTTATGTGCCTTCTGCATATAAAGGAGCACTTTAGAATTTACTAGTTATAAAAGAATGAGAAAAGAAAACATGATATGAGGGTCTAATCACAAAGAAATAATTGACGTAATAGGAAAATATATAAAAATATGCACATAGATCGATGTACATATATTTATATGTTAAGTATTAAGATAGCAGACAGACATTGGGCCTCTACTCAAGACCTCCCTCAGTGCAAGAACATTTTCTAATAACCCAGCATTCTGTGATGCTCACCTTCCCAACATGATTGCTCAAGACAAAATGTGTGCATAAGCAAATGTGGTGAAGAAAGCTGATGGTGCCCGGCTATCAAGAGATATAAAGTCTTGGGACTTAAAGGCTTGAAGATAAACAAGCAGCCTTCTAGCTGAGATGTGAAGCAACAAACCCACATGGAAGAAGCACACCAGCCTGTGTGATCATGAGGTGTCAAGGGGATAAGGTATCAGGCCTCAAAGACCCAGAACAAAAATTCATATCATTGTGAATGAGACAGAAGGCAGAGAGGAAATCCAAAATCCTTCTGTAGACAATTGGACATCCCCTTACAGAAAGGTCACAGGGAAGAGATGAGCCAGTCAGGGTGCAGTATATCTCCGATAAAAATAAAACTTTCTTCTGGTTGCTTAATGCTTCCTTCCCCCCCTACTATCATGATCCCAATTCTACCTTACAAATCTGGCTAGACCAGAGCATGTACACTGGTTCAGACAAGAACTGGAAACACAGGGAACCCAGGACAGACCTACCCATCAGGACCAATAATGAAAGTAGTGATACTAGGAGGGTAAGGGAAAGGTGGGTGGAGAAAGGGGGAACTGCTCACAATGACCCCCTCCCAGGGGAACAAACAACAGAAAAGTGGGTGAAGGGAGACAGTGGTTGGTGTAAAACACGAAAAAATTATAAATTATCTAGGGTTCATGAGGGAGGGAGGGGGGTTTGAGGAAAATGAGCTGATACCAAGGGCTCAAGTAGAAAGAGAGTGTTTTGACAATGATGATGGCAACATACATACAAATGTGCTTGACACAATAGATGTATGTATGGATAGTGGTTAGAGCTGTGAGAGCCCCCAATACAATGATGAAAAAAAAGGGAGCAAAAAGTTAAAGGAAAGTATATGATCCTTTGACATTATATGATGGAAGGAACTGATTTGGACTGAGGACACTTCCAGAAGGAAGTGATGACTGAACTGAGATGTAGGTAATTAGGGCCAACTAGGGTTCATGACCAGCTGTAGAAAATTTTGTTAAGAAAAACTAGCAGGTGCACAGACGCTCTTCAAGGGAACATGGGATAATCAAAGGAAATTGAGTTTAGAGTGAACATCAGAATGCTGAAGGATGAGACTGGAATAGAAAGCAGGTGCCAGACCCTACAAAGCCATGTCAGCCCACACAGATGTTGGTAACACAGAATGTGTTATGTAAGTTTGAAAAGAAAACTCTTATGCAGTGTTCAGATCATGTTGAAAGGAATCAAAATTAATGCTTTGAAACTCGCAATTTTTCAAGTCTAGGAATAGGATTCCAGCAACATAGTCTAAGGTAATGGTAGTGTTATAAAGCTACATTAGAAAGAGGTGTGGACACAGGGAGTCAAATAACCATACAATAACTGACCCCCCCCCCCCAAATAATATACCACATTGCTGAGATCGCAAGAGGGAAGTGAAAACCCATACAAAGTCTCAAGAGTCTATATTGTGGCTCTGTAATTCCCACTTACTTGTCAAGTGGTCTTGGGAAAGAGTTCTTTAACCGTCCATTTTCTGTTTAAAAACAAGAGAAAGAGTGAGAGACTAAGGAACATTTGGCTTAGCTCTCTACTTACTGCTATTAGTGATCATCAACTGAATTTATGTGTAGTTTAAATGGCTCTATCATTGTAAGATATTATTTTCATGCAGATCACATCCCACATCTTTTAAAAATGGGAATTCATAAAAATAACTTGAAGTGCTAATGGCACCGAGATGTCTCAGGGATATTGTTTCTTAAGGTATTATGGCCTGCGGCGCTTGCCCTGCAAGAACATTGGCTAGAAAGGTGGGAGGATAATGAGTGAACATTCTCCATTAACCCTGCTGTGCCTTATTATGCACTTGATCTAGTTCATATTCACTTTAGCCTATGGGACCCCAGGGATTTGTATACTGAGACGCAGGTGTTGGGTAGAGGCAGGAAACCCCTGGAGTACAGAGGAAGGAATACAAGGATTGGAAAGTAAAGACTGAAATGGAGCCAACATGAATGGTCTGATAAGATTGTTGGAATGTACAAAACCAAGAAATTTTTACTAAAAATGGGGTATCACAGAAGGAGAGAATTTTTTGAATATTAATATTATAATATATAAAAGGATACAGTATTATCATAACAATGCAATTTGAAGTCCAATTAAAGTTTATGAGGATGAGTCATCGGCTCTCGGGAATGTTCTCATTTTACAGACAGGGCTGAATCTGATATGTTCCCTGCAAAAGCTGTGTGGCGAGAAAAATCCTTCCTGTGCTGCACAGACTGACAGAACAGTAAACAAACCCATGTTGGGAGAAGTACAGCCAGACTGCGTAGAAGCAAGTCCGCGGAGACGTGGCCTCACATACTTTGCAGATTTCCTAAGGCGGGCTAGTTTCTGGAGAGGGACATTGTGCTTGGCACAGTCGAGGGTCAGCAATACTGAGGAGGACTCTCGATGAGATGGAATGGCACAGAGGCTCAGACAGGAAAATTGTGAGGAGGTCACAGGACCAGCCGGAGTTACATTCTGTTGTGAAAGGGTCACTGTGAAGTAGAGTCTACACCAACTGCAATCCTCCAGCACTGAGGTTGTAGCCCTAACAGAACAGCAATGTTCACCATCTTTCTGGAGGATTAGAGATAATGCACATCAGCAGACAATGGTACGAATGTTCACAAATGGAATATACCAGTAATAAGCAGGCATACTAGAAAACAGAATACTAGAAGTATTAAGTTCCCCTCGTGTTCCTCAGAGTCACACGCCTCCCCAAACTAGGAGGGCTGTGTCCTGACATTTAACGCTGTAGAGCACTTCCATTTATTTTCGAATCATGTAATATATACTCTTTTGTGTGTGGCTTTGTTTACTCAACAGGTTTTTTTAATTTGATAAATTCATATAGCTCTGTTCATTAATATTTTTTGTATTATCTTTCACTGACTAAATAAACTATACGTTATTTACCCATTGTACTTGAGATGCACATATAGATTCCTTCAAGTTTTAGCTCGTCCACGATGTTTAAAAATCAAGACATTTTTCTTGAGTCCAGACTATAATGATTGTATTACATTCTTCGTGATACAAAATTTTGGGCAAATGAGATAGTTGAAAGTCTTTTCAGTGCGAGAAAATGTACTGCTATGTATATTATTCATTTTGAGTTACAGTTACTAATATGGTGAGTTTGTGAAAGTAACACCTAAATTCCACAGAGAGACTTAGCTCCTGTTTGGTAGCGCAAAGGCATTTGGTTTGGTTAGAGTGCAGCCGTTATGCAGAGGTGTATTGGGAAAGGAATGACCAGACCGGGTAGATGGGGATTGGACTGTAGACCTTGAAGGATTGGGAACAAAATGTGTTTAAATTAATGTTCCTGAAGAGATCTGGGAATACATGCTTACTGCTTTTTTTATTTTTTTAATTTTAAACGTTTTATTAGGGGCTCATACAACTCTTGTCACAATCCATACATATACATACATCAATTGTATAAAGCACATCCATACATTCCCTGCCCCAATCATTCTCAAGGGATTTGCTCTCCACTTAAGCCCCTTGCATCAGGTCCTCTTTTTTTTCCCCTCCTCCCTCCCCTCTCCCCCCTCCCTCATATGCCCTTGGTAATTTATACATCGTTGTTTTGTCATATCTTGCCCTATCCGGAGTCTCCCTTCCCCCCTTCTCTGCTGTCCCTCTCCCAGGGAAGAGGTCACATGTGGATCCTTGTAATCAGTTCCCCCTTTCCAACCCACTCACCCTCCACTCTCCCAGCATCGTCCCTCACACCCTTGGTCCTTAAGGTATCATCCACTCTGGATTCCCTGTACCTCCAACCCTCATATGCACCAGTGTACAGCCTCTGTCCTATCCAGCCCTGCAAGGTAGAATTCGGATCATGGTAGTTGGGGGGAGGAAGCATCCAGGATCCGGGGGAAAGCTGTGTTCTTCATCGATACTACCTCACACCCTAATTAACCCATCTCCTCTCCTAAACCCCTCTATGAGGGGATCTCCATTGGTCGACACTTGGGCCTTGGGTCTCCACTCTGCACTTCCCCCTTCATTTAATATGATATATATATATACATATATACATACATATATACATATACACATATATACACATGCATACACACACTTATATCTTTTTTTTTTTTTGCATGATGCCTTATACCTGGTCCCTTGGGCACCTCGTGATCGCACTGGCCGGTGTGCTTCTTCCATGTGGGCTTATTTGCTTCTGAGCTAGATGGCCGCTTGTTCACCTTCAAGCCTTTAAGACCCCAGACACTATCTCTTTTGATAGCCGGGCACCATCAGCTTTCTTCACCACATTTGCTTATGCACCCATTTGTCTTCAGCGATCCTATCATGGAGGTGTGCAGTCAATGATATGATTTTTTGTTCTTTGATGCCTGGTAACTGATCCCTTTGGGACCACTCGATCACACAGGCTGGTGTGTTCTTCCATGTGGACTTTGTTGCTTCTGAGCTAGATGGCCGCTTGTTTATCTTCAAGCCTTTAAGACCCCAGTCACTATCTCTTTTGATAGCCAGGCACCATCAGCTTTCTTCACCACATTTACTTGTTCACCCACTTTGGCTCCAGCTGTTGTGTCGGGAGAGTGAGCATCATAGAGTTCCAATTTAATAAAAGAAGGTATTCATGCATTGAGGGAGTGTTTGAGTAGAGGCCCAAGGTCCTTCCGCCACCTTAATACTTGACCTATAAATATAGACACATAGATCTATTTCCCCATCCTCCTATATATATTTGCATGTACATGTCTTTGTCTAAACCTCCATGAATGCCCTTTGACTCCTAGCTCTTTCCTCCATCTCCCTTGACTTTCCTCCTGCCCTACTACCATGCTTCATTGCCACCTGGGCTAGAATATACCTCTTCTCTAAGCAACCTTACCCTTGATCGTTTCCCACCAGGCCTGCCACTCCCCCTTCTCTACCATTTGGGGTCCCATGTTTTTCCCTTGTCCCTGGGCTTGTTAACACCACTTCCTTACCCCCCGTACCCCCCCACCCCAAGTCCCCCCAGAACTGTCGGTCCCGTTGTTTTTCCTCCAGATAGTTCATCCAGCCTGTCCTATTCAGACAGACCTGTGGAGTCACTAACATGCACGAAAACTAGACAGAGGAAAACAAAGCAACAGTATACAACCAGACAACAAAACAACAAAAACAAACCACTGACAAAGAACAGAATAAAACAGTTCACAAGAGAAAAGCTTGTAGTTAGGTCAGGGATCGTTTGCTGGCCCTTAGGAGCGTTTTCCAGTCCAGTCTGTTGGGGCACCACGCCCTGGCCCCAAAGTCCACTTTCAGCATTCCCTGGGGACCTTGCCACTCCATTCCCTTGCTGTTCCGCTGCACTCCCCCAGTGATTTGCCTCGGTGTGGTGGGATCAGGTCAGGTGCAATTCCCACTCTGTGTCTCCGGTGCTGTCCCCTGTATCGCCCTTAGTCACTGAGGGGCATCATGTCTCATAGTGGGGCCAGCCATGTTGTTCTCTCTGTGGACTGGCTGCTCTACTCAGGAACATCATCATCATGGCCTGGTGGGCCAGGCTGTGCTCCACTCTCTCCTCCTGCTCCTTCATCTGCTCCCGTGTGCTCTGATCAAATATGTCCATCTCCCAGAGCTGCAGAGTCAATGTCGTCCTTTGGAACAAATTCTTTTCAGGGGAGGGGCAGGAATCCACTTAATTTATGGTGCTGGGGCCAGCCTCCCAGACCTCTCCACCGGTTCCCTCCTCCACACCGGGATATTGCGTTCACACCTTGCGACACTGGGTTGAAGTCTGGTCCCACTTTCCCTGCTTTTTTATTGGAGGATTGATGTAGTATCATTAGTTAAATTAATATTTCCGGAATTATGTTGGATGGATTGGTGTAAGGACAGGAAGATTTCATGGCAGTTGGTTGTCATGGGAAATGCGCTAAGCGTCTGAAGGACTAGATCTGAGTTTAGCTTCCAGTACTAAGTCATTGTACGAATTTGAGTATGTTGTTGAACTTGTCTGAGAGTCAGTGCCCCCATCTGAGCTATGGACATAGGAATCCTACTCAGTTGAGACTTAGATGAGTTGATCCATGTAAGCCGATTTCAGATAGAGCCCTAGGTCCTCCACCCACCCTCTTGTGGCTCATTGCTCTAACTGAGCAGAAATAAGGGCTTTCATCCTATCCCTCACCTACTAGAATAGACATACGTCCATCTGTTTTATGTAAGATGCTTTAAAGGCAGACTTTATGTTAAAAAATAATTTTCTAACTAAAATGAGCTGAGAAAAAACAATGGTCTATAGATGATTCTGCCTGACAAACTATAAAACTCTGTCTGCAATTGTGAAACATTCCCTTTTCCCAGCCTGAGTCCGTCCACTGGTAGTGGCTTCCTAACAGGTCTCGAGGAAGCTTTGAACTTACATCTGGCTTAACTACAGACAGTGCTTATTAATGAATCATGCTTACCATGGACAAGGCTGTAGGACTGTAGGTTGCTAATGTGCTCACATTTTCTACTGTAAACCAATTTTAGTCCTAGTGATTAGTTGTTGTTCGTTTTAAAACTACTACCATGGAGATACACTCAATGATCCAAAATTGAAACTAGGAAAGAAATGTAGAGAAAGAAAAGGTAGATAATTGAGAGAGAGAGAGAGAGAGATTGAGAGAGAGAGAGAGAGAGAGAGAGAGAGAGAGAGAGAGAGAGAGAGAGAGAGAGAGAGTCGGGCAAGACCTGGCTTAGGCTGGAATTAGCCCGGGCACTGAACAAAGAGCTGCTTTGGAGGTGCTTCTCATTTTCTATTTGGGGGCCGGCCTAGTGAGGGTGGTAAACAGATACATGAGAAGCTCGATTGGTGCTAATTTGAGATCCATTCATTGACATTGAACCAGTAGTCGAACTTATGGTTGGAGTGAAAATCTAGAAATGGAGTATATTCATTGGAAGAAGAGTTTTGAAGATTAAAATGTGGGAGAACCCCTAGAGGATGAAGGGCAGAAAGGAGCTAATGGAAATGCAGAAGGATCTGGTCAGATGGGCTGAAACAAACACACTGGGGGGTTCTATCCTCAGAAAGGCCTATTGAGACAGTTGGGAGTGGGGGAGGGCAGAATGTGAAAGGCAGTAAGCAGCCGATGGTAAAGGACTAAGTGCCCTTTAGGAAGGCTTCATTTTATTTCAGTTTGGTGATGGCGACTTTGTTATATAAACACCCATATTCTAAATGAGGCTATCTGTACTTTGTGTTGTGTGCTAACACTGAAATGCATGAATTATTGTTTTTATAACTCTAACAGTTTTCTTTGTTATTCTTCTATTTCTTAAAATGACATGTTATGGATTTAAATTATGGATTTCTTTAAAGCAGAAACAGAGATATGTATCTTAATGTCCTCTAGGAAATGCTCATGATTACACGGTTACATTTTTTTTTTAATTTTAACAATTTATTGGGGCTCATACAATTCTTTTCACAGTTCATATATATACATACATCAATTGTATAAAGCACATCCGTACAGTCTTTGCCCTAATCATTTTTTTCTCTTTTCTTCTTTTACATTTTATTAGGGACTCATACAACTCTTACCACAATCCATACATATACATACATCAATTGTATAAAGCACATCCATACATTCCCTGCCCCAATCATTCTCAAGGCATTTGCTCTCCACTTAAGCCCCTTGCATCAGGTCCTCTTTTTTTTCCCCTCCTCCCTCCCCCTTCCCCCCTCCTTCATATGCCCTTGGTAATTTATACATCGTTGTTTTGTCATATCTTGCCCTATCCGGAGTCTCCCTTCCCCCCTTCTCTGCTGTCCCTCTCCCAGGGAAGAGGTCACATGTGGATCCTTGTAATCAGTTCCCCCTTTCCAACCCACTCACCCTCCACTCTCCCAGCATCGTCCCTCACACCCTTGGTCCTGAAGGTATCATCCACCCTGGATTCCACGGTTACATTTTTTTAAACTTCTTAAATTCTTTTCCTTTCAGCATTTCATGTACCTAAATTATGTGAATTCTTCTAAGTTTTACTCTTCAAAAGTATACATATGTGTATATTTACATATTGTACAATTGCACATCCTGCCATCAAATCAATTCCAACTCACATTGACCAGAGTAGAGCTGCCCCTGTGGGTTTCCAAGATGGAAAGTCTTTATGGCAGCAGAAAGTCTTGTCTTTCTACTAAGGAGCGGCTCTTGGTTTTGAACAGCCACCCTTGGAGTTAGCAGACAAATGCATAACCAGTATGCCACCAGACTGCATATACACTGAAGAACTTGGATGTTGAATACAGCCAGGTCTCAAGGATACACATGTCCAGGCCAGAAAGTGCTAGGATTGGACCTGTTGCTCTATCTTTCCTCCGAGACCACGAGTTTCTTGTTTGGACATAGTTTCTCTCTTTAAAATTTTTATTATGAGAAAATAACTCAAGCATACACAGAAATACAGACCATTGTGTATAAAAAATCAAATCGCATTTCTACTCTGAATTCAAATGGACTTGACAGCAACTGATTGCTCGACTGGACACATTTAGTGCTTATCATGATATGTGGGACCAACAAAGATACTCGCTCATTCTCTTCATGCACACATAGGTATTTCCTGACTGCTTACTAGTGAGACTGAGTTCTCTTTTTCAGAAACTGTGCTGTTTATAGCTGTTATAAAATAAAATATAAAGAGAAACCCTTTAGAGCAGAGACATTTTATAGTGAAAAGAAGTAAAAAAGTCTAAATGCATCACTCCTATTTTTTGTGCTCTGTGTATTGTGCTTTAGCCATTTTCTTAGTTAGTTTTACTCAGGTTCTCCTCTCTGTGCTATCGATACTCTACTCATGAAAATAAATAGTCTCCCCAGCTAGTGAAAACTAATTTTGTATATTAATTCACAGAATTCTTATTGTAGACTGAGCAATAATATGTATGAACATAAGTTTCTCGATCATTTGGGTGCTTTTGTGTACTTAAAGTTAGAGCTATGTTAAGTGCATGCTCTTAGTAGGTAAATGAATGCTTGATTGTCCTAAAGGTGAGCTGGTATATTGTTGCCCCTCCCCCTTCTTTTCTCAAAGTGCTATATTGGTTACTTTTTTCTTCTCTCTTTTATTCAGGGTATCAGCAGCCTCTTTAGTTCTTTGAAGGTGGTGCGTCTCCTACGACTGGGCCGGGTGGCTCGGAAGCTAGACCATTACCTGGAGTACGGAGCCGCAGTCCTGGTGCTCCTGGTCTGTGTCTTCGGCCTGGTTGCTCATTGGTTGGCCTGCATATGGTACAGCATTGGAGACTATGAGGTCATTGATGAAGTAACCAACACCATCCAAATAGACAGTTGGCTCTACCAGCTGGCCTTGAGCATCGGGACTCCGTATCGATACAATACAAGCGCAGGGATCTGGGAAGGAGGACCCAGCAAGGACTCCCTCTACGTGTCCTCCCTCTACTTTACCATGACCAGCCTTACAACCATAGGGTTTGGAAACATAGCTCCTACCACGGACGTGGAGAAGATGTTTTCGGTGGCCATGATGATGGTGGGCTGTAAGTATTTTGCTTTTGCTATTATTAGTATTATTGTTGATAGCAATTTTTCTTGCTCAAATTTCTAATGAGATTGAAATGAAACTACTTTGTCTACAGAGAGGTGCTCAGTCCATCTGATACATACTCGTTTGATTTCCGTTCAGCCAAAAAAAAGTAACATTGGATTTCCTTTTACTTTTTAGACTATGTTATCACAAGAAAACCAGTGTGGATAGAGTGAAAAACAAGAACTCAGAATGGGAACTCTGGTTTAATGCTTTGCATGGCTTTGTACCTAGTAGAGCTCTCTGGAAGGGACCAGCGTTCAAATACAAGGCATATATGGCACATTTTATAGGTTTTGTTGGCTATGTGTTAAATGTCAAAATATCAGTCAAAATTTCATGTGAGTCAAACAGTTTAGAAAATTTATTAGTTAACAATTGAATTCCTAAATTTAAGTTGATCTCAGGATATATTTTTTCTGTAGATTTTTATATTTAAGACTAGTAAATAAGGCATACAAGATTTAACTTTTATTACAAACACTCTAGGTGGATTTATGCTTGTATGAGAAAAGGAAAAGATAAAAAACTATGCTTACTTCAGCAATTCCACGAACACGTGTGCACTGTGTCTGGATGTTGATCTTGGGAGAGAAAGCCTTCTAAATTGGGTTAAAAACTGTGTGCTACACTCTGACTGGATGATGTCAGAGGATCAGGCATTTAGGAAATCCACAGCAAAGACATAGTTTTAAAAGATCCTGAGAAAAATGTCCATCATCTTCACCTTCACAGTGACTGAGATGATTTATCCTAACATAGTTCTGCTAGGTAAGCTCAAGATGGTTGTGTTGGAGGAGTAGCTACGATTGCCGCCATTAGATTAGCACCTCATAAGCGTTTGGATTGTGCTCACTGGCATTTGTTCTAGACCTTTCCTTTGCAAGGTCTTCACTACAGAAGTTTAGATCCAATTGGAAAGGTATGTTGGCTGATCCATGAATGGTTAATATCCAAAATCTAAATCAAAGTATATCTCATGTACTTTGGACAATTTATGGAGGAACTGATTCCTGGAGAAGAACCTCATGGCAGAGGGTCATTTAAGAAGAAAGTTCCTTAACCAGATTGATGTATACAGTGGCGCCAACACTGGGATTCAAAAATAGAAATAGAAGGGTGGAAGACTTGATGGCGCCTAACAATGACAACAGTGATAGAATTGATTGAACCCATGGGAAGTTTAGACTCCTTCGTTTTTCTCATATTTCACTTCTATTCATTATAAGTCCATTACTGTCAATGTGTTGTTGGATTATTTTTCTACATCCATAGTTTGCCTCTTAAAACTTAGTTACCATAAGCACTGGCATGGACTTTTGCAATAGTTTCCTATATGTTCCTTTAAAAACAACAACAACAAAACTTTTACTACACTCTATTTACTTAGAAGCCAGAAAGTTTTCTTAAAAAATATTTTCCCAAGTAAATAAGATCATACCATTCTTCTGCTCAAAGCCCTCTAATGCTTTATTATCTCACATAAAATAGAACATATGTTTCTTTCTCCATCCTTCAAAGTTCTGCTGATTTGGCACTTGCCTGCCTCGCCCACATCAATGCCTATCATCCCTATTCTGGCTATCTCTCAACAATATGCCGAGCATATATCATGGTACTTCTCCCACTGTCTGTAACACTCCTCCCTGATTTACACCCAGAATTCATGAAAGTATCTACTTAAATCACATCTTCAAAAATTCCTCCAATGTTACTCAGCTTAAAAAAATCACTTTAGTGCCAATCAGACAGTTTCTCTGATTTTTAAGCAGTTCTTTTTATTTTTTATGTGTCTAGATATAAAATTTTATTTCTCTGATTTGATCATTCTTTAGAATATAAGCTTGATGAGGATGGGGACTTAGCCTGACTTTTTGGCAGTGCGTCAGGGTAATCTCGGAAATAGATTTTAGCAGTTCTAATTTAAACGTGTTGTTTGACTAAATGAAGTTGAGAATATCCCCGATGGTTATGATTAGGATCTCTTGCCCTTGAGTCCATTTCAGATATGGATGGAGATATCTGCCAGGAAAATGTCCACACAGAGTTTTGACAGCAATTCCTTTATGAAACCCTTGGTGAACTCACCTAAATTTCTTCTGGGGTTGTTGTAGCTCTCTACGCTGCATTATCCTGGTCCAAAGGGGACACTCTGCCCCAGCCTATAGAGTCACTAAGAGGCACCATCACCTTGAAGGCATGAGTTTGGTTTTGTTTGGCAAATATCGCAATAGACCTGTTGGTAAGTATTCCTAGAAGGGACTCAATGGAACCACCATTCTCCCATCACGTTTTATCATCAAACCTTTGAATCTCTCTGTGTTGGAAATTTATACACAGATTCAGTTGGATTGTTAAACTTCACGTGATATAGAGTTAGTCCCATTCCTTCTCCACTTTACATTTCATATATTGACAGTGACACTTCCTAGATCTAAACTTCTTTCTCTGCAGAAGGGTTTTTTTTTTCTTTTTCTCTCTGTAGAACCTCTCTCGAATCCCTGATGAAGTCATGGTGTTGGTGTTAAATCTAATCCTTTCCCTCCATGAAATTCTGGTATTTCATTTTAACACCATAAAAGTTGTTTTCTATTCAAATACTAATTTCTTACTTTTTCTTCCTTTGCCAATTGACTTTGTTTTGTCATTTATGCCTCCAACAATTTTAGTTTACATAAGCTAGAGCATTTCCATGTGATTCTTGGTGCATTTCCTCTGGAACAATCCAGAGAGGTGATAGAAACATATCGGGACTTATGAAGTATTATGGTAACTTTTTACTCTTAAAAATTTGATCATACACATACCACATGTGGAAAATGCCGGTGTTGGCAATCTTATTAACATTTACTTTGTAGTAAGTCTAAGGGAAATAAACAACATGCAAATAAATAAGCCCCCAAAGTATTTTCAATATGTGCTACTAGCTGTAGATCTAGAGCTAGGGGAGAGAGAGAGAGAGAGAGAGAGAGAGAGAGAGAGAGAGAGAGAGAGAGAGAGAGAGAGAGAGAGAGAGAGAGAGAGAGAGAGAGAGAGAGACAGAAAACAGAAGTTTATGTTTTCAATTGTACTAGAATTCCAGTCAACTGGCTAAGAAACACTTTGTATTTGGGTAAAATGAAAGCAAGAACAAACAATATTTGTGTTGAATCTTAGAGTTTAATAATGGAGAAACATGTTTTATCCATAACACAATGAGATTGGAGCAACTACTTACAGTTTGCTGATTAAAATAATCACTACTTATAAGTAAATGCCTATTTAAAAAAAAAAACAACCCTGAGGTTTTTTTGGCTATCCACTTGGTTCCTAAGTCCTTTCTGATCTCATTTCTTTCTTTTATGGACTTTCCTAGGTTCTTGAGAAGCACGTGGGCAGTTTCACCCTGTCTTTGAGTGTTGCTATGAGTTGGAATCAATATGACAATGAGTGAGGCTCTTGCCACCCCAAGGCTAAATTACATATAGCCTCAGGCAAACAATAGTTTCAAGGCACTTTGTAATCTATATAGTATGCAAATCTTCAAACAAAATTAATTGTGTGGCTTTCCTCTGGCCCCCTGACCCCCTAGTCCCACCATCTGGCATTCCCTCCAGATCCACTCTATGTCAGCAGAAACTAGAGTGTTTCTCTATGTGCTACTCAGTAATGTCATAGACTGAAAATAAGTTGCTGCTACATTTGCCCAAGGTGAAGACTCTTTCTGCTCTGATTCTTGAACAAGATTGCTGGTTGGTTCTGCTCAATATGGAATTTGCCCCGAAACCTGTTTTCTCTCAGTTTCGGTGTGTTTCCTGTCCTGAGGAACTTCCGTGGCTCTGGTATCAACCATAGTTGCCCTCCTTTCTGTATCAGTTCATTCATAAATATCGCTGACAACTCTGCTGATGCCATGACATTCACTACTAAATGAGCTTTGGGAAAGAGGATATGTTTGCAGTTTATTTCTGCAGGAGTTGTAGAAAATAGCATTTATGTTTTTTCCAGATCAAGATGTGGGTAATCTTTATGCTAATGTGCCAAATAAATACTTAATGATACCTTCCTGAAATGCTTTCTAATTAATTTCATTTAAATGATCTCATTATTGAGCCTCGGCAATTTTCCATTTTCAAAGATTAGCAGACTGAGTTCAGTGCTGTTTGGAGTACACCTTCTAGTACAGAGATGATTTGTGTTGATGCACATAAAACAGAGGGATGCAATCATGGAATTTGGCTGATATCATCAATGGATTTTCACAAATTCCCTTCTAAAACTTTCCCAAGAAAGTTGTTACTTCTTTAGTGTCCTTTCCTATTACCAAGTGATCACAGAATACATTTCCTTTAAGTTACTGAGACCTGTCATTGATTAATATTTCTAAAAGAAATTAATGTTTACAGCA
This sequence comes from Tenrec ecaudatus, assembly GCF_050624435.1. Lineage (NCBI taxonomy): Eukaryota > Metazoa > Chordata > Mammalia > Afrosoricida > Tenrecidae > Tenrec > Tenrec ecaudatus. The sequence continues at coordinate 42,054,714 of NC_134543.1, forward strand.
GTCTCGTGTAGTAGGTTTGCTGAATAATGTTTATTGTTTGATTTCTCAATTACTGCTCTCATGAGTGTGGCTTGTGGATCCAATTAACATGAAACCCTTGACAATTTTATTATTTTCCTCACTTATCATGATGTTGTTTTTTGGTTCAATTTTTGTTCTCTTTACATTGAAGTATAATCCAGTTTGAAAGCTGCCGTCTTTGATCTTCAGCTCTAAGTGCTTCAAATCTTGGCTTTCAGGAAGCCAGATTGTGTCATTGGCCTAGCACAGTTTTTTAGCAAACTTTCCTCTGATCCTGATGCTGCGTTCCTCATCAGACAGGTCACGTTTTCTGATGATCTTCTCCGGGTCCAGGTGGGTTAAGTATGGTAAAGGATTCTACCCTGGCACACACTCTTTGTGGCTTTAAACCACCCAGCACTCCTTTGTTTTGATTAAATGATGACACGTGAGCAAAATAAAGTGATCCATGTTATCCAGTTTGCTATGATTTATAGTCAAATGCTTTCAGATAGTCAGTAAAACACAGTTAACATCTTTCTGGCATTCTCTAATTTCAGCCCAAATCAATCGCATGCCACATCCTCTCCTGATGTTGGCTTGAATTTCTAGCAGCTTCTGTTGATACAGTGCAGCATCTGTTGTTTAATTATCTTCAACAAAATTTTACTTGCATTTGATATTAACAATATTGTTTGACAATATATGTGTTCTATCGGATCATCTTTGGATTTGGTGCACATACTAATTTCTTCCAGCTGATTGGGCAGATAGTGAGCTTCCAAATTTTTTGACGTAGGCTAGTGAGTGCTTTCATCGAGGCATTAGTTTGTGGGAGCATATCAAGTGGTCAATTTATGGAGTCTTATTTTTCTCTAATATCTTCAGTGTACCTCGGCCTCTTCCTTCAATAGTAAAGGTTTTGATCATATGCTAACTGTTGAAATGGCTGAATGTTTTCTATTTTTGGCATAGTGCCTGTGCATATTCTTCCTATTTTATTTCGATGCATTCCATACTGTTAACTGTTTTGCCCATAGACCCTTTTCATATTGGAACCTGAATTTTCTCAACACTTTAAGTTGGTAATATGTTGACTGTTTTTTCTTTCGGTTTTCTAATTCCAAATCTTTGTACATGTTATAATAACTATTTTGTTTTCTTGAACTGTCTTTTGCAATTTTCTGTTCAGCTTTTTTACTTAGTTTCTCTAAGTAACTAATCTACATGCAAGAGCAAGTTTCAGAGTCTCTTCTGACATTCGATTGGTCTTTAAAATGACTCTTTGCCTTCTTTATGCATGATGTTCATGATGTCATGGAAATCATCTGGTCTATTATTATAAATGGAACTATAAATAAAGCCATAATTATGAAAACTGTTAAAGTTTAATTGGTGAGAGGAGTCCCAGTCTCATGATTGGAATGGGCAATTTTCAAATAGAAGGTACCCGATGATAGTCCAAACGGTGTAAATTCGTTCTGTAATTGAATGATAAGGTTTATAATGCAGCAAGCTAATGGATTAGCACATTTCAAAGTATAACGGGACCATCTGCCAGTAAGATATGTGTGAAGGGAAATTTAAATCTCTATGTGGATGGGTAAGTGCCATGGGAGCACTTAGTGATACACTGGTCACTTATCATCATGCGGAGGAGACTAATCCCACACATTACATTCTCAGGGTGATGAGCCCATTTAGAACCTTATGTGGAATTCAGATAAAAGCCCAAGTTGAGATGATAGGCATTTCCCTGACTCCTCCCTCCAGGAACAGAAAATAAATAGACCATGGTTCAGACCTAGAGACAGGGAACATGGAGAAGAAAATGGGAGCAAATGCCTGTTGACCTTGAAACGTCTTTAGATCCCTTTGCATTTTAATTTCTTCAATTTCAAAATGCAGGAATTGAAAGAAATGACATTTAAGAACGCTTTTCAGTGCTATCATTCTGTCCCTGAAGATTCTGTGAGCATTCTTATCTTCCAAAAACGAAACCCAGGCTCACTGCCACTGAGGCAGTTCTGACCCATAGTGACAGGGCCGAATAGAACCGCTCCTTTGGGTTCCTGAGGTTGGCAGTCTTTACAAGAGCATAAAGCCTGCTCCTTCTCTGGAGCAGTGGCTGATGAGTTTGAACTGCTGGCCTTGCCGTTAGCAGCTCAGTGCAAAACCCACTCCCCTATGAGGGCTCTTTACAGCTGCCATGCTACCACCCAAGACATGAGCTAGTTATTGGAGTTTTAATGTAGAATAGTGTGGCTACTGTGTTTATGGAGGGCAAGATCGACCTCATGAAATAGGCTCAATGGAGGGTCAAGAGGGTAAACTGTCAGGAGATATTGTGGATAAAGGGTATGCTTCTGGAAAGAAAAATATTTCCCAAATAGAAACTAGGCAGCTAGGGAGCTGGGAAGGCATTTGCCCCAGGGTATAGGAACCTAACTTAGCGGAAGGCCAGGACCCCATGCTGAGTGGGAACCCTAATTGGGTAGGGAGGGGGTCTAGGCTAAAGCAGGCAGCTTTAAAAGGGAGTTGTTCCCGCTTTCCGATTTTACAAAAATTCTGCAAATCTTACTTTGAGAACTGAATTACTTCGATATAATATTAAGTTACATGTTAAGTTTTTCTTGCCCTGGCGCCTTGTAGTGTAGGTCGGAAATGGAGTGGGAACACGCTGATTTTCAGTTCTGAGTTTAGTTTGAGCCAGATGGAGAGAGCTTTAAGCTTAAAGTTTATTTTAGAAATTGGGTCAATTCTTTGTGTCTGCTTTACCCCTGCTTAAAAAGTAATACATACAAAAAGCCTAACCTTTTTCTCTTTTCTTGTCTTAAATGACCCGAGTGTCCCATGGGGAAAATATTTCTTAAAGCCCAAAATGTAAGGCAATAGGTGCCTTTTATTCTTTGTTCAGTGATTAGAGACATGAGTTGAGTAGTTAGAAAATAATATTGTGTGTTGAGTACTTTATTTCCTGTTTCTTATTCAAATTAGAACCCCCACCCATGAAATATTTTAGTATTCTCATGTTTCTTTTTATACCTAGTCCCATTTTTATAAAACCTCCAAGATTCTGTAAAGGTGGAGGTACCCCATGAAACAGCAAGAAAATTTCTCTGTGGACTGATAATGAAACCAAGGTATTTGCAAAGACCTTGATCTCTGAAACTACCTTTTGTTCTTGAAACACTTAACCTTTAGTCGACAATGTGAAAGTGTTCTGTGAGGCATTCGGCTTAGGGAGCTAATCTAGATACTGCACTGTCTTCAATAAACTAGTGGTATGGTAAGGGTTTCCGAAAAGAAAGCCACCCAGCTATCTCTAGATAACTTTTAAAAAAAACATATTATTAGGGACTCATATAACTCTTATCACAATCCATACATACATCAATTGTATAAAGCACATCTGTACATTCTTTGCCCTCATCATTTTCAAAGCATTTGTTCTCCTCTTAAGCCCTTTGCATCAAGTCCTCTTTTTTTCCTCCCTCCCTACTCCCCCCTCCCTCATGAGCCCTTGATAATTTATAAATTATTATTTTGTCCTATCTTGCCCTCTCCGGCGTCTCCCTTCACCCCTCTCTAGATATCTTTAACTCGGTCTTGAGTTCCCTTTATTTCATGTTCTCATAAGACAATCTGGACGCAGAGCAACCTGATCTGTGCAGAGTTGAACTACCAACTATTCTGTTAGTAAGTACTTCAGTGCTTAACCAGCGACCCTAAGCTTTATTCAGTGAGCAAATCACTAAGACAAGATCAAGGGGATAAAGAACAGGTATTGAAATATAAGGCTCACAAGAACCAAATCTGAGTCCTGATCAATATGATGTCTTTCACACTGGCATTGTGCATACTAAGTCGATGGAATCATTAAATAGATGTTAAATGAATGCATGCAAAGGTTCATTTAGCACACCATCTAGCACATCTAAGAGAACCCAGCTGGAGTAGTGGTTACATGTTGGGTTGCGATCCACAAGGCCAGCAGTTGGAAACCAGTGGCCGCTCTGCAGGAGAAAGACAGGGTTTTCTACTCCTGTAAAGACTTACAGTGTTGATACCCACAAGGGCAGTTCTCTCTCATTCTGTATTGGCTCTATGAGTGGATGGCGGTGAGAACATCTAAGGACATAAAAGAATATTTCCAGGAAGAGATGACTCTTCAGTGTTGAAGTGAGAAGCAAATAGATTAATCAAGCAGGACTTAGGTGTTTTTTAGGCATAGGGAACAGATTTGAAAGGCGATAGACCTTAAATAGCTCTACCTTTTGGGGAAGCTCCAAGTATTGCACGTTGGCTTAAGTGGAAAGTAAATCTGAGGTTTCAGAGGGCATTACATAACTGTGTATTTTATTTTTAAAAAAAGGTATTTTATTCAAAAGGTCAAGGGGCAAATAAATAATTGGGGGATAGAAATTAATTGATTCTAAGGAAATGACAGAAAATGAACTGAAAGGAAAAAAGGCTGTAAGCAGTGAAATAGGTCAGGAGGCTACTGTCTTAGTTCTGGGTGACATAAACTAATACAGTATATATTTGAGGATGGTATAGAAGTAGACTTGATGCTTATTTTTTTCCTCTGTCAAGAGTAAGATAGCAACTTTCTTAAACTTTGAAGCTCATCAATTTCCTTTGGCAATTATACTACTCTACTCTTGTTGCACAAGCACAGTCATAGAGAGTACATGATCCGATAGGCACAGATATTGGAGTTCTGTCTGTATAGTTCCAGGAGAACTACACAGAAGTGACGGGTTATATTTGACCCTCGAGTCATGGTTTGCAGTTGTCCAGCAAAGGTAGCATGGTTTCTCAAAAGACATGGGTTTTGGAATCAGACAAACCTAGCTTCAATTTGTTTCTACATCACGTATTATCATCATTAAAATGGTGGTTGCATGTTATCTGGTATTGCTAAAAAGAAATTGTACATAAAGGTCCTGAAATATATATTTAAATTGTTATTTGTGAATAGATGACTAATTGGGATACATGGGAAAGAAAAATTGAGAAAAAATTATAGTTTTATGACTAATTCAGATGAATGATGAAGCTTTTTCCTAAAAGTGAGTATTACTGGAGAAGACATTCATTTTTTAGCAGACATATTGAATGAGAGGAGACTTTAAGTCAATAAGCTGAGATGTTCAGAAGTATTATTTTTGGCTACATAGAAGAGATTTCTTTGGGAATCTCAGTTTATAACCTGTAACTGATGTCAAGGGAGCTCTGTGTAAAGTCATAAGCTGAGTAGAGTCTGAATGATTCTGGACAAGGGTGAACTTAAGGGAGAGTCTCAGAGGAGGGCTAGGAAGAGAGAAGAGGTGCATGAAGGAAGCCTGAATCTAGAAGGAGATATTTTTGATAATAAAACTCAATGCCATCGAATCAATTCCAACTCACACCAACCCTATAGGATAGGGTAGAATTGCCCCCGGGGGTTTCTGAAGCTGTAACTCATTATGAAGATCATGAGAAAATTTCAAGAAGGAAGGGGTGAGACGAAGACAAATATTTCACGAAGTCAAGAGAGATATGGCTGGAGTTAGGAAGCCACTGATGACCTTCCATGAGGAGTTTCATTCAAAAATTGAGAGGGAGACAGATGACAAATTTGACTTTATTTTATCTCAAACTGCATTTTGTTTCTCTATATTAAGGGAAATAGATTTATCTGGAGCCATTTGATTAATGCAAGTAATTAAGCTTCTTCAGTGTATTGCACAGCCAAAGTCATTTTTCCAAATTAATTTTAAAATTTAGTATGTTGCATTGAAATTTGATTATTGGAGGCTCTAAATAGATTTTAGAGTTTTGGGTTTTCCTTTTGTGTTATATAATAGTAGTGTGGAAAAATGTGCTGTGGCAGCCCACTTTCAATGAAAGGGTGTTTTATTGAATCAATTTTCATTTTATTTAATTTATCGTTTTAAAACTTTTTGGCTGTGATTTTCACGAAAGGTTGCAAAGCAGACTGAGTTTCCATTCAACAATTCATGCACCCTTTAATTCCTTAATAGATTGCAGCCTGCGCAATGCACGGCTACCAGTTTCATTGAGACCAGAAAACCTAGTCTTTTAGTGTTTTTGAGGTTTGTTTCACAATTTTCTTCCATTCTTATCCAGGACTTCTTCTTATGTTCTCTTTCAGGATGGTTGGCAGTGTTAGCTGGGCACCATCTAGTTCATCTGGTTTTAGAATTGTGGAGGTTGTGGATTTTGTGGGATATTGATTTCTTGGACTAATTGTTCCCTTTCATCTTTGGTTTTCTTCACTCTTCTTTCCTTCAGACAGGAAAAAAAAACAATCATTGCCCTTTCCATGGCTGTGCACAGCGCTCATGAGCTCAGGTGGCACCCACCCAAATAGGTTGTAGAATGCTGTTTTTGTGGATTATGTTTTGCCAATTGACCTGGATGTCCCCCAAGATGAGGGCCCTGAACTTCCAGAGATTTATATTTATTTATAGCTACAGGATTATTTGGATCTTCAAATAAATTTCATTTTGATTCCCTTTAAAGCAGCTTGTTCAGGACAGAGCGTGACCTAAAAGGTTCAGTATTGCTTTGTTAGAGGAAAAACCCGGTGGGGACTTACATGAGTCTCACATACATGGCATCAAAGATTAATGAAAAATATTTCATTTGGTTGGAAATGAAATACTTAATTATTTTTATATGTTGAAAGATTGACAAAGCCATAGATGGATATATTTAAAATTTGTTAGCATAAGGTCATTCTATTTGGAGTTATTAATTGCTTTGATATACTCAAGGGAGGGATTTTCTTTGGAGTAATTTTTTAAGCCAGTCCCTCAGTGAGTTCTTACTTACTTATATACTATTTACATAAAGTATAATTACTGAGTTAGGCTTCTTTGGGAGATCAGGTACCAGACACTTTTTACTGGCTTTGAACAATGTAAAAAAAAACTCTTTATGGGAGGAGAATGATGTCCAATTAGCTCTTAGAAAATACTGGAGGTTTTTAAAGATTCTCTCTGAAGCTAGGTCTCAGACATTAATTTAGATCATATCTTCTTTGAAGTTGAATTTATTTTTAACAACTCCCTCCCAAAGTCTTGATCAGTAAAGGTGACTTTGGGAGCTTCACTGATTTTAAAGTGAACGCAAAAGGGAAGAATGCTTAAACTCTGCCTCTGGTTAAGATGGGTGGTGGGAAGAGAGAGAGAGAGAGGGAGATAGATAGATAGATAGATAGGAAGGAAGAAACGGAGGAAAAGAACAGAAGAGAAGAAAGGGAAGTCTACTACTGATACTTCAGATGAGGCTAGCGGGTAGAAGGCACGGATCTCTGGACTTTTTTTTTTTGCATCAGTTTTTCCTTGAGTCTCTGTTTGCCTCACTTCTCATGAAAAGGTCTCCAAAGATCTTCTTAATGGCGATGTTCTCTCAAATCCCCTTTCCCACTGCCTGTTTTTTTTTTAAATGAGGCTCTGGAGTTTCTGGTGGAGAAAAGGCTACTCACCTCAGTGGTCAGATCAAAGGCTCACAGATCAACTCCATCCCGAAACACCCTGGAAGAAAGGCATGAAGCTCCAGTTCTGATAAATTGCTACTGAAAACCCCAAGGAGCATCTGTCTGCTCTGACATACACGGGCCACCGGGGTTGGAGTCAGCTCTGTGACAACTGGCATGAGGGTCTGGCGAGAAAGCAGCAGTCCCTGCCCCCAAACATGCACATGGACATTTGAGATGCCTTCTTGTCTTGTCCTTCTGCTGTTGTGCTATAGAAATCCCCCACAGAGACCCATCTGCCTCCTTTCTTGAGTTTTTCTTCTTCTGTTCTAGGTTTACTAGCTGAGTAAACCATTCCTGTAAATAGGTGTTATTGAAATAAAGGATTTGCAATCTCTTTCATGTTTACTTGTTTTAGTTCATCTCATTTTTTTAACTCTGAGATTTTATTGTATTTAGCATTTTATTGTGACGAGTGAAAGTTCTCATATCAAACATGCCCCCCCTCCCCCAATCAACAGTTTATAGATCGTTTGTTTCACAGCATTAGTTGCAATCCTCTCAGGGGAACAGCTCTCTTCTCCCATGTGTGGCAGAGTAGCTGTCCTTGCCCAGCTTTTCCATGGCCCTCTCCACTTCTCACCACATCTCACCACAGCAGGTGGCTTCCTCTGATTTCTCTGGGGGTGGGTGGTGGGTGGGATATCAGTGGATGCAGCTCTTGAAATTCTTGAGCTTCCTCTTGAAAAGGCTAAGTTTGGGAAGAGGTGGGGTGGATTATAACAGCCTGAAACACTAAAATAGTGATCTTTATTCTGATTCAGAGGGAAAAGTTTTGAGGGTTTTGAATCAAAGAATGATACAATCTGTCTTGTGTTATACGAAGGTCACTCAGGCTGCTGTCTCAAGGGTCTGATTATTGTAAAGGAAATCTGTTTCGAGACTATTATTTTGGCTCCAGGGTTTGAAAGTCTGTTCGGCACCCGAAGCTGCTTTCTTTACTCTCAGCTGTGTCCACGCTCTCTTGGAAAGTCACTGCTGATGTTTCAATGGGAAAATACAAATGGGCCATTAGGAGCAACTAGGAATTACAGGGACCAAAAAATAATTGTGTGTGTGTGTGTGCTCTTCAATCATGACTATATCCTGGCACAAATGTGTTTGCCAAGCTCCTGAACACTAGCCATAAAAGAAAACCACCTGGGAATTTAAGTGGTTTGGCAAAAGCTCTCGGTTCCACTGGCAGAGTGTGGTCATTAAATTTGTATATTCTGGTCCAGAGAGAGCCACATAAAGTTAGCACAGCTCCAACTTGGATCAGAAACAGCAGTCTGTGGTTGGATTTTTTGCTCGCAAAATAACATGAATGTATTTTGAGAAATCTGCCTCTTGAAGACACTGCAGCAGTGGCTGCTCACGGTTGCCCAGAGCCTTTGTGTGGCGATGTGGCACTGACAGCCAGCTTCGTCCGCAGCAGAGAGGAGTTTTGAGAGGGGAAAAAGTGATCGGAATGCGCTTTGATTCATATGACAATTCCAGAGAAGATAGAATGGACATACGCAGGGAAGGAACTAGGGCCCACGGCGGAAGGGACGAGCATAAAACTGTCTCCCAAATCCCTTGTCTTCCTGGGTTCTTTTAATTTAGTCAGCATGATAATTGAGAAAATTTACATGCATTTTTTTCAATTTAATTTTGTATCAAAGTGACACACACACATAAGTTACAGAGTTAAATAATGCTAGATCGATTGTTATGAAAAGTAGTGGTTCATTCTTTCCCATACTTTTTTTTAACCATTTCCCAGAGAATCTCTTGGGAGGGGAGGGAAAGGGGGCAATTATATGTTTTTTTAAATTTCTAAATAACATGCCTACTAAAGAGAATTTCTATTTTCAGTTATTATCTACTGATTTTCATCTTTGTAAGTTGAAAGATTTACAAAATATTTGTAAATACCTCTTTCATTCCTTTTTTAAACAATATCATTGTCTTGGGGCTCATACAATTCGTTCCTGTTTCTTAATCATTATCACTTATACACCTATATATTTCTGATTCCCTGTCTTGTAGATACACTTAGAGCATGCTTTGATGGAATCAATAGTTGGTTTTCTTTTCTAACGTTTTATAGTGATCTCGGTGAAGGTTTACAGAGGAGACCATTAGTTTCACAGTCAACAATTCCTACATCTTCATTTCAATCTTCTTAATACAGCTTCACTGCTCTGACCCACACCCTGCAGCTTCTGAGCCCATTTCTCCTTCTCCCCTAAACATTATGAACTTGTCCTTGGATCTCAAATGATTGCTTGTTCTAAGCTGTGAACACATCAGAAGTGATACTATTCCTGTCTCTGGTTTGGCTGAAAATGGAGTCAAAGGGGGTTAGTTCATCTCCAGTCCTGAAAGAGGACTGAGGGCCTTGTGTCTGACCAGCGAGCCTGATCTCATTCGTGATTCTGTGTTTTGTCTCACATTTTTCTTCCTCTCTACCTAAGACCTTCTAATACAATTCCTTTCAGAGACGTTGGCAGTGGCAACTGGGTACCATTTAATTTCTAGCCTCAGTCTGAGAAACCCAAGTCCACAAGGTCCAATTACTCCATTGGACTAATTGTTTTCCCATGTGCCTTTGGTTTGCATGCCTCTTTTTTTTTTCCTGGGCAGGAAGAGACCAATAGTTACACCTTGAATGTCTTCTCAGGAGGTTTTTAAGACCATAGCGACTACTTACCAAAGTAAGATGTGGACGTTGTGAATTATGCTATGCCAATTGACCTTGGAGTGCCCGGAGGCTACAGTTTATGGCCCTCAGGGTCTTCATGATCATGTCTATTCAACTACTATTCACAATGGAATCATATGATACCCTCTGATCTTACTCCAACGTTTGGTTTGTTCCCCTATTTAATCATTATCATTAACTTTTCCTCTTAATCTTTTATATGGTTTTCATTAATTCATTACAAAATTATTCTCCATTGTATAACTCGAATCTCAATATGCTCATATTCAAAAAAAGCAAGTGCATTGCCATCAGATTGATTATAATTCATAGCGACCCTATATAGAGTTGTTATAAATCTTTAGGAGCGCAGGCAGCAGCTGGTGGCTTGGAAGTGCGGATCTGTGGTTAGTGGCTGAAGGCCCAATCCACAGCACCACTCGGGCTCCGCGGGCTCTTACTGGGCCGTTGATAGTTGATTCTCTTCTTTGAAGGCATCTTCCTTGAAGCTTCTGGTCTTTTCCAGACTGGATTCACTTCTATCTCACTCAGGGCGGCTGTTGGTTTTTTAGTTAGTCTGGGTACATTAGAGAAACAAATCCACAGAAACTCATGTATAAGAGAGAGTTTTATATAAAGGGTAAGTGCACATCAAGAAAACATCCCAACCCAGTGCTGCCCAAGCCCACATGTCCAACATTAGCACATATGTCCAACACCAATCCATAAAGTCCTCGTCCATCTCACAAAGCAGACACAATGATGCCAACTGCAGGAGGAAAGCCGAATCAGTGAATGGGGAAGCATCTCAGCGCTGTCAGGGATCTCCACAAGGGTGCTCCAGCGCCCAGGGCTGCATCGGGTAGGTCCATGTGGCTTCTCCTCAGTGATGTCTTGCAGGAAGTGAGCCTTGCCAGCTGAAGCAGGAAACTGGCTAAGGCAGCTGCACACTGGTCCGACCATCAGAAAGCAAGAGACCCGAGAACTAGAAAGGCAACGCTCATCAAGCCATTTATCTCTCTGCCCTTCAATTAACCCCACATGTGTTTATTGGCCAGGTTAGCATAATGAACTTTAACTAATCCAGTTTTGAACCGCTGACCGTGAAGTTAACAGCCCAGTGTGGAACCACTATGCCACCAGCACTGATGGTGGTGGATTATTAGCTTCTTTATGCATGATCCATAACTCTTGAGCTGATGTGTTCTTATATCCATCATCTGCAGGATTCCCTTCAGTGTTTTTCTTTGGACTCGCTATCTTTTTCTTTCTGGCATTCTTAAAATAGCTTTTACTTTTCCCTTTAATATATGAAGAATAATTTCATTTGGTTCTTGCCTCTTGTAAATAATGTAAGTTTTACCCTCTCTGCTTTAGAACCTTTAGAATCTTCTAAAACTATACATTGATATGAAATACCATGTTGGTATGTTTTTCGATGGGTCTATTCATCCACTTTTAGAAGTTTTTAATATGAATATTTTATCATTTGGAAGTATCTTTCTTTACTCCATGCAATGCTCTTGAGTTATTTTATTGATAAGTTCTTGCTCTTGTGTTTTTTTTTTTTTTGAAACTCCTATTATTTGAATGCTGGATCTCTTGGGCTGTTTTTCTAATTTCTATATCTCCTCTTTGACATTTTAAAAATCATTTTCTCTCCCCCCCTCCCTGTGTATTGTGGAAGTTTTCCTCAAGTCTGTATTACCATTCTTCTACTGAGTTTTCATTTCTGGTATTTTATGTGTCAAGGGCCTCTTGAGGTTTTGTAGGTTCTTCTATGTAGCATTCTGTGCATATTTCACAAATGAAAAAAGTTCTCAATATTAGCTATTTTAGGTACAGTTTTACTATTTCCAGGTTGTCTCTGTTTCCTTTAAGTTGATTCTTGGTTTCTGTCACTCAGGTTTCCAGCTTATTCACATGACTCAGAATCCTGGCCCTTTCTAGCTGGACTTACTTCTATGACTTTACCCAAGAGAAAATGATTGAGTCATTGTGTGGGAAATCTGCAACATCAGCATTTTAAAGCAATTTCTCTTGGGCAGAATCAAGTTCTTAGCTGAGAATCCTCCAGTATTCAGCTTGGAGAATATAGCCAGCCTGCAAGCTTTCTGGGAAGCTGAATGGAAAATGGATGGAAAATATGACAGTTAATGTTTAAGCTTCGATATACTCTCACTGGTTTTAGAATGCTACCATTATTTTCTGCTGTTCCTTCCCCATGGAGATCCTCTATTTCACCCCCTTCTGCGACTAAACTTACACTGCAGCCTTCCATTGAGAAAGGTTCAAGTGTCTAGTTCTGTAGAATTAGGAATACATCTTGGGGAGGGGAGTCATGTGCTTCTTAGATTTTTCAAAAAATGCTCCTTTCTTGGCTACATAGTTCTCCCTTAATTCCAGAACTACCCACTAGTAGTAGCAGATTCTCAGCTGTCTTTTGAAAGTTGTGCTCATTCTAAAAGTTTATGTGCCCTATGCTTTCTAGCTTCCAAAATTTTATTTTTGTTGGGTCTTTTTCAGTTTCATTTTAAGACCTTATGTCTTAAAGGAAACTGCTATTAATTTTTATGATTTTGAGAGGGAACAAAAGTACATGCATGTGATCAATCTTACATTTTTGGTTGGATCGTATCTTTGCATGATTCAATTATCCCTCTTCCTACTTTTTGCTATTTATTTAATACTTACATTTATGAAACTATTGATCTAAACGTTCTCACTGAACTTACATTTTGTTTCAAAAGACTTGGTGAGTAGGGAATATACCAACTTTACTAAGCTTGTTTACTGCTATATCATCTGTCTTCTTATCTGGTAAGTTTCCTCCTTTGTTTGCTTGCTTCTGAGCTCTTCTGCACAATCCTGCTCTTTGGAATTCCCTTGATGTCAATCTCTGGTCCATCATTATACCTGTCCTTTTTCACTCTTCTTGGTAACACATCATTCCTTAAGCCTATTTCCAGCCAAGTATTATTCCCAAATCCCCCTTTCACTCATGCTACGTTTTTTATAAATAATGCACGAGTTCTACATTTTTTGGCCAAACTGCCTCCCAGATATTTTCATGAATGTGCTATGCTAATTATTCTGCAGCGACATGTAGAAAATAATGGACATTTAAGCTTATGAAAATACTTGAAGGGAGGTAAAAAGGTAAGGCTGCAAACAAATATAAAATGAGCACTGTATTTGTGACAAAATATGTCATTTAAAAATCATCAACTGGTGTTATTAGCTAGATTGAGTTATGGATCTAAACTTTCCATATAGGTCTATCCTTAGAGTGAAAGCAAGGGGTGAAATTTACCAGCATCATATATAAAGTGGAGCTTAAATGTCTTCAGTTTCTTACAATCAGGATCCTGTTTTTACTTTGAAAGCTAGAAGTGGTAGGCAACAAAGAAAGAAAAAGAAGAAAAATAGAACCCTCTTAGTGGTAAATTTAAGGGATTCATTTTAAAGAAACAGGGATAACATTTTTTATCTGTCAACCTTAATAAATTCCCTCCTGTAGTCCACAGTGAATTCTCTGTAGTGATTGGTATTTTGTTGATAAACCTGTTATTGGTGCTTTTTGAAGTTTTTGTTTTGGCAGAAATACTGTCAGCTGAAACACTTTGCTGAGGCAGGCGGTGTGGGATGGGAACATATGTGCCTTTGGTGAAAGCTGCTTCGCTGTTTAAAATCACTGGAATTCCTGTGAAACTGTTTCCTGTGAACATTGTTACATAAACCCTGCCTTTAAAATCTTTTAAGCAGGCACGTTTGCTGAGTCTGGATATTGTGATACCTGGAACGTTTCTGTTATCAGATAGAATTCTCATTACAGAGATTTAAAACCAGGGAAGGAAGGCTGACTAATTAAAACCCTCGTGGTTAGTGGTAAAATAAAGCTTTATAGGATTATGACTGAAGGCTGTGTCCCATTATAAAATAGAATTGAACAAGCAGATGATCTGAAGTCGAGCAAGAGAAGGAGGGAGTGGGTAGAATAAGGTCAGAACGGCAATGTTGCCAGATTGTTCAGGTCCCTGGAGACCATTTTGTTCTTCGATGTTCACTTAGAGAGGGTTTTGAATAGAAAATGGCATCTCGCTCTTTTGGAAAGGATCCTTCTGGTCATTGTGTTGAAAATAAGACTTCATGGGGACAAGAGGGCCAAACACAGCTCAGGGAGGACGTTGCAGTAATCCAAGTACTATACAGTCATGGATTGGACCAGAGATGTAGCGGCAGAGATGACAAGAAGTGGTTAGACTCTAGTTATACTGTAAAGATTGAGGCAACAAAAGGCGCCAGCAGATTCGACGTGGGCATTAAATTCATGGGAAATCAAGAGTGGCTCCAAGATATGTGGTCTCTGAATCCTTAGGGAAGTGTAAACTTATAGAAGAAAAGAGCCTATAATTTTTTCATCTAAGGTAGTCAGGACAGTGCCTGGTGCATTGAAATGCTAAATAAGTTTTTTTTTCTCTCTCTCTCTAGAAACCTTTATTTAGGGGGACACTAATTGTCAGTCATGATTCTTTGGTGAAATCATGCAACCAATGATGATTTTGCTTAACTGATTTAACATCTAGTTCATATAATTCCCTGTCAGACTATTGGTGGGGACCTTTTTGAAGTACAGGCAAGCTGTACAAGGTGGTAATTCTTATCAAGCAAGAAAGGACACCAGCACATCACAATATCTTCTTCAGGATCACATGCTGCATCTTAGAGACTTCTGGCTGCTTGTTGATCCTACATCTTGATCAAGGAAAACACCTCGCTCACTAATTTATTGCTTGAATGTACCATGTTCTCTTATTCTCCGTGAAAGTAGAATTATGTTTGCCTTAGTTGTAGTCCTTTTCCAAGTCTATTTTTTCAGTCATAGCTGGCAGTGGCACCATTATCTAGCTCTGTCGGATTCTCTGTCCTGTTTGGGCTGAAATATGATGGGGCCAGAACACATAAAGTCATTTAGAGCTTTTCCTATTTTGTTTTGTTTTTTACTTAGTTTCCTGTTGGGTTTATGTCCTCGCTTAGCAGTGTGTGTTATAATATATATTCTAGTCTGAATATTGTTCTGCTTGAAATGGAAGGCATGGGAGCAGGAGTTAAGACCTGTAAGTCATCTATCACAAAAAAGAAGGCTTGCTCTTTCTTTCTAGTAGATTTTGCCCTTAACATTTAAAATAAATTGGGTTTTGAAAACTTTGCGGTCTGTTGGAAACCTGGTGGTATAGCAGTTATGGGTAGGGCTTCTATATGAAATTTCAATAGTTCAAAACCACCAGCCAGCGTGAGGGAGAAAGACTGGGCTTTCTATTCTTGTTAAGAGTTACCATCTCAGAAACCCCCAAAGGGGCAGTTTTACCCTGTTTTATACAGTCACTATGAGTGAGGTATTTTTTGGGGGGAGGGGGACAGGGGGCTTTAAATTTCCTTATAGCCTAGGTTGCAGCAGTCTATTGTCAGAAATTCAATCTGGATTCAGAATAGGATGCGGCATGAGAGACATCATTGCTGATGTCAGAGTGATTTGGGCTGAAAGCAATGAACACCAGAAAGATATTTGTTTGTACTTTAGTGTCTGTGCAAAGACTCTGTGGATCTTGCTAAGCTATGGATAATGTTGCAAAGAATGGACATTCCAGAATACGTCATTGCGCTCATGTAGAACCCCTACATTGAACAAGGGGCAATTGTACAAACAGAACAGGGGAGTGCTTTGTGGTTTAATATCAGGAAAGGTGTGTGTGTCAGAGTTGTATCCTTTCACCATACTTATTTAATATATATACTGAGCAAATATGCTGAGAAGCTCAACTGTATGAAGAAAAATGTTGCATCAGGATTTGAGGAAGGCTTATTAACAACCTGTGATATGCAGATGGTACAACCTTGCTTGCTGAAGGAGAAGGATACTTGAAGCACTTGATGATGAAGATCAAGGTCTGCATCCTTTAGTGATGATTACAATGAAAGAAAACCAAAACCTCGCAATTGGACCAAAAGATAGCATCATGAAATCAGCCAATGTGTTGCATGAGTCAGTATTCAAGAGTCAGGATGTCACTTTGAAAACCAAGGTGCACCTGATCCAAGTGATGGCCTCTTCCATTGCCCCCTATGGATCAAACGTTGGATGTAAGTTTGAAAGAAAGAAAGAAGACTACAGAAGAATCGATGCATTTGGATTATCATGCTGGCAAAGACTATGAAAAATAGCATGGGCTACCAGGAGAGCAAACGAATTTGTTATGGAAGAACTAGAGCCAGAATAGTCCTTAGAAACAAGGCTAGAGGGACATTGTCCCTTGAACTTTGGACAAGTTATCAGGAAAGACCAGTCCCTGGAAAATGACATCGTGTTTGGTAAAGTGGAAGGGCAGAAAATAAGTGGAAGACCTTAAGGAGCTGGCTTGACACAGTGGCTGCACCAATGGTCTTGAGCGTAGCAGCAATTAGGAGAAAGGGGTGGGACTGGACAGGGCTCTGTTTTATTGTGCATACAGATGCTATGAGTCGGTTCTGAGTTGACAGCACCCAACACCCTGACAACGTTGGTAAATCTCTGCATTGAAATATTTACACTAGCAATTTCTTTAACTGAATCTAACACGTTTTGCTCTGAAGGTTATATGAACATTTCATGAATTCAGCAGAACAACTTAAAGATTATCTCCTAGATTTTTAGGCTCCTGAGTACTGGGTTACCTTAGTGTGGCCTAGACCTGGTGCAGACCTCCTTAAAAGAAAATTTTTTTTGCCTTCCTTGTGTCCTTTTCCTTCTTCCCACATATTTTCCTTGTCTACCAGCCATTTGCAGTGCTTTCTGTCAGAGAGTTTGAAATGTTTACTCTGTTATTTTCGGGCGGAGTCCCTGCCCTGAATAGCACAACTAGTTAGCATGCTTCGCTGCTGACTGAAAAGCTGGCAGGTTAAGTTCACCTAGAGACACTAGACCACGGCGGCTGTTGGCCAAGGGTCTAGTTTATACTTCTTCCACATATGAATCGGCAGGTGGAAAACAAACAAACAAACATGCATGTCTGTGTATATGTGAGGGGGCTCCAAAAAGTTCAAGGAAGGATAGAATTAAAAGATAATATTTGGAACCCACTGAATCCTGTATTAACTGCAACCTTAATGGCAATAAGTGTTGACTTTCCCTCACATGTCTACCATTTGATATGCATTTATGTGTGCGTAAACTTGAGGGCACCCTGCGTGGTGCGAATGACTCATGTATCCAACCCCTAATTAAAGACACATGCTTCCACACACTTTTTGAAGCTTCTTTGTATATATGATACTATACATTTCTGTTAGGTTTAAGCACATTTTTAAAGCTGAAAAAAAACTTGTGTTGAAGGATATTCATTATAACATTCCAGGGGAAAAATAAGTCAGTGTGCTTTTGGGGAATTTTCCCAGAGGAGGAGGAAACCTTTGAGCAACAGTTGAATAAGAGTGCAAGCCATGGCGACACAGAAGAAAGCTGATATGGTTGAATGCCATACATTAGTTTGTCTTACCTCTTTGGGTTTATTTTCAGTTTAAAATAGATGTGTGCTTTAATTAGTCTTGAAGTGGGAAGGGGAGGCATATGTCTTGTCATTGAATGCAGAGTAATTTCCCTGGTGCTCAGTCTCCTCTTATTGGTGGTAGCTGTGGTTTCTGGTTAATCAACAAACATTATTCCAGCCAATTCTTATATCCTTACTGAGAATTTTGTTTTCATCTGGTTTGTCTTTCATTGCACTTTGCTTACATGAGAGGAACTAATTTCTAACTTATCATGCATGAATTATCAGGCAAATGTTTATTTAGCATATTTTGCATACATTTGTGTAGAACAAGTAAAAAGTATTGATATACAATCATATAATTCTTCTTAAAAATATCAAAATACGAAGCTATTGTTTGTCTGCATACTCTCTCTTTAGGCTTGCACACATCTGAAGGTACTATTTTATTTCTCTAAACCTTCCCTGAAGAATTCTGCACTTCCATTTATACCAGGTCAAAATAGTAGTGTAGCCATCTTCAAGGGACTCATATTGTGTTCTATTAAATGTTCTTTGAGTTTAGGAAACAAAGAGAAGTTGGAGTGGACAGGGTTAGAGCCATGGGTGGGTGCGGTTAGATCTCCCGGTGCAGTGCTACTCCGGCAGCCCTTGGCACCCTCAAAGAATGAGCAGGTGCTTTGTCATGATGAAAAAAAAAAAAATCTCGGGAGCAAATCTTGACCCTTTTCTAACTAACGTAGTTTTCATTTTTAAATTTCTTCCTAGTAAGAAGTGTGATCATCCTCCAGGATTGTGCTAGGAGAATGTCTATTTAGATTAGCCCTTTGGATCCCCTGAACCAGTGGTTCTCCACCTTCCTCATGCCATGACCCTTTCATACAGTTCCTCATGTTGTGGTGACCCCCAACCATAAAATTATTTTTGCTGCTACTTTATAACTGCAATTTTGCTACCATCATGTATCAGGCGAACCCTGTGATAGGGCCGTTCAACCTCCAAAGGGGCGCAACCCACAGGTTGAGAACTGCTGCAGTTGCTCTGACCCTCTGTCTCAAATTTAACTGGCCCAACGCATGCTCTTGAAAACCACTCTTTTGATTGGACTTTGTATTTGACAGAATCTTTGCAACACTAAGATTATTGATAGAATGTGCAGAACTTGGCGATAACTAACCTCTGGTCATAGAAACTTTCCCAGCATGTTTTATTGGGAATAAACCCATGCATGAATTAATTGCAACCATAGTAGAAATGAGTTCTGAGTTACCATAATATGTCTATTACTTGGTATAAATCTATGAGTGTATATATAAAGTTTGAGGAGCCTTGAGTTGTGCCAGTCATTAATGTGCTCAGCTCCTAATTAAAGATTGGTTGTCTGGTTCACCCTGAGGGTCCTAGAAAGACTGTACAATCAATTTCCAAATACGTCACCCACTGAAAGTTATACCAAGCATTGTTCAGTGAGGACTCTCAGGGGGCTGCCTTGAGTTGGAGTTAAGTCAACCGCAATGAGCTAAAAAGACATGTAGGCTTGTGTCCTCATGGTCTTGACTTGTCTCTGTTTAGATAGATGTAGATTCCGAAGTTGCTTTCTTAAGACTCAGGCTGAAAATGCAACAAGCTTTTTTGGGTCAGAGTTCATAGATACCAATATCCAATCAAAGCTGGAAGTGAAATTTAGATTCCAGAACGGGCTTAGGTAATAAGGTGGAATTCAGAATGTTAATCATTTCTCCCGCCTCAGTATATCCTAGACTAGTTTGAAATAAAAATAAATTAACAAACAAATCTTGGATCTAGAGACAATCACACAGACCAACCAATGTCAGAGTTACTAGGAGATCACATGGAAGAACCCTAGATGGTCATGTTTAAAGCTTTTTGAGCATAATTACTGTTTGTACTTTCAGAATAGTCCAAACTGGTCTCTATGTGTTCCTACCCATATGTTCCTACCCAACATATTGGTTCCTACCCAAATGTAATTTGTTCATTTTACCTTGGTCCAACAGGCAGAGAGAAGGACCCAGCCTTAGCTATGGTGTATTCGGGCCATATCCCATCTAGATGACCCTCAGAGACAGACAGCTTAGTTCTAACTCACTCTAAGATTTGACAAGACCCAATGGGATGGGTATGCTTCCAAGTGGTTCCCAAACATTATGCTCTCTAAAGTCTGAAGTCGGTGCAGTAGCCAGCTATTTGTGTGTCCAGAAATGTAGGACTCTAGAGGGTTATTTATTCTCTTAAGAATCAAGTGCTTAGTCAAGATTCCCCAGAATGCTGACCACTGAGGTCTGATGAGACCTGACTGTAGTACTGTAGTCTCTAAACACTTCTCTATCATATTTGATTTTTCAGTGAGAGCACAGCATTTCCTTCCATTCACTTCATGGTCTACCAGACACTACACATTCAATTAGGATCTTGAGAGTTTATCTGCAAAGACATGAAAAACAAAACAAAATTCAAATCACTGTTTGCTATCTTTTAAAGAGTGAGCTGATGGTGGTGGCAGCCCTTTTACAGTTATGCTTGATTTAATTGAATTATGGATTGTTACCACATCTGTAAGAGAGCTCAATAAAATGATAAAAAAGAGAATGAGCTGAATTTACCTTTTACTTATTTACAGCAGTTTCCAGTTTTTTCATTCATTTCTTAGTTGTGGATGAATAATTGGAATTTTGGTAGGGGCAGCATGAAATCAAGCCTCGTGTTCCTGCAACCGTGTTTAATTACTGAACACAGTGAGCTGCGTTTGACCACTATCTGTTTCTGTCCTAAAGTCTGCTTCTCTGGTCGGCCACAGCATTTGTTTTGCAGCCCAACAACAAAAGATAAAAATAAAATACATATTTGGGAATGTGTTCTGAGACAGCTAAAGACAGAGAGCCACACAAAGGCACACAGGCATGGGTAGGAAGGACAGATTACTTGTGCTGCCTTTAAGTGATAACACAGAGCAATTAATGCATTCAACTGCTTTATTGAAACAAAAGGCCCTTTTGCAGTTTGCATAGTTTCCTTGAGCAATGAGGCTGTTTCATAATTTTATCAGCGGATACACGACCCCTGAGTTAAGGTGTTTGGGTAACTTTCTGTCTCTCTCTGTATGTTTTATATTTTATTCTCAAACTGTGCATTATTATTATTTCTTAAATCCAGATCTGAGTTCCTTGTGTGATAAATATTACAAGTAGTTGGGGGAAGAAAGAAAGCTGAATTTCTCCCATAATCTCACAACTTCGAATAATCTCTTGATATTTCATATAGTATGAACCATTGAATGTAGTTTTCAAGATTTGCTATTTGTATTTCTTGGTGAGAACAGACTTTAATATAGCAAATTTAGCTCAGGGACTTCTTCCTCCAACGTAGCACAGTGAGTCCTGAGTCTGGTGGCTATAAGTTAGGCTGAAGGTCTTTTGAGGATCCTCAAGGATGTCTGAGGATTCCCCGGGGAACTAGGGACACTCGAGGGAGATGTATACAAGCAGGACATCATACTGTGATTTACATGAGGTTTTATGCAGTCCACTGTATGTCTAGCACGTAGCACATGCAGAGCATTGAGATGAATGCATGAGCAAGGTTATCTCCCTATACCTTTGTGATTGCTCTCACTCCACATCTCTGCTTTCCGCCTTTCCTTGCTTCCATCTGGAGTAAATTTCCCCGTTTCCCAGAGGAGTCCCACAACTGTCTAATTGTGCCTGAAGTTACTAATCTGTAACAGCTCCTCATGCTCTTAAAGCAGGATCCTGACTGTTCTTTCCATCCTGTGCTTTGCTTTCTTCATTTCTCTCCATTTATTTCCCAAACCTCTAACTCTGCTGTGCCATTTGCCTCACTGGAAACTGGTATCTGCAAGTGTTGGACCAACCCCAACTCTACTCCCCTATTAGATTGGCACAGTGAGCCAAAAGACGGCCACCCCATCACAGAGATAGGCATGCTCCCTGAAAAGTGTCAGGCATTGTATACATGCAAGGTATTCACTGTAATTTTATTATAGGAATTTATTGATCTGTCAAGTAATTGATATCACCTTGCCAGAACTGGACAAGCTTAACTTCCCCCCAATTTGGCAGTCGGGTTCACCTTCCTAAACCTTCACTGACCTCCCTTCCTTTCCTTGGTTTGAAGATGCTATATTTAAATGGGACCGTGTTCAATAGACCATTTAACCCTCGAAACACTGAGGCAGAGGAAATCATTTGTCTTCTCACAGTGTCCTTACGTGACCCACGAGGACGAGAGAGATAAGAATAATGGGACTCCTTTACCTGTACTCTGTGCTAGGTTGACTCTCATTAGACAATGTTAGATATGAATCGAAATGCTTTGTATGCACGGATTCACACAACACAACAACTCTAGAAGGTAAGCGATCTTATTATGCATATGTTACAGAAGAGAGGCAAGTTGAGCACAGAGCGATGATTAAGTCACTTGTTGAAAGCCACCCTGCTAGTATGACTGGAAATTGCTCAGGCAGCCTTGCTACAGTCTGGAATGTGAGATGGTATTGGATCCTCTGTCATTTCCTTTGATGTTTTTTGTTTCATCCCTGTGCATTCCAGAATGCTTTCTAACTTTACAAAACATCCATAGATCAGGAATAGTTATTGGACTATTAGAATATCTCTAGGGAAGTAGCTATAATATTGGTTTTCTAATAAAATACAAATATTTTTTCTGATTACACAAATTCTTATAAAGATAAATAAACCATACAGAAAATATGAAATATGAAAAAGAAGTCATGATCAGAAGAAGTCCTACCACGTAGGTGTTAGGGCTTTTGATAAATAGTGTTTTATGACATTTCTCTATGCACATGTACATATATTTATACAGTTTTTATACACGAGTCTATAAAATGTTGTTTTGTGGCCCTTTTCTGTGCTTATATCCTCAGAATACAGTGATCTTTTGAATGATTGTATCATGTGGAAAATATTTAAATTATCCTCATTATTTTACATTATAAGCATTATTTTTTTGTTTTTATTTAAAACATTTATTAGGGACTCATACAACTCTTATCACAATCCATACATACATTAATTGTGCAAAGCACATCTGTACATTCTTTACCTTCATCTTTTCAAAACATTTGCTCTCTACTTGAGCCCTTTGCATCAGGTCCACTTTTTTCCCCTCCCTCCCCACTTCCCCCTCCCTCATGAGCCCTTGATAATTTATAAATTATTATTTTGTCATATATTTCCCTGTCCAACGTCTGCCTTCACCCCCTTCTCTGTAATCGGTTCCCTCTTTCCAACCCACTCACCTTCTACCCTCCCAATATCGCCCCTCACACCCTTGGTCCTGAAGTTATCATCTGCCCTGGATTCCCTGTGCCCCCAGCTCCTATCTGCACCAGTGTACATCCTCTGCTCTATCCAGACTTGCAAGGTAGAATTCGGATCATGATAGTTGGTGGGGGAGGAAGCAATTAGGAACTGGAGGAAAGCTGTATTCTTCATCGGTGCTACATCACACCCTGCCTGACTCATCTCCTCCCCTAGACCCCTCTGCAAGGGGATCTCCAGTGGCCGACAAATGGGCTTTGGGTCTCCACTCTGCACTTCCCCCTTTATTCACTATGCTAAGATTTTTTTTTTGTTTTTTGTTTTTAAACGTTTTATTAGGGGCTCATACAACTCTTATGACAGTCCATACATATACATACATCAATTGTATAAAGCACATCTGTACATTCTTTGTCCTAATCATTTTCTTTTCTTTCTTTTTTTTTCCTTTTCTTTTTTTACATTTTATTAGGGACTCATACAACTCTTATCACAATTTTGTTCTGATAATGCCTTATACCTGATCCCTTCGACACCTCGTGATCGCACAGGCTGGGGTGCTTCTTCCATGTGGGCTTTGTTGCTTCTGAGCTAGATGGCCACTTGTTCACCTTCAAGCCTTTAAGACCACAGACACTATCTCTTTTGATAGCCGGGCACCATCAGCTTTCTTCACCACATTTGCTTATGCACCTGTTTGTCCTCAGCAATCGTATCATGGAGGTGTGCACGCAATGATATGATTTTTTGTTCTTTGATGCCTGATAACTGATCCCTTTGGAACCATGTGATCACACAGGCTGGTGTGTTCTTCCATGTGGGCTTTGTTGCTTCTGAGCTAGATGGCTGCTTGCTTATCTTCAAGCCTTTAAGACCCCAGACGCTATCTCTTTTGATAGCCGGGTACCATCAGCTTTCTTCACCACATCTGCTTATAATCAACTTGATTTCTATGGAGCTTTCTGTACATGAACCAGTTTAGGGGCAAACTCTTAGGGGTAGAATTGTTGTCATCCAGCTTCTTTCTTATTTGGGTACACAATGCTAAACCTCAAAGGCTGTAAAAACATAATCAACCAATAATTTTTAATAGCTATGGTAAAATATACACATACCAACCATTTTCCAATTTGGCATTTTCTACATGTACAATTCAGTGACATTGATTATGTTCATTAGATTGTCCATCCATCACTGCTGTTTCCATTTCTTTTATCATGATTAACAGAAACTCTGTGAGTCCTAAGTGTTGACCTACTTTCCCCTCCTGCAAATGGCTTGGTGGTTGCTGTTGCACTGGTGTAAATTTATAACAATCCTACTGAAAAAACAACAAAACAATACCCCACCCTTAATCATCTTCTTAATCATTGGTGCATTTCCATCAATGGTTACAATGCAGTGTGCTTTCTGACCAAGGGCGAGCCTGGTACTGCTAATAAACTTTGGTCTCTACACTTCTGCCTGCTGTAGCTATTTCCTAAATGGGTTATTGTTTGGTACTGCTAAGTCGTTCTGACCCATGGCCTCCCATGTGCCTGGCCCTTCTCTATCCTTACATGTTCTGCTTGAGCCAGTTGTTTAATCCCAGTGACAATCCAGCTCGTTGAGGGTCTTCTCCTTTGTTGACTGTCTAACAAACACAATGTCCCTCTCTAGGGACATTCCACTTGATATCATATCCCTCCTAAAAACAAGTCCAAAGGCTTAAATTCCTCACTTCTAAGAGCATTCCGACTGTACTTATTCTAAGATAGTTTTATTTCTTCTCATAATCCGTGACATATCAGTAAGATTAGATAATATTTGGCCTTTTGAAGTTGATTTTACCCAGCATTGCATTTTCAAGATTCTTTCAAATCATGATATGTATCAAGAGTTTATTTATCTTTATGGCCAAGTAATAATCCATTGTATATCTGTACCACATTTTGTTTATTTGTTCATCAGACCACAAAACTTTGAGTGTACTCATTTCCTTATTCTTTCAAAATGTTGATTTTGTTTTTTTGAAATATATTTTCTGATGATGATTTTTTAATTTCCAATACTTCAGCAATTTTTTGATATTTTTAATTTTTATTGTATGTTTTACAAATTGCCTGTTAATGGCCTGTGTCCACTGTTTTGATTAGTGTGCTATATCTTTTATTTTATGTATCAGCGATAGAAGCCCTTGGTCAATCTTATATAGGTCAAATAATTTTCCAGATAGTCCCTAGTTCATCAAATCAATATTTGTATTTATGGTTTCTGCCTTTTGGGTCATTCTTAATGAGACCTTGTTAATAAGGCCCGCAGTGTGGGAATTGCTTCTTAGTAGGGCTCAGAACCAGAGCAGATAATTTGACTTGGTGTCAGTGTCTTTAACATTTAAGAAGAGTGTCAGAGACAATGTCTCAGTTAATTCAATGAACAATTCAATGCTATTATATTAATATTCTATGGAGAAGGCAACTAAGCCTATGCAGATAAGTAAGGTACCCCACACCATCCATCTCATTAGACAATGTTGTTAGCTCTGATCTACAATATATCCCTCCGAGAGTAGAGGAAGATGAGGGTTAAATGACATGCCTACTGCTGAATGGTGGGCGGTCTGTTCTTTTTACAGAGAGATTGAGCAATGAATTCTTGACTATTTTATGAAGTTCCTTGTAGTAATCAGATTTCAATCCAGCCTAGTGAAAGAAATTTTGATGGGAAATCGATTAAACATGGAAAGAAAAGAACTATAGGAATGTTAAGGTATTAAGGCTAAGGTGACTTAGATATTGGTTTGGATTTTAAGAATTAAGAGGATGATGTACAAGGAGTTAAATGACATTTTAAAAATGGGTCAATGAGAATGTTTGCTCTGATTTCAGGCATGCCTATTCTTTTCTCTTCTTTTCCCCCCAATAAATTGTCACAGCCAGCACTAAGCAGGATTTGACATGGACAATTAGGAAGGATTTTATACATAGGATTATACTGGATTTGGGGCTGTTAAATTCCGCATCCAGGGACCATTTTCAGTCCTCAGGTCAGATTTCACATTTAGAGTACAGAGATACATGGATTTCAGTTGATAGTTCATCGATAATGATCACCACGTTGTGTGGATGCACTGGTATTTTCTGTAAGCATATACTTCCGAGAAAGTGAAAAAGAGAGAGAGAGAGAGAGAGAGAGAGAGAGAGAGAGAGAGAGAGAGAGAGAGAGAGAGAGAGAGAGAGAGAGAGAATATGAATCTTTTCTATCCTCATTGGCATCCGTAGGGATAAATTCCAGTCAGAGGGTGGGAGCACCTGGTTCTGGGTCTTGGATCAGAATGGGCACAACCTCATCAAAAGAGTTAGGAAATTCACCACGGAACAAAGATGTGACAGGCCAGTGCAATGCTCAGAGCACGCACAGAGCCTAGCGTACGCCGTCTACGGCCACCCCGTGCCACGGTCTTTTTCTCCGTGCTCTTTCCTGACTGTTGAACTGTTTCTCTTTTTACACTGCAGGGTCAGCTGCAACCGGTATGTGTATTCCTCGTTTACTGGTGTGCTCCTGCAAATCTTAACCTAAATTCTCAGAAAAGAATCTCTTTACCTCCTACATGAATTACTTTCTAGATCTTTCAGGAAGCTTCTCAGTAATCAATTCGATGGAAAATTGCCTAGCTATTCCATGCACAGCTCTGCTATTTTTAACTTTGTCTGGAACGCTCTGGACGTTGAACGAATCCATCAACGGAGAGCAGTAAGGTCAAGGAGACTTCTCAGAGCCCTGTGTGCATCTACACATGCACCACTCTCTGCACCAACTTGTGTGTCCCTCCTTCGTCTCTCTCAAAGCACACCGTTGCTTGGTCCCAGGGCTCCCTGGCTTCTAAATCCACAGTAGTCCTGTTTCCTGGCTCAGTTTTAAAGATTTTATTAGAATAGAATCCAAGATTTAGACAGAATTAATTTTTCTCAGAAAAGGTCCTTCAGTGGTACAGCAGACATAATTTAGTGTTTCGTTATGAAGGCTCCACATAATCTGGAATTTTCCCTCTGGCACCAATTGCCTCTCACATCAGGTTGTCTCTTTGCTCATAAAATAAAGCAGTGACTCCCAGTAGCCAGTTGTTGGACTCGTTATAAGGAATCTGGGTGCCCAAGAGATTTATTGTCCCCGCACCCTTTCTTTTTTTAGCTCTGTCTTCCTTTCTGTAGCAATCCTCCAATCAGCCACTTCTGTGTGTCACTTACTATGTGAGTGACTCATAGTGACGGCATAAAACAAAGTCGAACTGTCTCATAACGCTTCCAAGGAGCCCTGGTGGAAGAGTGGTGATAGTTGAGGTCAAAAATTCAAAACCACCATCTACCCTGCTGGAGGAAGACGAGGCTTTCGATTCCCCAGAGAGTTACCATCACTGAAACCAATGTGGACAATCCTACGGAGGTGATACGCAGATGAATCATGTATGACCTTTGCTTTAAAGGTGCTAAGGAAATAAACAAGGCCACCTTTACCTCTGTTGCTTTTGTCCATTCGGACACAGTGACATGGATGAGAACCAGGACTTTCTGTGACTGCCTGGCTTTTCTGGATCTCGAGTTTGCTTGCTCATGGTACAGGTCCACCATTTTTCTGTCTTGTTTGAAAAGCACACATTTGGGTTTCCCTTCTCTGAGAGGCTTGTTTCATACATAGTTTCCAGCACTGGCAAGTTTTACTGTTGTATATGTGAATTTTCATGGTATTTGTAATGAAGGCAGTTACATAACCTCCTGTCAGCTTGAGTGAAGGGGAGGTGTCTAGCCTGTCAATCAGGTCATAGCATATGATACTGCTGTGTGGGCCTGGCCTTCTCCTGAGAATTCTGGGAACACCTATCTTCACCCATGGAGGTGGACACACTCTCTCACTGCTTCACCTTCCTGTGGACAAGCCAGATGGAGCCACACTGACGGCAGCCAGAGCTCTGGGGATGCTTTCACCCATCGGCCTGTGATCTTCCTGCATTCAGCGTTATTGCATGTGCTGTGTGAGTCTGAAGAGGAATTCATGGGCTAATATCAAGCTTATGGGCTAGTATTGAATCTTTGTGGACCTGATTTGGACTGGGTCGGGATGTTTTATTGATGCATAGTTACTTCTTTCTTTTGAAAGATCATTTTACTGGAGGCTCTGACAACTCTTACAACAACCCATACATCAATTGTACCAAGCATATTTGTACATATGTTGCCCTCATTATTTTCTAAACATCTACTCTCTGTTTAAAGTTCTCTCTTACACATATGTGAGTGTCTCTGGATTTGTTCCTCCAGTCAACCCAGTGTGGCACAGTAACCCGAATGATATCTGCTATCTAAAAATATGAGCGTATTTCCCACCAGATTTTCTGCTAAAAGGATAGTTGTTTCAGACCTTCGGGAATTTTAAGTCTCTTCAATGTGCACGCCAAAACGCTCTCAGAAAATAGAGCGAAGAGATCTTGGAAGGTTACTTGAATATATGTAGTGAATTAAGGCTGTTTATTCACAGGAGCAAAAACCCACAGTCATGATAGATGGAAACCTCACAGATTAGGACTTGGGCTCTCCGTCACAAGGCTAGCAGTTCAAAACAACTGGCTGCTCTGCGGGAGAGAGATGAGGCTTTCAGCCCTTATAAAGATTTACCCTTTTAAAATTGAGGTTGCCAATTCGATCAGCTTAGAGATTGCTAAGTGACACACTTTGTTTGATTAGAGTGGGATGGTCACCTCTGGTTGAGAACTGAAGGTGACTGATCTGATTTCATAGGCATTTACTGCCTGTTATGTGCCAGGCATTAGCTTAGCTCAGGAAATGCGAATGTGAATAAGACAAAGGCCTTAAATGGGGAAAAAAGAAGTGAATTCCAGTGAAAATATCTTAATTTATATATTAGAATGATTCCATATGGCCTTCACTACTCAAAGGTAAGGTATGCACATCTGAAGTGTGGGTATTTTATTTAACAAATGTGCTTACTTTTAACACATTGCAAAGAGTTAGTGGCCCTGTGAGTTTCTAGAGGTATACAGTACTATGATTAACAGTAGTGTATTCAATGTAATAACTACATATGTAACTAAGACTTAAATTAATCTGAATTATTTTTAAAGTAGAAAAAGGTAGGAAGAAAACATCAAAGCAACCAGCTTCATGATAATTTCTAATAAGTGATTTTTTTAGATGTTCCCTTATGAAATCTACCTTAAGAGTATCTTAAAGCGCAAGCTCAAAAATGATAATAAATAAAGAATTATTGAATAACGAGATGGAACTGGTATCTAGACTCCCACATTTTAGAATGTTATTTGATTAATTTTATGTCAATTCCTAAGCTGCTACCCAGAGGCCGAAATAAGTGAATGTGGTACCATGCTCTTCAAGAAGAATTATGGTGACTGGGAATGTGTAGACACTTACAATGAAACTTGCCTCTCTTAAAAATGCTAGTGTTGGGAAATGAATTATCAGCTTTTTCCTTCATGGCTTCTAGTAGTAGAGTGAAGTTAATATGGCTCTTTAGCCACGTCTTTGTAACTGCCACCAAATGATTAGGTGGAACCATACAGATTGGGTGTGATTCCTCTTTGGTTGATGGGTCTAGGAGAGAGAAGGTGTGGGAAGATTATATGATTCAGTGTGAGTGATGGTTAATAGGGTTCATTGTGATCATAAAAATGTGAAATTCTATTAAGAGGAGTGGCTAATCATGTTATATAGTTGGGTATAACATGATTCATCTCAGAAGCAGGAAGGGGAAGGGCGTCTCATTATCACCAAGAAGGAAGAGCGAGGAGTGAAGCTTGTTGTTTGGAACCTGAAATTTGTGCACTGAACCTCCTTAATCCAGAAAGGAAGTTGTGACACCAGAGAAGCAGTAGAGGAGCCGCAGCAGAACCCAAAGTCAGGGCACAAGAGGGCCAGTGGGCGTCCCAATTCACGGAACAAGTGAAGTTGAGTGTCTACAGGCAGGAGGCTTGCTTGCCAAGTGGAGTGGCTTCAGGCACTTAATTGGGGCAGATAGAGTGGAGAGCCTTCAGGCTGAGCCTTGTGGCAGTGTGACATGCTCTTTAGGCATGTATCAGGAACTCTAAACGAGCTTTTTAACGTTGCCTGAGTTGACCAAGGACTAGAGAAAGGTGTGTTTGTGGGGATGGCTGCAAAGAGGCTGTATTAGACCGTTCTAATCATGAATTGTAACCTGTTAAACTTCCTCGATGAATCCCATAATCGCAAATATGATCTGCGATTTCAGTGTGGCCATTGCAATAAATTAGCAAACTCAGCATAGAGTTAGAGTGTTTCATGGGAAGGACAGCGGGGGTCAGAATTGATAATGAGGTTGGAGGCTGAGGGAATGTCTGTCCTCTGCCTCATAGGAATTGGCCATGGGAAGACGAATCTGTTACTCCTTTCCACGTGTGCAGTCAGAGGAGATCCGATACTCTTCCCGGCCCTGTTTTCCACTACTTCTCCAAATATTAGAACTGTTGATAACAAGCAATGATTACCATCTGTTCTTTTTCTTTTAATGTCTCTCCTGTGGTTATTGAGACCCAGCTGAATACAAGGCACTGTGCTAGTTTAGAAAATAAGGCATGTACAGAACTTCTTTGGGGTCCAAAGGAGCAGTTGCCTTGGAAATATGGTGTACTAATTTGGCTTCTTCATTTCCTGTTATGCCATCATGAACCAGTTACTGAGATTTTAAAGTTTTGTCAATTTTCTTTAACAAAAGATAACCCCTCTCTTGTGGGAGGTTGTGAGGATCAGAGACATGCATCAAATATTTATTAAGTATACACTATGTGTCTGCTCTAAAATCTTGGAACACAATAGCGAACTAAACAAAGATTCACTTGAAAAGTGTGCAGCTTGCATTCTACAAAGGGAAAACAGTCAATGGCTACTATTAAAAGCAAACAAACAAAATCTAACTGCCATTGAGTCTATTCTGATTTATAGTGACCCTATAGGACAGGGTAGAACTGCATCTTTGTGTTTCTGAAGTTGTAAGTCTTTACTGGAGCAGAAAACCTCATCTTTCTCAGAAAGGCTGGTGGTTTTGAACTGCTGACACTGCAATGAGCATTCCAATGCACAACCCACTGTGCTATCAAAGCTCTTTCATGAATGATGTTGTTGCTGGGTGCCATGGAGTCAGTTCTGACTCAGAGCGACACTTTGTACAACAGAAGAAAACGCTGCCCAGTCCTGGGCGATGCTCTCAATTGTTCTTATGTTTGAGCTCACGAGTGTAGTCATTGTGTCAAGCCATCTCATGGAAGGCCTTCCTCTTTCTGCTGCCCTGCTACTTCTCCAAAGTATGTACAAGCAATCCTCACCTCTCAGAAGCATTCTGGTCGGACTTCTGCCCAGATAGATTTGCTTGCCTCATTGTCCATGTAGGGTACTTTGAATACTCTTCACCAACACCATAATTCAAACACATTGATTCTTTTTTGACATTCCTTATTTATTGTCCAATTTCCACATGCCTATGAGACTTGAGTCGTGTGCCTCTTCATCCTCAAAGTAACGTCCTTGCTTTTCAACACTTTAAGATGTTTTGTGCAGCAGATTTACCCAATGCAATGGGTCTTTTGATCTCTTGACTGCTGCTTCCAGGAGCATTGATTGTGGATCCACGCAAGACAAAAGCCTCAACAAGTTCAACCTTTTCTCTGTCTATCTTGATGTGACCAATTGATCCAGTTCTGAGGATTTGGGCCTTCTTTCGATTGAGTTGTAATCCATATTGAAAACTGCAGTCCTTGTTCTTCATCAGCAAGTGCTTCAAGTCCTCCTCACTTTTAGCAAGCAAGATGTGTCATCTGCACATCAAAGATGATTTATAAGCCTTCCTCCAATCCAGGTGTCACATTCTTCTTGTGTAACCCAGTGTCTCTGATTGTTTCCTGAGCACACATTGAGTAAGTATGGTGAGAGGATTCAACCTCGATGCACACCTTTCTTGATTTTAAGCATTTGGCAAGTCCTGGTTCTGTTTGTACAGTTGTCTCTTTTTTTTAAACTCGTGTTTTTGGCAATGTCTTCTTAAATACTAGTTTTATTGACACATAATTCTTATATCATGCACTTTACTAGTTAGGCCATCTCTTAAAGAGTTGTACAATCATCACCACAATCAGTCCCAGAGCATTCTCTTCTTTCCTACCCACAAAGCTACCAATTCCCCATTTCCCTTCAACCCTCCCCCAATTGCCAATAAGCCATTAATCCAGCTACTATCTCTATAGAACCACAGATCCAGGATTTCATTTACTGGAAAACATAGCAAAAAACAATAACAACAACAACAAAAACCCAACTGCGATAACAACACAAACCAGAGAAAAACTCTAATCCAAAAGAAAGCTGGAAATATAAAAAAACAAAAAAACTTTTAAATGCATCAAAAATGATACCTCAACAGCCTCTTGATCCATGTCCAAGTTCTACATGTGCACGGTGTAGTGTTCTGGGATTCCAATTCTTCTCAAGGCTATCTATTTGTCTGTGAGTTTGTCATACTGTGGTGACTTGCCTATTGCTGTAGTGCTTGAAGCTGTATCATTGGTATTTCAAATGTCAGCAGGGTCTTCCAAAGTGAACAGGCTTCAGGAGAGCTTCCAGACTAAGAGTACAAAAAAGGAGTAATGAATAATAAGCATAATAATTAATAGATCTATGTGAAGGGACTTCAAAAAGTTTGTATGGAAAGGTAAAGGAATTTTCACATGAACTGTGGTATCAAGTGCTGTTGACAAGGATAAGTAGATTTGGATATTGGTATTATGTGTGTCGGGGTTGGAAGTGAGTCAGGTTTGCTCCTGGAGCAGATGATACACGAGGAAGGGCTTGGAGACAATGAGAGACCCCGTGGCCACCTGGTAGAAGAACATAGATAGAGGCCTTAGCTAATGCAAACTTCTTCGGTGCAAGTGTGCTTGCTGAGGTAATGTCTGATGAATAGTGAGGAAGGGCCACGTGACTGCAGAAGTGTAGGGGCGATGAGGGGAAACTGTCCATATGTAACGTACCTAGTGCGGTGTCTGACCAATGGGAAGGTGTCTGCCATCACTACTACTCTAATTCATGGTGACCTGGGTCCAAGAAAGGGAAGTCTCGCCCTTACCGGCTGTTTCGTTCACCAAACACGATGCCCTTCTCAAGCAAATGATGCACCCTGAGGAACTCTCCAGAGCAACCAGGTCTTCAAGTCTCGTACCAATAGTAGGGAGTATTCAATTATAATGAAGAACACTCACCAAGAGGGGCTGTATGGACAAAGGTGCAGATAAAACTGCCTTGGCATGTACATTAAGGGACAGAGATGATGTGAACAGTTTTAGCTACTTACATCTTGTTATTTAGTCCTTGCACTGACGAGGCTAGCACCTTACCCCAAACTCTTTTATCATCATTGAAACACTATCCAATCAAGCCTTTTCTCTTTGTTGCCAAAGGTTCGTCATTGTATGGGCCCTTCTCCTGTGTTTCTTCACAGAAACATGAATAGAGTACATGTAAATGTCACAAGACTTAGAGACAAGAGCAGACGCTGCACTGTCAGTGGAAAATTCCTATGATGTGAAGAGTACATGTCCCTTCCATCACAATGTCACGTTGTACCTTGTCTCGTTTTGGTGATTTCTTTCTGTGAGATCTTTTCAGTGGTCTCTCAGTTCTAGACCAATTTAAAATAACTTACTCAGTGACCAGGGTTCTGTGGTGATACAGAATCCTTGTGGCATTCACCATCTCTAACCCCAATATTGAATTTCTTTCAAATTCAAGGCACAGCTTGGGATCCTCCAGAAAACATAACCATCTCAGACCACTTTATATCGATGCAAATGATGACTCACGATGAATAACGCAATTGAGATGGTTATTAATGATTTCTATTTTTGTAGAAGGAATACAGCTAACAGCTTAGAGTTGTTTATATATCATTAGCAAATTCAATTTCTTCTAGTAACCTTTGATATATTTTTCAATTTTAAGAAAAACCTAAGAGTGGTATTCATCTGTGCCTGATATTCAGCCTTTAATTTTCTCTGCTTATACCTATTAACCAGATTTCTTTGACTTTCGTCCTTTAGTGATGCTCTCTCAGGGTAGAAGATGGAGTGAGGATTAATTCTTGATTTTATATAAATGGCGAGAGATGTTTGTTGAAAAGGTTTGAGGCTGAACTTTTTTCTCTCTTCAGGAGCATCTTATAGGAAGAAAGCCAATTCTATTTTTGTTAACCGCAGGATGAATGTGCATTGCTGTTCTATGGCTGCATTAAAGTTGGATAAAATTCTTTGACAAACTGTTATTTTCGGT
The DNA here is from genome assembly GCF_050624435.1 of Tenrec ecaudatus. Lineage (NCBI taxonomy): Eukaryota > Metazoa > Chordata > Mammalia > Afrosoricida > Tenrecidae > Tenrec > Tenrec ecaudatus. The sequence continues at coordinate 42,089,120 of NC_134543.1, forward strand.
AATGATTGTGAATCATGAAGAAGACAGGGCTTTTTTTCAGTATAAGCTTTTTAAAAAAATCTTGAATATATTGTGTTCTTACTTTTAATTTTTAATGGTATCCTGAGCTCTCTGGTTATTCTAGGTAATTATAGAAATTAAATTTAGAAAAAATATTATTGTATATACAAACCATAGTTGTGTTATCCAGAATTTTGTATTGGTTACCCACTCCTACTATCCTAATATGTTGACTGTTGAAAAGATGCTTGTGGCCTATGGCGACCTTCTAGGACAGAGTAGAACCAAATCACAATGTTTCCAATGTTGTCATGTTATGAGAACTGTCATTGCCAGGATTTTCCATCTGAGGAATAGCTGACGGGTTTGAAAAGACAACTTTTTGATTAGTACTGGGTGCAATTCCCCCCCCCCCCATATATAGCCTTTTCTTGATTTATGTCAGAATTAATCATTCGTGACTTATTTTATAACCTGTACCAAGAACATACATTACAAAGATTTCTCCCATTTCTTCTTCCATTTAGCAAAGCATTGCCCAGCCATTAGTTTGAAAAGCCCTGGAGATTATCAAAAGTTGATAGTGATGTTTTCCAAATACATTTTTACTCCTTGGGAAGAAAATCTAATGACACCAATTTAGAAGTCATTTTCAGATAGGTGTTATTAGAAAATGTAGATACACTTGTTAGGCAATTACTTACATTTTAAGGCAAGAAAATTGTATCAGTTTATGTTCATTCTAGCAATTTGTATCCCCAGCAGGAGCTTAATCTTGAACAGACAGCTATACCAACCTGTGAAACTTGAAGGAAAACATGCCTTGTTAAGTGTAAATTACTTCAATGTTTTGTTTTTAATATTTAAAATGCTCGATTTTCTCTTCTTCTCTCTCAGAGTATATTGTACAAAACTCAACAGTCTTAATATTATATTTAATTATGCTGTAGTTGTGTGAAAAGTTGCTTTTAAAACTAATTATTCAAATGAGTCATACTATAAGATAAACTAAATGATAAAAGAGAAAGTGGAAACATTTTAAGGACAAGAAAAAAAGAAGCTCATGACTTGACTGTTTTTCTCAATTTGGTGTTGTAAACTTGTGAACTAATTATTAATGCTCTAATGGATGCTTACGATGTAAGGGGCATTTTTAATACATTTCAAGATACTTTCGCAGGTGCTCAATCAACCCTTACAGCAACCCGTCAGAAGGTCGGCCTAGGTGAATTTTAACTTTGGTTATATTTTGTGAAGAGTATATTTTGTGAGACGTTGGAAACATTGTGATTTGGTCCTACTCTGTCCTAGAAGGTCGCTATAGGCCACAAGCATCTTTTCAACACTCAACATATTAGGATAGTAGGAGTGGGTAACCAATACAAAATTCTGGATAACACTACTATGGTTTGTATATATAATAATATTTTTCTAAATTTAATTTCTATAATTACCTTCACAAAGCTGTGTGTGAAGCTCTTTATAGAATTTGAGGATATTTTAAAATTATACTTTTCTCTACTCAGTATATATACTGCTTTTTCATATGCAAAATGTTTGCATGTAATGGGATCCTTTCTCTGTTGATCAGCTTAATTATTTCTACACCAATGCTATGCTTTATTAATTTACTCCTCTGTATGGTATATTTGATACGTAGCAGAGGATAATTCCAGGCATTGGCTGTTCTTGAGTACTTTCTCTTCTATGTAAATTTTAGAGTGATCTGATACAATTCCACGGAAACATTCTGTTAGCCATTCGCTTGGAATTTCAAGACCTACTTGAAATATTGGTTTATATGTACTAACAACATTTCCCCATCATAAGCCTGATTAGATCGACATTTATTCAGACATTCATGTCTAGACTCCACTCAGCAAGTTCATTATGAGCACAGACTCTTAGTAGGACATGTTTGCGAGGTGCTGGGGATACAACATTGGTTAAAATGCCCCTATTCCCCAGGAGCTTATTATATTCAAGAGGAGAAAGAAAAAAGGGAAACTAATATATTCTATACAGACACACATATATCTATGCATACATACACACATATATCCATGTTTACACACACATATATCTATGCATACACACACATATATATCCATGTTTACAGACACACATATATCTATGCATACACACATATATTCATGTTTATATACATACATATATATAGCAGTAGCCTCCAAAAAACATAATTTTTTCAGAGCTATGTATTTAATTTTTTTTCACAAAACAACCTTATTACCTTTAACATTCTCTCCATTACACCCAATGTGTTCTTCTAATCTCTGATTCTATTCTTGGAAACACTTTTCAAACTCATCTGTTTGGGTGGCTGACAGCACCTCCCTTATTTCCTTCTTCACCTCTTCTACGCAGTGAAATCCCTGTCCTTCCATGTCCGTCTTAATTTTCAGAAACGAAAAGAAGTCTCACAGAGTGAGGCAGGCTCAGAGGGGTCAGGTGCATGGGGCAAGAGAGGCAAGCTGGTTTTTGACAAAAACTGGCCCACTGAGATGGCTGTGTGAGCAGGTGCATTGCCGTGGTGGCAGAACCAATCCCCTGTCTGCCATAAATCAGACCTCCTTTGTTGCACACTGTTACGCTAGCTTTTAAGAAACTCTAAATAGAATGTTTGATTAACAGTCTGACCTAGTGGAACGAATTCCAAATTTCCTAGGAGTAGATATTTTCATCTGTTTGGGAAGTTGACCATGTCCATATCCAGTTTGTCATCAATCAGTATTTCACCTTTTTGAAACCATAAAGTTACTCATACATACACTTGGGTTTTCCCCATAGTGCTGTCCTTGTAAGCTGTGTTCAACATCACAACAGTTTCTGTGATATTTTTCCTAAGCAGGAAACAAAATTTCACAGCCTCATGGTGTTCTCCTTAATCAGCCATCACACACAAAAAACGAGGTTTGGATGAAACTCCTTTTACAAAAAAAATTCACCGTCACCAGAGAGAACCTTCCCAGGTGACGTCACTAGGTGCACTAACTCAGAGCGAGTTGCTGGATGCTCATCTAGCAGGAAAATGCACACTGGAAAAGCTCCGAACCACCTAGTGCAATTTCATTTTGGAGGGTCTCCCCGCTTGTGTGTGTGTTTATTAAGTTGTGATAAATTCCGAAAAGGAAAATAAAACAGGGTATCAGGACAAATGTGCGTGCATATATGTATGTACACATGTCCATGGATACTCTTATTTGGTTACAAAAGTCATCTTCTTTCATTAAACAGTCTGGTGGTAAGTGTGCACAGAGTATTATGAGAAAGATAGTAACATGTTAGAGGTGTCTCCATAAAAATCTTGAGTGTTTTTTGTTAGATTTATTCCTAGGTATTTTAAAGACTTTATTCAGAATATCTTCAAAATATTTCTTTAAAAAATTACCCTCCTAATTGTTATTACTGATCTGTCAGAGAATTAATGGTTTTGGTATTATTGAATGTAGTCCTAGTATTTTAACTGTTGATTCTCTTTGCTTTTCAATAAAGTAGCAATGCTATCTAGTAACTATTGTTGCTTCCAGTATACACCATATCTTTGATTTCTTTTTATCCTCTTTTCATCTCTAGGATGTCCAGTAAAATATGAAGTCGTAGTAATAGCTTTGAAATTGAGTATATTTTTCCTATTTTAAATTTCATTGAATATGTTTTAAAAATGTCATTGAATATGACTCAATTTCACAATTGAGTTAACTCAGACCCTGGCTGTGCTTGTACCACAGAGAAACACGTTGCCTCAATCCTGTGTTGTTCTCAGGAACACCAGCATGTATGAGTCCATCATGTGGACTATCCTGCCAATCCATTTCCTCAAGGGTCTTCTTCAGCCTTGTTGGCCTTCTTCTTCAGCAAACATCATGTCCTTTAGGGAGCGATCCTTCCTGATAATGCGTCTAAAGTGAGCAGGACAATGCTCTACTGTGATCCATTGGATTTTAGTTGGTGAATTTTAAAAAGTACGTTGCGAGATCTTTCTTTCTAGTCTTTCTTAGTCTAGAAGTGTTGCTGAAATCTGTCGATCATGAAGGTAATTGAAATACTAGTGGCATCGATTTCAACATTGCAGCAGTATGCAAGCCACCACAATACAATAAACTGGAAGGGAGGTGGTGGTGGTTGGCTGTACGTTGTGACGTTTTCTATTTTTCCCATTAATAAAAGAAAGGGCCTTTTCTTCTACTTCTAATTTATATAAAGTTTTAAATTAAAACCATTATGTAAATCATGGGTTTTGGGGGGGTGTTCATGTATATATGTGTTGATGTAATTTGTTAGAATAGCGAATTATTTTGATAGCTTTTCTAATTTTGAAATGTTTTCCCATTTCTGGGCATTAATTGCTGCAGAGAGAAGCTTGGTTTGTGATTCCTGTAGGTGTTTACAGTCTTGGGAATGCACTGGGGTATATAATGCTACCCTGTCTTGTAAGAGTTGGAATGGGCTTACTGACAGTGGGTTTGAATTTGGATTTGGGGACATTCATTGATTAAAAATATGAACATTTTAGAGGTTTAGGCAATATTCTAGAAACCTGTGTTGCATATTGAACAGAACACTCATAGATTCCTGATCCCATGGAACCTATATTCTAATGATGGGCGGAAGCAAAAGAACTATAATTGATGAGACAATTATATGTTCACTGGAATGTGCACACACACACATCACAAACAGAAAAATCAGAGCAAGTAAGGCATTGTGGAGGAGCTGTGTATTCTGCATGAAAGGGGTGTTGCGTGGCTCTGAGCAGACAGGAATGGGCTACCTTATATCTTCATGAGCTCACTCCACTCTGCTATCCTGTGTAGTGGATGCTGCCCAAGGGAAGGGAGGGGAGCTGAGTTCAGAGCAGTGTGAAGCAACACCTGAAGGAGTTGATGGTGACAGACCAAATGGGTGCTGAGCAGACGAGGAGACTCGACTCCTCTTGAAGGAGAGCTCATGGGCTTTCTGAATAATTGTATACAATGGGAGGAGAAGAGAGTTTGCATTTTTGGTCAGAGAAACCTGATCATGGTATTTCTGCCTTTTAATAAAGTGCTGGATTTTATTTTCTAATTATTCACCTAGAACTTTGGCAATGGCACATATAATTAAAATTGTGCTACATTCTTAAAGCTGTAAGCCACGACTGGTTATATTAACCATATGTTCTCGAGTATAAGCTGACCCAAATGTCAGCCGAGGTGCCTAATTTTACCACAAACACTGCATTAAAAATGTGCTGAAACACTCGGCATGTACACGACTATAGACGGTCGCCTTCTAAAACACACAAGGCAGCTGATATAAAATGAGTGTGTGCGTTTTAACTTGAAAAGTATTCTAAGTTTTCACATAAAAGTATCTGGATGTGACTTTTGAGTACGTGGAGAAGTAGTAGGAGATGCCAGGATGATATCAGGTCTAGTGATTGACAGGACTTCGTGCTAGTCATAATCATGTCTAAAACGTGAGTGCTAAATATACAGAAAGACAAAGTGCAAATTTGCACACACCAACTCTAGAAGAAACGAGATAGAAGCTTCTGCCGAGTTCATTCTGTCTCACAATGATTCTGTCGGCCAGGGCACAACTGCCCTGGGGCTTTCCGAGACGGTAAATCTTGACAAGAGCAGAACGCCCCCACTTTTTCCCATGGGGTGGCTCGTGGGTTTGAGCAGCTGGCCTTGAGGTTTGCAGCCCAGTGCCTAAACCACAGTGCTACCAGGATTCCTAAGAGTCCTGCAGGACGTGCTTAAATTTTCCAGGAACAAGAAGCACGCATGTAACCTCTCTATCGAGAATGCCACTTAGAGGCTCAGAACCCAGAGTGGCTTTTTTGGTATTTAGGACAAACCATAGGGAGTTACTTTTAGAGAAAGTTTACATTAAATAAATTGAATTGGAAACAACTGGAGTTACTCTTAATAACATAATAATTAAATACATTAAATTATATCCAGAAAAAAAGAAACTGAATCATAACATTGTAGGGAATTGTTTACCTGCTAAGTTCCCAGATTCCAACCAGAAGAAAACCTTGTAGACAGATATTTTTAAGGACAAGAGTTATAGAGTTGCTATGTAATTCTTGTCTGACAGGTGTAATTGAGTGATACAGAGATGGAAGATAGATCATATTAATCATTGTTTTTAATTTTCTTCTGTATTATTGGTCTGCTCAGGGTTTTAACTTTTTTCTGAGTTAATTTAGATAATTATTTTTCTTGGAAATTGTTCATTGTAACTAGGTTTATGAATTTATTATTACTAGTTCATATACTTTTATTTTCCAGGTCTTGCTCCCTACTTATTTCTAAATTTATTTTAATTTTTTTCACTTAAAATTTATATTTGCCAAAAGCTCATCTCTTCTTTCCTTTTTAAATCAAAGTCAGTATAGATTTCTTAGAAGTTATAGGAAAAATGCAAAGAGAGTTCACTTTCCCTTTCCTTAGTTTTCCCACGTGATGATGACTTATAAAACTATCGTATAATATAACCAGCGTATTGGCACTGAAGTAAACTGCCGATCTTATCTAGATTTCCATGTGTTACTTGTTCTGCTCTATGCCTGTGGGCACCGGTGCACACGTGTTCCCTTAGTTATATAGAATTTTTTCATATGTTTGAGTTTGTGAATCCACCACCACAGTCAAGATACGAAACATGTCCATCTCTACAAGGGTCTCTCCTGTGGCCCTCTTATGACCACACCCGCTCCTCATCTGCACACAGCGCCTTCCCCATCCCCTGCATCTGGCCACCGATGAACTAGTCTTCATTTATAAAACTCCTGCAGCTTCAAAATCTTATCTAGATAGCATCTTTTGGTGTTTTACTCAGTATAATTCCTTGTATATTCATCCAAGTTGTTGTGTGGATTAAAAACCCATTCCTTTAATTACCAACCGGTCTCCAAGGAATATGTGTAAATTGTTCTGAGCTATTCTGAATACAGTTTGCTATGGAATTTGTGTGCATGATTTGGTGTGAATATGTTATTTCTCTGGCATCAAGGCCCAAGAGTGAAAGTTCTGGGTCAAATGGGAATTGCCTATCTGGTTTTTTATATAAGAAATGGTTTTTATTTTTGTCTTTGGGTACATGTGAAATCCCTTATTTAAGGGGCTTCTAAGACTTCCCTGTATTTGAGGTTTGTTGAGGGCTCCCATTCTAAGGTTTCACAAGCTATTTTGTAGTTCTAGGAATTTCTGATGGGACGAGGACACCACAGTGTGTGCTAAAACCACCATCCTGACTGTGGACTCTGGAGGCATGTCTCATACTTTTATAGTCAATGTGTGAACAAGAGGCAGGTGTGTGAACAGAAGGAGAGCAGATGTTTGGGGGCCAGAGTTGGTCCCCTTTCTGCTGCTCTGTGTGTGCCTGACTTCATCTAATTGAGTTATCACCCTCTTTGAGATTTTGCTTGTTGATCCAAAACAAAAAACAAAACAAAACAGAAGACAGAAATTATAGCAACCTTGTGAAGATGAAGTAAAGGATTAATCCATCTATAATGAAGTAATATTTTAATATTTTAAAAGAATGCTTCTTATCAGCTGCAATTGAGTTATTTCAGCAAACGTTTGCAGTATTTGAAGTACTCATGTGTTTATGCCTAGTTTTGAAGTCAGCAGCCATCTGGCAGGAAGAGATGCACATTTGTGCCCACTCCCCAGAAAGGAATGTGGACATTATTGAAAAGTAGCAAAACGAGGAAGATAATTCCAGAATAGTCGAAGGAGTACATTGACCCAAAAAATAAATAAATAAATAAATAAAAGCCTTCCAGAAATTCAAACTGGAATCAGACGAGAGTGTAGAATGAAGGCTATTCTTGCTGATGTCAAATGGGTCTTGGTTGAAAACAGAGAATACCAGAAAGATGTCTATGTGTTTCATTGACTGCACAAAGGGATTTGACTGCGTGGATCATAACAATTATGGATAACATTGTAGAGAATAATAATTGACTTGATACCTTTAAAATTCTGGTGTTGGTGAAGAATTCACGGACTTTCAGAAGAGTGCTATATCTTGAAAGAAGTTCAACCAGAATTCTCTTTAGAAGCAAGGATGCGGTGTCATGTTCACATCAGATGTGCTATCCGGAAATGTCAGTGCCTGGAGGACTTCATTCTTGATGAAAAAGGGGGAGCCCCTCAGTCACGTGGATTGACATCACCGTGGACTCAAGCATAGGCCCCATTGTGCCAAGGCCGTGTTTGCTCTGTTCTACGGAGTCTCTCTTAGATAGAAACAATTTAAAGGTACCCGGCAGGAACAACATCTGCTATAGCTTTGATACTTAATATACATTAGTTGATCTTCTCTTTTAAAGGGTCCCTAATTTGCAGTGATTACATGTTTGGCTTCTCACCCCCAAGTTGAAATACATCAGCTGTTCCTTGGGAGAAGGAGATGACCATCTGCTTTAGGGAAGATTGTTGTTGTTACGTGCCATTGAGTTGGTTCCAACCCATAGCAGCCCGATGCGCAGCACGATGCTATCTCCACGGGGTTGCACCGTTCCTACAGCTGTTCTGATGCCTGAGCCCATGGTTGCAGGCACGGTGTCGATTCATCTTGGTGAGGGCTTTCCTCCTCTTATTGCCGTGCAGATTACAGCCTGGGGAAACCTACAGGGTGGATTCTTTCTGTCCCCTGAGGTTGCTATCAGTTAGAAGTGGTTCTCTCTTTTTCCACATGAAATTAAACGAAGTACAAAACTTTCATACAACCTGTTTTAAACATATTGAAGTCATTGTTCCCAAGGGGTTTAGTCTTTCTTTCTTTAATACAAGATTAAGTAGAAAATGTGAAGGTATCATTTCTTCACATATCCCCCAGCTCTGTCTATACACTTGTGAAGGCAATTTTTCATCCTTCCAACTGTATCCCAAAGAATTCTACGCTCTTCAATGGACACCACATCAAAATGGCAGTGACATCTGTGAGGGACTCGGTGTGTGTATCGTTTTCAATGTCCCATGAGTTTTGAGAACAAAGAGAACTTTGAGAAGCAAGATTAGAACTACAGAGTGGATGGGGTGAGGTTTCCTAATGAAATACTCATGGGACGGGCCTTGCTCTCCTTGGCACATGAACAAGTACGTTGTTAGATGAGCAAGTACATGATGGGGAAAAGTCTAATTCCTCGGCACAAGTTCCCATCCTTTTAAAAATCACCAACCCACTGCCCAAGCTTCTGACAACTTCTTCCTATTAAGCCCATGATTGTCCCAAGTCATTCAATTTTACCCCCTTTCACTCTCCAAGGGTAAAAAAGCATTTCATTTAATCTTCTGAGCTGACCTGTCCACCTGGACTCTAACTAGCTCAGCAAATCCCCTCAGAAACCACTGTTTTTGAAGTCACCCTAATGAGACTAGACCAGTATGTTACTCAGAGAATTCTTCTGCAGCCGACTGAGAGACATAGTTAAACATAGTGTCTTTGGAATAAACCAGGCACGTATGAACTGGAACCTAGTAGCAATACTTTTTCACTTACCTACATATATTTGAAAAAATATCAATGGATACAGTTTTGTGTGATAATGGTGGGCTGTGGGTGAGACCCACAGCGTGTCTAGCTACATGTCCCAATATTTGGTGGGCAGCATTATGATGGCAGATCACCTTCATTTTGCACAATGTGATTACATGCATCTAACAGCACGAAGTGTTGGCGATTGGGTTAATTAAACAACAGATAGCCATCGATACTGTCCGAACTTACAGCGACCCATAGCTTGAGGTACTGATTATGTTATATGTCATGTCCAGAGAAAGTGGGAAGATGCTGGTCCTCTTTGTGCCCATCCCTGTCCCCTCCAACCTACCCTCAAGGACAGTTTCCTGGGAACTGCTTTGCACAGAAGATATCCGAATGAACAGGGAATGATAGATATGAGACTCCTCATAGTTAGATTCTAATAATCGGTTGTGAAGATCCTTGCCTGGGTAACCCAAACCCTCAGTACTTGATTTTCTGTCTTGGGTCCTGGTCTCCTTGAATTTAACCCCCCAAAAGACCAACCCACTGCCATCTTATAGATTCCAACTCATTAGCGATTCTGTCTCGTGTCTCTGTGGTTGGCAACCTTTATCAGAGAGGATAGTCTCCACTCGCTCCCAAGGACCTCGTGGTGAATCGAACTGTTCACCTCGTATTTGAATCCAATGCTTACCAGTGCCAACCAGACTCCTACCTGCATTTAAGCCCCTTGCCATGAGTTGGCCTGGGAACTTCAAGGTCAGCAGTTTGAAAGGACCAGCTGCTCCTTGGGATAAAGATGACGCCTTCTGTTGCTGTGCCGATGTGCAGCTTTGAAAACCCACACGGGCATCCTGCCTTGCCATGAAGATTACTGTGCGTCAACCTGGCGGCAGTGAGTGTGGAGTTTTTTTCTATCTCAGAGCTCCAGGGTGTTGTAAAAGGTTAAGTGTTCACCTGTTAACTGGAGGGCTGTTGATTCAAAACTTCTTCGTACCTCAAGAGAAAGGATTGACGATATGCTTCTTATATAGTTGAAAATGGCAGCTAGTTTAATTTCATGTATTTATATTTTGGTCTAGCATAGGCCAACCATAGCAGTTGCCCTTTCCTTCAAGATTTGCATCAAGTTCTCAATGAGGCCATCCGATGAGCGAGAGTGAAAAGCGACAATAAGCCAGGAGATGGCGTGACACTGCAAAGATACATCATGGACGACATATTTCATTTTCTATACTGATGGTGACAGGCCTTAGAAACTTGAGGGAGTAATGGACAAAATTGATGTTGCCTCCCTGTAATCACTCCTGAAACAGTGCGGGTCTGACTGGACCATATTTCATGTTTCCATATAGATGAGAACCACAGGATCTTTGTCACAGAGTCTGATTAATCTTTCTGGTTCCCCTGAGATTCTGCATCCAAGCCAGCATGTGGGAGGAGTTGTGCTGGGAGAAAAGAATAAATAAAAACCAGGCAGCAGAAGTCAATGCCAGTAAAGGAGCCATTGTGGTGTGGTAGTTACGTGCTTGGCTGCCTGCTGAAAGGTGGGTGGTTCAAACCCACTGTGTGGGAGAAAGACGTAGCTATAGACAAGATTTACAACCTTGGAAATTCTTTGCGGAGCACTCTCTCCTGTCCTATGGAGCTTTTAAAAACACGTGTACTAGGAAGACCAGGAGAGGCTTCATACATGTGGAAAACACGCACATTTTTAGTTGTAAGAATTACAGCAAGATATTGGGATCATTAAGTTAAGGAAAACATTGAAAATCAAAACAACACAAACCCCAAGCTCGCTGCCCTTGAGATTCTATAGGACTCTATAGGGTCGAACTGCCCCTGTGAGTTTCCAAGATGGAAATGCTATGGTTGTAGAAAGCCTCTCTTTCTCCCACAAAGAGGCTGGGTGTTTCGAACTGCTGTCCTTGCAGTCAGCAGCCCAGTGCATGTGCACTACACCAGCAGGGCTTCTAAGGGCTTGATCACGTGTCTAGGAAGAATGGAACTGCTGATGTAATTTGTTTAATGCAAAAAAAATGGTCTTTCTTTTTTTCTTTCCTGTTTTTTTTTTTTTTTAAGACATCATAAGTAAGGTACTTATGGATGCTTTGGGTGGTTTGGACTGCAGAGATCTTCTGAAATCCAGGGAAGTTCCTTTACAAAAAATATAACCTTTCACAAGGACAGCGGAGAGATAGGCTTCCCTATAAAATTAGATGGGAAGGTTGGAACATTCTTGCTGGTCAAAAAGCCCCAGATCATAACAAAATGCAACTCACCTCAGGCTTTCCAAATCTGTATTCCTAGGATAAATCAGTGGCATTATTTTTACATCGGAAGGACAGTCAATTAATCTTTTTGAGTTTAACGACTTCAACTGGAAGAGCCCTGTTAGGTCTTGTTTGTTATTCATCAGAGGTGTGGGATAGATTTTACTTTCCAACCTTTGCCTTTTTTGTGAAGGGACGATGGATCATTTTCATTCTTGATTGGAAAATGTGAGCCGCGTTGAGGACTGAGCTACACATTTGCGTAAAAGAGAAGAAATAGATTTTGTTAAAGAATGAGCTTCTGTGACACCTTTCCCTCTCAGCTCAATCACCATTTATTAGGGAAATCTCCTCTGACCACTCAGGCTGGGGTGCTGAGCCTTTCATAAATGCTCATAGTACCAAATGTGTATGTATATTACATTAGTGATCCGCAGTTTTCCTTCCCAGTGAGATAGACTAATTCCAGTACATTCAGAAAATGTGTAAATTTTTGGCTGATTCTTTTCTCACTTTTTTCTTTTTATATTATTTTAAAAAACAGCTTTATTGGCATATAATTCATAAATCATACATTCAGTAGCCCAGTCATCTAAGAGAAGTTGTACAATCATCACCATAAATTAATTTTCAAACATTCTCTTCTTTTGTGTAGGCATTGTTAGCTCCCTGTTTCCTGCACCCTCCTCTGCCAACCCCCAGGTAATAATTAATCCCCTTACTGTCTCTATAGATTTACCTATCCTGGATTTCTACACAGAAAATCTAAAAAAAACCCAAGAAACAAACAAATAAAACCAACAACAATCATAAAATAAAAGAGAGAAAAACTTTAATTGAGAAGAAATAAAAATTTTCAAAACTGGAACAAATTAAAAATGTCTCAAAAGGGATATCAAATGAGAAGGTGTTACATTTTTTAAAAAACATTTTATTAGGGGCTCATACAACTCTTATCACAATCCATACATATACATACATCAATTGGATAAAGCACATCTGTACATTCCTTGCCATAATCATTCTCAAAGCATTTGCTCTCCACTTAAGCCCTTTGCATCAGGTCCTTTTTTTTTCCCCACCCCTCCCTCCCCGTTCCCCATCCCTCATGAACCGTTGATAATTTATAGATAATTATTTTGTCATATCTTGCCCTATCCAGCATCTCCCTCACCCCATTCTCTGTTGTCCGTCCCCCAAGGAGGAGGTCACTTGCAGATCCTTGTAATTGGTTCTCCCTTTCCAACCCACTCACGCTCCACTCTCCCAGTATCGCCCCTCACACCCCTGGTCCTGAAGGTATCATCCACTCTGGATTCCATGTGCCTCCAGCTCCCATATGCACCAGTGTACAACCTCTGCCCTATCCAGTCCTGCAAGGTAGAACTCGGATCATGGTAGTTGACGGGGAGGAAGCATCCAGGATCTGGGCGAAAGCTGTATTCTTCATCGGTGCTACATCGCACCCTGACTGACTCATCTCCTACCCTAGACCCCTCTGTGAGGGATCTCCCTTGGCCAACAAATAGGCTTTGGGTCTCCACTCTGCACATCCCCCTTCATTCACTATGGTATTCTTTTTTTTTTTTTGAATGATGCCTTATACCTGATCCCTTTGGCACCTCGTGATCGCATGGGCTGGTGCGCTTCTTCCATGTGGGCTTTGTTGCTTCTGAGCTAGATGGCTGCTTGTTCACCTTCAAGCCTTTAAGACCCCAGACACTATCTCTTTTGATAGCCGGGCACCATCAGCTTTCTTCGCCGCATTTGCTTATTCACCCTTTTGTCTTCGGCGATCGTATTATGGAGGTGTGCAGCCAATGATATGATTTTTGTTCTTTGATGCCTGGTAACTGATCCCTTCGGGACCATGCGATGACACAGGCTGGTGTGTTCTTCCATGTGGGCTTTGTTGCTTCTGAGCTAGATGTCCGTTTGTTTATCTTCAAGCCTTTAAGACCCCAGACATTATCTCTTTTGATAGCCGGGCACCATCAGCTTTCTTCACCACATTTACTTGTTCACCCGCTTTGGCTTCAGCAGTTGTGTCGGGAGGGTGAGCATCATAGAATGCCAATTTAATAGCAGAAAGTATTCATGCATTGAGGGAGTGCTTGAGCAGAGGCCCAAGGTGAAGGTGTTACATTTTAACCTAATTACTTGATTGGTTAGTTTCTTAGTGTTCAGTCTGTTAGACTCTCAATAAATGAACTTGCTGGTGAATGCATGAGGTAGTCTAGCTTTTAGCGTCCTGAAAAAACCCAAAAAGCCAAACTATGCGGTTGAAGAAAACAGTCTAAAACTGTCCACAAAGGGAATTTTCATTGAAAAGTTTCACACGAGGGTTGTTTTCTTTGGAAGGGAAGCCACGTTTTGAACTCAGACCGAGTACAGGAAGAGTTGTGGAAGGAGGCAGTGCTCTGAGATGCTTGGTGGGTGGCAGATGGAGGGGAAGGTAGCCTGGGGCCAGCCTCAGTCTCCACTCAGCTACAGTAAGTGTTCTGGGATACAGTTCTCTTTTACTGTACCATGGGAAGTTTATCTAAAAGCATAGTGTGGGTCTTTGGGGTCAGTCAGGTAAGGGTGATCAATGCCCCGGTATCGGCTCACCCTGGAAGCCTGCCTCAAAGGATATTCTCCTCTCACTGACAGCTGGTCCACAGAGCTGCATGTTGGAATTCATCTCCTGGAGAGCGGAGATGGAGGTGGTAGGGACTCCCATAACTGATTGAACTTAGTAGCCATTGAGTAGTATTTCATAATTTTATTATTTTTCATGACTTCCTCTTGGCTGGGCATTCCAGTTCTCTTACTTATCATCCTGTTATTTTTCCCCCTTCCTTCAAAGTGAATAACAATTAAAAAGGAGACATTTGCTAGGAAGGGATGTTTGTATAATAATTGTGGTATTGCTTGAGTTCTTAATTTATTTTTGAGTCAGTTTGCTCTTTGCTGTTAAATTTTGTAGAAAATTGTCCATATGACTTTTTAAATTTAGTAGTATAAAGTTTTCATCTATGACACAAAGCTGTTTATGTCTGCTGTACCTGCGTGTATGTTTAAATTAAAATTTTTATTTAACATCTTGATTTCTGCCCTTTCAATATATATTCTTTATCAATATTGGCAGGGATTCAGCAGTTTTTCTCTTTTTTTTGTTGGTTTTGGCCAAACTTTTTAATTTAGTATTCTGTAGTTGTTTAATACACACTTTAAATGGTCTTAACGGCGGAGGGGGAAAGGGGAGGCTCTTGCGGATTCTCAAGGAAATGTCAGAAAGGCAACATATTGGCCAGCATTATCTTGTTTTGGGCTTGCTGAGTGAACAGCACTTTCCTAAGCACGCATCTGATCTCAGGTTCTTCATCCTGAGAACATTTTGGGGATTTCAGTGTGAAGACACTCTGATATCGTAAAGAGCAGCAGAAAACCCAACCAACCCTTCTAAAATCTAGCTCAGTTTCTATAAGTACAATGAGTCATCTCTCCATTTTAGATGGCTAGATATTTGTGGAAGTATTGCTTGCCTCACTGGGAAGAATCAAACAGGAAGTGGCCTTTAGGAAAACTTAAAAGAGAATCACAAATACTAGTAGTACACAAGTCAAGTCTTACACACTTAACATTTGCTTGTTGAAAGCAATGTCATAAAAATCAAATAAAATTAAACAGGTTTTACTTTTTCCTCACAAAACATAAAAATTATGGGAGAACTTAAAACAGGTTTTTAAAGTAACATAATTTTTCCTTAATAGTCCTTGGGTAGTTATGACAGAACAGTTTCCTTTTTTTTTTTTGTTTCTTTGAACAGGTATTTTGGTCCAAAGTTTTGTTTGGTTTTAGTATCTGCTTCTGCCTCCCCCTCTATCAGATCGGCTTCCTCCACGGCCACCACCTCTTGGTGCTCCATGGCTTGAACTGCTGTTGGAATCACGTGGAGGAGTATGCCCCCTCTCCATGGAAGGGGGAAGCCCTCTTTCTTGTCTGCCAACCCGATCACGACCACTTGAGTAGAGATCACTTTGGCTGCTTGAGTAACTGTCTCGACTTCCACCATATCCATCCCGTGAGCTGCTGTAATCATCATAGCGACTGCTTCCACCATAAGATGGCGGGGGCCCTCGTGTAGGTGGAGCACGACGTGAGTTACCATAGCTCTCATAGGACTCTCTGTAGGAACCTCCACTTGGATGGTCTGAATAGTCACAATCACGACCATAGCCATCTCTATCACTATAGGCTCTGGAGGGATACTCACCCCGTGAACTGGAATGACCGTAATCACGATAGGTATAATCTCTTGGTGGTGGTGCATAATCTCTTGTATCACGAGAACTGGGGTAATCTCTGCTGGAATAACTGTCTTTAGTAGAATATCCATCATCTCTTGGGGACAGATAAACATCTCTACAGGAGGGCAGGGGTTCCCTTCGTGGTGGGCCTCCATAACTATCTCTTCCACGGGACACAGGTGCTCTTCCTCCCATTTCACTGCTGCTGCGCACCGGTCCTGAAGGAGCTGACCTCTTAGGAGGTGGCCCTCCACTTCGTGGTGGAGGTCCTCTTTTCACTGGAAGTGGTCCTCTGGAAGAACTCATGTTGAAATTCATGGAATAACCACCATCATCCATATGCCCCCCACGTGAAGGGGGTCCCCTGGTTCCTCCACTGCCTCCTCTTCCACCTCGAAGTCCTCTCGGGGGTCCTCTGCTTCTTGGAGGTGGTGGTGGTCCACGTCTGCCACTTTCAAATGTTGGTTTAGTTGCTTGTTCAACTTTAATTGCTTTTCCATCCAAAGACTTGCCATTCATATCTCTGGCTGCATCTTTAGCATCCGCTGGGCTTTCAAAGGTAACAAAAGCAAATCCTCTGGATTTGTTTGTTTCCCGGTCTTTCATCAGTAGTACTTCTACAATTCGTCCATATTTGCCAAACACTGCTTCAAGAGCCTTCTCATTTGTTTCTGTATTAAGCCCGCCAATGAAGAGCTTCCCAGGCCGATCGGCTTCAACCATTTTCCCCCAACGATGAATTTGTTTTGCCATTGCCCTTAATCTCCTTCGGCTGTTTTTAATCAAACAGCTAATTCAATGTAGCGACGTGAGGGCCGCTCCAAGACCCTGTGAGCCCGCCAACCGGCGCTTCCTGGCGACTCCGCAGGAGGACCGGCTACCAGTGCGGGAGCGGAAGAGAGAAGCAGCTAGCACTACTGCGCAACGAGCCAGTTTTTCTCTTTTTAAAATACAATGTGTTATGTGCTTTCTAGTAAGTTCCCTAAAGAGCCCTGGTGGTGACTGCATGGTCAGCAGTTGGAAACCACCAATTGCTCCAAGGGAGAAAGATGGAGCTTCAACTCCCAAAGAGCTGCAGTGTTGGAAACTCACGGGGCCCTCCACCCTGTCCTGTAGGGTCACTTTGAGTAAGCATCGACCAATGACAGTGAGTTTATTGTTGTTCTTCTTTTGAGAGCCATGGTCACTACATTATTATAAGATTCTTAAGAACCCGAAGACAAGATATCCAGTCTTAATTATTTTTCTCTACTATTTTTAATTCTTAAATCAATGGCATGTGCTTAGCAGGTGCTTCAGAAAGATCTGCCAGCTCATCAGCACAGCATTCAGTTATACTTATGTATTTTCATTAGATGAACAATTTTAACATCCAAATTAAAACATTTAGAGTTTTGTGGGGCTTTCTGTTTTCTTTTCTCACCCCCACCCCCAGCTGCAGCTCTTAGCAGTCTGTTATGCTCCATTTCCATGGGGCTGATTCAAAATGGAAGTTTCAATTACCAGGTTTGTGTGGGAAGAGGTGAGTGGGAGGAGAGATAAAGAGAAACAATGGGGAGCTAAAGAAAACACCGCTGCATTTTGGAACGACTTGAAAAACAGTAAAATTCAGTTGGTTCCTTTTTTTTTTTTTTTGCTGCTCTGTTTACCTAACTGTAAACTTTTCGGTTTTACCTATTAACATCCATGAGTTTTAGCAACATCCCCAAGCTGTAGGAAGAGGCAGTGATGTATTTACTCTGGCTTGTGCTAGGTCAGACGAGGCTACTGAGTAGATACGGAAGCACACTTTGTGTCTCTTTCCCCCTTCATGCCCTCCTGCTCCAGTGTTTCAGCATCTCTCAGATGAAGGGTTTCTTTCTTCGGTCTATGTTGAACACCTTGCTCATTTTTCATTCTTATCTTTTCTGTTTGGTTCATCTAGAAAAGCCTTTCTTTTTCACTAATAGGAAACACTATTCTTGCTTCCAGGATCTGACCCAAGATTACCTTAAAAATAAACCTACCCTTCACTCAAGATAATGTAATGAAAGGGCTTCAGAGCAGACATCTGGGACTCATTAGTTATAACCTCGGGCTAAATGTAATGTTAATAAGGAGTATTACTCTTTCATTTTCTCAAAATACTTGTGCATTGTTGTTGCTCATTTTCACTCTGCTGGTAATATCTGTAAAGTGTCAGGCAAATTTAAAATGCTGCTCGTAAGTGGAGGCCACCCCGGTAAAGCATGTTGGGGATCAAAACTTGTTAGTTACAACCATTACATCAGAGCGACCATTTGTCACTTTTCTTAGCGGATGAAGAATAATTGGGGACTCAGCTTTCAAGATATGTTTTCTTCTAGAGAGAAGCAGGGTACTTATTATGACTATTCTCCACATCTCTTAAGATATTGTTTATTCAAGCTTTTACAATAAGAAAAAAAATCCAAAACATCCCTGTGACATTATTTTTTTGGTTAAGCTACACCTGGTTACTTGGGTCCCAAAATATTTAAGAGGCAGGTTTCTATGAGATTGCGAAGACCTTTCTTTGTGAACATCTTTAGATTCTGACTAAAATGACTGTAGAAATAAAATGAATTCAAACATTTGACTGTCACTTAACTAGAAATTTATTGTACAGTGTATATGGATGAAAAAGAGACGCTATATTAATCATAAAATGCACTCTGAATCTACCTAAAAATTTACACCGTATCAATCAATCTACTTTTTATTTTTCTTTATGGAACGCCTTCTCATGTAGGGAGAATAGGAAGTGCTTCCCTCAGAATTGTAAATCTCCAATAGCAAAGCAGAAAGGATAACGGAAACAGCTTATACCAATACAATTTCATGCCCCGAGTACTTTTTTCATCATCTCTCCAGCATTAGCTGAAAAGGGAGAAGCAACGGTGTCATTGTGTTCATATAGAGTTACTTCTGGGATCCAAAAAAAAAAAAAAAAGAGCTTGGCAGTGTTGTGGGTGAGGTGTTGGGCTGCTAACCACAAGGTCAGTGGTTCAAAGCACCATAAACTCTGAGTGAGAAAGATCAGGCTTTCTCCTCCTATCAAGATGCACAGTCTCAGAAACCCTGGACAGTGCCCCTAGGAGTTGAAAGCCACTCAATGGAAGAGGCTTTGCTTCATTTTGATCTGTCTGCTGCTTTTGAAAAGAAAATAAACCGTAGTTTATGGCAGCAGATTTAAAGGGGGATTTGCTTTGGGCTACTGATAACCATTCCTCGGTGGTTCAGTGCTAACCTTCTTTGCTTTTCATTTATGAGATCTGGGCTCAATTCCTAGTGAATGTTCTGCTTACACAGCTAATGTCCCTCTGTCTTTGTGGCCTTGAATATTGCTGTGATGTTGAACCTGTTTCAGTGGCATTTGCAGACTAGAATGAACTAGGAAGGAGGCCTGATTATCTGTTTCTGAAAAGTAGCCAATGAAATCCTATGGATCACAAAGGTCAATGAGCATGGAGATGCCAAAGTCTGGGGAAGGCAGCTAGCAACCACTGATATCTGTTATTTCGTGTCTTCAACACTGGTTGAAGCATATTGTCATCCCAGAGAGCAGTCTACTGGGGATTATTATGTTGGTTCTGTGAATCTGGACCTTCTTAATGGACTGTTAGAATGAAGATAGGATAGGGATTTCCATCCCCCACCCTTTTTTTTATTTTTTGGTAAATATTTTTTTAAAATACTTAAGAAAAATCAATAGATAGCTAAAATATTTAACATACTATGTAATATTTTGTATCAGTAATTTAAAAGGCTAATTAATGTTTTAAAACATTTTATTAGGGGCTCATACAACTCTTATCACAATCCAAACATATACATACATCAATTGTATAAAGGCACATCTGTACATTCTTTACCTTAATCATTTTCAAAGCATTTGCTCTCCACTTAAGCCCTTTGCATCAGGTCCTCTTTTCCCCCTCCCTCCCCGCTCCCCTCTCCCTCATGAACCCTTGATAATTTATAGATTATTATTTAGTCATTTCTTGCCCTATCCAGCGTCTCCCTTCACCCCATTTTCTGTTGTCCATTCCCCAGGGAGGAGGTCACATGCAGATTCTTGTAATTGGTTCCCCCTTTCCAACCCACTCACCCTCTACTCTCTCAGTATTGCCCCTCACACCCCTGGTCCTGAAGCTTTTTGGTAAATCTTAAAGCAGTTTCTTCCCTCTATTCACCCACCCTCTGTCACTGATATCTCAGATCAAGGGGTAGATTAATTCTTTATCAAATTGGAGCTCCGACCATACCTGATATGGATGTTTAAAAAAGGAAGGCTTCAGCATCGGCTACCCACACAGGCTACAACGTGCTCCTCACTATTGCTGATAAATCTTGACAAGATAGGTCTGTATAGTATATATTCTGCCAGTTTATTATTAGGAGAAAGAGGCATAATTTTTCTGGTTGCCCTGAATTTAAATGTCTTTTCATTATACTTATGGCTTACTTCTGACTACAGATGGTACAAATAATGCATTTAGATGGGTTATTTGTACCCATCACGACTGAGAAAATTATTTACCTATTTAATGTTGTGATGATGACTAGTGAGTTTCTAATTATAGTATTAGGAGCAAAAGGATGAAAATTTAGGGCACTTGGTTATCAGAAGCTTTTCAAAATTTAACAGAAGTCTGAAGAAAATAAAATTAAAAGTATATTCATAATTAACCATAATACTTTAAGATAAAATACATTTAGGAGAAAGCCCTCTCATCTTCCATATCCACAAATTTATGGCTTATATGAGTTAATTGAGTACACGTGAATTTTATATTATTTGCCACTTTTTAAACTCAGTCTAAAACCAAAGAAGGGCTGAATGTCAAGTTCTATTTCATTACTAGGTTTAGTATTGTGACTTTGAGGTCTTTTGCTCTGTTCCTGAATTATCATTAAAATATATTATAGGGTCGGTTATCTGTAGATTCACAGCTGTAGAAGAGAGGGGAATAAATTCATTTAGAAGTTTAGAAATTAAATTAAGAGAAGTTATCATTTGAAATATCTGGAGAGTTTATTCAGCCTTGGTGAGTTCAATTTCAGTGCATTTAATGAAAAGTCAAAGGTGGATTCATTTAGTTAAGGCCATCAGATAAAGAGGCAACTGTTTCTATGTGAAGAGACTTAAAGTGTGAGTGGAGAATGACTTACAATTAACCTCTTGGTTCTATTTTAGCAAAGAGGCAGACAAAAGCTATCTAGAAGTGGTTAGTAAAGAGAACATCACTGACAATTCTGACATCTGCGTATCCTAAGGGATGGAGTTTGAATATGCTCTTTGGCTATGTTATTTGAATATACTAATAAAAATGAATATAGTACTTTGCTGGAGTGAGAAACAGGCTGATTCAGTGGTGCTGAGACTCAGGATAGAGGAATTTTATGTAGCAATGAAAAGACACACAAACATACAGCAACAAGTTACACAGCATACGTTTATCTCTGGACTGTAAACGCTTTCCTTACATGCCCATCTGAACTCTCCCTTCCCACTCCCACACCTTCTCACTCCCACTAGACACCTTTCTAATAGGAATACTTAGATTCTGTATGAATGTTTTGTTGTTGTTTGTATATCCTTTGAGGAATATAGACTTATAAGATCGAGGGCAAGACATTTAGCTTCAAATATTGGTGACTTCTACTGATTTGATAACTGCCTGGTGCATGATATTCTTATGACCTTCAATTTATATCTTATTCTATTTACCTTTTTTTGTCCACGACCAACTTTAATATTCATAGATATCTGTCTTATCTCCTATGAACCAGTAGCCCTCCATCCAACTAAAATATATCAGTGATATGCAAGATAATTTATTACCATACAGCATTGTTATTATGCAGAATTTGGGAATTCATAAGTCCACTTATCCTCAATACATCAAAAATGTACTGAAATAGTCTGTCAGGCTGCCCTTGGCGCCTTGCCTTGTGGAACTTTGGTCCTCAAGAAAAGGTGGTAGAACAATGGGAACCAAGCCAGCATCTGAAATTCCAGCCCTGCCCTATCAGTTAATGTGCTTGGCTGTTCTCTAGACAGCTGCATCATCATCTTTCCTTGTTTCTCTGTCTCAGACTCTGAATTCTTGGCTTTCTCATTGCTTCCTATCACTTGACTGTGATATTCCTCATATTCTTTTTCCCTGCAATTGAGCTTCCTGTTTTTTTAGTCTCCATCTTTCTGAACTGGTTACTGCATGAATTTCTGCTAGAATGTATGCTTTGCAAGAGGAATGAATGTTTTTTGATTGTTTTGTTCAGTGTGATGCCCTAGAGGTGTATGGGCCGATGGCAGGAACTCTATAAATAAATATTTGTTTATTGGAACACTCTGACTTTTGTCTCATTTTACTTTCCTCTCTCACCTGCACTTGTCCCTTTTTAACATTAAGTATAGTTTGCTGAGGTTGAACTTCTGTGAGGATGATATATATAGTTTCATATTTTTCAAATGCATTGTCTATACAAGTTAGGTGTGATTCAAAATTTTTACAAGGCATTTATCTGAGACCCAAAATGTTGAATGACTTTTGGGTTAAGAGAAACATAACAAAGCTAAATTTATGTCCTCACAATTTCTGTTTAAACATTCCTTTAATAATAGGGCACACTATTAATGTGCAAATTCATAAGTACGTCTCTGTGTAGCATGGCCAGGCTTTAAGTCTTTGTAGTTTTAGCCTAGTAGAATTTGAAGATAAAATCAGATTTGTATTGCCCTTCTACAAGGCAAAGGCTTATGTTTGGGGCAATAAAAGTATAGTGTACCTAATGAAATATAGTAGGCTCCCAAAGTCATCTTGATTGAGAATTATCATAGAAAATTTTTCTTTGTTTCAAGGCAAAGAAAACTTAAAATACGATTAATAACACATTCATTAACAGTAGTAGAATGATTCATAAATTTGAGGGGTAGCTGCTATCCTCTTTTTGTTTTAAGTAGAAAGAATACGACTCCACAAGGTGATGAAGTTTCAGGCATTTCCTGCTAGGTCACCCGATTACCAAGCTGATACTAGAAATGCTTGCTCCAGTCCCGAGTGCAAAATTTTTCTCAATCTGAACATGTGTTCTCAGTGTTAGGTACAATTGCCTTGCTCCGGGTTCATAGCCAGCCCGTGTACAACAGAGTGGACCGCAGCCCAGTGCTCTTGCTTCCGCACACTCGTTCCTATGTTTGAGCTCATTGTTGTAGCCCCAGTGCTGGTCTATCTTGCATGCCATTCCTCTTCCATACGGACCTCTTACTTTACCACACATATTACTGTTCTCCAGAAACTGGTCCCTCCTGATAATATAGCCAAAGCAGAGTCCAAAATACATGAGCTGAAGTTTTGCCATCCTTTCTTCTAAAGAACATTTGGCTGTACTTCTAAAATAAACCTGCTCATTCTTCGGGAAGTCAATAATATAGTCAGTATCCTTTGCCAACATCATAACTCAAATGCAATTCTTCTTCTTTGGTCTTTCTTAATCATAACCCAGCTTTTGCATCCATTTGAGGCAATTGAAAGCACAAGGTCCTGGGTCAGGTGTATCTTAATTTTATAAGTGACATCTTTGCTTTCCAACACTTGATAGTGATCTTTTTTTGGTAGCAGATTTTCCAAATGCAGCGAATCATTGGTTCTTGATCGAATGAGCTCTATAGTAAGTCTCATTTTATATCAATAGCCTCTCGTGTGATGAATTCAGCATTATTGCTGTAGCTGAAAGTTTATTCCCACACTACTTAAAAAATATACCTAAATGATAGCTGCAGCATCAATGAATCATACTTTGTCTTTCCTGTCTACTATAATTTTGTGTTTCTACTTTCAGAATAGAGCAATTCATAATATAGTCTGAACTCAAATTGCAAGAGGCACGGGGCTTCTGATCTGAAGTCTTGGGCAGCAATGGCTTATAATTATTATCTGTAGCACCACCATCATAGCGAAGGCTGAACCGCTCCCCTCTCAACAAAGGTAATTTGACAAATGACTTCCCTACCTTTGTCAAACCATTGCACAGCGGAATGGTATGCTTCTGAAGTCCTTCCAAGTCCAGGTGGTTGTTGATAGGCGCTGTCCAGTCAATTCCAACTCACAGGGAGCCTACGTTTAGCAGACTGGAACACTGCCCAGTCCCAGCTACTGTGTTTGAGCCCATTATTGCAGCCACTGTCTTCATCCATCTCATCCAGGATCTTACACGTGTTTGAGGTCTTTCTCCTTTACCAAACACGATGTCTTGTTTCCAGGAATCTCCTGAAAACTTGTCCAAAGTGCACGAGACAAAGGTCATCTAAAGAGCATTGTGGCTGTCCTTCCGAGACAGATCTGTTTGTTCTTTGGGCCATCCAGTGCACCTTCAGATATTCTTCACCATTACTCAAATGCACCAATTCTTCTTCGGTCTTCCTTATTCAATGTCCAGATTTCATGTGCACATGAGGTCATTGAAAATATCTTGGCTTGGGTCAGCTGCTCCTTAATCCTCAAAGAGACATCCTTGCTCTTCCACATTTTAAAGAGATCTTGTGCAGATGATTTACCCAATGCAATGTGTCATTTGAGCTCTGTCCACTGCTTCTGTGAGCATTGACGGTGGAGCCAAACAAGACACAGTCCTTGGCAATTTCAATCTTTTTGATGTTAACTTACCTATCAGTCCTGCTGTGAGAATTTGAGTCTTTTTATATTCAATTTTACTCCACACCGAAGGCCACACTTCTTGATCTTCATCAGCAAGTGCTTCAAGTCCTCCTCACTTTCAACAAGCAAGGTGGTTTCACCTGCATATTGCAGATTCGTAATAAGCCTCCTACAATCCTGATGCCTTATACTTCTTCCTGTAGTCCGATTCTTGGATTGTTTTCTCAGCACACAGATTGAATAAGTATGGTGAAAGGACATAATCCCGGGGCACACCTTTTAAAAAATTTTCAACTCTGCAGAATTTCCTTGTTCTGTTAACACTTGCCTCCTGATCCACGAACAGATTTTGTAGGGCACAATGAAGTGTTCTGGAATTCCCGTTTTCCTCCATGTTCTCCATAGTTGGTTATGATTCACACGGTTGAATTCCTTTGCATAATCAAGAACATACAAGTAAACATCTGTCTGCTATTCCTTGCTGCGAGTCAAGATCCATGTGACATCATCAATGAAATCCCAGGCACCATATCCTCTTCTGAATGAAGCTGAATGGCTGGCAGTTCCCTGCCAATGTACTGCTGCCACCGTTGTTGGATTATGTTCAGCACAATTTTATTTGCAGTGATATTGTGTGATAATTTCCATATTCTGTGATGTTACCTTTCTTTGGAATGGATACAAATATGGATTTCTTCCTGTCTGCTGGTCAGAACCTGTCTTCCAAGTCTCTTGACGTTGACCGAGTGCTTCCAGGGCCTCATGTTGGAATGCTTCAGTTTGTGGTATCCGACCGGTTATTGGAGCCTTCTTTGGGGCTAATATCTCCAGCACAGCTTGATCAGCACCATTCATGCTTGATCATGTGCTTGCTCTCGCAATGGCTGGAGGTCGACTCGTTCTTTTTGATATAGTGACTGTGTATTTTTTCCTTATTCTTTTGTTGCCTTTTCCCCCTTCATAGTTTTCCATAAAACTTTTCGTATTGCCACCGGAAGCTTGATTTTTTTTTCTTTCAATTTGAGATATGTGGAGTGTTTTCTTCATTTTTGGTCTTCTGGCTACTTCTGGTCTGTGAACATTTTTTTTATGACAGTTAACTTTGTCTTCCAAAGCTACCCTTTGAAAATTTCTGTTCAACTTTTTTGCTTCATCATTTCTTCTAGTTGCTTCAGCTACTCTGTGGTGAAGAATAAGTCCAGGTAAACATAAACAATTGATTAGACATGTGTTTTTTGAGCCCATGGAGTGATAGTAATAAAACTTGTGCCTTATTTAAACAAGATGGCAAATAATAGTTTATTTAAGGGGAACAAGGTATGAGGGGTTTCTTCTCTGAACCCCTTTGTTAGGGAAATAAAGTGCAACCTTTCACTGGGCATTTTCTTGTATCTCCACATATTCTCCTTCAGCAGAGTTTTGGGTCGGAACAGCCATGAAACAGCGCATGTGCTGTTTGAATTCGCGAAGCTTGCCCTCCAGAGGATGCTGCTCTGTTTTACGTGCGGACCACATGGCCCAACACAGAACTTCAAGAGCAGATAGTTTTATGTGCCATGAGGTATTGCAGTTACTGGCTAGACTGCTTTCTACGTGGCTTTTATCTTTTGAATCAGTGGGTTCTGGAAGAAGCCAGCTGTGAAATTACAGATGTTTGGCATGTCTGCATTGACATTGTAGCCTGCAGATGCCCAGAAGAGCGACTTTCTTACATGCTGTGTGTGCGTGGTGTCTGCAGGTGCTGCTAATTTTTCAGGCAAAGATGTGTTGGGATGAGTAAACATGACTCATAATGGGGAGAAGTGTATTTGCAAACAGCTCGCAGTTGGCCGTGCAGACTCTCACGCAGCAATGATCGCATTAGAGACGGTGATGGCGTGTTTCCGTACCGGCCATTCCAGCCTTCTCCCAGGCTGTCCATGGAACATCAGCATTTTATTCACTTATAAAACAATGAACACTGTAGAACACAGTTTTTTTTCTACCTAACGTATTGAATAGTGCTTTCCTCATCTGTAGTTGCTGATGAATAATGACAGTGAGACAAAGAAGCCTGCTTACCTAATGATCTTCACCATCCCGCTGACAAATTTCTCCTCTTCAGCCTGGAGGAATTTGAAGGATTTGATCTTTTTAACGGCCTGCTTCCTGGGCAGGAATATAATTCTCTTTCGGCACAGACCGTGCCATTGTGTGGTTGTCCCCTCACTGTCTGATTGTGTCTGGCACATCACAGGCGCTTGGTAAATATCTCATCAGAACATGATGATGTGACTTTTCTGTTAAATATATTTTGTATATTAAATATTGAAAAGTTGACTCTTTATGTGTGGTATGTCGGATACCTTTCCATTAGGAAATTCTCACTATGTGCAGTCGTGCCACAAATGAGATTTTTAGAAGCTGAATCACTAGGGAAAATGGGTCATCTTGGTGACAAGCCTTTATCTTTTCATTGTATTTCGGGACAATACACAAACTTTTTCCTTTGACATTCTCCTACAATATAGTATCTACCAGCAGCCATCGGTTTCTTATACTGTGGTGACTTACATTTTGCTCGGATATTGGAAGCTTTGCCAGTGATATTTCCAAACAATTCATTCATTATAGTGGGGAGGTTTCAGCCATGCTTACAAAATAAAACCGAGGGGCCTGATAATTGTACTTCTCAACATTGCCCCACGTGCTTGCTTTGGACAAGCCATTGGGCAAGGCCAGACACTGTAGCAAGACATTGTGCTTGGAGAAGTAGCGGGCTAGTGGAACAACGAGGGCTATTGGTCAAATGGATCGTCACCATAGCAGCCATGCTGGATTAAACAGGCTGGAAACACTGAGGCTGACTCGGGCCTAAGCTGTGTTTCGTTCCATGGTTAGTCATGTGGACATGACTCAGCAGTAGCTAAGGACAAGCAACAGCAATATGGTATACTTATTATAGATTCAGAATATGATCTGTATGAGATATAATAATAATAATTATTATTAATGTAATGATCTGAAAGTTGAAAGTAATGTCAGATTTCATGTCTGTAAATAACAAATAAACAAATTAAGGTTCAGACAGTGGTGGATATTTTTATACTGTATTATTGTATTGGTAGGTTTCCCTTGTGCTTTGCATGGTTATTTTTTTAATGGTGATAATTAAGGAATTTTTCCTATATACTGTGATCAAACATGGGACTATTGTAACAATGATCATAATCCAATCTTCCCTCAAGAACTACTTTCATTCAATATAGAAAATATCTTGATCTCTAAAATTTGAGATCATATATTTTCATTATACCATGTCACTCTAGAACATTAGATCAATAATTCATAAAATGATTGTTTCAGTGCTTTATTTAAAGCATCTGTGTTTTCTTCAAACTTAGCTGATTCATGTTTGCAGTGATATAATTCAGCCTTCTACAAGTCAGATGAACATTTTCTGAACTTTGGATTTGCACTAACTCAAAATTTAGCTTTTTAATGTTTTAGTCAATAACTTCTACTTGTACTAACTTATCATTTAGATGTTTATTCCTTTGTGCATATAGTTTACTCTTTCTCCCTCTACAGCTAGCATATTTGTAATATCCCCATCATGCAAATGCGTCAAAGCTGTGAAAACAGCCAGCCTAAAGATGTCGTATTTATTTGTACATCAATAACTCGGGATGCAGATCACATAAACTGAGAGAAAACATATGTTAAATTCTGACTCTATTCTTATTGAGTGCTATTCACATTATTTTGTGCATACATTATGGTTAAATGGGTTTTGTGATTTGTTGCCCAGCTTACTATACTTTAAGAAAAGGTATTTATATAAAACTCATTTTTAAATTTTCTTTCTGCAGTCAGGACCAGTGGTTTTCTAAGCAGCAAACAGGGTTGTGGCTCTTGGAAACTTTTACCACTGAAAACAAACCACTTCGAATTCATTCTATGTCTTAGTGACCCTGCGTGACAGAGCAGAACTGCCCGCTACCGTTTCTAAGGTTGTGGAGTGTCTGTTTAGGGGAACAGCCAGTCTTATGTTTCTTTTTCAGTGTGGCCAAACACGTAACCAAGTTTGCCACCAGGGCTTCTAGACTCAATAAAGCTCTGCGTTGGAGTAAGAGCAGGCGACGTGTCTGTGTGACTATATTCAGATGTTCCACATTGGGAACGGAGGACAGCGTCCCCATGGTTTCAATATTCTTTTTAAAAAATTATTTTATTAGGAGCTCTTACAGATATTAAAGCAATCCATAAATCAATTAGATCAAGCATACCTGTACAGTTGTTGTCACTATCATTATCAAAATACTTTCTCCATCTGGAACTCCTTGATATCAGTTCCCCTTTACCCTTCCCTGGTTTAAAGAGTCTTCATTCACATTCCTCCTTCTCTACCCTTCCCATCATTGCTACTGTTGTCAAGCACCATTCCAGGTGATTCCAACTCATGGCAACTTCGTCCAACAGAGTGAAGATGCTCCTGCAGCCTTTAGCTATCACCTGTGGTCTTTCCTTCCACATAGCCCCAGGTGGGGTCATCTCCACAGCCTTTTGGTTAGCAGAGGAGCAAGTGTCAGGGACCATTTGTCACTATATTGTTGCTGCTAATGCACATTAATGATGCAAAAAGAACCAGGTGAAAAGTGAAAAGTTTTCTCCCCATTCTGCTTGGGTCATTATAGCACCCTGCAAAGTAATTTGTATGAACCTATTTTTGTGTATTCTAACGTACATTTTATATATGTACAAATATATATTTCATTTATCCTATCATGATACTATTTTCCCCTGCACATGACATTTACAAATCTAAGGTCAATGGTCTCTGGATTGCCAGCAGCCCAACTCTGAATTGTTCTGGAATTTTTTATATTCTTAATTTGCAGTCCATGAGCAGTAGTACTACCAGTAGATGTATCATTTTCCCGAACCCTGGAAAGGACTCTCTAATGTATCATGATAATCTCTAATAGAAAAAGATTTTTTTTAAATAAAGTGAACTCATCACCTTGCCTAGGCACCTAAGGGGCTACCTCATTTATTAACTTTTCAGAAAGTGAAGCTAATTTTTCTTAGACACATCCTTGATAATTGAATTTTGGGAATATGGAAATATATCCAATTGTTAGTGAATTTTTTGGATCAAATACTTAAATAGACATTAAAGATGTAGGAGAAGAGCCACACGTCAGAGAGAAGAGAGATCGCATATGCTATTCATCTTCCAGATTGATGAGTATGGCTCTGTTGGACGAGTGAGTGCCAATTAACTAATGAAATAGCTCCTCCTGTGATTCCTCCACGCAATTTTAAGCTAAGTTGAAGTGAGAGACTTCATACATAATTGAACTATTAAATTGTATGATATATGAATTATATGTCAATAAAATGATATTTAAATCCCTTACTGTAGAAGCTAGTCGTTTTACACTATTAAGAAAATACTGGTTGACATTAGAAAACTTTCTTTGGCCAAAGAACAGAAAGGAAGTAGTGGAACGATAAAGGCTCTTGTCATATAAAAGGTACTTTAAAATTTTTTCTTTGTTTACTAAGTACTAATTAAAATGGCCAATTTATTAATAAGATTCTTGAGTGGTTGTGAATACGTATCTGTGTCTAATTTTGAAGAGTTATTCTGCCCAATTAAAATCCACTGAGGACACATGTTCATATGTGTTCTGATGGTGAAGCAAATTTAATGAACTGAAAAAGAGAAAACAAGAAATGATCTACCCAAGCTCTTTTTCATAAAGTGCCTGTGCCGGGGCTCAGAACAGTCATGCTGCTTCTTGGGGACCTGTAGGTAGAACCACAGAGGCGGCAGCCTACAGTGTCCATCACATGGACTTCAGCCTTGGGTACGCTATTTAGCTGCAAATGCCACAGATTAAGGATGGACCTGGTTATCTAAAAATCTATGCTTGTGAATGTCAAAGAACAGACAGCATATTCGTGTAGCTCAGCACGGATTCTGTAATGGGTATTCTTTTTACCTAAAGGGAATTACATTTTTTTTTTTCCACCGTGGGCCATGTTTCACATCAGCTTCAATGGGAGGGCACATGATTCTTCCAAACACCTCTGTGGAAACATGAGACGCTGCTTCTGGGGGATGGCTTTAAAATACTGTTTCTTCAAAGGCGTGTAAGGGCCACCTGCTTTGTAAAATGCAGAGTTCTGGACCCCACCCAGACACTCTGATGAGAAGTCAGCTCAGCTTGAGCCCCCGGCCAGCCAGCTGGGTCCTAGCCTTGGTGAAAACCAACCCCCACCCCACCCTGGGGCCTGGCTGAGGAGGTGGGAGGTGGCCTCTGCACTCCTGTCTGACCAAGGGCAGAACTGAAGTGAGCTGAAGGCCATTGGGGAGGAGGGGGAAGTGCCCCCAACCCTGGTTCCAATGCTGGCACAGCCTGGGTTTCCAGACAGCTTGGCCCTTCCTTCCTGGGGAGTGGGGAACTTCTGGAGGGCGGGCAGGTAGATGGCCCGTGTTGCGGAATGACAGCGGTCACACGAGAAGAGAGCCTGGGCAGAGTGGGGTCTGGTGATTCTGTGGGGGGCAGCTATCCAGCTCCCAGGGGCCTGTCCTACAAGGCCACTGCCTCAGGCCTCTCCGGCTCTGCCGCCTCCTGGGCCGGGGCTCGCAGCACCTGCTCCCCTTCTTGGGGTCACAATAGAAGAGCAGCTCCGGGGCAGCAGCGTCACTTCCACGGGCTTTGCCTCGTGCTCCTCGCTTGCTGTCGGTGCTGAAGGACCCCTCAGTTCCCTCGGGCAGCAGCAGCGTGTACTTGCTGGCCTGCAGGCACTCCGTGCGGCTGGACACAGGGCTGGGTCCCGCAGCCGCTTGCTCCCAGTGGTGATGAAGTCGCTCTTGCTGACCGTGTTGGCTTCAATGCAGATGTCCATGAAGTCCTCGGGGCCCGCCAGGTCAAGACCCCGGTTCCGCGTAGTGATGGACAGCTCAATGGTGGACAGCTGCACCTCCTTCCAGGTTTCAGGATGTGGATCTCAGGGGGAGGCGTCCTGAGGCTGGGCCCAGAAGGAGGCCAGCCTCCTCAGAACCCTCCGGTAGAGCCAGGGCCTTGGGGCAGGCTCTCCCGGCTGGCTGGGGGGCCACTGAGTGGGTCCCTTAATCTGCAAGACATCCAGTGGTACTGTCTCCCCGTTCACAATGGCCAGGGCAGCAGCGGGGGTGCGTTGGACTTGGTTTGCTCCAGCAAAGAGGGTGTGGCTGAGGCTACTCGTCTGGTCTGTCCCAGCGGGATGAAGCCGTGGGGATCTTACTGAAAGTGGCCTCATCCGCTCTCCGAAGAACCCCAGTCACCACCCCCTGCAGCGTCCTGTCGCCCCCTGCAAAGATGACCACGTCTGTGTGCTCCATCAGCTCCAGCAGTTTCTTGGCTTGGCCCTCATAGTCCGTCTTGACCACGGTCACGTCCATGCCTCATAAGTGCAATATCGGAGCAGCATTTTTCTCAAACAGCGTCCTGGCTTTCCCTCTGCAGCCGCCGCAGGGTTCAGGAAGACTGGGGCCCTTTTCTCTTGGCATTGGGCATTCCTCAACTTCCTGACAGGCCGCTCTTCTCAGCAGGTTGTCACAGTGCTTGCCATAGAGCCAGTGGCTCCCCCAGGTCAGCAGGCCAAACCCCACAGTCCTCTTCTTCCAGTGGCTGTGGAGGGTTTTCAGGAAGGCCGGCATCTCCCCGGGGGCCGCTGGTCACAGCCCGGGCCACTCGCTGGAATTACATTTTTTAATGAAGAAAATTTTAACTTTAGGCTCTTCCTAGATGATCAGGATAAAAAAAAGCACACCACCCCAAATCGAGGAACTTCAGAAAGATTCCAAGAAGGCCCCCCACAGATGATGATATTTTAAAATAAGGGGATTCTGAGGGTGATAGAAATATCGTGGACGCTCAAAGTTCTGTAGGAGACAGGATATCAATCTAGTCAAGAAGTCTGGGATTAGAAACTAGGCTTTGTCATTCACTAGCTATATAACTTTGGGATATGACTCCGCCTTCTGAATAGTTTTCCCATGCTCTTACATCAACTTGTTATCATGACATCAGATGATCATGACATCACACTTGTACACTCATATTATTAACTCCTGTTAATTATAGTAATGGCAACTGATTTCCTGCTTCTTGCATCCAAGATTTCAGTGAAAAAAGGAAGCTTTCTTGTCATGAGGAGTTAGAAATGTTGGAACCAATGAAGTGTCCCAGGAAAACATATAAACCAATGTTGTGTGCTCTGTTTTGTTTTGTTCCTCTAGCCTTCAGCGGTGCTTAGTTTCGGGGCTCGGCTCCTGGAGGCTAGGCACCCTGTCAGGGTGTCGGTGACTGCCAGGTTATGTAAGAAAATGGGATCTGTCGCGGAAGCATTTCAGTGCAGATACACCAGGCTTCTGCACGATGGCTCCACTGCCGGGTGAAAAGTGACAATTTCAGGTAGTTCTTACAGAAGGCTACAGTTTTGCAGCATTCGTTTTTCTTCTACAAGGGGGTACAAAAAACCTGGTAAAAAGCTCTGCTGGGAAGATCTTTCATAATACTCATTTTTCCTGCTAGGCAAGCTTTGAGCAACTTGCTCTGAGTTTGCGCACCCATTGGTGTCTGTCGACACCTGGGAAGGTTCTCTCTGGTTACAGTGAACTTTTTTGTAAAAGCAGTTTTGATAGAACCTGGTTTTTTGTGACTGGCCAATTTAAGAGAACAGCGAGTGGCTGTAACATTTTGTTTCCTTCCTGGAAAAAATGCCACAGAAACCGCGCTAGGGGAAACTCAAGTGCGTGAGTGGTTTCCTCGTTCAACAAAGGTGAAATGGCGATTGATGACAAACCTCATTCTGGACCTCCATCAACTTCCTGAATGGAAGAAATGTTGACTCGCAGTGCATTTGAGTTCGCTCCACCAGGTCAGACTGTTAGTCAAGCTTTCTATTTAGAGGTTTTGAAAAGATTGCATCACAGTGTATGACAAACAAAGGCCTGATTCGTGGCAGTAGGGGGACCGGGTTTGCTAGCACGACAATGCGCCTGCTCACACAGACGATGCACCTGCTCACAGCCCTCTCAGTGTGCCAGATTTTGTCAAAAAAACAGCCTGGCTCTCTTGCCCGACACACCGGACTCACATGACCTTGCTCTATGGGACTTCTTTTTGTTTCCATGAATGGCCAGGGACAGGAAAGGGCAGCCATTTGACGACCTTGACGAGGTAAGGAAAAAAAGCAGGAGGTGCTGTCAGCCATCCAAACAGATGAGTTTGAAAACTGCTTCCACGAATGGAATTGAAGGTTTGATAAATGGAGTAAGTGTAATGAAGAGTACTTTGAAGGTGATAAAGTTGTTTTGTAAAAAAATTGAAAAACATAGTTTTGAAAAAATAATTCCATTTTTTGTGTGTGTGGGGTGCCCCCTCGTATGTCAATGGGAGGAAGAATTGCGCCATACATCAGGGGCTGGCTGACACTGCTTGTGGAACTTTAAAAAAAAATTTCTCATTCATCTTCGT
The DNA here is from genome assembly GCF_050624435.1 of Tenrec ecaudatus. Lineage (NCBI taxonomy): Eukaryota > Metazoa > Chordata > Mammalia > Afrosoricida > Tenrecidae > Tenrec > Tenrec ecaudatus. The sequence continues at coordinate 42,123,373 of NC_134543.1, forward strand.
AACAAACATATCCAGGATTCATTTATTTACCTTTCTCATCTACGTTGTGAAAGTACTTCTGCAAACCTAGTGTTAAGTTTTCGTCTCTGGGAAACAATCATATTGTCTTTGGAGAGGTTTCTTTTTATTTGGAATGGTTGATGTGAGCTCACTTGTCTGCATGTGTGTGTGTATTTTTTTCAAGGACGGGGTTATACTTGCAATGCTAAATTGTTTTTACCATGCTAGTCTATCTACTCCATATCAAACTCATTCACATGTAGAATTGTCACCCAACTGAAAAGCCAGGGAGTAATGTTCTTGAGGGTGACAGCAGCACTTGGAATTGAAATTAAATTAGGTCAATTTAGTTAATTAGTCAAAAAGCTTTCACATATTATAGAGCTTCAGAAAGTTTTCAGAAAATTCCATTTTGTCAGTGAGTGTCTATATTTATTGATAATTCATATACACATTTATATGCATGTGTGTGTATATACAAGGAGCTTCAAAAAGTTTATTGAATTTTTCCATTATCTTTTCACTTGTTATTGCCATATAGTTCCCATATCATCCAATTTAATAGTTCAATCGTATTTAGAAGAGTTATGTAAGCATCAGTAAAAGAGTAAAATAATTGTGGCACTTTTTATTCTTTCTTGCACTCATTATTATTAGCTCCCCATTTCCCCCCAACTCCCCCTTCCATGTCCACAAGAAACCACGCATCCAGTGACTGCCCCCAGTGATCCTGGATTTCATACACAGACTGGATTTCATATACCAACTAACATACAAAAATTCATTATTTCTTAGGTCCGCTGTTCCATGAAATCTTTGAAACCTCCCTGTAGAATCAGCAGCAGAACTTTAATGAATATAACCAGGGCTGTGGTTGAAGGTTTACCCTTAAGTTAGGAATAAGCTACCTGTACCATCATTGTGGACTGTTTAAAGGAGGACGTCACTCATTCAATCAGTAAAAATATTACATAACCCTTATGTGCCAGACACTTGGAACAGATGGCAGTTCCATGATCTGATACAAGTCTGTGGCCCAGCCTTGATGCATGTGTTCACCACAGTAATCTGCCTCGTGTTGCGTCTTTCTTTCGGGGGGTGGGGGAGGGTTGCAGTCGTGTTTGTTTCCCAGTTTGTGAAGAGCTGTTGCATGTATTTTATTACTTTTCAATCTCTTTATAATTAGAAGGGATGTCTGTCATCATGGATGGAAGAAGTACAGATTTCATAGTGAAGCCACTCAGGTTCTCTTAAACTTACGTTCCCAAATGTTAAGTTGTTCTGATATTAATTTAATTGAACACAAGTAGAATCACAATGAAATGAGTCTTTGTGGTCTAAATGATCCGTCTTTGCCTGTCAGCTAGCAACACTTTTGAAAATACTTTTGAGACTTGGGATTATTTTGTGATTATTTGCTAAATATAATTTTTAAAATAGTCTGTTATTTTAAGAATTAAAGCCTAAGGAAACCAAATTATATCCAAGAGAGAAAATAATGATTCAGATGATCATTACAATCACGGTCTTTTCATGAAAATGCTTAGGATATATTATTCTGACTTTCAAATTTTATGAAAAATAATATGCAGTATAACTCAAATTTTTCTCATATCCCAATGTACAGATAGCTGACAAAATTTCACTGTTTTTAAATGATAGAAGCATAACTCACTTTCTTCATTGCTGTGTATATCTCAGTCCATATGCTAACCATTTCACAATCATCCTCCTATTCAATTCACCCCAAACCCCATATGAACAAGATACTATTATTGTTACATTGGAACCTGTGAGACCCGCAACTCACTGTACTTGCCTTATCTTTCCGGATCTCAAAAGCTTTCTGCCTTTGACCGCAGGTAGTCTTCCTACTTGACCATTGCTCATCTGAGTGGAAAACATTGGAGTTTCCTTCTCTGACAGGTCACTGTTTCACCGAGGCTCTGGCTTCCGCAGGCTTCCCTGTATTGTTCTTGACATTTTTAGAGGAGAAAACAGACATTGACAAAAGCAAGGAAAAGCAGAGCTTTCCAAAATTATGTCAGCATGTGTGATGCTTCTGGGAATTGATTACAGATTCATCTGATCTAGAAAGTCCACATGCTTACTTTGATCAGCTATGAAAAAAAAAAAGATGCCATTGCCATAGAGACACACTGACTGCTGGGACCCTGCGGGTCAATGTAGAATTGGCCCACAGAGTTTCTAAGATGGTAAATGTTTACAGAAGCAGCCACTACATCTTCTTGCCACAGTGGGTCTGAACCACAGACCTTAGGGTGAGCAGGTAAGAACTTCACTACTCTGCCACCAGGGCTCCTTTCCCAGCTATTTAAGGAAAATAAACATACATTAATTCATAGGTGCTTGGTTACTTTTATTAGAGTGCCTCTATAGTGTTCTAAATCAATTATAGTACCAAACAAACAAAGTCTCCAGCGAAAATTTAACTTCCCCAGAAATAAATATGCAGGAGGTAAACCTAGAGCCTCTGGTCTTTCCTCTCGGGGTCGAATTGCTTATATAAAATGTTGTTATTATTAGACCCAGGAGATAAAGGCCTCTGCATGCAGAAGAATGAAAGGGTATTCCACCCTTAACATAGCCTGTCATGTTAGAAGGCTGGGTTTGTAATTAAGAATAGGTGAGCTGGAAGCAGTCCAGCCCTTGGGGCACACAGCAGTCGCTCTGTGTCCAGAGCAGTGGCCTGTGCTTGCAGCGTCTGGGGACTGTTCTCATTCTCAGCTACATTCTCACTCGACATCTGATCATTTGGGGAGATATATTGAGGAGATTTGCCTTATGATAAATGAGCAAAGGATTGTAATATCTCCTCTGATCTCAGAAAATTAAAAATAAGTGTTTGATTTCTGAAGTGTCTCAGAGGTTAGTTAATGAAATTATAATAATGAGGCCACGATATAATCTTACTTTGCAAATGTAATGTCTTTGGATTTTGTCCAGTTGGGCCACTTGTATTTTGAGAAACGTAGGGTGTATAGCATACTTTATATGCTCCAGTCTGTGATTAGTGAATTATTTTTTTTTCAATTGTATCACATGAGTTTGTTTGCCTGATGACTGAAGAAATTGCAAAAATGAAACTTCTTTCACTCAGATAGAGTCATGTTGTGAACCTGTAAGTTACTGAAACAAAGAAATGTTCTTTCATTGGGGAACCCTGGTGATGTTGTGGGCTTGCCGTGCACCTGCTAACTAAAGATGCCCATCAAAGCAACCAATTGTCTCATGGGATAAAGACGGAGCTATCTGATTTTAGAAATACTCACACCCTTGGAAACATTACATGAGGTTGCTGTACGTTCCAAATTGATGGCAGTGGCTTTAGCTTGGTTTAGGTCCTTCATTCAAATTAGGTCCACTCTTTTCAGTTATCAATTATTTTTTTTACAACTCTTTTTCTCATGATATTTTAAATATATCATTTGTTACCCCTGGGGTGGCTATAAGATACCAAATATGAAGTTTTCTTTGCCTCATTTGCTTCTTCCTCTCCGATGACATTTCTTCTGTACATTCTACAGCCAGTTCCCCATATTCATAGAATTTTTATCTCTTTGCTATAATTTCCACCAATGAGTACAATACAAAAGATTGGAACTTTTATATAATATAAACAAGCATCATAAGTTCCTTCTTATTCATTGTTCTTATATACTGTGAACTGAATTTAGAATAGGAATTTACAGAAATATTTTACTTCCTTTGAATAGTTTATTTTAGCATTTGACCTATGAGTATATGAATATGATGCTTTAATATTTGATCCTTACACTTTCCAAAGATATATTTAGGTTAAAGAAAGCAAATTAGGTATGACAGTTGGTTTTATCATTCATTGAATAAAGGTACCTTAAATTTGTGTAACACTGCCAAGTAAGTATAACCAACGGTATGGCATGAACTGAGTGTGTTTTGTTCAGCTCCAAATTGTCAGTGGCTAGTACTGTGTCCAGGAGGACTTTAAGAACTTTCTGTTGAAAATCAAAGACTGCAACCTACAACCCAATTTGTAATCCTCACAACAGGACCAATAGACAACATCATGATAAATGAATAAATAGATTTAAGACGTCAAGAATTTCATGTGAACTGGATGCACAGCCAATGTTTATGGAAGCAGCAGTCAAGAAATTAAATGACCCATTGCAATGGGAAAATCTCCTGGCCAAGACCTCTTAAAAATATTTGAAGAGTAAAGAGGTCATTCTGAGGTCTAAAGTTCACCTACCTCAAACCATGGTATTTTCAATAGCCTCATGTGCATGCAAAAGTTGGACAGTAAACAAAGAAGATGGAAGAAGAATTGATGAATTTGCATTGTGTTGTTGGTGAAAAATATTGGAAGTACCAAGGTCTGCCCAAAGAAAAATCAGTCTTGGACGAAGGACTAGCGTTCACCTTAGACACACGGGTGGTGACACTTCACCTCCAGTACTGTGGACACTATCGGGAGAGACCAGTTCCTGGAGAACAGCATCCTGCTTGATAACGTCGGGGTCAGTGAAAGGATGCTTGGACCCAGTGGCTGTAACAATGCGCAGCCATGGGGAGCATGGTGCATCCCTGGTCAATGTTGCCTCTGTTCTGTGTCTGGTAGCTGGGAGCATCAACGAACTCATTGGCACCTACCAACAACAGTACCGTGTCCAGCACATAGAGGAGACCCGGGGAATATCTTAAAATGAATACATAAATAGGAAATGAAGCTGTAAAATACTCTAAACTTTCAATGTTGTCTAATAACTTGAACATGCTTACTACTTGCTCCAGAGAACATTTCAGCTGATGGCAAGAATTTGGTTGTTCAAGAGGGAAAAGGAAGCGATATGGTAGCATAAGCTTCGGAGAAGAATACATGGACTGTCTAAACGTGGCTGGGATGCTAATCTTAGAGTTGTTATTCAACACACATGATGACTCAATTTCAGGTTGATGGTCTTCATGCAAATTAGTCTTGTTTCTGATTAATATTTGTCAGTCGTATGTGGGCAGAGCCATCCAAAGCCAACAGTGTCATGCCACAGGCATGTGCAGCGTTTCGTAATCATGAATGCTAGGATAAGTCAGAACATCATGCTCCTGGGGTTTCAGTCATGCGTGCATGGGGTAATCTCCAACAAAATGTCATCAGTTGGTGGCTGAAACTATTACTCTCAACAATACCCTTGGTCTTTGCCTAGTCAATGTGCCTTTTGAAAATGTGTCAATCAAAACAGTGACGGATGGGGAGATCTTTTGCTCCAGGTCAATTCAAGGTGGAGAGTTCAGCACAAAAGGTTATGGTGACCATTATTTTGATCCCAAAGGGCTCGTTTGCATATAGTTCCCCAGAGGATACAGGATAGTAATAAGAAATTATTAGGAAGAAGTTTTAAGAAAATAGACAGCTGCCCTGGAGAGAAAAAGATGAGAAAAGTTGTGACAAGGAGAAACCAAGCCCTGTCTACCCTACAGTCCCCATCTGGGTCTTCAGACTTCCTTCAGGGATTCTTGCAAAGGGGATAATGTCTGTTCTGATGAGGTGTGAGTCCAAGAGCACCGTGATCTTTGGAGAAGGGCTGGAGACATGGGAACAGTGTCTTCAACAGTCACTTCACATTTATATATTTATTATCAGTTTGTACCATTGCATGGCAATTTTTTTCTTACTTAACGTTGTAATCCCCCTCCCCCCCAGTAAGATGTTCTGGAAAAGTTCGGGGTATGCTGGAATGAAAAGATCATGGAGGCTAGACTTTTTGAAGTATCCATCTATATATACACACATCGATGCATTCATCTTTTGTTTATATAATTGTCTCTCTCTTCTCAATGGCCCATGTTGCAAAATTGTCTTGCATAATACCTGGCATTTTGTTAATGTCATTTCCATTTCCCCGAGTCCTTCATACAGCTCATTGTGATGGAGGCAGGACTAAAGCATACATTCCCAGCCCACCTCTATTAGACAAAGTTCTAAATGAAGTCCAAAAGGGAACTTTTCTTGATTTCTTCAAAAAGAGATCTATCATTTCTTGGATGATTGGAGTAGCAATTGAGCTGAGTCAATTGACATAGTTGGGGTCAAGTTATATCCATTTTGTACTAGACCTAATTCATATCAAACAACTTTAGAAAATCTTAAAATCATCCTTTTAAGAAACATGTCAACATTTCCCATAGCTATGTTAAGTGTTATTCCAGTGGAGTTGTTCCTTTATAGTATCTTTCTTTCATCCTTAAACGCTTTGTTTTGAATTGGGTGAAGATTTACATTTCATCCAGCAATTCAGACTCATGTGTTTCAGGTCACTGATGGCCATCCTACAATGTAACATTGCGAACGGAGAATGTTTCCATTCTCTATTCTTCCCTAACCTTTCTGAAATTTTCTCTTGGGTAAATGCTTGCTTTTAAATCTTAATAGTTGATTATTCTAAGGAGTGTGTACCTCTTTAGTGTTATTGTTCCCTTTATAGAACTGTCTACTGTTTGGTTCTGGGTTCCAAAAATCTCTATTTGATCAGTACGTGTGCTCTTTAGTATTGTATTTAGTTTTGTTCCACTTTTTCTCTCTCACTACATCCAGAACCTTCGAATGTGACCTCTTTCAAAGCAGTTGGTAGTGATAAAGTCATGTTTCATCTCCTATTAGAATCCTTGTAAGAAATGCTGCAGGATCTTAGTTACAGTCTCAGAAACACGATGTGAGATCTCTGTGAGTTGGAACCACTTTGTAGCAGTGAATTTGGGTTTAATTATTTTGAAATACACAGAGATTGCATTTTGGAGAGCATCAGATGATATAGACCAAACACCAGATTCTCAGTACAACGTTAGTTGGCGGTGAATGTTGTAAGAATAATAGATTAATGGCATGGCATGGAGGTTTGTGCTGGTGAAGAGGCCTCTGCAGTCAAGTGGTATTCGGAGACCTGAGCAAAGCCCAAGTGGGAACTATGCAAACATGAGCAGCTTCTGAGGTAGAGTAGCCCTGAGTGGGCAGGGGCATTCATGGTTCCAGGGTACTGTACAGGAGGGGAGATTGGGCCACCGTTGGATATTATTCATGCTTTCTAGCAGGACAATTGATGTGGTCTTATTAGAAAGCAATGCAGCTATGAGGAAAACATATGACAGGAGGGAAGGATGGGCAGAACAGTTAGAAGGCTCACGTAGAAGTTCCAGAGAAATAGGCGGCCTTGCCAAAGGTGGTAGCCGTGAGTGAGCATAAGGGTGGCCATAAGCGTGATGTGTTTGAAAATAATTGCCAGACAAAAACATTGCACTGCATCCTGGAGCAAAGAGAGGAGTGTGAATTATGAGCTATGAAAATATTAGGAGATGAAGTTGAAGGTGAGGCCTGGGTCTGCTTCTGCTGAGGCATGTACAATTTTCATGGGGATGTGCTTTCTCTTGTTCGCACCGGGTGCTGTGGTAGGTACTACATCTGGGAAATGGCCCGAGTCCATCTGTAAAGGTCTGATGGAAGTGAACGTTGGTGTGACAGAGGACGTCTCCACTTATCGAAGTCTGAGTTCTCTCCGTTTCTCCACCTGCTTTATCACTGCGCTGGGGCCATGTGCCGGGTCTCTTCAAATGGAAAGTTCTTGCAAGTTGGGCTGTTAACTGAAAAGACCGAGCCCACCGCAGACTTGCCAGGAGCAGCATGAGACTTTCTGCTGCTGGAAAGACTGACAGCCCTGGAGACGCGCGGCAGCGGTTCTACTCTGTCCTATGGGATTGCTGGGAGCTAGAGTGGCCTCCATGGCAGTGGGTTTTGCTTCCTGTTCTTTTGTGACGCGATGCCATAACATATCGTGTTGGCAGAGTCACACACTAGCAAGCTGCAGCCTGGTCTCTGTTTAGAGCATCGCTCCACATCCATTCTGGAATGTAAAATGGGGGAAAGAATTGTGAAACGTGGAGTCCTGAGGTTAGTTTTGTTTGCTCGTTTCCCCAGCAGAGGCTAATGTCCATCAACTCTTCCAGTTAGAGCATAACCAGTGGCAAGGATCCAGAGAGGCAGGCAGCTGCAGTCATTAGACTGAAACCGGGTGCGTGCCCAAGCCCGGGCAATGGCAATGGGAATAGTGCGGGAGGGACTTTCCCCAACCAGGCCCAATTCCCAAGTGCACAAGAGAAAACACATGGGAAATGTGAAGGCATCTTTAAGCGATGGATGCTGTTAACTCAAGTTCTGTTTTCTCTGCTCCTTCCCAGTGTTAATGGCAACTGTCAACCTCCGTCATCCAATCTCTTCATGTAAATGTTCAGTCTTACCCTGCTGTCGAGTACTGGACTACCTGACAGGAGCTCTGAAGATCTTCACATCACGTTCTTATTACAGCTGACATTTCTGTCACAATGATGTACTCAGTAGAGTGAACTTGATATGGCTTTATTCCATACATGTCAGACCATGACAGGAATAATTTATGGAAGAGGTGAACATTTACTGTGAGTCAGCATCAGCTTGATGGCTGTGAGTTTGTTTTGTTATTAGAAGAATGAGACCAAGCCATCTGATAGGTGGTTGAGCAAGATAAGTGGTATCAATTATTTAAAGGAGAAATTCAGTAATATGTCATGCAGTGTTGCATGGGAAACAAAATCTTGCAAATTAGAAAGAGGGAGTAGTCATCAAATTAGCATGCATAATCGTCAAAGCTTATCAAACCAATATCATTGCTGTGGACCTAATAAGGTTTTATCAACTGCGTTAATCATAAACCATTAACTAAGTGTTATATTTTTGGCTACCTCATAATGTATAGACTGAGGATGGAAACCTTTCTGTAGCCAGAGTAGCTAAAGTTTCCCCAAATCATAGATCCTGGGAAACATGTCTAGTGGAATAGTATCCTCTCCTTTATAAGTTTCCAGGTATTCCACTCTTGTCATGTTTTTATTTATAATTATACTTATTTTGTTCCTTTACTTTTGATAATGGATGGACTTAAACATAACACCTTGATCATTTCTTTTGAAAAGATCTGACCCTGTTTAAACATAGATGGTATATATTTTTTTCAAGACAAGTCGGTTAATTGTACATCATATATAAAGTACCTTAAAATATGTGTTTTACTTCTAAGTCAATAATCATTTATTTCTCTAAGAATTGTAAGAGGTAATTTTATGTACAATTCATATGAAAAAATGATTTTTCAGCTAGAGTAAATTTATGTTTAATATAGAAAAGCCAAAGGTACACACCTGCCATACTTCACACAAAGGCAAAGGTAGAGCTAAACGTGAAGAGGAGGATGCTGCTGTTAGGTGCCATGCAGGTAGTTCCAACCCATAGCAACCTTCTATGCAAAAGAAGGAAACAATGCTTGGTCCTCTTTCACCCTCCCAGTTGTTTCTATGACTGACAAGCCCATTGCTGCCGCCACTGGGCTAATCCATCTTGTCAAGGGCCTTGCTCTTTTTCACTGCCCCTCCACTTGATGCAATTGGTCTCTTCTGATAATATGTTCTAAGTAATGTAACATGAAGTCTTGCCATCCTTGCCTTTAAGGAGCACTCTGGCCTTACTTCCCCCAAGATTGTATAAACAATGCCAAATGCCAACAATGGTAGACGCTTTCCTGGCTCATCAAGTCAATACAGAATACAACAAAGTTAGAGTCCTCCGGCTTGAATTTGGGCTAGTAGTTCAGTAATTCTTCTGAATATACTTTTGTTTACTGTTACATCAGTCCCTGATGTAGCTCGGATCTCTACTGCCTTAGACTTCATCGAGACTTCCACCCATCTGATAGCTGGCCAGTCTGCCATTCTTGGTCTCTTCCCACTCCAGTCCAACTAATGTAGAAGTTTCCAACTTCCTATGGCGAAGGGGTGCTAATCGATAACTGTTGGGAAGCTAAGGGAAGAATAAACCCAGTTCTATGTTCTTGGTTAGACACTTTTGAATAAATATCTACCCAATCCTTGGTGAACTACACCATGGACTAAGCACTAAGATGACCTTAAACGCTGACCTTACAGGACCATACCAGATGGACTCAACATGGAAGACTGACGGAGTGAACTAGGACCTACCTAAAAATTACCTTTGGCCTTGGATTTAGGACTGAAATTCCCTGATTGGAGAAGAAGCAAATGATGCCCACCCGTAGACTGTGGAAGGTGGAAGGGGTGGGTATTGGACCTCGGATGGGACCCCTGACTTAGTGGGGGTCCAATGAGAGGGGACATGAACACCACATATTTAATATCTCAATGTTCCCCTTGAACTAATATGACAAGTATTAATCTGATAGACAAGGATCTGCCCTTGTAAGGAATGTTACAGGAACTTTCCCCTTAGCATCAATCCCTATGCTCAATGTAAGCAGAGCTTAATTATTTAATAATTCAATTTGTACAAAGCAACAACTTATGGATTGCAATTTTCAGCTGGGCCATACTCACAGGACCATACTCGCATAAACACCTCTTCTCAAGAGTACCTTAAATTCTATGCCATTGGATAAATTATTGATGTTATCAATGCAATAGCCTATACTCCATGGGGATGGTTGACAGAATTTCCTTCTTTCTTTCTCTCTCTCTTTCATTCTTCTCTATCTTAAAATGATAATAAGACTGCTAAAGTAAACCAGAGTCATAAGTAACCCATGGGCCAGAAGATGGATCCTGGGCTCCTACTTAACTGTAGCCCCAATTCAAGAACATTTAGTTCTTATACCATGGCACAGCTTGATACTTGCCTTCATGCAGAGATCACTGAAGTTAAAGTTGCTGTAGTAAAGTGTGGTGAAGAAAGCAGATGGTGCCCAGCTATTGATTGGGATAGTGTCTGGTGTCCTAAAGTCTTGTATTCAAATCAGCACCCATCTGAATGAGGTGTCCACTAAGTCTACCTGGAAGAAGCACATCAGCCTGTGCGACCCAAAGATGACAAATAAAAAAATCCAAATATGATTAAGGGGAAAGTATCAGAGCTTAAATTGTGAATACCCAATTTTTAGAAGACTATGGAGGACAGAGGGAGATCAAAACCCATCTGTAGAGTACGGGGTTGGATTAAGCCTCTGGTGGACTACGTGAAGAACTCAAACAGCATTGCTATCAGTCAGATTATTGTAAACTTGATTATAGTGGATGTAACTATAATATAATGTAATGTAATGTAACGTAACACAACGTAACGTAATGTAACATATAACATAATATAATATAATATAAGATACCTGGTCAGTTTATCTGACTCTTGACCCAACATAAATTTGCTCTAGGTTTAAATATTTCTCACGTGTTCCAAACAGAAATTTCCTCTCTGGCTTATTTTAGTATTTCTTGTGGTCTTTCCTTTCTTATTGTTTATTTTTATCTTGTTATTTTTTCTTGTCATCGTGTTTTTGTTTATTATTTTTTCCAGTTTAGGAAGCACTGAAGGAATGGATATGTAGAGACAATAACTGATGCAATGACTTATCAGGACTGGTAGGGCAGGGGGAGGGGGACTGGGGAGCAAATGAGGAATGTTGGAGGGGGAGGGAGCACTAGAGTTGATTGTGATGACGTTTATATATACAACTCTTTTAAAAAGCGATTTAACTACAGAAGTGTAAGACATAGGAACTCTTTTTACAGTGGGATGAAATAGTAACAGGAGATTTAAGAAACCATTGCATAGCAGATGCTGTAGACCAGGAGAAAGCCCTTCTTTAAAGAAAACAAGAGTAATGGAAGGTGACAGTGACACCAGTAGATCAGCACAGGTGAGGCTATCTGTGTTAGGTCGCGCAGTCTAGAGAAACAAAACCAGTAGACTATGGTTTGCAAATCCTAGACTGCTCCATTATAACAAATCCATTTGTCTTTACCAATTCCTCTTGTCTCTCCAGACAATCTTCTCATCTCTCTCCTATGTTTTTCAAAATGCATTGATCATTTTTAAATACTTGGACTCAGTTAAATCGACTGCACATAGTCTCAAGTGGTGTCGGTTTGGGGCTCAGGAGGTCCCCTCAGGTCACTGTTCTTAGGGGAACTTTTGGGGGAAAGAACCTTCATGAGATTAAGACAAGTGTGTTGCTGAGAGAACTTGTTTGCGGACATTCGGTGACAACAGCGACATGTGCTAATGTATTTTGCTTGGAATAAATTGTTGTCTAGATGAGCTGGGAGCCTCAGAGCAATAGAATCTGCTCCACTGCTGATGCAGCAAGCTCTCATTTTCCGGTGGGCTGAAAGGGGTGCCTTCATTTCCCATCAGCATCTTGAGTTGTGTCAATAGTTGCTACGTGCCCCGGTACTTTTGTCTACTCTCTTGTGCTTACTGCAACGATGGCAGAATACTTTTCCATAGAGATCTTCCAAACGTTGGCAAGGTCCCTATGAGAAAAAGCGCTCCAAGAAAAAACAAGTAGGAAAATGGTTATCTTTACACTACGGCCGCTCAGAGTTTTGATATGCTAATGTTCATTGTAATATGCTAATATGAGTTGAAACTCTATGAAGGAGGACTAATGTACAACATTAATGAAACTTATTTGATACAGAAATGTGTTTTTTTTTCCTAATCAAAACATCTGTTACCATCACAGAAGATTCTATTGTTCCAGTAGAGTATGCTTTGCAAATCTTAGACTGTTCCGTTAGGACAAATTCCTATGCCTTTGACAATTCCTCTTGCCTTCTCCAGACAGTCTTCTCCTCTCTCTCATGTATTTTTTCAAAATTCATTTTTAAGTACTTGGATTCCGTTAAATCGTCTGCACATAGTCTCAAGTAGTTTCAGGTCAGTAGTTTCAGCCTCCAAGTCCTTAGCTTTATAATTATTTCTAAATTTTCCTAACTGGGAGATTGAGGAAGGATGATTCTCTGGGTTGTGTAAAACACACAATACAACAGACAACACCTTATTATTCCTTTTAGGAAATACATCAGGTAGTTTGGGAAAGGATTCAGCGGCATCTGTGCATGTGAGGTATTAGGTTATGTTAATGGAACAATATCTCAGGTGATATTTTGGTTGAAACCAGGAGACTGGACAGATTTCCTCAGGGAGTAAATTCTGATGCACATGATCAGAAGTTAGTAGAGTTTGTCTCTTATGAGAGAAGGGAGAGACTGGGCATTATGGGATGCAAATTCAATGAGTGGCGTGTCCCTTGGTCGCCACGGACAGTCTTCTTTATTCCTGTTGTCTCAATCTCAATACCAAGAGTTCCCTAGTTTGCTCTCAAATGGTCCCACATTGGATGACTACTTATAAAAAGAGCAGAGCTAACAGACAGTCGCAGCGTTCTAGACCAGAGGAAAGCACTTATTTGAGGGACAAAAATTAACGGAAGCTGTTAATGACAATAGCAAGCCAGGAGGATGAGGCTACCGGTGTAAGACTGGGGTGTCCAGAGAAACTAAACCAGTTATGCCAATCTGTGTACAAGAAAGAGCTAGGTGTCAAGAAGCAATCTTACATCAGAAAGGCATTTCAGCCTAAGCCAACTCAGGTCTATAAATCTGCTGCGAGCCAGTCGGAGAGCAATTCAGACGTGCAGAGCTGCAGGCTGACAGCGCCGGAAAGGGAAATGGCATGCAGGAAGATCACAGTCTGGGGAAGGCAGTCTCTTGGATCCAAGATGGAAGCAGGGCCTGTCACGGAAAGCTCTCAGGGTCACGTGGCCCAAATGGAGGCAGACACAGTCCCAGGAAGCAGGCCAGAGAGAAAGGGAAGTGGTCCCCAGTGTCTCTCTTATGAAAAGGCCACACCTCCCAGGAGGCGTCATCAGGTTGTTGCCTGATTGGCAAGCTGGACTCCAGGAGTCCACAAGTGCGAGTCGACATGAAATCGAAATGCCACCTCGCTCTAAGAGTTTAATCTGAAAACAGTTTCTGCAGGAAAGGAACATGTTTCCATTTAGCTTCGGTTTTATTGACCTTTTGTGAGCAATTTTTCAAATGTGTGATTTTCTGGTTATATTTCTTAAGGCATTGGTAATTTGTCAGATTTCAGATATAATTATGCCATTTTTAAAAAGTATAGAAAACTTATTATTCCTGAGTGAAAAATTTTATTACCTAATTATGTCAAGTAACAGCTAACAACTATTTGTCTATACAGTTCTCATAGATTTAGCATTTTGTTTATTTGCAAGAAATAGTCAATTAAGTGTGTTTCATACATTATTGACTATTATGTGGTGGTAAATTCCCAAATGGCCAAAATTTTAGTTATAAAATGAGTATAATACCACCTTTAAACAGTTGTGTGTCAGTCCAGGTTGACTAGAGAAACAATTCAGGGACATGCCTATATGTGTACAAAAGAGCTTTATATCAAGAAATAATTATGCATCAGTAAAACATCCCAGCCTAGTCCAGATCAAGTCAGTAAGTCCTACATTAGCCCATATGTCTGATATCTGTTTATAAATTCCTCCTCAGACTCACACCATACATGCAATTATGCTGAATGCAGGAGACTCAAGATTAGTGGGTAGAAAGTCATGTGGATCCAGTGGTGGTAGAGACATCTCAATGCTGGCATGGGCCTGCATGTGACTCCTCCAGCTCCAGGGCTCCGGTTGCCATCAGCCTTGCTCCACGTGACTTGTCAACAGAATGTGAAGCAGAGCGAGAGTGTGGCCATCTTCCCAGGACAAAAAGAGGACGTTTCCAGAACCCTCCTGAGGGTATTGCCTATTGACCCGATTCACAGGCTAGGCTCCACCCCTACATTCTATTTACCAAATCGACATGAAATCATGTAATTACCACAAGATGCATACAATTTAATGCATCTTCTATGGCCACACACATTATACATATCATTTCATCTGACAAAGGACAGAATCCAGTGCCGTGGTTTTAACTTCTTAGTTGACAGGCTTGTGGCCATTTCACTTTATTGAAGAACATGCTAGTTATTCCTGGGTATTACGAGGGGAATGGATTATCTTGGTCCTGCCTTAAAGAGCTTAAAGTATAAAATTTTTGAGGATTACACTGCCTTTCCTTTGATGGATTTGTTGCTGTGCATTCCATGAGCTTATAGCAGGCAGTCAGAGTATTCGTACACCGCATCAGCCGCTGGAAAAAGACGGTCGTGTTAGTGCTCTGCTACCTCACATTTCCATGAAAAGAGCTGTATGTTCTTTTATTGATAGCCAGGCTAACTTAACTTTCATTCACTTGCTCACAAGTCAGGCAGAACCCTGAGTTGGTGGGAGAAGCCTTAGCTGAGGAAATAGTTTCTTTCCGTAAGAGTCACCGTCTAGGCAACTAGACTGCAAGGGAGATGATAAGGTAACATATTTTACAAATGCGAAATGCTATTTCAGGTAGATGTTCCTTTTTTATTTTATTGATCCTCTTTGTTTGCTTAGTGCCTGCGTCCTAGGGGCTATGAAGGAAAACTAGAGGAACGACTAAATGGCAAAAAATATATTTTAGAAAATGTTGCTGGGTGGCCGTGTGCAGACAGAGAGAGATTGGAGGGCAGAACAATGGTTTGTAAGTCTTTGTGATAAGCTAGTCTGAGAGTTATAATCTAACAGAAAGGAGATAATGCACTTAATATAGATTCTGAAAGAAGAATTGAAAACGTATGAGAAGTAGATCTCATCAACAGAATCATAGAAAAGAGCATGCCAGCAACGACGGTATGTGCTAGCTAATGGTGCCTTTCACCAAAATGTCTGCTTGGAAAGATTTTTAACTTTGTCCGCGCCTCCACTATTTCGAGGTTTATGTAAATTGTACAAATGGAAAACATGCCCCAAGAAAGAGATTTATTATAATCCATCTCACTTCTGAACTCTGAAACAGAAATTTACACCTTGCCTACTCACAATGCTATTTTCCAGTTGTGAAACTTGATGCTGAAAGTAGTGTTTGGGTTTGAAAGGAAATTGTCTTAGACAGGGTTCTCTAGAGAAACAAAACCAGAATGCTAATTATATATATATATATATATATATATATATATATATATATATATACCAATCAATAGATATATAACATAAGAAATAAACAGTTAATTAAATTATAAAGCAGTACAAATGGCTCAGTACAAGTCACACCATGAGACAGTTATGAAACACTGGCAGTCAGTCCTTTAAGCCTCCAGGTAGCCCTCTGTAGAGCAATTCAGGCTATCCGGGCACAGGCAGCAAACAACAAGGCAGGTCACCAACATTCAGCCAGATGACAGGGCCCAACAGTCCCCAGTTCAAGAGGTGTAAATTCCAATGATATGGTGAAGCAGAGCTTGAAGGAACCTTACATTACAGCCACACAGTCCATGGGTTAGGTGTCCCACAGGTAGCGTAGCTTGCATATTGAGGCACAGAACAAGCAAGGCAGCCGCACACTGGTCCAATGATCAAAGAACAAGAGACAAGAAAGGCAAGGCTCACAGAGCCATTTATCTCTCCGCCTTTCAATTAGTACCACATGTATTCATTGGCCATGTTGGCACAATAAATGTTAACTATCTCAGAAATATAATAGTGATAATGGACAAATCTGTGCTCAGTGCTATAAAGAAGAATCTGGAGTTTGTAAATTATAAGACATGTTTACTTCTGCCTCAGTTCAGTAGGATAACCCCAGTATTTGAAAAACAAACAAAATAGGAGGAGCTAGCAGCTAAAGATTAAACTAGCTGTCAAAATTGATAGTGGCGTATTCAAACTAAAGAAAGAATACGGGTACAACAATGATTTAGGAACATTGAATATTGAAGGTAGAGAACTACCAATCTTAGATTTAAGTGAACTTATTTCTTGTTTGCCCCCCCCTATAAAATTCACTAACTAAATAGTCCATTCCATCACAAAGTATATATTCCAATTTTCTTGACTCTTTAACTTTCTCAAAGAAAAAAAATATATTGCTCATTAGTATTGATGCATTCGCTACTATGTTGTTTGTCTCAGGTTAAGCAAAGTCATCACGTGCTATTAGACAGCATCTTTCTTTTCTACTGTATTAAGTAGCTTCTTTGGTAATGTGACAACCATGCCAGATATATGGATGCATACTATTAGGCAGAGGCGAGTCTAGTGGTAGAACATCTTTCTGTACATACTTTTGAAATAGTGAATGCTGTTTCCACTGTTTCCATAAACATTCTTGGGACTACTTGATTATTAGAGATCTTCTCTCCATGTTTAATGACTTTAGCTCAGATAAATGATAACTGAGCCACTGACATTGGCTACTTGAGATCTGCTGGGGACAGAATGACTATCGCTTGCACTATTAATCTTAAATCTGTTAACAGTATTTGACTAAATAGCTTTTGGAGTTGTCTGGTCTGACTTTGGGAAAAACTCAAAATCTTTCCTTATCTTTACAATAAGGATAAAGCAATAGCTTTCAATTATAGAATGGACTTTATATGGGAGGGGGTAATTCCCCTCCCCCAACAAAAAGCATCTCCCAACCAACCACCCAACCAAACAAACAAACAAACCAAAAAACAGTAAAAAGCTCCTCTTGGCAGACCTTATAGAATATGCATTTCCTGCAAGGCAAGCATTGAGCAACTCTGTGTGAGTTTGAGTCCCCAGTGGTATCACCTGGGAAGGATTTCTCTGATCACAGTCAGTTTTTTCATAAAAGCAGTTTAGTTCGAGCCTGATTTTTTAAAATGATTTTGATTTCCCATAGTCTTCATATAAAAACATACTTTATTAGACATTTTTGAAATCTACATAATGCATTTTATTTTTTAAATCATTTTATTCAGGCTCTTACAACTCATAACATTCCATACATCAGTTGTATCAAGCACATTTTTGCATATGTTGCCATCATCATTTTCTAAACATTTACTTTCTATTTGAGTCCTTGGTATTAGCTCCTCATTTTCCTACCCCTCCCACCCTCATAACCCCTTGATAAATTATAAATTATTTTTGTTTTCATATCTTACACCTACCTCTGTCTCCCCTCATTCACGTTTCTGTTGTTCATCCACCTGGTGGTCAGGGGGATTATGCATCAATGATTGAGATCAGTTTTCCCTTCCGCCCCTCCTTCCCTGGTATCACTACTTCCATTTCTGTTCCTGAGGAGTTTATTTGACCTGGATTCTGCACGTCGTGAGCTATTATCTGTACCAGTGCACATGCTCCAGTCTAGCCAGAACTGAAAGACAGTACTGGGGTCATGATAGTGAGGTGGGGAGGAAGCTGCAAAGAACCAGAGGAATATTATGTGTTTCATCAGTGCTATACTGCACCCTGGTTGTCTCATCCCTTCCTTGTGACACTTCTGTGAGAGGATGTCCTTCTACATATGGCTTTTGTGTCTCGGCACCTAGCTCCCTCTTGTCAACAATATGAATTTTTTCTTGTTTTTTTGGGTGTGCTTCTTCCACGTGGCCTTGTTGTATTGGACAGTTTTTCTCATTCTTTGTTATAATGCCTAGAGGACAAATGCCAAGAAATAGACTATTCGTCTTGATGGTAGATTCACTTAAAATGTTAACTTATACCTGTTATAGTTATCTTTTCTGATATTTTTATTAGTTATTTCTTTATATTACAACCTGAGCTTTAATATATTTAACTTTCAACAATTGATTGCTTCATATACTTGGAATTGATTAGTGTTTTCTCCTTTGCCATAAAATTCATGATTTTAAACCTTTTAGTGGGCTAACTGTCTGTTTTCTACTTTCTCAGACTGGCAAACCAGATAGAATACAAGTATTCTGAGATAGATTTGAGCAAAAGTGTTGTTTTTAATCACTTTCTGTGAACTTTACTATGTTGAAAGGAGTTTTTATATTTGACTCAACTATTTCTTATGGATTCAGAATTATGCTGTAAACAAAGAATTGAGAAATTTAAAGGGCACTTGCCTTCATTGCAACATGTTATGTTAATGCACAGATGCGTTAGAAGAAATAGGTGAGTACATGCTTACTGTCTTCCGAAGTGATTTACTGGTAGGTCTGTAGAAATAGTAGAAAGTCCTGTGACCTGGAATAATCAGAGAAGACTCTATGAAGGCATTATTAACCATGAAAAATGCATAGTGTGGTAGTCTGATATTATGTCAACTAGAATTTCTGGCTCAAGATCAACTGTCCATCAAGTGGTAGCTTGATGACACTTCCTTTGGGGTGCGACCTTCTCCCAAGAATAAGGGAAACTGGAATTTCCCTTTCTATCTCCACTTCACCTTACTTCTCACTGGGACTCTGTGTCTGCCCTCAAGGGTGGCCCCAGGTGGTCTGCCTGAATCTTAGAGCTGTGGATGCCCTGTCATGCTTTCATTGACCTTGGACCTATGTGGTTTTGCCACCATCAGCCTGCACCCATTGTCTTGCTTCCCAGATCACCTTTCTGCATCATTGGCCTGCAGCTACCAGAGTCTGAAGGGGGCCGCACTGGGCTAGTGTGCCTCCTCGAGTTAAGATTGTTTCTTGATATAAAGCTCTTTCTTATACATACACGAGTGTCGCTGGATTTGTTTCTCTAGACAACCCAGCCTAATGCAGGTGGACTTTTGGAAAGCTGGGGGAAATGGGAGGCTCTCATTGTGGAGAGAAATATCAATTCATTGCAGGATGACCAGTGACTAAAAGTTAGTGAACTCAAGTGACTCATTATTTCTCACGACCCTGTGGATTAACTGGGCAATAGTATTTCTGATGACCTTTCTTGGGCTTACTCAGGCACCTGCATTTAGCTAGCTGGCCAACTAACTGGAGATAGGTTTAGGGAGACCATTGTAAAAATGAAGCATCTCAATCCTCACTGCCTCAGTACAATGCAGGCTTACTCAGGGATAATGACCATAAGGTAGCATTCCAAGAGATTGAAAACAAAGGCTACAAGTCCTCTCAGGTCTAGTCTAGGGAGTTGCACCACAGCGCCTCTGCAACACTCTGTTGGTCACAGGAAGTCAGAAAGACAATCCAGGTTCAAAGAACTGACCCACCTTTAGGTGGAAGAAGCAGTACACAGTCAAAGCAAAGGGTTATGGGTTTCAGGATGCGGTACATTTGTGCTCATGATTCTCAACCTACCACAAGAGCATTATGTCACTGAAGTTTATGACAAACTATACATATCATTGCAAAAATGAGTATTCTAGAATATTGTACTAATGTGGAATCTGTGCATAGATCAAGAATTGAAATTCATGGTTTAAATTTAGCAAAGGTGTGTCTCTGGGTTGTTCCATTCACTAGACTCATTTGATCTGTGTGCTGAGCAAATAATCTGAGAAACTGGACTATATGAAGAAGCCCATGATATTAGGATGGAAGGAAAGCTTATCAACAACCTTCAATATGCAGATGATAAACCTTGCTTGCTGAAAGCTGAGGATTTGAAGCACTTACTATTGAAAAGCAAAGACTACAGCCTCCAGTAATGTTTAAAAGACATAGCATCTGGAGTCTTATGGCTTGAGGTTAAATAAGCAACCAGCTAAGAGGGAAGCGACAAAGCCTACATGAAAGATGCATGCCAGCCTGTGTGATCTTGAGGTGTCCATGGGAATGTGTATCAGAAATTCAAAACAAGCAATCAAATTGATGTGAAGGAGCATAGGCCAAGTGGATACCCAAAGCCCACCTGTAAGACAATTGGACAGTCCCTCACAGAAGGGCCACATAGAAGGGATAATATATCCAGGGTACAATAAAGCATTAATGAAGCACATAGCTATCTTCTAGTTCTTTAAAATTTCCTCCTCCCACTATTATGGCCTTAGTTTTATTTCACTAATCTTTCTAGACCCGTGTGTATACATTGGCACAATTAAGGTCTTTCGGTTCATGAAATCCAAGATAGATAAACCCCTGAGTTTGGGGAGCAATGGTTACCTGAGGGTACAGGAAGAAGGTGGGGGTGTGGGGCAAAGGGGGTACTGATAGCAATGATGACAGTATAACCCCCCTCAATGGGAATGAACATCAGAATTTTAGGTGAATGGATGCATTTGAAGGTGTGAGTTATGGCAAAATAACCTACAATCATAATAATATATAGTAAGGGTTTAGAGGGGTGGTAAGGTGGGGGAGGGAGATGATAAAAGGGAGCTGATATCAAGGAGTTCAAGAAGGAAGAAATGTATTGAAAATGATGATGCCAACAATTATACAACTCTGTTTGATTTAATGGACCTATGGATTGGAATTATATCTGGTATGTAAGAGTTCCCAATAAAATGTTAAAAAGAAAACTAAAATCCTTACACTGGAGCAGGAGACAAAATCATGATAAATGGGGAAAAAGATGGAAGTTGTCAAAGGCTTCATTTTATTTGGATCTACATCCATGTTCTTGTAGGAGCTGCAAGGAACCCCAAGGCCCTGGGGCATTGGACGCATCTGTTGCTCAAGAGCCCGTGAAAGTTTTCAAGAGCAAAAGTATCACTGTCAAGGTGAAAGTGCCTTTGATTCAGGCCAGGCTATTTGCAATTGCTTCATATGCGTATGAGAAGTGGACATGATGAGGAGGCCCAGAGCAGAGTGATGGATGCATTTGAATTTGGTGTTGACAAAGAAAATTAAAAGTATGTAGACATCCGGAAGTGCAAATAAATCTGCCTTAGAAACATGCTTCTTAAAAGTGAGAGTGGTGAGTGAAACTTCATCTCACCTACTTTTGACGTGTTATCAGAAGAGAGCGGTCCAGGACAAGGCTATCATGCTGGATAAAATGGAAAGGCAGGTAAAGCAGGAAGGCGCTCCATAGGATGCATTGACGCAGTGGGGCACCAATGGGCTCACATATAACAGTAATCGTGAGATTGGCACAGGATAGGGCAGTGCTTCATTCTGACGTACATAATAGGTTCTCTGTGAGTCAGAAAACTTCATGGCACCTGACAACATCAATAAATTGCACTGAGGGTCATGGCACAATTTATTGAGGACGTGGGAAGCTCTTAGTTGTTCCATCGGGAGCAATGCGAGGGCTCTTCAAAGTTCTCTGAGGGTGTGTCTGCCTGGCCAATCTAATCTTTCATGAAAAAAACCCTTGTGATTAGCCACAGTCATTTCAATATTGTCTTGAATATTACATTTAATGATTTTACATTTAATAGTATCATCTCTTTTATAGATTTATGATACAAGAGCTTTAATTTTACTCTATTGTTTCTTTTCATAATCTAGTGCCAAAGATTAGGGAAATGTTTACATGTTTCATTATTCAGAAGCTAAAACATCTTGAAAATTCAAAGGTGCATCTAGTAAATAGAGAGCATCCATAAATCAAAGAAATGCAAATATTCACTATGGTAAAACTATTCTGGGTCTCTGCATTTTCTGATTTTAAAAAAATCTCCTGTAGTGGATAAAACTAGGCTTATAAATAAATGGAGTAGCTAGCTGTTTTCACTTTATAATTGGAAAGACATAGGAACAATTTATGCTATCAATACTGGATCATCAAGTTGCAAGGTGCGTATTTATATAAATGGCTATGACAAAATGTGTTTTCTTTAAACACATCAAAGCAAAAAAACATGTTGAGAACCAAATAGAAGTATCCAAAGAGCATACCATAAGTTTCATGGTTTGTGAAATATGGTATGCTTTCAATTGATCAATGAAAAAAAAAAGGACAAGTTTTAGAGGTACAAAATAAAACCGAGCATAAAGTCCTCAAGTGAAAAAAATAGTTCCTATTCAAAATATGTTTTATTAATGTTTTACTAAGTGTGAGTTTTGAAGAAGAATGTCAGGGTAACAGCGTCACTCTTGGCCTCAGGGAGTATTTGAGTGCCCTTTCACCCCCAGCCCGCTCACACTCGGTCTAGCCTTTGATTTCACAGTTCTCCACTACTCTCCTTCCTCCATTTCTTTCCACTTAGGGGTCAGACCTGCTGAGGAACATGAACCTGAGTGACTAGTGTCCCAAGGGTAGCATGAACAGCAGTGCCCTTGCTTGAAAATGCAAACCAGTGCCTAACATACCCAACCCCCCTCAAACTCATGATCACCACTTCTGACTCAGCAGGGACCCCAGAGGCCAGGGTAAACTGCCCCTGTGGGGTTCTGAAAAGGAAGCTCTTTGGGAGAGTAGAAGCCTCTTTGTTCTCCCAGTACCTAACAGAGCTCCCTTCAATATACTTCTAGTAAGTTATTCTTTCTATCAATTAGCACAAGGAAGTGGTTATTGTAGGCCATCAGGTAGGTTCTGTGAGAAGGCAATCGAGAGTGGTGCCTCTTATGGCCTTGAAACTTGCACATTTTTGGAACTACTGTTTGATTCTCAGCAAACGCATTAGACTGTAGTGATGAGCTTAGTACTTGTATATCATTATTGTTCCTTTATTTTCAAAGGCATTGTTCTATATTGCCCAGCTAGCCTCTTATCAAAATTATAACACTTGCTTGGTGAGTGTACTAATATTATTACAAATCTAAATCATTGCTAGATTAATGAGAATAATGAAATGGAATTATTTAGTTAAAAAAATCATAGAAGGACAAAGTGGGGCTGAAGTTATCTTGAGCCTTTGATTCTTTGATTTTACTTTAATTTATTGTTTTGAATGAAAGTTATCATTTTATTTAATCTTGATATTGCATTAGTAAATGGTTACTAGATGTTCATAATTTATTCTTCCAAAGTAGATAGCCATTTAAGGTATATAGAAAACATATGTACAAAGAAGCTGGGGAAGGCATGGGAGGGTGGGCGTAGGAACAAGAGAGTAGAATGGGTAGAAATATACAGAGGGAAGGAGGTAAGATAGGAGGGGGAAAAAGGAAACAGAATCACATTTGTGGAGGATTTAGTGAGATATAATTACTGATTTCATTTGTTGAGATGGGCTGTGTAACAATATAAAATATGCTTCTTTATAAACCAAAATACACTTTAATAAATAAGAGAGTGAAGGGCTACAACCCTAAAAAAAATAACCAAATCCTTCAGATGTTTTACCTTTTGGTCCTAAATTTTGGTCTGAGTGGTTAAAAAAAAAAGCAGAAAATGCAAAACTGAAATTGACTTGGAGTCTTTAGTGACATACAAGTTCCTTTCAAACATATGAATAAAAATGATATACAGAAAATAGCACCAATACTATTACTATGTAATCACTGAGATATTTTATGAAGTTTGTTATGGTAATTAAACAACCTTTAATTAGTTTATATCTATTCAAAACTATCATTTGATTAGTTGTGAAATGGCCCCTTCTTGGCCTACTACACTCAAATAATAATTGATTATATTTCACTAATTTATGTGTTAGATGAAATCCCTCTCTCAAAAATCAAACATCCATGAGAGGGACAGTGTGGTAGCCAGATTTTTATGTCAACTTGAACTTGTGTGCAATTGTAGGGGTGGAATCCAACCTGTCAATCAGGCCACAGCCAGATGATGCCTTCTTTAGGTGTGTGACTTTCTTGTAAGGGAGAAACTGGGAACTTCCTTCTTCACTTTCCTGCTTTGTGGGACTCTAACAGACTCATGGCACAGCCCCCTGAGGACCACAAAACCTTGAGAACTGTTGACACCCTGGCATATTTCAACCAACCTTGGAATCTGTCAACTCTGCACACATTGGCCTGTGATCTCTGAGCTTCCTGCCTCACCTTCTGTGTCATTGGCCTGCAGTTTCACGATTCTGAAGAGGATCCTGGTTTGCACCCAATGTGTGGACTTGAATTGCACTAGTCTAGAATGCCTTCTTGACAGGAAGCTCTTGCTTGTACACATACGAGCATCACGAGTTTTATTTCTTTTCTCTGTAAATCATTTTATTGGGGGGTGCATGCAATTCTTATCACAATCCATACACACATCCATTGTGTCAAAAACATATGTACATTTGTTGCCATCATCATTCTCAAAACTTTTGCCTTCTATTGAGCCCTTAATATCTGCTGCTTATTTCCCCCTCCCTCCCCACTCCCCCCTACCTCACGAACCCTTCATCATTCATATATTATTATTATTTTGTCATATATTACACTGTCTAATGTCTCTCCCTGCCCTCTTTTCTGCTGTCCCTCCCCCAGGGAGGAGGCTATGTGTAGATTCCTGTAATCAGTTCCCCCTTTCTACCCCACATTCTCTCCACCCTCCAGGCATCGCCACTCTCATCACTGGTCCTGGAGGAGTCATGTATCCTGGATTCCCTGTGTTTCTAAATGCTATCTGTACCAGTGTATATCCTCTGGTCTAGCCAGATTTGCAAGGTAGAATTGAGATCATGATAGTGGGGGGGAAGAAGCATTTAAGAACTAGAGGAAAGTTATGTTTCATTGTTGCTACCCTGCACCCTGCCTGGTTCATCTCCTCCCCACAGCCCCTCAGCCAGGGGTGTCCGGTTGGTTTGAGTTTTGTTTCTTTAGCCAGCACAGCCTAACACATATAGTATATTAAAAATTTCCCACATTTAAAAATTAACCTAAAGTGATTAATGAGATAAATTTATAACAGCATCATTGACATAGTTCATGTCCTAGATGGAATGAAGCGTAGATGGAAGTGAAGAGTGAAAAATTGAAATTGTTTAGCCTATAAATGGAGACCTAGAGGGAGTCCTACATACATATAGGTCACTGCCCCAGGGAACCCAGAGGACTGGAAAGCCAGTATGAAAGAGCTGGAGGCTCGGGAACTAGAGGAGGGCGATGGTTGAAGATGAACATCTTCCTGTTACTCCGAGGTCTACTAGCGCCACTTTATATGTTCACGCAAGTCTTTTTCTTCACAGGCAACCAAAGATGGATAAACATTTGCCTTCACATCTTAAATATATTATGAAAGGTGGACTTTGGGGAATAGAAATAGAAAAGGAAATGACTTAAGCAGCTACATGGCCTTCAGGGTTACCTTACTTATATTCTCATACCAATATTTTATATTTAAGCTCAATGCTCACTTTCCAAGATTAATAAAAGGAAGATAATGAGGAACAGTAATGTTGAATGTGATAGAAAACAGACCAAAAATCTAAAAAATAAACATCATTAATCTATAAGTGAATTGGTACAACTTGAGCTAGGGTGTACTCTCCCTGCCATCGAGCCAATGCCAACTCTGAGTGACCCGATAGGCAGGGTAAAAGTACCCCCTGTGAGTTTCTGAGACTGTACATTTTTATGGGAGTAGAAAGCCCCATCTTTCTCCCATGGAGCCTCTGGTGGCTTCAAACTGTGGACCTTGCTGTTAGCAGCCCAATGCTTAACCATGAGCCACCAAAGCGTCTTTTAACTAGTGGAGAAATAAAAATTTCTTTATGACATCCCCACCCCCAACCAGTCCTGGGGCTTTGGGGCTCTACTCAATGGGACTCCCTCTGGGACACGGGGTTGCAGCGAATGGTGTAACCCTTTGCCGCATATGCCTACACAGTAGGGTATGCCGGGCCTCTAGAGGGTTTCCCATAGGGGCTCCAATAAATTTCTTTCCTTTTGCTTAAAAAAATTTATATACCTAAAATATGTGTTCTTAAAATATGTGTTTAACTATGAAGAATGAAATAACTTGCTTTAGGAATGTGTTCTGAAACAAAAACTATTACAGAGCTCTAGAAAGTAATGCGTATTGCTCGAGATTAGAGATCGTGTCTGTCTTTCATGAATGCCTACTCTCCATTGCACTCTCAACTTTTTCATAGGGGTTTTCTGATTTAAGTCTGTGTCATTCTCAGATTACAAGTGAGGCCATAGAGGTCTTCAGGGATCGAGGGACTGGCCCAAATCACAGAGCTACTTAGTGGCAAAGCATTTACTCATGAAGACGAGCTAAGCTTGCTTGCTCATAGATATAGATTGAATTAAGGCGGTATTTTGAAGGCAGAGCCAACAGAAACTTGGTGAGTGAACTGGAGAGTAAATTGAGAATGGTGTTTAGTTTAGCAACCTGGTACATGGCTGTACCATTTACTGAATGAAAGTGCACTTGGCTGTTGTGGAGTTAATCCTGCTGTTGTTCTGAAGTTCAGTTCTGATTCACCGTGACCCTCTGAGTGACAGAACAAAGCCCAGTTCTGGGCCATCCTCACAATCACTTTGTTTGCACCGATTGTTGCAACCACTGTATCAATTTCTTGGGGATTCTTCCTCTTTACCAAGCATATTGTTCTTTACCAGGAACTGGTCTCCTGATTACATGCCCAAAAGATGTGATATGAAGTCTCATCCTCCTCCTTTCTAAAGAACATTCTGGTTGTATTTTTTTCAAGATAGATTTGTTTGGTAATCCATGGTGCTTTCCAGATTCCTCACCAGCAGCGTAGTTCAAATCCATCAGCGACTTTGAAGTCTTCCTTATGTATCGTCCAGCTCCCACGTGAGGTGATGGGAGGCACTGTGGTTTGGGTTAGGTTCACCTGAACCCTCAAAGCGTTGCTCTTCAAGATGTTAACGAGGTTATGAAGCAGATTTCTCTAGTACAATTTGTCCATTGGTTTCTTACCCGCTGCCTTCACGGGCAGTTTGTGGGTCCAGGCAAAATGAAGTGGTTGACAACTTCAGTCATTTCTCCCTTTATTGTGATGCTATCTATGGGTTCCCTGCTGTGCTGACTTAGGGTTTCTTGACACTGAGGCTGGAGGGCAGGATCTTCATTAGCAAGAGTTTCCAGGTTTTTCAGCAGGCAAGGTTGTGCCATCTGCATGCTAAAGGTTAATAATACACCTTTCTTTCACGATGCAGTTTTCTTCTGTAGACAGTCCAGCTTCCCAGCTTATTCGCCCAGGACGTAGATGGAAAAGTCTGGCAAAAGCAAACGATCTTGGCAGACACCTTTTCTGACTTTACACCATGAAGAATTCTCTTGTTTTGTTTGCATAGTGCCTCTTGGTACATGTGCAAGGTTTTGTAAATAAATTTAGTTGTTTTTAAATTATATGGAAATAGCTATTTTAAAAAGGGAGGTACTTATGCCTATAATTTAGGGGAGAAGTCAGACAAATGGTATTATTTTGGGGGCTGACAGCATGTAGATAGTTTGTATTTATACTACTTGTCATAATTTTGTGCCATGCCCTGGGGTCTCTCATTAAAAATGTCCCCATTTCTTCAAAGAGCTTATGTTTCAATGCGCATCAATATCATTGCATGACATGGGACACTGACTGTCATTTTTTGGGGAAATGCCTTCTAGTATTAAATATTGAAAATATTTTAAAGAAGTAGTTTCTCTTTTCTAAAAGTATACCCATGTAATTCAAATATATACATGTGACTTAGGGAATGTGACGATTTAGTGGTAGAATAATCACCTTCCTTGCCAGAAACATGGGTTAAGTTCTTGGTCAACGTGCCTCAAAACTGCAGCCATCTCTGTCCGTTATGGGTAGCTGTAGAGTGTCTATGATACCAAAAAGGTTTCCGCAAAGCTTTCAGGTGAGAAAGTTAAAAGAATAAAGGTCTAGGAATACACATGGAAACATCTACCAAGACCCAGGGGGTCATAAGGGTCTGATCTGCAAATGATCGTGGGACTGCAATAGTTCTGGACAACATTTTGTTCCATTGTCCATGGAGTTGCAGGCTGCATTAGGCTTAAGTTTTCTACAAACTCAAAACCAGTAACTCTCATATATACTTACTAAAGAAATTTATATCCCCCAAATCGCCTACAGAGCCCTGAAGCAGCTGGTCCAGTCCAGCTCAAATCAGGGGTCAGATGTTAAGCTTTAGCCTCTTCCTGACTCATTTGTGGTGCGGGGAGATAACAGGAGGCTAGAAGAAAGAACTGCAGGCCACTGGAAGTAGAGTCAAATTGCTCTCAGACTGGTAATATGGTAGGCCATCTACCGCTCCTGTGGTAGGCTTAAGTCCCAAGGAACCAGAATCAGTATCCAGGCCAGCAGGCGGGAAAGAGAAGAGAAGCCAGTTCTCCAAAGCATCTATTTATAGATATGAAAAGACCACACCCCCATCAAGATGTCAGCAGACTTATGGGAGCGGCTTTAAGTGCCAAACTACTGAAAATTTTGACCCAGCCAAATTGACACCAAACAACTATCAGAGGGGTCAAATGGATTGCGCTAACAGCAATCATACATGTGACACATTTTTATAAAATTATAAACAAAAGTATGTATTACAACACATTTATGGAAATCTCTTATGGTACATTGCAGTCTGTTTAGTCACAGAGACCCAGTATTTAACACAACATTCATGAGAACAAATGGAAGGCATAAGCGAGTCTTTGTAATCTGCATAACTGAATGAGCTGTTGATTGCATCTTTCATTCATCCATGCTACAAACTTCTAATATATTGAACATTTTCCTCATAGTATAGCACTTACGCTTTCATATGAGTACAGTGTATTTTTGTGCATCTATTTACTGTAACCAAGAGGACGGAATGTGTGGCACTTTGTTAAACTAAAAGGCACGTTGACAAATGTTGCATATTCCAAGCATTTTAGGGAGCCAAACAATTTATGCTTGTCAAAATAATAGGCAGTTCTGTAGTATTTATTGGCAATCTATAACAGCTGGGTACTATTTATAAATCTGATTCCAGCATCATTTCATTAAACTGTAAAAAAATAAATTATGCTTATCTCTTTTCTGAATATTTAGAATTCCATTTTATGTGTTTTTTCATTAATTTTTCCCATTACTTTGTTCAGTTGTCTTCTTAATATATCAGGCTTTCAAAAACTTCATGGAAAAATGGAATTAAAAGAAAACAATAAGATTTATAAACTTAATTTCTCAACATAAGCTCTGTTAACTTGAAGATATTTTGTACTTGATGATGCCAGCCATTTAGTTCAGACCTTAAGAGATGCGGTTCTTGGGAATTTAATCATGTCAATAAGTTTATTTTATATTATTAATTAAAAATATGGACACTCTTTTAAGATATTTTAAGAGTACAAGTAGAAAATAAATAAAAAGAACCAAGGCAGGACTCTAATGATTTGCAATAGAAATTCTTTTAAAACATTGACCTTTTGATGAAATGGTATGAACAGAACCATTGCCATGTGGAAAGGTGAAGATTTATGCAGCATGTTTCTAGTAAAGATTCGGTTAACTGTTTCAAACACTCTCATTATAACTAGGTGTTTCCATTATTTGCTACTCTAGAATGTCAACAAGTGAAAAATTTTGAGCATCTCAAAATACTCTTGTCAGGACCTTTGCTCTGGACTGTTTTGTCTTTGCTTTGACTGGACTATTTCCACCTCTTGGTAGCCATTGCTTGGATTGTGGTTTGTCTTTAGGATCATACTGGGAAAGTATGATTTTCTAACATGTTATAAATTTATCTCCTGTTATAAATTTTGAAGAAATGTGTCAGAATCTTGAGCCTACCTGTTTACAATTTTCATTGAAAGCTCAGATCTTGCCAGTAGCTGATCTGGGCCACAACAATGTTGGCAGCCATTGAGTGTAAAGTTACCCAACTTAAATTTTTCAGTCAAAATACTGTAAGCCAAAACAACTGAGATCTCCAGTATGCTGGCAATTGTTTCTGTTGTTATTTTCCAGTTCTATTCAGTTCAGACACAAATAAGATTACTTGATCCATTGGCCTTGTGGTTAGTTAGCATCCCAAAACTTACCCGACTGCAACCAGGACTCCTTGGAGTAGACGCACGTGTATTAAAAAAAACCCAGTCCTAATGATATGTTTTCATATGTGAATAACCATGGTAAACACATTGACTTCATTCTCATTTATAACGATTATATTAAGGTCCAGTTTGGTAGCAGTGGCAACTGCTACCAAAGGCTCACCAGCCATTCCTCAGGAGAAAGGCAGGGCTCTCTACTCTTGTCAGTGGTTGTCCTGTTTACTGTTGTTGTTAGGTGCCATCAAGTTGGTTCTGGTCCACAGCCACTCTGTGACCAACAGAACGGATCACTGCCTCCGTCTGGCACCGTCCTCACCCCCGCTCCCCTGCCTGAGCCCTTGTGTTAATTCATCTCCTAGGGGGGCTTCCTCTTCTTTGCTGCCCTTGGCTTTACAAGGCATGCTCTCCTCCAGGGAGTGTTCTCTTGACAACATGTCCAAAGTATGTGAGGCCCAGTCGGGCCACCCTGCTTCTAAGGAGCACTCTGGGAATAAATACGTCTTCCAAGACTGATAAGCTATCCTTCTGTCAGTCCATGGTAATTTCATTATGCTTTGCGAGCCCCACAATTCAAATGCTTCACGTTCCTTCCCTCTTCCTTAGTCAGTGTCCAACTTTGACACATTTATTAAGCAATGGGAGAAATCACGACTTGGGTCTGAGGCACCTTAGTTCTCAAAGAAACATCCTTGCTTTTCAGTGCGCTGAAGAGGTCCTGGGCCGTGTTTTTACCTAATGCACCTTGTCTTTTGATCTCTTGGCTGCTGCTCCCATGAGAACTGACGATGGAGCCAAGTAAGGTGCAATTCAACAACTTCAACCTTTCCTCCATTTGTCATGATGTGAGGTCCAGTGGTGAGGATTTCCATTTTCTTTACATTGAGGTGTAAACCGTATTGAAGGTTGCAACCATTCTCACTAATCCTTCTCACTTCCAGCAAGCAAGGTGTGTCATCTGCATAAGGCAGGTTATTAATAAGTCTTCCTCCAATCCTACTGCCATATTCTTCTTCATAAATAATCAGTGTTTCTGATTATTTGCTTAGCATGCAAATTTAATAAGTATGAAGGTATGATGCGAGGCTAAAACCCAGACACACCTTTTCTCATTCCATGCAACATTCCCTTCTTCAGTTCACACAACTGCCTCTTGATCCACGTACAAGTTTCTCATGAGCAAAATAAAGTGTTCTGGAATTCCAGTGCTTCTTCAGGCTATAATCGACACAGTCTAATGCCTTGGCATAGTCAATGAAATACAAATAAACCTCTTTCATTATGCTTTGCAAGCCCCACAAATAAACCTCTATCTGTTAATAGCTTTGACCCAAGATCCATCTGACATCAGCAATGAGAAAGTTCAGGTTTATTGTGCCAACCTGGTCCATAAATACATGTGGGATTAATTGAAGAGTTGAGCGATAAATGGCTCAGTGAGCCTAGCCTTTCTAATTTTCTTGTCTCTTGTTCTCTGATGGTTGGATCAGTGTGTGGCTGCCTTAGCTAGTTCTCTGCCTCAGATGGCAACGCTCACTTCCTGTGAGGCATCCCTGAGGAGATGGACTTACCCTGATGCAGCCCTGGGTGCTGGAGAAGCCGTGTGGAGACCCTGCCAGCACTGAGATGCTTATTCCGCCACTGGATTCAAAGACCTTCTACCCACTAGCCTGTGATCCTCCTGTATTCAATGTCTTTGTGTGTCTTTTGTGAGTTTGAGGAGGACTTTGTAGATCGATATCAGGCATATGGGCTAAGTCGGATTTCTGGGCTTGGACTGGACAGGGTTGGGATGCTTTCTGAATGTACACTTATCCTTTATATAAACTCTCTCTTATGCATATATGATTTCTGTGGATTTGTTTCCCTAGTTTACCAGGCTAACACAATATCCCTTGTTCTACATCCTCTTCTGAATTCGGCCTAAACCTTTGCCAGCTTCCTGTCAATGTATTGCTTCAATCATTATTGGATGATCTTTAGCAAACATATACTTGAATATAAATGATATTGTTCTATAATTTGAGAATTAGTGGGCTACCTGTTATTGAAATTGGTATAAATATGGATCTCTTCCCATTAGTTAGCCAAGTCAGTATCGTCCAAATTTCTTGGCAGAGACGAGTAAGTGCTGGCAGTGCTTTATCAGCTTGCTGAAACATTTCGATTGGTATGCCATCGATTAAAGGAGCCTTGTTTTGGCTAAGGCCTCCAGTCCTGGATGCTTTCAACATCATTGATTCTTGCTCACATGATACAAGCAAATAGCCATTTTATCTCAGGCCAGCGGGTAGAATGTCTTTGAATGTTTTTGTTTAAGCATCTCAGTGCTGGCAGGTATCTCCACATGGCTTCTCCAGCACTCAGAGCTGAATCAGGGTAAGTTCATGTGGCTTCTCATCAGGGATGTCTCACAGGAAGTGAGCCTTGCCAGCTGAGGCAGAGAACTAGCTAAGGTAGCCACACACTGGTATCAATATTTTGTCCATAGAATCTTCCAAGATTGCAACTTGAGTCTTGCATTTTTTTCTTGAGTCCTTTCTGTTTAAGATATGCTGTCGTTCTTCCATTGTAGTTCTAGCTCCAGGTCTTTACACAGTTCATTAAATTTGACTTTGTCTTCTTGAGTTGCCCTTTGAGATGTTCTGTTCAGCTCTTAGACTTCATCAATTCTTCCATTTGCTTTAGCTACCCTACAATGAAAAGCAAGTTTCAGACTCTCTTCGGACAACCACGTTGATCTTTTCTTTCTTTCTTGGCTTTTCAATGATCCTTTGTTTAATTTATGAATGATGTTTTATTTATGAATGCTCTTGGTGCCCTCACACAGCTCATCAGGTCTTCTATCATTAATGTTTCATATGTGTAACCATTTCTTGACATGTTCTACAAATTTAGGTGGGAAAGATTCAGGGTCATATTTTGTCTCTCCTGAACTTATTGAAGCAATCTTCTTTAGCTTTAACCTGAAATTACATATGAACAATTGACGGTGTGTTCCACAGTTGCCCTCTAAAATGGTTTCAGCTGCTAATATTGGGCTTCTCCATCACTTCTCTTGAAAAAAGATATTGATATAAAAAAGTCATTGTTCTTGCAAAATTCTGTCATGACCTCCAGCACCATTTCTATTAGCAAGGTACTGTTTTAAAACGCCTTCTCCTTTCTTTTTGTTTCCAATTTTGCATTTCAATCACTGCGAACTGTTAATGCAGCTGGATTGCATGTCTGATCAATTTCCAACTGAGCCATTGGTAGAATCTTGAACTTCTTCATCACTAGCTTTTGTGGTTGGTGCATAAATTTAAATAAGCGTCGTACTGATTGGATTTCCTTTAAGGCAGATAGATATAATCCTATCACAGACAGCATTGTACTTCATGATTGATTTTGCCATGTCCTATTTGGCCATGAATGCCACATCATTTCTCTTGATTGTGGCATTCACAGAGTAGTAAATCATGTTATTTACTGATTAACAATGGCCAGTAGCACTTCATCTCACTAATGCTTAAGATAATGTTCTTTATCTGTTCAATTTCATTTTTGACCTCTTCACAGTTTCCCAGATTCATAGTTCACATATTCCAAATCGAAATGAAATCTTTAGCAGATTTTTGCCAGTGTTTCTCCTGCCCCGAGTCATGTCCCATCAACAGATGAAGAACCTGAAGTCCTCACTCCCCCAGCCTTTAACCTACTCAGGTCATTCTGGCTGGCTCCTTCTGAGGAAGTTGTCCCTGCTCGGTCACATTTGGAGTGCGTGCTCACAATGGGCCCATCCCCCCCCCCCCCCAGCACTCTCTCTGACCATCTTCTGCTTCCATTCATTAGGCCTTCAGTATCCGACATGGTTTCAAAGCTATGCATAAGGATTTCAACAGGCACCCCCCCCAATGGGGTGCTGAGTCCTTCTTAGTTGTCTGTTCTTAGTGTGGAAACTGCTGAAACCTATTCACTTGCTAGAATTTGAAATGGCAGTGACGTCACTTCCAGCATCACAATAGTCCACAAGCCATTGCTGTCTGACAAACCGACAGATAATGGCGACTTGAGCAATGAGTACAATGAGTTCACAGTCACCGTCTTAGAAACTCACGTGGGCAGCTCTGCCCCGCCATATGTGGTCCCTATGCGTTGGCATAGACTGTATGGCAAATGAGTTTGGTTGGTGGTTGGTTGATTATCAAGAAGCTATAATCACTGAGAAACCGGTATGAATTTAATAATTAGAATTCCCAGGCATTCGTGAGACTTTATTTTAGCTGTTAATTTCAATCCCGTTTATCTCCAGAATCTTCTAAAAGTAAATCATTTTAATTTATATCCATCCTTTATATTTCAAAGAGCCCTAGGGTCATACAAATCATATGACCCCTTTTCAAGTTTTGCCATATTGACTATATTGGGGCCAGCTCACTGATTTACTGGTTACAAGTTGGGTTGATCCACGTGGTCAGCAGTCCAAATCCACCAGTAGCTCCACAGGAGACTGAGCTTTCTACTGCAGTGCATAGTTACAGTCTTTGAACTGTAACGCACAAGGGGTCGCCCTGAGTCAGCACTGACTCCGCGGCAGTGAGGGATTGTTTGTTTCTTTTTCCTTGTACTTCTCAGGTTTTGTCAAAAATCTTTACAAGCAGGGAAATGACCGATGATTGGCACCAGCAAGCAAGGGGCAAACATTTCTATATTGGATCATCAGTCCCTGTAAATGTAAATAGATTAGGCTTCCTTAAAGAGAAAAATATTGGAGAGAATCTTTAATCAAAGATTTAGACTGCTTCGGTGAAAAAAAGTCACAGTAGCGATCACATGAGTCATTTGAACCATTTTCAAGTTTTACCTCATTGACTAAATTGAAGCAAGCTCACCGACTTACTCTCAGAAATCATTTGCTGATTTGCCAATGACTGTATATTTCCCTTCTTCCTGGGATTTTTTGTTATATTTTAATAATTTCTTCTCTTTCAGCTCTTCTATATGCAACTATATTTGGAAATGTTACTACGATTTTCCAGCAAATGTATGCCAACACCAACCGGTACCATGAGATGCTGAATAATGTACGGGACTTTCTGAAACTCTATCAGGTCCCAAAAGGCCTCAGTGAGCGCGTAATGGATTATATTGTCTCAACGTGGTCCATGTCAAAAGGCATTGACACAGAGAAGGTATGAATTGCCACTTATTTATTTAATTCCTGTTTCAAAAGGGTCTTCATTTTTGCGGGTAAATCAAAAGTTTTCACTAGAAAATCATGCAAACTACTATTAAACTAAAAAATTTCAAAATGTGAAACTTTTTTCTTAAGATACCTTTCATCTAGGTCTCTACACTACTGAAGGTTGAGTAACTTTCTCCCTCAAATTCTGTGGTTTTGAATTGGTACCATCTCAAGAGGTGACATCCTTGAGCAAACTCAAATGATGCTCCTTCTTAATGTTCTTTGAGTTTTGTAGACAGAGAGAAGTCTGAGGGGGCAAGTTTAAGGTGGTTGGGTAGATGGGTACTATTTCCCAGTGCAAGTCCTTGGGGCCTAGTCGGCCTCCTCTGGAGGAATGTGCAGGTGCGCTGCTGTGATACTGGAAGAGACCCCTCCTTGTCACAGCTTTTCGGGCCCTTGTCTCATGAATGCATTTTTCAGTTTTCTTAAGACGTCTTCCTACTAAGCCTCTGTGTTTGCCTCTGAGCAAATCTATCACATTGAGTCCTTTGGGAATCCCCCCTACCCAAAAGAATGCTTACAACTCCCCGAGCTCATTTATCTGCCTTAATTTTAATTGCTCCAGTGGATGCCCTTGAAACCATTCCTGATTTGATTCTTTTTTGAAGGCACCTTGATCCAACTAAGGCTAAGATAACTTCTCCGAGCTCCTGACACACTGCAGAGACAGATTTCCAGTGTTTTGCTTGGAATGCTTGCAGGCATGCACTGCAGCCCTACTAGTAAGATCCTCTGCCTTACCTTTGCACGGGGAGCTTTCCCACTCACAGATGATTGTAAAACTGCTTCATAAATGATACCCTTTACTTCATAAGTGGTGCATCAATAAATCACATTTATTGAATTCTAAGAAGGTGCAAATCACTCAACTGCTAATTATCACTTAGTACTAGTCATCACACTCAACTTAGAATGTGCAGTTCCTGAATAAAGATCATGACTCAATTTTACTATAATATTCTCATTGCCACCCATAGTTATTTCCTATATTCCCCCATATCTCAAAATATAATGTTATTACTCCTTTAGGATATCAATCTTGATTTCTCCTTTAACCTTTTTCCAAGTAGAATTTTAAAAGAATCCATTTAAAAATGAATACTCACATACCTTCCTATGCGATCTTCTACTTAAATTTCTCCTTCCTCTGTTTCATGTTCCATAAAGGAAAGAATGGGTGTTGTTTTTAAAATGTCCCTTTGCATTACACACATGTATAAAGTGAATACCTTCCTCTTAATTTATCTGACATCTCTATTTTTTCCTTTTCATGAAAACTTTGATTTTTTCCCTTCTATAATTCTTATTTGGGGCAATAGAGAACTCAATGTCCTTCTCACAATAAATAAAACCACATTAAAAAAATCTCACTTCCTACACTAAGCTGTACCACATTATATATAGGGGATGACAAATGTTACTTTCAAACAAGAGTTTTAGAAAAAAAAGATCTTAAACTATTTTACTTTAAAAGTAGCAGTGGAGAATATCATTTTTAGTGATTAGTATTTCATATGATAACCAATCAGCGCTTGATCCACCTTACTATTTTTCCACAATTGTATTTTTGTTTGTTTATTTTTTTACGGTTTCTTATAAAATGTGATTCAGTGGACTTGGGCCACAAATGTGCTTCAATGTTGAAGAGAGACCCAATGTGCAAAGTCACTGTTGGATTAGAGATGCTTCGTGAAACAAGAGCAAGCAGTGTTAAGAGGTGGTAGGGAAGGGAGAAATAGGACATAGACATAGCATGTAAGAACTGTGGGAGAAAAGTCTTAAATAAAGTTCTAATGGAGCTGTAGGATCACTTCTTTCACCATATTTACAGGGGAAGTATGAACCTTCCTTCTAAATGATCACTGAAAACGGAAGCATCACCACAGAAGGGAAAAGAAGAAAGTACATTTCCATGTAATTGGATTTAGATAAACTCAGACCAGTAGTATATGGTTAATGGAGCGAGGTTCCAAAGAAGAAACAAAATCTTCCTCATGATGACGATGATGACAACCATACAAATCTTCAGCCACAGCATGTCCTTTGACTCCACATTACATGAAACTGACATGAAAAGGCAATTCCCTTCAGGGGCAATTCTAATCTCAGCCAGATCTTCCCCTCCCACAAATTACAAAGGAATTTCATAATAGGTGACAGGAAATATCGGTAAAATAATGTAGTCCTAAGGAGCTTGGATCAAGGGTTTATGCTACATATCCAGTAAGTTCTTTGTCCTTTTTAGTTATGAATATCTCCAGACATTATGCGCATTCCAAGTGGAGCTGACTAGCTTCTTCAGGTCTTCTCTGACTCCTGATGTAGTCGGGTTGTAATACAGCAGTATTGTATGTGGGAGTTCATCCGTGTGTGGACTATCCCTGGCCCAGAGTGCACATATCATATAGCACGGCACAATTTCTGGATCTCTTACTGGAATTGACTCAATAACAGTGGATACAGTTTACCACAGTGTTTGCTTGTTAGTCTGTTTGATTGTTAATTATTTGCTTTCCAACAAAGCCCACATGGAGCAAGCACACCATCTGTGATAAGAGGTGTTGATGGGATCAGGTATCAGGCATCAAAGACCCAGAACAAAAAAATCATACCAATGTGAATGAGGGGGAGTATGGAGTGGAAACCCACAGTCCATCTGTAGATGATTGGACATCCCCTTACAAAAGGGTCGCAAGGAAGAGACACGCCTGTCAGGGTGCAGTATAGCACCAGTGAAACCTACAACTTTCCTCTAGTTCTGTAATGCTTCCCCACCCCTGCACACACTATCCAATTCTACCTTACAAATCTGGCTAGACGAGACCATGTACAAGGGTACATATAAGAGCTGGAAACATAGGGAATCCAGGACAGATTAACCCCTCAGCACCAATAATGAGAGTTGGGATACCAGGAGGGGAAGGAGAAGGTGGGAGGAGAAAGGGGGAACACAATGATCTACCCCCTACCAGGGGGACGGGCATCAGAAAAGTGGGTGAAGGAAGACGGCAGTCAGTGTAAGACATGAAAAAAATTGTAAGTTATCAAGGGTTCATGTTAGGGCGATGAGGAAAATGAGGCTCAAGCAGAAAGAAAATGTTTTAAAATGATGATGGCAACATATGTACAAATGTGCTTGACACAATGGATTCACATATGGATGCACATATGTGATAAGGGCTGTAAGAGCCCCAATAAAATGATTTTTTTAAAAGAGAAAGAAATTTGCTTCTAGTTATTAGACTATTCAGGCAAAACATAGTTATAGGAGAATAAAATGGTGAGATGAATATTAAAATGAACTGTAGTCGTCCAAAGAAATTGGCATGTTTATAAAGAGCTAAACACGAATTTCTCCTTAACTGAGCGAGGAAACCTTAGTGTTAGTTGTTGAATAATAGGAGAAGCAAATAAAAATACTTTTGGAAAATATGGAAGTTATGTTGCTTACATTTAAAATACACTTGTATATGTTTGAAAATTTCTAATTTATCACAACAAACTACCCATTTCTATATTGATTTCTCCCAGATTCTTAATAAAACCACATCAATTTGTAACAGCTAATGTCCACAGTAATTGTAGGCAACGAGAAGAGTTGTGTGAATTCTGGGTTTAAAAGAGAACTCCTATGGGAGATGCTCTCTAATTGCATCATCAGTGAGGAGGAATCTAAAGGCACATTCTCCGCTACACAGCATCTGATAAGGAAGAACACAGGGACTGAGGGGAAACTATTTGTATCTACTTCTGGGGTTAATATGGAGCCTAAAAAGCAGAGAAAAAGACTACCTACTTTAATAGTTCATTCATCTGACAAATAAATAAAAGATGTTTAAACCACAGTAACAGAGGTGTATGGACAGAAGAATTGGCAGCCAAAGCAAATAGGACAATAAGTCTCTCAGAACTAGACTTCAATACTCAATATAAGCTAAAAGATACCTCACAAACATTGAAGTGTTGTATTACTTAATATAACATAAAATAAATGAAGAATTGAGAAAACTAATATGAGTATTCTTATCAACAAAAGTATCAGAAGGAAAAAAGGTTGAATGTCAAGAATAAGAAACCATAAACCGCTGGAGAAATATATAGGAATCCATTTATATTCATTTTGTAAGTATTAAAGTAATCAAGTAAATAACACAGTGACTGATTAATAGATTTGACTAAGAAATGTAAAAGCTCTAATACCAACCAACCAACATTTAAAACAAAATGAGATAAAATGAAATGTAAAAGCTCTCATATGGAAAAAACATTAAAAGTAGAGAGTATTAACAATAAATATTACAAGTGAAATATTCATTCCTGTTTTATGCATAGTAGTTCTATAGAACAATTATAAAATAAGGAACCTAGGGGGGAAAATGAGCACAACACATGGGAAACTTCCAGGAGACAAAATGTAAATTACTAATACAGAAAAGCTAATTTTCCCAAGTAAACCAGTTTAACACTGAAGTAAAATTAATTTTAATACGTTAACTGGATAAAGATGATAGATAATCTTAGCAAAGACTATTTAGTGTCTGCCACGATTGTAGGTAAACAGTTTAGGGCATTTCCAGAAAGCAATTAGAGCATGATAGCATTACATGTTGGGATACCCTGGAACACGGTTATTGCAGCTCATCCATCTCTCTATATTCATCCACTCCTTCAGTATCATTCAGTCAGTCTCATGATTTAAAATGCTATACTAACACCACCTAAAGATTGACCTTTGAACTGTCATCTTATTACAAGAACTTTTATCTGTCTACTCACCTTCGGTTGAATTGCCGAAAATGGAACTACTGAACTGTCCCTGTTGATTTCCACGGCTGTGACTCCTTCCTGGAGCAGAAAGCCCCATATTTCAGCTGCAGAGCTGCTGCTGATCATTTTGAACTGCTGACCTCGAGGTTAGGAGCATAACCACTAGGTCACCAATACAGTTCATGAAAATTTCAGCCTCACTGGGTCCGAACCCCTACTTTTTAAACTACTAACAAATCACGTTGACTCTACATCCACTGTTATCTGCTTGCGGTCACGACCATCTCCTTCCTACCTGAGTTATTGTAATATTCAACTAGCTGATTCTCTCCTGTGCTCCTATTCTTTTCCCTCGATAGTCTACCCTCAACCCGACAGGTAGCAAAACTGGAGTTTTTAGATAAAATCAACCTACCACTCTATCTAATTATATATTCATTTGTGCTGTAGACTTTTAGAAAACAAAGCTCAACATTGATTCCATCTGCTAAAATACAGAGGCAGAAAAATAAACTTTGATGACTGCAGTCATATAAATTCTGTTTGTGCTCACAGTGATAGAAATACAGGGGCTGTCAAATTCATCACACCTTCCTTTGTATTTACATTTTATCCAGAGCATCTGAATTTGAACAATTATTACATGTTTAATATCAGGGACTTTTATTAGACTTCATGTTCCTCAACACATGGTCTTCATCTTGTCTAATGTTGTAGTAATGGCAGCTGTTACCAGATTCCAGCAGACATTGGAATATAATGTGCGAAGTCAGATGTCTTCGTTCTAAGAAATCTCTTCTCTTGATAGTTCTGAACAACTCTACATTTTTAGTTCCTAGAGCAGTGACTCCCAGGTTAAGTGCCCTGCTGCTAACCCAAAGCTCATGACTTAAACCCACCAGCTACTCTGCAGAAGAAAGGTGTAGCATTTTTTTTTCTACAGAGATGTACAGCCTTGGAAACTGTGTGTCACAGCTCTGCTCTGTCCGCCTCCTCTGAGTCTCAGTTGATTCTGAGGCTGTGGGTTTTGTTTCATTTTAATTCTTTGGAGTTTATGTTGTATTAAAACTAATTAGAGAGAAAGTCCTTCACTCCTATTACTTAGGTTTTCTTCTATCGTTTCCGCATAGTTTTATAGATTTCCAAATTCAGCTTTAACAAAAGCAAATTAATCACTGCGATTTAATTCCATCTTGACTTTCCTTTTGTGATTAATGCTGTGATTAAAACCTGTAAGATTGTGGTGATTGGAACCCTTTTAATTGTTAAGTGCTTCCTTGGGCAATAGCTTTTATACGGAACAGTACCTAGATTCATTTTATTTAGTTGGAAATATTTTATTGACTCTTAATTACTACAGTTCTACAGTTGACTTTGCTTCCTTTTAGATTTAATAATCAAAAATTTCTCCTCTAGGTTTTACTACTTGCTAATATTCTGTGCTGTTAAAGACTAAGAAATGGGTGGAATGAGTTGAGGATTTAAAAGAATAAAAGGAGATTAATAAAAATTATTAGAGATAATGGTTAAAATGCAGAAAATATATCCTGCATATTGAAATGAATTTACTGGAAAATCATTCAAATGAAACAAATGGCTCAGAACTTTATGTTCTGTGATTGAGAACTTATAGATAGCCTGCACTCTTTCTGATGTTGTGTCAACCAGGTATATTTTTCAGTTTCATTTAGAAATAGAAGGTAAAGCCCTATCTTTTTTGGTCACAATATTACTTCCTTTTTAACATAATAGACTGGAGAAAAGGAATTGGAAAAAATCTCTAGTTTTCATCTCTTGTTTCATGTGTTTTTTAATAAACATAAAGTATATAGTTAGCAAGAT
The DNA here is from genome assembly GCF_050624435.1 of Tenrec ecaudatus. NCBI lineage: Eukaryota > Metazoa > Chordata > Mammalia > Afrosoricida > Tenrecidae > Tenrec > Tenrec ecaudatus. The sequence goes on from NC_134543.1 coordinate 42,165,727, forward strand.
GCTATTACATGAAATGTTCCAAAAACAGAGACCAAATTAAGGAGAGAAATTCTAAGTTTCTTGACAGAAAAAGAGTGGGATTGGTTCCCTCAAACTGCTTCAACCGTTCAGTGAAACTCAAGCAAGTTACATTCCCTAAACTGTGTGGCAAGTTTGCGAGCATGTTCAACAGGTTTACTACAATGACCAGAGGACTCCAGCAACGGGACAAAGCAGACATGTTCCGCAGCATCCTCGAGCCTTGCCACTCCTGGAGGTCTCAGGCTCCTTTCCTTATCTCAGTGATCTTGCTTTCCCAGAAGGATTTTATTTGCCCAAACTAATTGATTTAGAACATCTCTGTTGATTAAATTTAAAAAGAACATTTACCACCGCATGTACTAATGCGCTTGACACAATTAATGTATGTATGGATTGTGATAAGAGCTGTACAAGCCCCAATAAAATGATTAACAAAACCATAAAAGGCAAATTAGATCAAAATTTGCATTGTGTCAAACCTGGTTTTTGACCCCAAACCAGGAGCACACATGTGTCTAATAAAAATTTAAAAAACAAAGAAAAATTACTGCAATGGCGGATGTGACATTTTGCATTGTAGCTAACTCAATCTTAATAGATTAGATCCCAAACCATGTTACATTTCTATTATTTGATGAACAGTTGGCTATTTTACCCCCTTTATCACTCAGATAAAATTATTGAAAAATTATGGCTCTGAATTTAAACCAAAAGAATTTTAATATTTTAAAATCTCAGATTACTTTTCAACCAAATTTAACAAAGAAATACTCTCTTTGTTCCAAATACAGTAAGTCATGCTTGTATATATTTTTACAAGATAAAACTTGTAGTAACTTTGTTTTATAGTTTTCTTTTGACATAGCAAAGTATATAAAATATTTCTTTGTATCCCTACATGTGAACAACAAAGGTAACATTTTTATATATGGTACGATATATAATCTTTCCACTTTCATAAATTAAAAACAGGTTTACTTTGACTTCAGTGAAGGTTTACAGAGAAAAATCAGTTTTCCATCCAACAATTCATACACATATATCTCATTCCATTTCCTTCCTTGTGCTTCCTGTTTTCATTTCTCCTTTTCTGTCCCTTCCTACCTTCTGTAAATGCTTTTGTTAAAAAATCTCAAATATTTGATTATTCTAAATAGTGGTGTAGTTATTTAATGCTACTGTTCAATATATAGACTATTCTATTATTTATCTGAAAATACAGCCTGAGTGTGACTAAGGGCCATTTTTCATCCAGGTAGTATTACCAGTCTCTAACTGACTGGTAAGTCTTGTCTTTTTTATGATTCTGAGTTTTGTTCCACATATTTATCCCACTCTATCCTTTCAGCGCAGTTGATAGTGGTAGCCAGGCACCATCTAGTCCTTCTGGTCTCAAGGTCATGAGCCTAAAGTTCACATGTTCTATTCGTTCACTACTCTAGATGGGCAGGAACTAATAAATGCACCTGGCTTGGCCACTTAAAATCTTTGAAGACCTCAGTCACTGCACATTGAAGCAGGAATTAGAGCATGGCTGTTATGAACCATACTACATAAATTGAGCCTGCCTGTTTGCTTAAGGCTAGGAAGCTTTCCTAGCTTTACCTGTATATGCCCTACAGTATGCATGGATATATTTGCAGCATAGGTAAATACATTGGCATCCATATCCTCTTCCCAATATATACATTTATATTCATGACTATGGTCTCATTCTTCTTTTCACACCTGTTCAGTTTGCATGTCTATTTATATACCCACTCATAAAATATTGTTGTTGCAGATTGTGTATATCATACTGAAAGAACTCTTATGGTTTTGTATTCCTAAACCAAAGGGTAAAGGCACCAGGCTTTGAAGCAGAACTCCACAGGGAAATGTGCTTTGTTAAATATAATTAAATAAAATGAGACTAGATACATTAAAACATTTTTGTCTTGGCATAAAGAGAGGTAATAACCATACCAATACATTTCACATTAATCGGATAAGATACTATGTTCATCTTTTAAGTGGATATTTTGAAAGACATTTTATCCCAAGGAAGGACAATTACTAGAAGATACATATGAAGCTCTGTGACTATTGTTATACAAGGAATGTATAAAGGAACATGAAATATTTATATGGCTCAGAGAAGACAGAGAGGTACAACCGATTACTGGAAGTAGTTGAAGGCTTGTTGTAGATGAGGAGGGCTCAATTAATTTAGATAGAGAGTGAAACTGAGGAAACACTGTGAAAAAGAGTCCATGGGGCCCCCTGAGTTGGAGGCCATTGACGGCAGTATAAAAATAATTGTATAATAGAATTCTATGCTCAATACTTATTCCAAGCCTATTTTTATTAGCATACTTACATACTGTAATGATACAAATCAAACGAAGTGGCTTGCCCATGGTTAGAATACAGGAGGTAGCTTTAGAGAGATGAGCAGAGCAGACCCAGTGGGGCAGCTGGGGTCATTGCTCGATGGCTTTACATGTGACTTCTTGTTGAGCGCAAGAGACTATCCCTTGGTTCTCATTATGAGAAACTGTGTAGCCAACTGCATGAAAACATTATGCTCTAGAGCTCTGAAAACCATGACGTCTCCATAGCTACATCGCTCAGGGAGATTAACTATTTACATGTTCTCATATGCCCCTTAAAGTATAATGGACATTTTTCTAGGTTATTTATAGGCCACATTTGAAAAGGTGTATATTCTCTGAAATGTCAGCATCAAAGATCAGTTAAATAAAATAATGTTCAAGGAATTAGCCAAATAATCATAAATGGAATAGAATTTTAAATAATATTTCCACCATAGTATTTTAGAATATAAAAGTGTACTTGTTAGTTCACCATGGCCTGTGGCACATTTTAATAGTGGTCCTAAGCAAGTTTACATTACGGTTAACTAGTACAGTTACTAGTCAAGTTTCTGTATATCAACTCTTTAACAGTATTATTTTCCTCTAGTAACAATATGTAGACATTGCATAACTAAGTTAAAACTTCAATGACCTAAACCTCACTCTAGAAATAATATTGAGTCCTTTTCATTTACACTGTTTAACCTATTTTTTGTCCAGAGTTATGGGCTAGATTGTAATACACGGTCTTCTCATTCTGCCATTAGGGGTCATTCTGTGTAAGAGTAAAATTAGAGAACAATTCCATAGCCACAATCCCAGGATTAAAAGAAGGGGGTTGGCGACATAGGGACATGCTAATTTGTGTCCATTTCCTACCAGTGTGGAAACAGTGAGGATGGGGTTCTCTTCTCGAACGCTTCCATGAAGATGTCAGCAGTGGCATTACTGAGGGGGTTGGCTGCCACAGCGACCTTATGCACAGCAGAACCGAGCACTGCACTCGCTGTCCTGCGCCATCCCCACGATTGTTCCTATGCCTGAGCCGCTGCTGCAGCCACTGCGTCCATCCATCTCCTTGAGGGCCTTCCTCTGGGTCAGTGTCCCTCCACTTGCACAAGCATGGTGTCCTTCTCCAGGGACTGGTCTTGCTTGACAATATGTCCAAGTAGATAAGATGAAGTCTTTCCATCCTTGTCTGTAAGGAGCCTGCTGGCCTCACTCCTTCCAACACAGAGGCATTTGTCTATTTGGTTTTCTAATTCTAAGTCTATACACTATTCATTATAACACATAGCTTTGTCTTCTCAAGCTTCCCTTTGAAATTTTCTTTTTTTAAATCGTTTTATTAGGGGCTTATACAACTCTTATCACAATCCATACATACATTAATTGTTTAAAGCGCATTTGTACATTGATTGGCCCCATCATTCTCAAAACATTTGCTCTCCATTTAAGCCCCTGGCATGAGGTCCTCTTTTTTCCCCTCCCTTCCCACTCTTCCCTCCCTCATGAACACTTGATAATTTATAAATTATTATTTTGTTATATCTTTCCCTGTCCGACATCTCCCCTTCACCCACTTTTCTGTTGTCCATCCCCCAGGGAGGGGGTCACATGTAGATTCTTGCGATCAATTCCCCTTTGCCCTCCCTCTCCCTCCCAGTATCACCACTCTCACCACTGGTCCTGAAGTGATCATCTGCCCCGGATTTCCCTGTGTTCCCAGTTCCTATCTGTACCAGTGTACATCCTCTGGTCTAGCCAGACTTGCAAGGTAGAATTGGGATCATGATAGTGGGGGGGGGGGCGAGGAAGCATTTATGAACTAGAGGAAATTGTATTTTTCATCATTGCTATATTACACCTTGACTGGCTCATCTCCTCCCCAAGACCCTTCTGTAAAGGATGTCCAGTGACCTACAAATGGGCTTTGGGTCTCCACTCCGCACTCTGCCCCCCATTCACTATGGTAAGATTTTTTGTTCTGATGATGCCTGATACCTGATCCCTTCGACACCTCATGATCACACAGGCTGGTGTGCTTCTTCCATATGGGCTTTGTTGTTTCTGAGCTAGATGGCTGCTTGTTTACCTTCAAGTCTTTAAGACCCCAGATGCTATATCTTTTGATAGCTGGTAACCCTTTGAAATTTTCTACTGTACCCTTTGATTTAATCCTTTCTTTCATTTGTTTTAGCTATATTAGGACTAAAACCGAGATTCATAGTGTCTTTTGATGTCCTTTGATCTTTTCTTTCCTGTATTGTTAATAACTTTTCACTTTCTTCTTGAATGGTGGTCGTGATGTCTTCCCACAGCTCATCAGGTCTTCTGACATTAGCATTCAATACATCAAATCTGTTCTTGAGATGTTCTTGAAATTCAGGTGGGATAGACTAAAGGTCTTATTTTGGTTTGCATGAACTTGTTTTCATTTTATTCTGCTTTACTTTGAACTTACCTATGGGCAATTGATGGTCTGTTCTACAGTTATCCTTCAGTCTGGTTTTAGCTGCTGATATTGATCTTATCCATCCTGTCTTCCCACACATCTAGTCAATTTGAGTTCTGTGTATTCCATCTGGAGATGTTCATATGAACAGTGGTCTTTTGTGTTGTTGGAACAAGGTATTTGCTACTAACAAGTCATTGTTCCTGTAAAATCCTAGCATATGATCCCCAGCTCTATTTTGATCAGCAGGTACCTATTTTCCAACTGCTGTTGCTTCCTCTTGGTTCCACACTTTTTTATTCCAATCATCAATAATTATTATTAATGCATCTTGATTGCATTTTTAAATCATTTTCCCACTGAAGTTGTTTGAATTCTTTAATTTCTTCCTCACTACCTTCTGTTGTTGAGTATCCCTGGTGGTTTTATGGTTATGAGTTTGACTGAGAACCCCATTGTCAGCAGTGTGAAGCCACCTGCAGCTCCACGGAAGAAAGACTGGGCTTTCTACTCCAGTTACCAGTTATAGTTTCAGAAACCCATTATGCTTTCCATTTCATTTTTTATGACTGCCACCCTTTTTTAGAGTCATATTTGCACATTCCAAATTCTAATCATTAGCAAATGTCAGCTGTTTCTCCTTGCCCTGAGTCATGCTCCATCAGTAAATGAAGAGCCGAAGGCTCCCCTCACACAGGCTTTCCCAAACGCAAGTCACTATGGTTGACTCTACATTGAGAAATCGGTTTCTCCTCAGTCATAATGTGAGTGGCCCGTTCTCTGGCAACATCTCCAACAATGTTCCACCTCCTTTGTTTAGGCTTTCAGTGTCTGGCAATTCTTCTAAATTACAATAAGATTTTCAGCATCTTTTTGCTTCTGGTGGGGGCTGAGCCATTCTCCTTGCATGTTCTTAGTCTTGGATCCCCATTGAAACCTGTTTACTTTGGGTGATCCTGCTGGCATTGGAAACACCAGTACCTCATCTCCCGGCATGACAGAAACGCACCGCCACCACAGGATAACAAGTATCTCCATTCCACCATCCCCTCGATTAGTTGACTGAAGGATGAGTACCTCCGCAAGGTTCCTCTCTAGCTTGGCAATAATTAGTGCGTTATAATTCATTTATACCTTATCGTTCTTATGGCGATGTGTGGTTGAGCTGTTCAAACTCACAGGGAACTTAAGTGCAATGACAAAAACAAAAGGCTTGTTTCCTTTTGATACTTGAGCCTATTATTCCTACTACTTAGTCAATCCATTTTTGTTGAAATTCTTTTTGCTTGTTCACGGACTCTCTTTCTGAACCCACATGAGACCCTTCTCCATGGGCTGGTCCCTCCTAATGACACGGCCACATTCTGTGAGAGGGAGGCAAAAGAACCATAGCATGCTACAGAGGCTATGGACGCCCAGGACTAAAAGACAATGCCACAAGCCATTGGCTCAAGTCCAAAAACCTGTAAGTCAGGTGACATGTCAGATGCAAGATTCAGATTCAGCACAAAGTTAAGTAGCTTTGCTAGAACATTCTTGTATATTGGAAGCAGGTCATCCTCACACCTGCAAGGAAGCTCCTTTTTAATTGGTTGACAGTTTAAAGCAGATCTCGTCATGAAGGTGATCCCATTGTATCATGTCATGACCCGTCCAAGTGGACACACAACCTTAAGCATCATGGAAGATGATTGTAATCATGACATGTAATAACTTGTAGAAGACATGTAATCCAGAGAGAATAAGTGCTAGAAAGGACAACATGGTTGTAGAGGGTCAACACAAGTGAGTGAAACGTTTAATAAGACAGATAGACACTGTAGCCACAATGTTTATCTAACCATAGCAAGATGATTGTGGTATAGAGCCAGGCAACATTCTGTTCAACTGTATATAAGGTCACTGACTCAAGGCTCACAACCACTTTATTTACTATTGTAAGGGCACTGTTGTCTTTAAATCTATATGTCCATATAATATAACATATGTCCATATAACATCTATATGTCCATATAAATCTATATGTCCATATAACATCATTGAGAAAGCAGTTTGGATGAATGTACATATACGTATACGGTGCAGGAGCAGCCGTGTCTCATTCTGCTGCCTATGGGGTTGCTATGCATTGGAACCGATGTGATGGCACTTCACAATAACAACATATTTCTCTCTATACATGCCGAAAGCAAACTCATATCTATATTATAAACTTTAGGGAACATTAAATCATTAATGAATCCACATGCTACAAATTGTATTAGAGTGTGAGTGAGTGTTTTTATGCAAGCTAGTATTTTCTTATCAGCCACCTCGATTGATCTCCTTTTTAACCCCCACTAGAATAAACAAGCAGTAATGACTATGGGAGCGCTTATTTTTGAGCGAAACCACAGTGCTTCCAACAACATCTATAAGTTTATAAGAGGAAGCTAGCATTATTCAGATGGTTAGACTTTATAAATTTATTTTATGTTAAAAAAGATGAGTCTTTTTCTGTGATTGCTGCATTTCTTGTGGGTTTTCTCCCAGGGCTTTGTGGCTTTCAACTCTTCATCTTCTCTCTTAGACCTCATTCTTTTCCCCAGTTTTTATTTCAGTACCTAAAATATCCTGTTCTTTGTCAGTGATAGATTATTGTTGAATTTGATTCAGTTACACTCAGTGAAGTCCTGAAGAGTTATTTTAGCCCTTTTACTGCTAATGCCCAAGAACCATAGGCATTCCTGTCTACCACAACAAAAGACTTCAAGAAATTTGGGGAAAATAGAGTGAATAGACCCAGAGAAAAAGAAATCTTGCTCTGCAGAAAAGCGAGTCCTCGAGTTACTTCCAGTTGCCTGCGATGCTTCTCCATATACCCCCCACCCCCTATGCAGGATCCCCAAACCGAAGCAAGCACCTCATGGCTGTGCAATGGGGCAGCTTTCTCTTGACTTCACTTTTCATGGGACTTGGCATATTTTGAGATCTACAAATATATATTTTTCCCCTAAGCAACATTCCTTCTCATTTTTTTTCCTTCAAACTTCCTTGAGGAATTCCTTGTTGTTGTTGTTGTTGTCAGTTGCCACTGAGTCAGTTCTGACTCACAATGACCTTGGGTGCTACACTGCCTGTCTGCCCCAACCTCACAATTGTTCTTATGTTTGTTGCCGCCGCTGTGTCAGTCCATCTTGCCAAAGGTCTCCTCTGTTGACACTGCCTTGCTGCTTTACCAAGCGCAATGTCCTTCTCCAGAAACTGGTCTCACCTGACATATCCAAAGTCTCGTTATCCTTGCCTCTAAGGACCATTTTGACTTTTTCCCAAGAGAGATGTATTTGTTCTGTCGCCAGTCCATGGCACTTTCCTTAGTCCATGTTGGCACCAAAAGTCAAATGCATCAGTTCTTCTTTGGACTTCCTTAGTCAACATCCCGCTTTCACATGCTGTGAAGCGGTGGAACATACCTTGGCCTGGGTCAGGTGCACAAAGTAACATCCTTGCTTTTCGAGACTTACTTCCCTGTGCTTCTTCTAGGACATCTCTAAAACTCAGGGGATAGAAATGAAGAGCGAATCTATTCAATAGTGCTGGTAGTATTCGTTGCTGAGGTGACACCGACTCATAGTCATCGGTATATAAACAGAATAGAACATGGGCCAGTCCCTTGTCATCTTTATAATAAGTGGCGTGATCTTTAATAAGGTCTCAGGAAGTAGACTTATTCAACACTATATGTTGTTTGATTTCCTGATTCTACTGGTAGGATTATATACATATGGAAATAGTTGCAATATAAAATTTGAATCCAGATCAAAGGGAAACAGTATTGTAGTTGTTGCTGCAGACCGGTAAATAACTTCACTTTGACCAGAAATTAGTAAGAAATTTCTCTTGTGGGGTAAGCCAGTCACTGTTAAAAAAAAAAAAAAAGCAACCCAACCCAACCACCAATTATGTCCCACTCTTTCAATTAAGATCTCAGTCATCAGGGGCACAATTTAAAATGTCAGTACATCGAAGAGACTCCCCATTTAATGTGGTAGTCATTATTTGCCTTCAAAGTGCATTTTTTAAGTAATAAACTCAATAGTCACCAGATTTTGACTTTTGTTTAGCGAGTTATATTCTTTGAAAAATCACAATGCACGGTATTCATTTATTCAACCATCTCAACACAGTTGAGCATCATCCTTTTGTATGGTGGGAAACAAACAAAAATCAAATGTAAAGTGAAAATACTACTTAGTATTAAAGGTATACCTTCATTTTTCATTTAAGTTTTCTATTGGAAGAGTTTTCATTTAATGCTAGCATGTTCATTTTATAATTGAATTATGTCTATTTTGAAGGAAATTTAAAAATTAAATAATTTTATCTACTGTAGGATACTGACTTGACAATAATTTTAGGCAATAATTCACAAATATTAGGCAAATACTGATATATAGGCTGTTATTTACTTCAAAGATGTGTTTCCTTTTTCTGGTGTGTAAATATTGATTCTACCCCTACTTACATTCAAATATTGTTCTAATCTCCACAGTGGCCATGGTAATTAAGAGATAGTCTTTGTTACAGAGAGCTCATAGCCTAGTTGGGTTGTTCAACGATAGATTTTCTCTTGACATATCAAGTTTTTATGGTTAGACTATGATGCATTTGGCAGCCAGGGATGTGGTGGCAGCTGGGCGTGTTACTAGACCAATCGTCAGAAGGAAAGGGACAACACAGTTAGTAATAGGTACTTGAGTCCTGAGCACTGTTTTCGATGTGACAGATGTCTCAGCTTATTTGAAGCACACAGCACCCTAAGAAATAGGCAATATGAAGGGACATCAAAAAGCTCAGAGTAACAATGTAATGAGAACATAATAGATTTTTAAAATGAATTGTTACAGGTCTTATTTTTAAAATATGGAGAACAAGTTTTGTGGAGTAGAAATACTTGGCCTGAGACTAGACACTGAAGAAAGCAGTCTTGGGGTGTAGCGGTTGCAACTCGGGCTGCTCATCGCCAGGTCAGCCCCCTGAAGTCACCAGCTGCCCCTGAGGAGAAAGATGAGGCGTTTCAGACCCGCTGAGTTACAGTCTTGCAACCCGCAGGGGCGGTCTACCCTGTCTGATGGGTGGCTCTGAGTTGGCATTGGCTCGATGGCAGTGAGTGGAGGGAGGAGCGAAGGCACCATCTGATTCTGATTCCCAGAGTCCTGACTCTGACATCTATGCAACTTGTCTGACATCACTCACTCATTTCCTATCAACTGTGCTCCCAGCTCTTGGTTGTTGGAGCCTTGAACAATGCGGGGCCAGGTCCCTGCCCTAAGGAAACTTACAGTCTAGTGGGTGAGAAAGAGAAAAACAATTACATAAATAATTGATTCCCATCCCTCCTAATAAAATACATGTGATAAATAAATTGATATTTTTCAAGATAAATGAAGGGATGAAGAGGGAAGGAAGAAAATGAAAGCTTTGGGTTTTATAGGAAAGGACAGTCCTCCTGTGGGTGGAAAATGAGGGCAAGAAAGCACTATTCCTAAACATGCTGTTCTCTGCGATATATTGAAGTATATGAATTCTTAGACACATCCTGTAATTATATGATCTCTGATTGCTACTTTGTAACTGCTTTGAAGACAAGTAATAGCTATGTTGTGATAATGTGTATTTTTATTTTATTAATTAAAGATAATTGCCAATAAGAGGTATGCAATATTATCAAACTAAATTGGTATAATTATGACTCAAGAGTTGTGAAATTTACAATTTAAGTGAATTTATGCTCAACAAGATGGGGAGAATATTTAGATTAACATTAGTGTTTTATACTACTGAAAATACATTTTAAAATATAGACCAATTACATTTAAAAAAATCCTCTTATGAAGTTTATATTTCAACAAACAAATTTTAGAGAGCCAACAACAATATCATGACATTTTTAGGAAGTTCTTAATGAATTTGTGCATAGTCCTGCCCTCAGGAGGCAGCTTAGATGTAAGTAATCCTGGTTCTGTAATCTAGTTTTTTTAATACTAAGGATAATATTTTGTATATTAAATTTCATTTATTTAAAGTTATCTCCATTAATTATAAAACAATCTATAAAATATTTTTAAATGCTTACAATGAAATCTCCCTACCAGCCCTCAAAATGAGCTTTCCTTACTTCTTGAGAACTAGAGTAAAGCACAAATGCAGGGAAAGCAAACCACAAAAAACAAGCAAGCAAAAAGCCTAGTCTAATTTTCTTGGTCTTTTACATTTTGGATATTTTCAGGAGATCTGAAGAGCTGATGCAACATCTTAAATCTGAATGATATAATCTTAATTTCCTAACCCATAAAATGGAGTTTATATTATCACCTAAGTTTAATACAGTGGCTTCCTCTACCAACAGCTGTGTATATGAACCTTAGTGTCGATATATGTGTTTACTGTAAGAAAGAAAATTCTCCAGGCAACTGCAGTTTGCATTTTCATGTATAGATTTTAATGAAGAAACTTTGGAAATGTCTTTCAAATAAGAGCACACATTTTACTCAGTGTGTAGGTGTGTCTTTTGTATTGTAAATGTTAGGGCAATGGTTTTTATCACCAGGATTACTGCATATTCTCATGTACTGCAGCATGAACCTGTTAATTCTCAGAGTCTGAGAACTTGTAACACAAAAAATAATTTGGGCATTTCAATTTTAAAAGCCACCTCTTAAAATAGTACATTAAACATACTTTAACTTTTCCTTACAAATTGTTTTATATTTATATTGACTTTCACACAGATTTAGAGGCTACTAATAAAATTAAATTAACTTAAAACACACTTTTAGTAATGTACATTACACTAAAACATAAATACCCAGGTAAAGGATTAACACCCTAGAGGTGTCTAGCACTTAGAAAGTCATTATTATGAAATTTGTTTGTTAAATTGAACTTCTGCATTTTCTGTACCTAACACTAAAACATAAATATTCATAACACTAAAACATATATACCCAGGTAAAAGATTAACACCCTAGAGATGTCATTTAATAGAATTAAAATGAGAAGTGATTTTGATTACATAGCCTTTATTGATCATTAAAAGAAACAAACACATACTATATTACATAGATTCCCTTGATTAATTTCTTATTATAACCTGATCTAATGTATGTGTATATACATTTCAATTTGTTTTGCAATTGTACTCAAAATATGTGTTCAGTGAGGGTAGGGTTTTTGTCTCTAATTCATTGCTGAATGAGTAGAACCTGAAATAGTGCTTATTAGTACCTCTGGTTGTGTAGTGGTTTTGTTTTGGGCAGATAACCGCAAAGTCGGTAGTTCAAAACTCGCAGCTGCTTTGTAGGATAAAGATGAGGCTTTTTATTCCTGTAAAAATTTACAGTCTCAGAAACCCCCAGGGGTGGGAGATGGCAGTGGAGGGTGGCAGAGATGTGAGTGAGGCAGTAAGGCTTTTGGTGATGGTAGATATTTAATGAATATTTATTTTATCTATGGCTATAATTCTGGAGTTCAGTTGGACAGGCAAGTTCAGAAGACATCAATATATAGAAGATGGTGAAAATGAAGAAATGTAGGAAAGAGAATGCTATTGGAATGAAATAGAACCCATGTGAGAAAAGTTTGATTTAGTCTCTCCTCCATATCCATTTGTGGATGTAAGCATTTCAATATGAAAATACATTAAGAAAAATATAGAAAATCTTTCTGATCATGTGTTTTAATATCTTAAACATGGTGTTTGGTATGCCATAAAATAATGATAAACTTAAAAAAAAAAGGGGGTGGGAGTGGGACGGGACTGACAGCCACTGCTGATAATAAAGTTAATTGTTAGCCCCCCCAAAAAAATAATGATAAACTTAACTATATTAATAGTAGTCATGCTTCTCATCAAAAATATATTACCAAGAAAGAAAGAATGAAAGCTGGGAGAAGTGATGCTGTTAGGAGATGTAGCATCAGCTCTAACTCAATGAGTTTATGTACAACAGAGTGAAACACTATCCAGTCCTGAACTCTCCACACTCTTTTTGTGGTTTGCGATCATTGCTGCCACCATTGTGTCAATCCACCTCATCCAAGGGCTTCCTCTTTTTGTCATTGACTCTTTACCAAATATGGTGTTATTTTCCAGGGACTGGTCTTCTCCTGATCACATGTCCCAAGTATGTGAGAAGAAATACAGCCATTCTTACTTCTAGGAAGCGTCCTAGCTGTGTTTCTTCTCAGACAGATGTGTATGTTCTTTGGGGACTCCATAGTATTTTTAGTATTCTTCAGCACCCCAATTCGAACACATCCGATCTTCTGCAGTCTTTCTTATTCATCGTCCAACTTTTACATGCATAAGAGGTGACTGAATATACTGTGGCTTAGAGTAGGAACACCTTAGTCCTCAAAGTGACAACCTTGCCCTTTGACCCTTAAAGAGGTCTTGTCCAGCAGATTTGCAAATGCAAAATGTCATTGGATTTCTTGACTTCTACTCCTATGAATGTTCACTGTGCAATTAACTAAAATGAAATCCTTGGCAACGTTAATATTTTCTCCATTTATCATGCTGTGGTCTATTGATCCAGTTGTGAGGATTTCTTTTTTATTTTCATTGACTTACAACCAAGGCTGAAGGCACAGCTTTGGATCTTCATCAGTAAGAGCTTCAAAGTATTTTTGCTTTCACTAAACAGGGTTCTGTCATCTACATATCACAGATTGTTAATGCCATGTGATTGTTCACAGAGTCCAGTTTCTGATAATTAGCTTGGCATACAGATTGAGAGGTATGGTGAAAGGGTATAACCTTGACATACACATTTCCTGATTTTTAAACCATACTGAAGTTATAGGAACACCTATTATCAACCAAGTATTAATGTCCTTAACATGCAAATAATTCCTGAAAATCAGTCAGAATAGTCAAAACCCAGCGGAAAAGCAACAAAGGCAAAAACAGGTGTTTTCCACTAAAGGAAATAATGAAAGGTCTGTCTTCCATTGAGCAAGTTAAACTTCACCCATAATAAGAAAATGCAAATTTAAAATCCCATTCTGACCTCTGGAATGCCATAGGATGAGATTGTAATGTAAATTTGTGCCCAGATATAACCCCCAAATGTATACATTAATAAAAACAAACCAAATCACACTTAATGCGTGGATGGAGCTTAAGTCATAGACAGAGAATACTGAATGCTTTTATATTGACGTCAAAAATAAAAACATGTCAAAGCCAATAAAATAGACTCATGGACTCACAGCAAAGCAGAGTGATCAGGAGATTACACTGTTGAGGGAAAGGCCCGTTGTCGTGATCCTAGTGTGTGCAGTACGAACACGATAGCTATCAGGGTTCTCCAGCGGAAAAAAAGAATCCTCAGATGGAATTCAGTAGAATGCAAAATGCCGACAGCAGCACTGAGGCCTGGTGATGAGAGTATGAACCACTGGGACAGAAGAGACTTGAAAAGCTCTTAAGCCTAGAGGAAACACGGGGGGAAGCTATAGTTCTTGGCTAAGAGAGGCTTGGAAGAAAGCTTTTTCTCTCAGCAGTTGCATTGTAAAGGTAAAGAAGGATGTGGTAGGTGATCAGAAGATTGCTGAAGTGGGTATCACAAGTCCCACATAAACTGAGGTGTCGTAACACAAGATGTTCTTGAACCTTACTAAGATGTATAAAAGCCCTTCTCACATACACCTCCATTATTCATCCTTCACACACAAACAAAAGAGAATCTACTACAACTGGTAAAGAAAAATAACTGCACAGGTCATTGTAAAAAATATGTAAGTTAAAAATATTCTAATCAAACATTTGAATTTCAATATATAACCACCAAAAGCCATACATAAAATATATAAGACCTTAATTTCAATCGAATGTGGAAACCAGCAATTTCATGTATGAAAGAGCTTTATGTGAACCAAAGATTTTAAAAAATCAGTATAAAAATAAACTATACGGAGTTGACTAAAGTTAGAAAATAAAAAAGGAAATGAAACTAATTTTATAAACGAAGATGAATGCTCATGCACACATTCTATCCTCTATTATATAATAATACAGTTAAGAAATATAGAGAAGTAAGCAATTTAGTAAGCAAAACATAAGTGAAATTGATGTAAAAATAGCAAAATAAATGAATGCTTGTAGAACTGTCTGTCTTAAAGTGTTTGAAAACACTGGCATATTCACTGTCTCACCCACACAATCTCTAGCTGCATTGGTGCAACTAAGTGCACCAAACTCTAGTTTTGATCCCAGAGGGGAAGGAACATTTTATTTTTCTTGATAATTCTTCCTCAATTTGTTCAATTAGACAGGTTTGCAAAACTGTTAACAAAAGAGTTGATAAAGAAACCAAGATAACCACCGGAAGATTTTTTTTTTTTCATATATAAAACATCACCCCAGGCCAGGCGATACTTTTTATCTAAATGGAAAAATACAGTTTCCAAAGATTCTGGGTATTTAAACTGGCATCTTTGAAGAAAGCGGCATTGCAAATTGCAGTGTTGCTAACTTCATTTCCCACAGCACAGGTTTTGGGCCAAGGCCTTGGGCTTTGCACTTGAGCAGCAGTTCTCAACCTGTGGGTCGCAACCCCTTTTGCGGTTGAAAGGCCCTTTCACAGGGTCGACCGATTCATAGCAGTAGCAAAAGGAGAGTTACGAAGTAGCAATGAAAATAATTTTATGGTTGGGGGGGCGTGTCACCACAACACCAGGAACTGTATTAAAGGCTTGCGGCATTAGGAAGGTTGAGACCCACTGCTCTAGAGACTAGTATTATCTGATCGTTCAGGAACTCTAAGGATACAGAGCGTGATGTTCCCTCCCTCCAAGGAATCCCCGCTGCAGAATGCTTTAGCATTATTTTACTTCTGAGTTTGAGCTAATTCTTAACACATATGCAGTTAAAAGAAACAACAGAGAGATTTTGTGTATCTTCCCCTAATGGTAACACAGTAAAATATCATCTATAACTAATCTATCATCTATCTTCCCCTAATGGTAACGCAGTAAAATATCACCTAGAACTAGTAAAATGTCACAACTGGGAAACCATCAATACAAATTAGAAGCTTTAATTAGATTTCATAATTATTTTTTAATTATTAAAAATCATTTTATTGGGGCCTCTTACAGCTCTTACAACAATCTGTACATCAATTTTATCAAGCACATTTGTACATATATTGTTATCATTTTCCAAGCATTTTCTTTCTGCTTGATCCCTTGGTATTAGCTCCTCTTCCCCATCCCTCTCCCACCCTCATGGACCCCTGGTATATTATAAATTATCACTACTTCCCTATCTTACACGACCACTGTCTCCCATCACCCATGATTCCATTGTTCATCCCCTTGCGGTGGCAGTGGGTTATACATCGATCCTTGTAGGCGGTTCCCCATTTCTTCCCCTTCTCCATCTCACCTTTCCCTCCCCTCATGGTATCACTATTCCCGTTACTGTTCTTGAGGGGTTTATCTGTCCTGAATTCAGTGTGTCAAGAACAGTGTACATGTTCCAGTCTAGCTGGATTTGGAAGGTAGAACTCAGGGGGGAGGGGGCATGAAATAGCTAGAGGAATGTGGTGTGTTCTGCAGTGCTGCGCAGCTTCTGAATGCGGCCATGCTTCTGTGCACTCTTTCCTCTCGGTGTCTAGTTCAGGTGTCTAGAGTGTGATTTCATGTGAGAATTGTCCTCCAGCACAGGGAAACTTTGTTCCCCTTCTACAGTCATGACTATCTCACATGCTCCCACATGTCCGGAATTCATGTGAATTGGCTATTAATCTATTCTCCATTGCTCTTATTTTGTCATTTCAAGAACAACCCTTTAGCAGTTTGTCATACTATGGTGACTTGTCTGTGGTTATGATGCTGAAAGCTATGTCACCAGTATTTCATTTATCAGCAGTGATTCATGGCAGACAGATTACACTGAGACTGGCTATGAAGAATGGCCTTGTAATCTATTTCTGAAATTTACTCAAGAATAACCACTTATGAATCACAATAGAATATGTTGTCTGATACGGCATGTCAACACATAGATGCAAAACTGAAAACATTCACCTGCTTATGTCAAGTAATTTTGAAGACAGGTCGCTAGCTATAAAATAGTTTCATTAATATCACACGTGTAGAATTTTGCTGAAGATAATTCAAAATGGGTGTAGCAGAATAATTTTAAGAAATTGTTGAATTCAAAAGAGGACCTGGAAGTAGGGATATCATGGATGAAGTCAGATCGATCTTGGCTGAAAACAGAGAGTACTGAAATATATTTATCTGTTTTACTGACTGTATAAAATTATTCAATTTTGTAGATAAAACAAAATATAGATAATATTATGAATCATGGAGACTCCAGAACATTTAATAAGTTTTTCAAGCAGAACAAGATAGTACTGAAAAATCAGGAATGGCACGTGTAAGGGGTACATCCTTCCCCTATATTTATTCAATCTGTACATGGAGCAAATAATCCCGAAAGTTGGACTGTATAAAGGAGAAATGGTAGCAGGATTGGGAGAAGACTCATTAACAATCTGCACCATGTAGATCATACAACCTTCCGTGCTGAAAGAGAAGAGAACTTGACATACTTACTGATGAAAATCAGACAAAAATCTTCCATATTGTTTGCACCTCAATATAAAGGAAACAATAATCCCCACAACTGGAACAATAAGCAACATCGTTTTTTCCTTTTTTTATTTATCATTTTTGTGGGCTCTTACAAATCTTATAACAGTTGTATTAAGCACACGTGTACATATGTTGCCCTCAACATTTCCAGAGCATTTTCTTTGTACTTGAGCCCTTGGTATCAGCTCCTCCTTTTCCCCCTCCCACCCGCCCACCCTCCTATTCTTTTGAAAACTTGATCAATTATGGTATATATTATTATTGTTATTTCATGTTTTACATTGTCCCTTGTCACCCACATTTCTGTTATTTACCCCCCGGGGGGCCTATATATTGAACCTGGTCTTTGGTTCCCCTTTTCTCCCCCTTCAACCCAACCCCACCATCCCCTTACCCTCATGATATTCCCACTACTGTTCCTGAGGGTTTTATCTGTCCTGAATTCAATGTGATGAGAGCTCTTATCTATATCAACAAATGTTCTCTGGTCTAGCCAGATTTATAAGATACCACTGGGTCATGGTAGTGGGGGTGGGGTGGGGTGGGGGAGCACTCAGGAACTAGGAGAACCACATGTGTGTTTTTTGGGGGCTATACTGCACTCTGGTTGAATCGTCCCGTCTTGTAACCCTTCTGTGGGGGATGTCCAGTGGTCTACAGATGGGCTTTGGGTCTCCACTCCAACCCTCCTCTTTTGCCTCGATATAATTTTTTGTTTTGGATCTTTTGATACCTGATACCTGATCCTGTTGACAACTCATCATCACACAGGCTGGTATGCTTCCTTCATGTGGGTTTATTTAAATAAGCTTGATAAGCTCAGAGTGTATTGAAGTTGTCAAGGATTTCACTTTACGTGAATCCATAACCAAGACCTTAGGTGCACCAGTTAGGAAATTGAACAGCATATTGTATTCGTTATCTGCACCAAAAGACCACTTAATTGAGCTCTTATAAGGTGAAGGTGGTAGTTTGAGGACTAACGCACACTAGACCCAAAGCCTCAGTACTTTCAGCTACCTCATACTCATGTAGAAGGTGGACAAGAATCAGGAAAAATGAGCAAGAATTGATGCCTTTGAATTATGTTGTTGGTGAATAATATTGATTATGCCATGGGATTCCAGAAGAATGACCAGTTTGTCTTGGGAGAAATGCAGCTAGAATGCTCCGGGGAAGAAGGATGATGAGAACTTGTCCCACACAGTTTGATCATCAGGTGGAACCAGTCCCTGGACAAGGACATCCAGCTGGGGAGTAGAGTCCCAACAGCAACAACAAAAGGAAGACCTTCGTGGGAAGGATTGACAGTGTCTCAACAATAGGCTCAAACCACGGTGGCGAGGATGGTGCAGGATTGAGCAGTGTCTCGTTCTGCTGTGCATGCAGTCGGTATGTGCTAGAATGGACTCCACAGCGCCTAACAACAATATTGTGCTCTAAGGTGATCACCGTACGTTGAGAGATGTTGAGAATCTGCAGTGGAGGCAACACTGGGGCATCCAACTCTCAGGAAGACGCTACCTGGAAGCGTGTGTTGTTAATAAGGGATTTCCACGAAGTGGAGCTAACAGCAACAGCAGTAACACTATAAAGGGGATCATAAGAACTCTGGAGATTGACTTTTTTTCATTGTCCATAATTCCCTCAGGATCCCTCTGAGTTGCATCTACCAAAATTTAGTTTGATCCTTTCTATTTCAGAGCAGCATTCAGCTACATAGATGTCCACAGTTTGCATCACCATTCATTTATTGGAAGACATTGGTATCTTTTCCAGTTTGGAGCTATTACAAATAACTACTCTAAGCATTCATGTACAGATGTGGGGTAAAAATAAATGTTCATTTTCCAGGATAAATGTCCAAGTTTCAGGATAAAAGTTCAATTGCTGGGTCACATGCTAAGCACATGCTTAGTTTCATAGGAAACTGCTCTACTGTTTTCCAAAATAACTACCACTTTGCATTGTCACTAGCATTGTGAATGGTGTAGTTTATCTGGATCTTCAGTGGCATTTGGTATGATCAGTAATTAAAAATAATTTCTTTGTCTATTCTCATATGTGTGCTGTTGATATTGATAGACGTCAGAAAAACTTTTAAGTGAGATAGCTAGGTTGGTGAAACTTCTAAAGTACATTCTTGTTTACTTCTTCCAAGACAGATGTGTTTGTTCTTCTGGCAGTCTATGGTACTTTCAATATTCATCACAAACACCATATTTCAAATGCATAAAGTCTCCTGCTCTCTACTTTGTTCATTGTCCAGGTATCACATACATATGAGGCAAGTAAGAATTCAGTAGCTTGGGTAAGGTGCACCTTATTCAAACGGAAACCTGTCCTCCTTAACACTTTAAAAGCACTTTGCAGTGTGACACTGTCAGGTTAATTAAAAGGATGCCAACCATATGGTCAAGCCCACCAGCCTCTCTGAGGGAAAAGATGACATGGAGTCTACATTGACTTGATGGCAGTGTGTTGGGTTATCTTGTCGAGGCCTTAATTTCCACTTCCCTAATGGCTAATGATTTTGAACACTTTACAAGTGTTTATTTGCCATCTGTATATGTTCTTCTATGAAATATTTCCCCCATTTTCTGTCCATTTTCAAGTCTGACTTGTTTTTAATGCGGAGGCTTGATGATGCGTTATTTTAGGTAGTACTCTTTGTTGGCGATGCGTTATTTTAGGTAGTACTCTTTGTTGGCTATAGCTTGTAACAAGTTTCTCCAGATCCGTAGCTTTCATTCTAGTCACAATTTTTGCAAACCAAAAGTTTTTCCTTTTTTGAGATGAGGTACATCTTAGAAAATATATTTATTGATTGTACTTTTACTGTCAAATTGAAGAGCTCCTTGCCTGTTTTTCCTAGAGCTTCTCCTGTTTTAAAACTAACTCTATGATTCCACCGCTTACATTTAAGCCAGTAATCCATTTTGAGGTTTTTTTTGGTATATAAAAAGGTCAAGGCCAATGGATGTTCACTTCCTCCTTTGTTATTTATTGAAAAGACTCCACTGAGCTGATCTTATACCTTGATAAAAGTCAGTTAGGCATATTTATGTTGGACTATATCTGTGCCTTCTGTTCTGTGTTATTGATCTATTTGTCTAGGCTTCTGCCCACAGGGCATTGTCTTGATTACTATGGCTATTGGTGTGTACGATAAAATCAGGTAGAGCAACTCCTCTTCTTCTTCATCTTTGTTTAAGTGACTTTAGCTATACTAGGCCGTGTGCTTTGTCATATAAATGTAGATTAAACTTGTCTATGGTTAAAAATCCATTGCTGGGTATTTGATAGAAATGCAGTTAAAGTTATAGACCAACTTAGGAAAAAGTGATATTTTACCATGTTGCATTTTCCCTCCATTACACAGCATTTTATTCTATGTTTAACTATACTTTGACCTAAATAAATGTTCAGCAAATCTTAGCATAAAAATGCTGTCCATGTTCGGTTTGGTTTATATGTAAGAATTTAATTCTTTGGAACCAGTGTAAATGGTATTGGATTTTTAACTTCAGTTTCCAAAAGCCACAACAGTTGCGTTTTTTAGCTTTTTAAATAATTCTTTATCTTTGAGCTTTTAAGGTGTCTCTTTGGTGTCAGGTTGCCCTTTATTACTTTCCTTTACAACCAGCACCCAAAACACTCAACATTGTTTCTATAAATATGAAAGTTTGAATCTTCTGTGAGAGGGAACCAGGTCATCGCCTGTGCTGGATCTCTAGCTCCAGTAGGGATCCTCCACTAGGGGCTTTGAGCAAGTCTGGGAGGTTCGATCCTTGCAAACCCGACATGCTCTGGTCTTTTTTCCTCCTTATACATATTGTTACTTACTCTGGAGTTCACAGCTATGTTCTGGATGATAGAAATCTACAAGTTTGATCTCCGAATGGGTAGTGTTACAGAAATGTCCACTTTGGCAGCTAAGAAGATGATGACAAATATCAGTATAAACAACATAAGAATTCTAAAACAAGCTAAGACTCATTTTACCTAAGCCCTTTCTAACATTGTACACTTGTGCTACATCTAATAAAGGATGGTTTCTAGGAGGGCGCGCATCGGTAGTAAATTTTAAAAGCATTTCTTGAGGTTGTATTTCATTTTGTGTTACTGATACTAAAACACTCATGCAGATTGATTCTTTTTGGCCCTAACAACATTGTGCAACTTTCATCACCATGTTATCGCATGTACAATCAAGGAAATAAATTAACTGGCAGGGGTTCACTGTCCTGGTCCCAACTCTTATCAAACTTAAAGGAGTAGATAATGAAAACTTTAGTGATGAAAAATTCACTTGGATATACAAATATATCGATTATTTAAGAAAAACTGTTACCACATAACCAAGTAAAAATAGAGATGTTGCAGTTATCTAATTGATAAATTGTTATACTAGATCAAGTTTTTATTTGCTTTACCATGTATGGATTGGCACACCGTTCTTCAAGATTCCTTATATATTCTGAGATGCTGCTTACTATTCCCTTGAAACTGTCTTCTTGTAGCAACGTATTAGCCTTCCTTCAAGCTTTGACCGATTCATGACCTGTTCATCTCTTTGGCGAAATACGTCAGATGCAGAAAGCATTCGGCGCTGCTCTTCATCTCACCTCTGATGCTGCATCTTCTGTACTTGTGGCACCAGCACAAAGTAGCTACTCTAGTCCCACAACTCGCAGTGCCATGTGAGGGCAAGTTCAACCAGGCTACAAAATCATTGACGCTTTGTTAAACAGAACTAACCAATGTGAGGATATGGCTTTTCAACATCTACTGGTGAATACATCAAAGTTGTCTATGAAACACACAATCAAGAAACGTTTAAATAAAGGGAAAGGGACAGTAGTTGGAAAATATGGCCTTGGGGGTAAATGACACAAGTTCTCATGATGGCATTGGCAAGGCTACTGATTTCATCATTGTAAATACCTTTTCAACCACACAATGGTCACTGCACACGTGAACCTAGACACAAGAATTAAATTGACTATATCACATGGATGATAGGGAAGTTCAATATACTCTATCACAAGGAGACCAGGGCCGAATGTGGTTCTTGATCATATGATATCTCTTCACAACTGACAACATATTGACAAATGGAGAAAAGAGTAAAATTGTCAAGGATTGCATTTTTCTGGGTTCCATAGTCAATGCTTATGGAGTCAGTGGTCAAGAAATAATGGACAACCATTGGCAAACCTACACATGAAGAACACAGATCAGTGGGCACCGTGAGCAGGGGTAATGGGTATGGCATTTCTCTTTGGGGTGATATGACTGTTTTGGGATTCGGTAGTCAAGATAGTTTCACATCTTTTTGAATATACTAAAATCCATCAAATCATACATTATAAAACTCTACTTTGTCTCCTAGAGCTGCACTTTTAGATTTGTTCCAAAGTCAGTCCCAAGCCTGATTTTGACAGCTTCACTGAACTTCTATATTGTTTCTTCTTGTAGATGTTGTCAATTGGATTGCTTTGCATTCTATCTGGTGAAGTACACACACACACACACACATATATACATTTATGTTGTTTAAAAAGGAGTTTACAGTGGATAAGGCATTGGTTTCACAAAATTCTTTTGCAATCCCTCGATTAGTTTCTATCACCAAGGCTACATTTTCAACTGCTATGCCTTCAGCTTTGTTTCCTACCTTCGCAGTCCAATGCCCAATAATTAACAGTGCATTTCTATTGTATATTTGATATACTTCAGTTGGAAGAAATTGGTAGAATTCTTAAATCTTCATCACTAATTTTAGTGGTTCGTGGGTAAATTTGAATAATATTTGTATTAACTGAAGTCCCTTGTGTTGTCAGGTGGCATCTAATTGATTCAGATTGATAGTGACCTTATGTACAAAAAATGAAGCACTGCCTGGTCAGACATCATTCGCATAATCGTTATGTTTGCGCCCATTGTTGTAGGTACTGGGTCAGTCCGTTACATCCGGGGTCTTCTGCTTATTCACCGACCCTTTGCATTACCAAGCACGGTTTACTTTCCCAGGAATGGGTCTCTGCAGACAATAGGACCAAAGTGTGGGAGAAGTCTTGCAAACCTAGTTTCTAGGAGCATTCTAACTCTATTTCTTCCAAGACTGCTTTGTTTATCCTTCTGGTACTGCACCCGCTCTTTTGTGTTCTTTTTCACATTGTCCAACTTTCCCATGTATGTGTAGCTATGGGAAATACCCTGGCTGGGTCAGGTAGGCCTTCGTCCTCACAGAGATTTCCCTGTAGGTGTGTAGGCATTATCCTATTACAGACTTTATGATATTTCAAGATCTTTAACTGCCGTTTGGGGGGGATGGCTGTGATACCATTTCTCCTGAACTCGTCACTCCTGGCATAGTGAGTCATGATTGCTCAACTCAAAATGGCCAGTACTCATTCCTATGAGCACTCTGCTACCTCGGAGAGCATTCTTATTGCTTTCCAGTTCATTCTTGACAACTTCTAAGTCTTCTGGATCCGTAAGTCCTATATTCCACTTTCAGTAGTGGATGCATGTAGCTGCTGCTTTTCATTTCGAGTTGTGTCCGCATCAGCAAACGGAGGTTCTGAATGCTTTAATCCATCCTAGCCATTCAGGTCACTGTCCTTTGAAGAGGCATGTTGCAGCCAGTCCTTTTTTGAGTGCCTTCCAGCCTGCGGGTCTCATCTCTATGTGAGCAGGTTCTGCTGCTACTTGTAGGCTTCTCAGTAGCTAATCCCCCAGAAGTGGACCGTGTACTCCTTCTTCATAGTCTGATCTTAGTCCGGAAATTGTGATGAAACTTGTTCACCTTGGGTGACCCTGCTGGTATTGATAACACTTATGTCACAGCTTCCAGGATGATATACAGCCCCACAGTATTAGGATGTATATATTACAAACAACTTCCACAAGTTGTCACTGAACATTTGAGGAGGTATAATTATCCGTATAGTATTCCAATTTTCAAGCCCAACAACCAGACCGACAGGGCAGTCTGTTCCCATTATTACCTGTAGCCGCATAGCTTGCTGTAGGTTTACATTTTAAGTAATTATTGTGAAGCAATGAGTCTCCAAGAAAGAGACATTGTTTAATTCTCCCATCTTAAAAATCACATCGTACATGCCTATTGCAAGGGTTTATTTTCTTAACGTATTTGATTTTTTTCATTACATAGTTATTTACATGACTATATTTAATCACAGCAAAAATATAATTGTCAAGTTGCTATACAATATTTATCACATTCTTTAATTAGTCTCAATTTGAAAAAATACTTATATTCCTGATTACCTTACATAAATCATTTTTAGATCAGAAAGTTGCATCGTAATCTGACACATAGCCCAGCTCAGACTGACAAAATAACTTGATAGTTGTTTGATCTGATATTGTGGAATTCTACTTCTAATTAGGCCCAATGTCCCAAATACCTTTCTCAAACCTTGGTGTTGTGCAGTTTAATTGCATGACTTGTTTCCACTCTTCTGAGTAATTAATCAAATATATCTAAAAACTTATTTCTAACTTTAGAAAATATTTGCAGATGTGTGGAAAGATGATCTTATTTAGTCAAATATCTGCACATGGAAGAGCTCATCAAAGAGATTAAGAGCAGAGTTCATATCAACCCTAAGTTTCATCAGATTCTTAACTTTGGGAAATTAATGACCCGAAACAATGGTAGTCTGACCAAAATAAAAACACTGACAATTGCTTTTTGTGTACTTTCTCTACTAATTTTACTGTAAAAACCAAGGTCAAGAAAAACCTGATCTGACTTGTTCTACTCTTGCTTTTAAACAAAAACCTTTGTCACACTTTTGTGTATAAATTTAATTCACAGAAAACACATTCACAGGAAATCTTTATTGTGAAGCTCATCAATTTTTACCTACAATGTTTCACTGGTTCGAGCAGACTCCTGTTGTGAACATGACCTTTTACTTTTAAATAGTGGAAGTTTATTTGGTTTTATTTAATTACCTTTTTGGTGAATTAATTCCCTGAAGATATTGACAAACCTTGGTGTTTTGACACAGAATGAGGAAAGACTAAAACCCTGACAACGTTCTGTCGGGCCGTAAAGTTATCTGAGTAAACATTAAAAAACAATGATGGTGAAGTTTTTCATCTTCCCACAAAATGAATAATCATTGAATTTTTATAGTGAATTCTATTTCATTCTACAGTGTATTGGCCATCTTGGACCTGCTGTTTTCCAAAAAAAGATTTTAAAATGTTTTGTGTGGAAATGTTGCTTGCCTGACTCTTTCCACTGATTTTCTCATTTATGCCAATAATATTGGATTTTTGAGGAGTGATTAATTTGAAGTGCATTAGTAAGTCCATCTAGATGCAGGAGTTTTCAAGAAGATGAGTGGTACCTTCAATGACTACCAAAATGTCATTAGTTCATTTGTTCCTTGCCCTTAGAAAACAAGGGGATCTTCTTCATTTACTTATTACTATAAATTAACTGTTAATATAGAAGCAGGCTCAAAAGGTCCTGGAAAAGTTTAAGATAACTTTATCTTAAATTGAATGAAAAGATAATGGAATTTTCCATCAATTTTTGAAGCCTATATCTATTATGCCTGATAAAATGTGCAATTATGCATAAAATAACTGATGGATTAAAGAATTGATTCAATTCTAGATTCAGTCCCTGATCACCATGCTTAGGTAATAGTTATTCAGTCCCTGATCACCATGCTTACGTAATACTAGCAGAAGTTAATTAAGTCTGAAATTCTCCAGACTTCTGTTTCTGTGATATTATAAAAGAGAAAATAACCCATGATAATTAATAGTTTAATTAATTGCTATAGGTATATGTTGGACAAGTCTTCAATATGGTTCTGAACTCAATATTTCACAACATGGGAAATGGTTGTAATATAGTAGCTGAGGATAACACTCTACCTATATAAGTTTTGTGAAAATTGTATATATACATGTATAAAAATATAGGTGAGTAATTTTATTTTCTTCTTTGCCCATTCTTATTTCACAGATTTTCTATAATAAATATTAATGTGCATTTTAAAATATTTCCAAAGGATATATTAGAAACAGGATGGCACCTTCTTTTGACTCTAAATGTTAACGATTTCCTTGATTAATCTCTGAGTTTTTGTGTTAACATTGTATTTGGATCTACTTATCATATGCCTGTGTGATTGATATTCCTGCAGTTATTTGTGATCAAGTCAATTCTGACTCAATGTGCACAGAGTGGAGCTGCCCCAGGAAGTTTCCAAGGCTGTGACCTTTGAGATGCAGATTTCCATGAGGATTCTCCAATGTGGAATTGTCCACCTTCCACCTCCTAGTCCAACACTTAACTATTTGCATCACTTATATTACTAATAACATAATGGGAAAAAGTGATGCCAAAGGATGGTAAAAGGAAAATAATATATAGGGACACTCACTCTACTCATCTTGAACTCAATTCCTTTTAATACATACAATAAAACTTTTCAAATAGGATGGCTTACCAAGGGCAAATAGTAATGGGTTAAGAGAGAAGACTGTCATTGGATCTCTGTGTCTTTACCAACGCACTCGAGAATGAAATTCATGTATTGCATATGAAATTAAAGTGCTTAAAATGGAACCAAATTTGCATTATAACCTGGACTATTTTCTGGCCCAGGTGTTGGGTTATAGCAGCTTCCTAATAGCTATAGAGTTGGTGGATTGAGACTTAAATCACTTTTCAGATATAAGCATTAATACCTTTAAAGTACTTAACGAGCCAGAAAACTTCAGAAGGTGCCATAGGTTATCTTTCATCCCCCCCAACCCCCCACGTTTAGCTCAACAGCATGACATGCAGAATAGCTGAAACTCGAGTACTGAGTTCTCTAATGCAAGTGTTTCTCCATACTTTGTTGAAAGGCATTGAACAAATTAAATAACCCTTGAGGGGTATTTATATTTCTGCAAAATGGGTCATTAGGCTGGGCATGGTGATGTTTTTAAAGTGTTCCTTGTTGAAAAACTTAAGGAAGGCAAGTCCGGTGAGAGGTTTTGCTTATGAATCTGAGAGACTGACCGTGCATAGCCAACACTGATAAATATGAGCTGAATCAATGACTGACTGCTCCCTGCCTGGGAGGGTATATTTCCAGCACACTTTTACCTGGAATAGTTGTGCTTTATTTGTTTTATGTATTAGCATTCAGGATAGATTTAATAAAGAAATTTAAGAAAAAAGAAGATACTGTTATGTAAATAAATGTTTGCAATCTCTGAGCTAAATGACCTTCTAGAGCTTTGATATCTATAATAATTTTTAGTTGCTAGTTGATGGTATTGTTTTAAAAATCAGATAATAAATTATATCTATGACAGAGAGGGGGAGTGATCTGTGCTTTGGCAGGTAGTCAGAAGCAACTAGGCAGAAAAGGGAATCAGGCAATGGTGTCAGTCAAAAGGACAAATATGTACAAGGACTGGTGAGGAGGCTGGTGTGAGTGGAAGGTGGGATTTGATGGAGAGAGCCAGGGAGAGGCCCCCAGTTGGCTTCAGATACCCCCAGCATGAAGCACTTTGTCGTAGCTGCATGTCTTTGACTTTACCAAAGGAAAGCAGGTCATTGTGTACTTTTATCAAAATCAGAGATAACATGATCTTATGTGGGTTCTACTAAGGGTTCACCAGCAACACCATTGAAATTAGGTGTTTGGAGGCGGAGGGATATCTTTCTGTGAAGATGCTATGTAACCTTTGGTTTATTGGAACTGGAACTATAAATAAGCTAAACATTCTCTTTTTTCCAAACCAAGAAATCCATTATTTTTTCTAGTTAGCTTGCACAATGCTGAAATCTATTCCTTATAACCTGTACTTTCATAATGCTTCCAAAGGGGAAGCATGTCACTTGTCCCATGAAGAATCTGCTTTATAAGTGCCCTGGTAGAAAGAAGGGATAAATGAAAAATCATGAGGGCATGTACACATACTTTATATGTGTGTATTTTCTTGTGGAATATATATTTCATTTGCTTGTAATTATGAGATACCTGTTAGGAATCTGATCACTGGAGGTGGAACTTGACATACATGACAATACTCATTGAATTTAGAGACCAATGGACTGTGTAAGAGGATTTTCTTGAATAACACTTCTCTTCTACCACATAAAACTAAATGTATCTTGCCTAAGCACTCTGGCGAGATAGTGGTTATGCACTGGAATGCTGCGAGCTCCTTTGCCACCAGTTGCTCTGTGGGGAAAAACAAAACAAAACAAAACTAGGTCATCTATTCTCATAAATAGTTAACAGTCTCAGAAGCCCATAGAAGCAGTTCTACCTGGTCCCCAAAGAGTCAGGATTGACTTGATGGCAACGAGTTTGATTTTGGAAGAGCATAAGAATTTCAAAGGGCAGTTCAAGAAGGCAAAGTAAAATATTTCAATGAAATGTGCAAAGACCTAGTTTTAGAACTCCCCCCCAATAAAAAGCACATTTAATATTTCTCAAGCAGAAAGTATTGAGTAAAAAATTTAAACCTTGATGGGCAATTATTTGGGAATTCTATGGGAAAAATATTGAGTAACACATAAAACATTAAAGGAAAATGGAAGGAATACATAGTCACTATCCTAAAAAGGATGGGTTGATGCTCACCCATTTAAAGATATGGCATATAATAAAGACCTAATAGCATTAAGGAAGAAGTCTAGAATACACTGAAGACATTGGAAAAATTAAAGCAGAACAAAGCTTCAGGAATTTGCAGAATCTCTATTGAGCAAATTATGCAATGATGGAAGTACACACTCCCCTAAGCAAAGACATTTGGAGGACAGATACCTTTTCAACCAACTGGTAGATCTCCAGAGTTGTGCCCATTCCAAAGAAAAGTGACCCAGTAGAATGTGGAAATTTCAAACAATAGCATTAATATTACATGCAACCAGATTTCACCGACGATAACTTAAAACAGCTGCAGAAGTACACTGACAAAGAACTACCAGTAACTCAAGCCCAAATTGGAGAGTGTGCATAAGGAGGGGTGATATTGCTGATATCAAATGAATCTTAGCTGAAAGCAGAGAATACCAGCAGGATGCTTGCTTGTGCCATACTGACTATGCAGTGGCATTTGAGTGTATAGGTTGTAACAAATGATGGGTAGCAATGCAAAGAATGGGAATTCTAAAGTAGCTCATTTGGTTTATGTAGAACACATGTACATAGACCAAGGGACAGTCTTTGAACAGAAAATGCACATGCTTCAATGCTCAAAATCAAGAGAATTATGCATCAGAGTTGTATGTTTTCATGATAAGTAGTCAATATATATGCTGGCCAAATAGTCCCCAAAACTAAACTGAATGGAGAGCAATGTGGCATCAGGACTGGCAGTGGGCGGTGGTACTTTAACAAACTGCAATCTGCTGTAAGTGAAGAGGACCTGAAAGAGTTGCTGATGAAGATCAAAGACTAGAGACCTCAGTGTGGGTTGTGCTTCAACGTACAGGAGACCGGAAGCACTCACTACTGAAGATAAAAGATTATAGCCTTCACTCACCTCAACATATAGAAAATAATAATCTTCACAAATGAGCCAATAAGCAACACCATGTTAAATGAAGAAAAATTGAAATTATTAAGGATTTCACTTGGCTTGAATCTATAATCAATACCTATGGAATCACCAGCCATGAAATCAAACAATGTATTGAGTTATGCCAGCCCAGGCCTGGGTGCTGCAAAAGACTTCTTTAATAGGGAAGACCAAGCACCTATTCCATCTCCCTGCTCCACAAATCCATTTAATATATTGTCCTTGGATAGAGGATGTATCAGATATGAAACTGATAAGAACAGATACTACACTTGATCTTAGTCAAAGGCTGAGAAGCGATATCCAAAAATTCACAGTTTTGAAAACCCAGTGTAACAGTTTTATGCTACGCACATAGAATCTTCACAATTTGAACTTCACAATAACTAAAAGCAACAGCAAAAATAGTGTCTTACTTGATTTCCATAGGAAATAACAATTAAGCTATATTTCTATCACAGGCTTACCGTTTTACCATGCATACTCTATCTAGGAGTAGTGAAGGAGCTTACCACTGGACTTCACTTTAGTTTATGTTAACATTTATTTTTAACCATTAACTGTTTAATATGTGGACGTAGTTATATACCATCAATCAAAACAAGAAATGAGTTCATGTCATGTGAAATGGGGTATAAATGGGAAAATGTCCCAAAAAATGTAAGCAGTATTCTCTTTCGCATAGCACTGTACAGAGAACAGTACTATTAGATTTATTTTGCAGCACGATTCCTGAAGGAAAGAATTAAAAGGAAATAATATGTTGCCAAATGGATCTAAAAGTTTAAAACATTCTGTAAGATAAATGGATAGGAATAGAGTGATCATTTTTTAAAATTAGACCATTTTGGTTTATGTTTGTATATATTTTTAAGTTATATTTTCATAGAATTAATTTCATTTTCAACTTGGACCAAATATTAACCTTAGCTAAATGCTTCAAATATCTTCAGGCTACATCTGAATTTTTTTTCATATTGTATGGGACATCATCAAACACATAACATACAAGATTCAAAGAGGAGTAGAAAGTAGAAAAAGTAAATTACTTTCATAGAGTGCTAAAACAACAATACATTCCATGGGGATACTCATATTCAATACAGATAATAAAAATATAATTTCTTAAGCCTTTGCTATTGGTCGAACTAACCTAGGGTATAGTCCTCCTCTTTCATTGAATTCCTATGTAAGCTTATGAAATAAGCACTGCGATTATCCCATTTCACCGATGGAGGATTGTTATTGTTAGCAGTCATTGAGTGAGCTCTACTTCACGGTGACCTCATGCATAACAGAATGAAAAAATGGCCTGTTCTGTGTGCTATTCTCATTACGGCTGATGGGTTTGGGGTGTTATCACAGTTATTATTCTACATCCGTATCATAAGAAATTCCTCCCCTCCCATTGACAGTACTAGTTTTAATATCACCCTAGCCATGGCCCTATGAGAGCGTTTTCTCCTTGTATTATGATTATCTTTACTCACCTACACCCCTTATTGAACGTGGAGCTCCTTCAAGGCAAAGACGCTACCTTATCTACCACTTCAGTTCCAGGGATTTCACCCAGTGACATGACCCATCCTAGGAGCTCAATTGAACAAAACCTCTGCCGTGGATCCCATTCCGACTCATACTAGAGCAGCCCCTCTGCTAGGACTTCACATCTTTTTCTCCAGCGGAGCAACTGATAGATTAAAACTGCGGGCCTTGTGGGTAACAGCCCAATGTGTAGCCCGCTGCTCTACCAGAACTCAGTAAAATGCGGAGTAGAACTTCCCTGGTGGGTTTCTGAGAGTATCACTTACATCTTTTTCGCTGAGTGGCTGTGGCTTGGAACTGTTGACCTTGCAGTTAGCAACCCAATGAGTAACCCCCTTTGCTTCTGAGAGTGCAGCAAGCAAGCATCTGTTAAATTACCAACCTAGTCGGAAGTCACTAAACGCATTGAAGGAAACAGCGTGCGGTTTCGGAACATAACTGAAGTGAAGTTGCTCTTAGGAACCTTAGGCATTTCATTTCAGAATGCCATGTGAGTTTGAAAGGCAAAGCCACAGAAATGCTTCAGTGATCTGAGATCATATAGACAGTATTCGAATGGTGAACGCAAAAGAAGAAAACCCCAATCAGATAGATTGACGCAGTGGCTTCAGCAATGGGCTCAAACAGCAGGAATTGTGAAGATGGTGTATTTTCACTCCTTTCTACATGAGGTGACCGTGAACTAGACCCCTAGCTATAACTTTAGGGAAAAGGTGAATGGAAATGATATGTAAGGGTAATGCAATTAATGACCTTTACCTTTGTGATGGGTTCCTCTTTTCCACAGGGAAGCAACCAGATCTTCATCAGTAATGAGTCCCACATACAAGGAATAGTCAGAGGATATTTTAAGCCGTAGGTGATTTTTTAAAAAGTTTCAAATGTAATTATTACAGGGGAAATCTATTTTATATTAAACCAGTGTGAAGTGTAACTTAATGAGGGAAAAACTAACATAGACTTCATCTTGAGGGCTTGAAATCTTTTGAAAGGAAAGCATTTCTGATTATGAAGAATAAACTCACCGAAACCCAAACTCACTGTCAATCCTGACAGCAACCCTGTCAGACAGGGCAGAACTGCCTCTGGGGGTTTCTGATACTAAAGCTGTAGAGCAGAAAGCCTCATCTTTCTCCGGAGGAGCTGTTGGTGGCTTTGAACTACCTGCGGGCCTCGTGGTTAGCAATTGAATGCATAACCCACTGTGCCACCAGGGTTCCTGATGATAAGAAATAGTTTACAAAAAAATCTGGAGGAGAATTCTAAGTGAGTCTGTGCAGATGTCTTAGAAGTAGGATGTACCGATTTCCATAACCATCCTGCTCAATGACCGGTGATTGAGTATGATTACCTTATCTAATTTAATTTCCTCTCTACTTTCCTCTCTGATTTCTTAATATGTCCCAAAGCTACCGGCAATAAATATTGTCTACCTCTAGGCTTCTAAATACAATTCTGCTGTTTTTTCTCTCTTCTCAAGGATGCTTAGACCCCAAATATGCCAGAGGTGTTGTTAGGTGTCAAAGACCAGAATAAACAAGAGCTGCAATGCATAACGATGCCGCCATCTTTCTGAGTGTTCTCGTTACTCGGGTCTTACAGAAAGCTGCTGAATACCGTGTTTGATCCTTGGGCATGAATTCATTCTTATTGGTGAATCTTTCAGCGTGAAGAAAACACATGGAGGGTAGATTCTTACCACGTAGTGCCCGCAAGTCAAGTTAATGGAGCGCTGTTATTGTTTCCGTTTTCTTGTACCCATTTCTGTATGAATCCATCTGCATGGTGCAGTCATGTCCCGAATACTGAGTTGGATTTAGTGGTGAATATGTCTGCACTGTCCGCTGAATAAAATTAAGGTGGATGCCCGATTTTAGTTGTTACTTAGATGAATTCCTATCAACTTGGACCTATCAATATGGACTGAATGCTCGCCGGCCCGCCTGCTGACTGTTAGTGCCCTTCACCGTCTTGGTCTCTTTAGACTGTAGCAGGCACGCTCACTGTAAAGACAACTGGTTGGCTGGCTCTTTCTGAAATGGTCCCTTTCTCGTCCCTTCTCACTCTTTCATCTCTCGCTTTCTTTAGGTCCTGTCCATCTGTCCCAAGGACATGCGAGCTGATATCTGTGTGCATCTCAACCGGAAGGTTTTTAACGAGCATCCTGCTTTTCGATTGGCCAGCGACGGGTGTCTGCGCGCCTTGGCGGTAGAGTTCCAAACCATCCACTGTGCCCCCGGGGACCTCATCTACCACGCCGGCGAAAGTGTGGACGCGCTCTGCTTTGTGGTGTCCGGGTCCTTGGAAGTCATCCAGGATGAGGAGGTGGTGGCTATTTTAGGTACTGTGAACTTTCCTCGTGTCGTACGTAGCAAAGCGTGTCACCGTTTCACAGGGCGTTGCTTCTCGGGTTTCTTAAGAGAAATTTCCTTTGCCTGATGACCTCAAGCAATGGGGTTACAATGAGATGACGAATCTTAGTGAAGAAATAGGAATGCTGTTTCAGGAAAGAACATTCATATCAGGCACACCCTAATGTGGTGCATGAGCGTTCGATTAAAATGTTGTTGTTGTTTGGAACAGACTAGAGCTGATCAAGGCCTAAGATGCCTCGCGCCCCTGTGTTGATAAGTATGAACGGGGCGTGCGGAATGATTTCCAGACCACTGGTATGGAACGGTAGCCCGACAGGGGTGACAGACCAGTTTAGTTTAACCTTTTCTTCCAGAGATTAGCAAGTGAGGCCCAGAAAGGCACCATGAGCTGTCCGCCTAGTTAGGGGATGAGTGAGAGCTGGAGTTCCAGCCACCATACCCTCCTTTTCACAGGCCCACCACAGTGGCCCGAAGCGGTGCCCTCAAAATGACGAAGAAGGCGAAGAGTCTGATGTGTTACACTGGAGAAATCACATTGCAGGGAATTAACTTTGTGGTTTACAGCTGGCTCCATCTCTCTCCATCGTTGCTTCCAAAGTGGGTGATACTCCCCAGG
Organism: Tenrec ecaudatus; assembly: GCF_050624435.1. Taxonomy (NCBI): domain Eukaryota; kingdom Metazoa; phylum Chordata; class Mammalia; order Afrosoricida; family Tenrecidae; genus Tenrec; species Tenrec ecaudatus. The sequence continues at coordinate 42,200,341 of NC_134543.1, forward strand.
GGTCCTGGAATGATCCAGGGAAGGTACAAAAACAAATATCTACACTTTATCCTGAATGATGGGCTACAGTGCAAACGCTTTTAATGGCCAGGGGGGTGTGGGAAGTAAATTTTCTTTTTTGAAAAAGGACCAGGAGACCAAATAAGTTTGGGAATTGATTATCTGTATTACTTAGCCCATAAGACATTCAGCCCCCAATTGAGATATATTGTGCGTCTGTGAACAATTGTTATAACTAAAAGGTGCTGACACTGCAGGTGAAGGACAGATGCACAATTTCATGTATTTTGGGGACAGTGTAAGATGTAAATCTTGATTTAAGAAAAATCTAAGAGATCAGCGGTTCTCAGCCATGGGTTGCGACCCCTTTGGGGGGCCGGACGACCCTTTCACAGGGGTAGCCTGATTCATAACAGTAGCAGAATGACAGTTATGAAGTTGCAACGAAAATAATCTTATGGTTGGGGGTCATCACAGCAGGAGAACTATTACAGGGTCGTGGCATTAAGAAGGCAGAGAAACACTGTTTTAGATGATTTTCTGCTCTTTTACCTCATATCTGCAGTAGGTTCGTGAAGTCCACACAGATTTAAAATGAATCAGTAATGAGAATGAGGTCAGAGGAGAATCTTCACTCGTTTTTAACTCTAGTAATGTAAGTTAGAACTCTCTGTTTTGATCCCATTTTTCATGGCTTGGTCTCATGAAAATGAACTCAATTTTTAGACGATTGGAGTTTTAGCTACCGATGTGAACCTCCCATATTTTAAGTGCCACTTATTCTCATGAGTAAAAGACTGATTGATATATTTTAAAAAGAGCAGAGTCCAGCACGAACAGGAAAGTCGGATTTCCATTTCCAACTATTTGAGGAAGATAGAATCGAGAAGAAACGCCCTTCGTAGGAAGAAAGTGAGCATTATCAAAATGAATTCAGCGTTATCAGTGTCTAAATGACTATTTGTGATAATTTGTTTACCTATTTAGAGACACTGTTAAATAGATGATTGTTTACAATAATGTCGCAGCGCACACATAGGCCGCAGCTCTTTAAAGTCAGCACTGTGGGCATGCTTTGTAGCTTCGTGTTGTTTGCCGGCGTTATTTACTGTGGTATCAAGGGCTTATATACAATCCGTTATAAAAAGTGTACATTCCACTAGAACAACCCTTTGTGATAAAATACTCTGTGTACATGTTTGCTTAAAGAAGGGTCTGAAACAAAAACCCAGAGAGGTGGGTTTTCTTTTCCTGTATTGTTCTTGTCAATGGTGGCTGGGAGGGTAGAAAGTAGGTGCCATCCTGGTAAATTCCCTCAGCCATAAACTCGTCCTTTGCTTTGCCCATTTTCTTCATCACAATGTCCCCTTGGTCACTCCTTTTCCAAAAGAAGGTTGGAGAAAGCCCGGAGTTCCTGGCCTCTGGGCTGAGTCTGCTAAGCTGGAATCATGGGCTCCGTGAGATAGACAAAATGCATTTTCTTTTCATTTGAAAGTAAAGTGGTAGCTGGTTTGTGCAATGACACAGTCAGAAAGAACACAGGGCCTCCTGGGCATTGGACTAGTTTCACCATATATCTGTCACATTTTATTCCTATGAATGTGTGCTTTGTGTTTGCCCTCATCAGAAATCCGGGAACCCAAAGGCTTTGTAATCCTTCTGTGCAATTCATCCAATGATATGACATCTTTCTGGTAGCTATTATTTCCCTGTTTGCATAGGCATCTCACAAGGATTAGTTTAATCAAAAGACACACATATTAGGGGTTTATAACACCTAAAATGCCTTGAAAATATTTTAGGAAACAAAACAAGCTCACTTTATGGAGTCGATTCTGACACAGCCACCCTGTACGTGATTTCTAGAGCTATCAGTCTTTATGGGAACGAAAGCTCATCTTTCTACCGTGGAGCTACTGATGGACTTGAGCCATGGACCTTGTGGTTAACAGTCCGATGGCTTTCAAACAGAGCCACCAGGTTCCTTCTTTCAAGAAAAGCCCCAAATCCAAACTGACTGCAACTGAGTAGATTCCAAGCCATCCATCTAAACTGCTATCTTTAAAGAATCAGAAAGGCACAGAGCAGTTGGATTTGAAGAGCTGACCTTGTGCTTCCCAGGCCAGCGCTGGCCAACAGCAGTGCCAGGAAAGAGGGAGAAAGATGATGAGTGACAGCATCAGACCCAACATTTCTTTCTTCTCCTTCTGGTTTCTTCTTATTTTTTGTAATACATTTTTGAAAACATTATAAATTTAAAGGAAAGAAACCAAAACATTAAATGTCAGGTATTCCCTAAATTCGCCTTTGTTGAATAAGTTGATTCAATTATTCACAACTGTTATATCTTCATTGTGAATTGTGGGTCCTGGCTCTGAAATATGCCCTTCTTTCATATTTTTTTTTGCCTTGAATCTAGAAATGGTCAGATAGAAAGGCATCCCTCTAGTCTTTACACTTCAGGAAAATGAGTTCTTATCCAAGTTGATCTGATAGGAGAAATAAAGCAGGGCTTGCTATCTCTTACACGGATTCATTTACCAGCTGAAAGATAGAGGAGGGAGGTCATTTTATAATTAAATAAAACCTCAGGATCCAAAAATAGGTGCAGTTTCATTCCTTTGGGTCTTTACCTTTTAAAAGGCTCTTGGCAGGTGCGCTCTTCTTTGAGTGTCAAAACTGCTGGGGAGTTTAATGAATGCGTTTTGAAGCATAACTGATTAATGGACAAAAAATGTAGACAACAAATACTCTCTTACTTTTAACATTGAAAGACATCTTCACAGTTGTTTTCCTCAAGAGGGCACATGGATATGATTGCAGTTCCTGCCTTCTTCCCCTTTGAGGCTCGTCCAGTTCTTACACCTCTACCGGTTTTGACCTTCACGCTTCCGATGCAAACCAAAGAATTCCAAATTAAGTTCATGGTGCATCCAGAATGTGTTCTATGCTTTACTTTAGTCTGTCTTTTTAGTGCCTGCCCTATAATTACTTAATGTGAGCAGATATATTGAAATGGCTGAAATAGCCAACTTACTTCAAAATGCCTTGACAAGTATCTCGTACCCTTCGGTGACTGTGACATGGTGGCTCTCCACTAACAATAGCCCCGGCTCCTAAGACAGAGTCCTATGTTTCGCTGCGTTCACAGTGTGTCCTTTCTTTATGGGTTTATTGGATGTCGAATCATAGTGTAGGAGTTATTCATTTAGGTTCATTTCTATCTAAATCATTTAAATTTTACTTAAAATCCCCAAGAGAATTATACTAATGTATATGGAATGTGAAGGAAGGTTATTACATTTTTCCTTCCATCTTATTATTTTTTAATCATTTTATTAGGGTCTCATACAACTCTTATCACAATCCACCCATAAACCAGTTGTGTAAAGCACATATGTACATTCATTGCCCTCATCATTCTCAAAACATTTGCTTTCCACTTAAGCCCTTGACAGCAGCTCCCCATTTTACCCCTCCCTGCCCGCTCCCCTCTCCCTCATGAACCCTTGATAATTTATAAATTATTATTATTTTGTCATATCTGACATTGTCTGATGGATATTACATTGTAATAGGATATGGAAAAGCAATCAATGAACCTAATACTGTAAAATTACAATATTTTGCACTTTTGTTCAAATATCTTTGGGGCTGGAACAATTTATTTAAAGGCTGCATTATATATAAAATTTTTTACAATAACAGAGATAGCTGATAGGTTATGATATTCAAAATTCAAAATCTGTGTTTTTAATTTCAAAAAGAATCAGATATAGAATATATTCATATATTGCTATTTTGAAAATCTGTAAAAATATGACTTTTATCATGTGGTTAAGATTTCTTCATATATACTTGCTATTAGAAGTCAAGTGCTTCATGCTGTAACCTCTAAAAGGGCTTTTCCCATACTCTAGAAAATTAATTTATTTTTAGTCCATATTTCTCTATTTTCAGATACTAACCTCTGAAACACGTTTGTATAAATGGCAAATCAATATTTGCTTTTTGTGTATTTATTTTTAATTGTATGTCTGTTGTGTTTAAAATCCCGTAAGCAGAGATTATCCCATCAAATTTATATGTAGGTCAAATTAGACACTTGTAGAATTCCTTGACCTTTAGGTTTCTGGTAATATGAGGGGAATTCAAAATGCTCATGAAAAAGCAGTTTAAAAATCACGGCGTGTTGGCATGAACGTTTGGAAGCCCCACATGCATGAATCATTGTTGCCGTGAGGTGCCGTTGAACGGGTTCTGAGATGCAGCCACCCCGTGCACAAGAGGACGCACAGCTCAATCTAGGACCATCTGCAGAACTGTTCCTCTATTGAAGGCCTTTGATACAGCCACTTGTCATCCATTTTTATGAGGATCTTCCTCTTTTTCACTGACTTCCTACTTTACCAAGCATGATGTCCTTCCTGATAAGATGTTCTATCTACAGTATGCAGAAACCAAGTCTTGCCATCCTCACCTCTAAGAAACATTCTGGATTGTACTTCCTCCAACATACATTTGTTTGTTCTCCCTGTAGTCCATGGCACATTCAGTAAACTTCAAAACCATAACTCAAAGGTATCAGTTCTTCTTCTTCAATCTCCTTTATTCAATGTCCAGCTTTTACATGCCAATGAGGCCAGGGTCAGGTTCACCTGAGAGCTCAGAAATGATACCATTTCTTTTTAATCTTTGAAAGAGGTCTTTTGCTTCTGTTCCTGTTTCTGAAGGGTTACCTATAGAAGTAACGGTTCCTTGAGGGTAGGGGAGGAGAAGCGGGGAAGGGGAGGAATAGGGAGCCGATAGCATTGATGACTGTGTAACCCCACTTGAGGGTATTGAACTACAGCATTGATATAGGAATGGACTTATTGTATCACGTAAGATATGGCAAAAATTATATGGAAGGGGAAATTTAAAAAGGGTTCTGAAGGGGTAGAGTGGGGGAGGGAGGGGATGAAGGAAAATTGATGTCAAGGAGTTTAAGAAGAAAGAAAATGTTTTGAAACTGATTATGGTAGCAATTGTACAATACTGCTTGATGTGATCAAACTGGCGAACGTTGTTGTACCCGTAAGAGCTCCCAATAAAATGATTAAAAAAAGAAGAAAGAGATCTTTTGCAACAGATTTGCCCAAGGAAGGTGTTTGGATTTCTTGACTCCTTCTTTTAATAGCATATCTTATGCATCCAAAGCAAGATGACATTCTTGACCACGTCAATCTTTTTTTCCATTTAACAAGATATTCAAGAGTCATATTTAAATATATATATTAAAAATTGAGGTGTAATCTATCCTGAAGGCTAGAGTCTTTGGCCTCTGTCAGCAAGTGCTTTAGTCATCGTGGCTTCCAGCAAGCAAAGTGGTGATATCATAGGTTGTTAATGAGCCTTCCTCTAATCCTGAGGCTACATTCTTTATTTATTTCTAAGATTATTTGCTCAGCATATAGATTGAGTAAGTGTCATCAAAGGGTACATCCTTGAAAGATAGCTTTCCTGATAACGAAATAAGGCAGTGCCCCTTTTGTCCTGTTTAATAACTGCCTCTTGGACTATGTACAGGTTCTACATGAGCACAAGTGTTCTTAAATTTCTGTTCTTTGTAATGTTATCTGTCATTCATGATGATCCACAGACTCGAATTCCTTTATATAGGCAATCAAACAAAAGTAGCTATCTTTCTGAGATTCTTTGCTTATAGCCAAGTTTCATCTAACATTAGCAATGATATCTCTTATTCTACATTCCCTTCTGAATTTCAGTTTCTAGCAAATTCCTTGTTGACGTACTCCTGCAACTATATTGTAATCACCTTCAGAAAATTTTTACTTGTATATGATGCTGGTAATATTGTTTGATAACTTCTACATTCAGTAGAATTATCTTAATATGAGATGGGGACAATTATGGAGTATTTCCCATTGGTTGACCAGTACCCCTTTCCAAAATTCTTGGCATAAACAAGCAAATGATTTCAATGTTGGATCCATTTGCTGACAGATCTCAATTGTATTCTTTCATTTCCTAAACCCTTGCTTTTCCCAAGGTCTTCAGTGCAGCTTGGATTTCTTTCTTGATCATATATTACCTCCTGAAAAGATTGAATGTTGACCAATTCTTTTTGGCAGAGTGACTCTATTTCTTCCATTTCTTTTGATGTGCCATCTGATATTTTGTCCATGGAATCCTTCAGTATTGCTACTCAAGGCTTGAATTTTATCTTCAGTTCTTTCGACTCGGGAAATGCTGAGTTGTTCTTTTGATTTTCCAACTCTAGGTCTTTTCACATATTATTATCTACTTTATTTTGTGATCCGGAGCATCTCTTTGACACCTGTTCAACTTGTAATTCCTTGTGTCTTTATTTTGCTTTAGCCATTTCATGTTCAAGATAAAGCCTCAGAGTTTCTTTTGACATACATCCCTTACTTGCCTTTTAAATGACTTCTTGGTTTATTTGTACCTGATGTCTTTGAGGTCATTGTGTCTTTAAGTATTAGTGTTCTGTGCATCAAATGGATTCGTGAGATTGCCTCTACATTCAGCCAAAATGTACTCAAGTTCATTTTTGTCTGTCATGGATTTGATTTCATGTTCTTTAGCTTAACTTAAATTTTCACATGAGCAACTGATGGTCTGTTCTACAGTAGGCCCCTGGCTGATTTTCTGACAGAGGATATTGAGCTTTGGTATCTTTTCTTTAAAAAATTGTATTTGCTTTGATCCTTGTACATTTCATCCACCAAAGTAAATACGTGTAGTTTCTGTTTACGTATAAACAGAATATGTATAAACATATCTGTCATACAGAGTAAATATGTATAGTTCTGTTTATGTTGTTGACAAAGCTATTTGCAGTGAATACATCATTGGTCTGACAAATTTCTGTCCTGTGATCTCTGGTGATGTTTCTGTCACCAAGGTCATATTTTCCAGTTGATCTTTGTTTCCAACTTTGGCATTTTAATCACCAGTATTTTTAATGCATCTTGTGTGCATGTTTCATCAGAAGTTGGCAAAACCTTATTTTTTTAAACATTTTTGGCATTCATGGTTTTATATAAATTTGAAAAATAGTCATAGTAACTGGTGGTCCTTAGAGGCATATCTTATCCCTGACAATTCTGTACTTCAGAGTAGATCTTGTGATGTGTGTTTTGATGAATGAGATGCCATTCTTCTTCGATTAGTTATCACGAAACCAACCAAACCCACTGCTATTGAGTCAATTCCAATTCACAGAGATTCATAGAGTTTCTGAGGCTGTAAATATTTATGGGAGCAGACAGCCTCATCTTTCTTTCAAATGGCTGGTGAATTTGAACCACCAACCTTGTGATTAGTCATACAATGCTTGCCGGACACTGCCACCAGAGCTCCTTAGCAACCCTGAAGTGCCCTCCAAATTAAACATGTTTTTTTTGGTTGTTGTTGTCATTGTTCTGTGTGCTTTGTCTATCCTCTGGCACTTATTGTATGCATTCGTATTATGCAATTAGGAGGTATTTGTGGACCACAGAATTATTTTTCAGCAAAAAGAATTCTTTTGTTATAAACCAAATTATCTTCCCATTTATAACAGCTTCTTAACATTGTCCATTATTGGTATTAGAATAATACACTTTTAAAAATGTTTACCTGGTAGGAACTCATTCTTTCTGTGTGTAAATAAAAAATCTATGAGCTAAGTCAAAGAAAGACACCTTGGTACCTTGGGCCTCTACTTAAGCACTCCCTCAATGCATGAATACTTTCTTCTGTTAAATTGGTACTCTATGATGCTCACCCTCCCGACACAACTGCTGAAGCCAAAGCGGGTGAACAAGTAAATGTGGTGAAGAAAGCTCATGGTGCCCGGCTATCAAAAGAGATAGTGTCTGGGGTCTTAAAGGCTTGAAGGTGAACAAGTGGCCATCTAGCTCAGAAGCATCAAAGCCCACATGGAAGAACACACCAGCCTGTGTGATCACGTGGTCCTGAAGGAATCAGTTATGAGGCATCAAAGAACAAAAAAAATCATATCATTGGGTGCACACCTCCATGATACGATCGCCGAAGACAAACGGGTGCATAAGCAAATGTGGCGAAGAAAGCTGATGGTGCCTGGCTATCAAAAGAGATAGTGTCTGGGGTCTTAAAGGCTTGAAGGTGAACAAGTGGCCATCTAGCTCAGAAGCATCAAAGCCCACATGGAAGAAGCACACCAGCCTGTGCAATCACGATGTGCCAAAGGGATCAGATATAAGGCATCATCCAAAAAAAAATACCATAGTGAATGAAGGGAGAAGTGCAGAGTGGAGACCCAAAGTCCATTTGTTGGCCACTGGAGATCCCCTCACAGAGGGGTCTAGGGGAGGAGATGAGTCAGTCAGGGTGCGATGTAGTACTAATGAAGAATACAGCTTTCCTCCAGATCCTATATGCTTCCTCCCCCTACCAACCCCCTACCCAACTACCATGATCCAAATTCTACCTTGCAAGACTGGATAGAGCAGAGGTTGTACACTGGTGCATATAGGAGCTGGAGGCACAGGGAATCCAGGGGAGATGATACTTTCAGGACCAGGGGTGTGAGGGGCGATACTGGGAGAGTAGAGGGTGAGTGGGTTGGAAAGGGGGAGCCAATTACAGGGATCTGCAAGTGACCTCCTCCCTGGGGGACGGACAGCAGAGAAGGGGGTGAAGGGTGACGCTGGATAGGGCAAGATATGACAAAATCATAGTCTATAGATTGTCAAGGGCTTGTGAGGGAGGGGGAAAAAAAGAGGACCTGATGCAAGGGGCTTGGGTGGAGAGCAGATGCTTTGAAAATGATGAGGGCAAAGAATGTACAGATGTGGTTTACACAATTAGTGTATGTATGGATTGTGATAAGAGTTGTATGAGTCCCTAATAAAATGTTTAAAAAATAAAAAACTAAAAGAACAAAATAAAGCAAAAAAAAGAAAGGCACCTTGGTGGTATAAATGGTTAAGTGCTCAACACCTAACCAAAATTTGGTGGTTTGAACCCTCCCAGAGGTCTTAGATTCCAGAGCTGCCAATCTGCTTCCAAAGCAACACAGTCTTAGAAACTCTATGGAGTTGTTCTGTGCTACCTGAGGTCGCCGTGACTCAGAATCCACTCTTGACAACCAGCAACTGCATGCATCAGTGAGTTCATTAGTAGATGAGAGTTATTTTTCCTTCTTTAAAAATGCTTTCATGTTTGTGTTCAGTACAATTTTTCAGCAAAATGAATTTTGACATCCTTCTCTGTAGATTGCAGACATCATTTCTAAAAGTTTTCAAAGATTCAAATTCTAATATATTTTTACCATTTCTCAATGTTATAGTCGTTTAGCTTTTCTTTCTGTTCTTCCTCTTAAAATACCATTTTGTATCAATTGCTCTACGTAGTCAAAGTCCATCTGAAAGCATTTAATTTAAAAATTCATGTTTTTTATCTAGTATGTTATGCATTGTATAATAATAAATCTTATGAGCCAACTGGAATGATGCAAGACTGATTAATAAATAACAGTGCACACATGTATTATGAACCATATCGTAAAACAATCATCAAACAGGGCCATCATTACATCCCCGTATATACTCACAGGAAAGTTAACTAAGTAAATTCCAAATGCTATATATTTAGGGGTCTATTGGACATATTAGCTAACTATTGTCCCTGCGGAACAAGTATGCTCATTATTAGGCATTTATATTATTCCTGTAAAGAAAATCATAATTCCTAAGCATGCCATGGCCTGTGTAGCCCTTTCACTCTGTTATAACTCTCTTTTCTTCTTTTCCTTGACATTTTCCAGCCTCCGACTATATTCATCTTTTAAATTTTACTTTTGTTCTATGATCTTGTTCCTGTTGTCTGACAGTGAAATACTTCTTCAGACTTGATGCAAAGAACTGAGAAAATATAAATAGACCAAACAACAACTTTTGTGTTGAGTGTGAACTTTTCTACTAATTTTAGGGCTTGGGGGAAGGTTAGTTCTCTCAAGCTCTAAAATGTTTATAGCTGAGACTACTTGGGCCCAGTGGGAGGTGACCTAAAAACCAGCATCAGATGTTCTTTACTTGTGAAGATGAACAGGAGTTTGCAGCCTTGAAAGGGTGCAAAGGATGCCATCCCTCGGCTAGTCGTGTCTAACCTACTACCTCCACCGACCTGGGAGATCTGCAGATTACTCAACATACCTGTGCATGGCATGCTTTAAAGATGGAATTTAACAAGTGTTCCTAATGCCTGGTAAAGTCATTAATTTGTTTAAAAGACAAGCATATTTCCCAAAGTTTCATGATAGTTTATTGTAAATTATTAGGCAATATTGAATATTTAAATCTTAAAATAAAACTTATTAGATTGTTAATAAATTACATTTTTGAGGTAGACATGAAGTAAGGTTTTTAATTAATTAAGTACAAATACCTTCAAAATTAAAATTGGTCTCTATTATTAAGGGAAATTATATTTACATACTGGTGATTTTTTACCTATTATGGTGTACTTATCAATTGTCTTAGGCAGGGTTCTCTGAAGAAATAGGACCAGTGTTTTTAGAGGTTTCTCATATAATCAAAGAATTTTTTTCTCTTCTTGCCCCACTGATTATATATTATCTTTTCTGTCTTGTTCGGCTGGCTTGAAGTACTATGTCTTTCATTCTTTTTTTTTTTTTTAACTCCCTTCAGTTCTGACTTTAATCTGCATGGTGTGAGAAGGTTTTTGCTCATTTCTGTGGCACAATGCAGAAAGAATAGGTTCTTGGCAGGGCACTTCTGAGAAGTATTTTTCCACTGAATATATCCCTCTGGTCTTTGTCAAATGAAAACTTCCTCGTCTCACAGCAGTGTCACAAGGAATGCAGGGACTCTTGAGAAACTGCATGAATAGAAAGGCCTGTCTCTCCCCTGTGACTCTTCTGTAAGGGAATGTCTAATTGTCCACAATGGGCTCTGGCTCCCCACTGCACACACATCCTCATTCACATTGACATGATCTTTTGTTCTGGGTCTTTGATGCCTGACACCCGATCAACACCTCGTGATCTCACAGGATGGTGTGCTTATTCTCTGTGGGCTTCGTTCCTTCTCAGCTAAATGGCTGCCTGTTTATCGTCAAGCCTTTAAGGCCCCAGATACCATATCTTTAGATATCCAGATATCTGGGCATCGATGAAAAATACAGCTTTCCTCTAGTTCTTTAATGCTTCCTTCTCCCCCCCCTCATGCCACCCGAACTCCCATCATGACCTCAATTCTACCTTACAAATCTGACTAGACCAGAGCATGCACACTGTTACAGATAGGAGCCCAAACACAGGGAAGCCAGGACAGATAAACCCCTCAGGACCAATAATGAGAATAGAGATATCAGGAGGGGTAGGGGGAGGTGGGGGGGGGAGAAATGGGGAACTGATTATAACGATCTACATATAACCCCTTCCTAGGGGGCTGGGCAACAGAAAAGTGGGTGAAGGGAGACAGCAGTAGGTGTAGGAATTTGGGTGGAGAGAAATTTTATAAATTATCAAGGGTTTATTAGGGAGGACAGGTGGTGGTGGGAGGTGGGGTGATGAGCTGCTACCAAGGGCTCAAGTGGAAGTAAATTCTCTGAAATGAGGATGGCAACATATGCACAAATGTGCTCACCACAGTGATGAAGGTATGGAGTGAGATACGCGCTGTATGAGCCCCCATAAAATTATTTTTTAAAAAGAAAGAAAGGTCTGTTGGTACTTTCACCTTCAATCCTTTCCGCCCCTTGGTTTGGGCCGCTTCATCATCTAGATTTGGAATGCCGATGATTTGAGAGCAGGTGTTGGGGGCCTGCGGCTCTGAAACGGCCGGGTGGTTTCTGTGTGACGTTCAGAAGGTTAGACACAAAGCCACATTCGACTGTAATGCCCTTTGTGGAAGCAAATGTCTGGGTCAACACCTTTCATTTCTTTGGCTTTGGAGTTATAATTGGGGCTCTTGTATTGGCCCTGAGAGCTGACTTAAGGTGTGGTGATAGGTGGAGGGTGGGGGATGGAGTCCTTGGAAAATGAGGTTGTGGCAATTTTCAGTTGGCCTGGGCACTGGACTTCATGGCTGAATAACATACACCTAATGTAATACATGTCGACTCCATTCCAGGTTCATAAAGGCTGTAAGTGCAGACGTTTGTATATTGCATTTTACTGTCATGTGGGAACAGAGGAAAGGATAAAATAAATAAGTCACCTTTGCGCCTTCCAGTCAGTGGGAAAAGTTAAGGTGACAGAGAATAATGAAACCATTTGTTCAAACAATATTCTTGCTTCTCCTTTGGATTTCACTTATGCATTCCAGTCTCGATTTTCATCAAGAACCGAATTCAGGGGAATATTGCTTCACACATTTTATGAAAGCACTGTGCCGTGTTATAGGTATACGGGCGAGGTTGCACGCTCCACCTCTGAAATGTGTTAGGTGGTCCACACTGTTGATGGAACTTAGAACTAATGTGATTCTGATAAAAGCTGCTGTAGATACTGTAATGCGTACCTTCACTCTTTTCCAGGTAAAGGTGATGTGTTTGGAGACATCTTCTGGAAGGAGACCACTCTTGCTCATGCTTGTGCAAATGTCCGCGCACTGACATACTGTGATCTGCACATCATCAAGAGGGAAGCCTTGCTGAAAGTCCTGGACTTTTATACAGCCTTTGCCAACTCCTTCTCCCGGAACCTCACTCTTACTTGCAATCTAAGGAAGCGGGTATGTTGTTTAGATCCACTTTCATTTACTCATGTTCAGAACATTAATCTACTATGCAATGTTAGCTGAGGGGTTTAAAGGTACTTCTTTTTTCAGTAGTACATTTCCATCAGGGTAAGTTATATAATTTTGTAATTTCTTTATATTCTGCATACATTTTCAAGAGAACACTCATACTATCTGAGTAGGGATTTCAATCTTTATCTTTTGAGATATGAAATGAAAGCAGACTTGAGAAGATGCAAACTGTGCTATGGTATCTTCACTTCTTGAGATTAATAGTACTGCCATAGATTATATCAGTGTGTCTGACATTATTATATGGACTTTTAAGTTTCCAAAGGCAGTCAAACTGGTTGCCTGTTTTATATTTTGGACTCTCTTTAACCCTTATTCACATTTAATGATCATTTCACAAAGCTTACTCTCCATTAATTCTTTAAAAGACTGTCTCCAAAACTAATTAGCCATACTGACATAACCTACAAATAAAATGGGAATCTCTTGCTTTGCATTGCTGCTGAAAATTCAGTCTTCATTGGCATCTTCTCTTTTATTGGTGAGTGTGACACAATGCTAGTTTGCACGAAGAAGTCTCTGAGGTCCGATTTATAGGTCGTTGGTCATTACCTGGGACTCTTTTGTTGCCAACAATGAAAGATACATTTGGAGAACTGAACTTAAAGAATTTTATCTAAAATGATTGCCTGTCTTCAGTGAAATATTTTGAAGGAATTCTTTTTTTTCCCCTACCACCCCTTCAATAAAGCCTTCATTGTGGTTAACATGGAGGGGGGAAATGAAGATTAGAGACACGTTAACATCTATATGATAGCAACATTTTACTAAGTATTATCAAACCAATGCAATTTTCTAGTGGAGGTACCAAAAAAAGGACAAGAAGTGTTCACCCTAGCTGTATGTATTACTGCATTTATTTTATTCTCATTTAAAAATACATTTTCTAAGCATCCATAACTTGCAAGACAGAATGCAAATCATGGTTGAGAATACCAAAAACTACATCCAGGGTCCTCATGCTCAAGAAACTTACCGTCGAGCGTGAATACTGTGTGGAGCAGGTATGCGCGACACATATTTGTTCGTGGGAATGAACGCTCCATAATGATGAATACGGGCCTCAGAGTAACCCCCAAATCATGGCCGTTGAGTCAATTCGGACTCATAGCAAATCTATGTGGAGTGGAGTGGGCTGGCTCTACGGCAGCTCTCGGCTACGGGGAAGAGAGCCTAATTTTTCGCCCACAGAACAGCTGGTGGGTTTCAGCTGCTAACCTTGTGGCTCGTAGCCCAACGCGGAGCCCTGTGCTACCTGAGCACCCTCGAGGAATGTGGAAGTAGAGTGCTGAATATGAGCTAAATCGGCACTGCTTTTACTTTGGCTTCTCCATGCTGCAGGTATATGAGAGTCCCTGTGAATGCTGGGCAGAACAGTAGCTCCACAGCCTTTGGTCTGTACTGCTCCAAGGACAGACATCTCCTCTTCAAGGAAGACTGTGGGACATTTAAAACCCTTGTATTCATAGGACCTTATTCAGCGTTTCCCTGGTCTCACATTTTCCCGAGCTTGCAAGATTACCGAACCCATAACTATTGTTACATGCCTGAGGATGTTACATACATCGCTTGTCAGTTCTCTCCTCAAAACATGTCGTTTGAACAGTCTCACATTTTATATTTATTGTACGGAAGCGAAATAAAATGGGCACTTATTTTTCATTTAGGACATGTGAGGAAATTCAGGTCCAGAGGGGTCAATATAAAATAGGATATAATTAACTGAAGCACTTGAAATGCAAGGTCTTAAGGAGGGATAATTGAGAGAAAGTTTCTCTGGGCGGCACACACATTGAAACGCCCGACTACTAGCTGCAAGGTGGCCAGTCTGAGTCCACCCATAGGAAGGCAGGCCTGGAGGGCCTGCCTGGAAAGCCCTGCAGAGCAGCTCTCCGGGGCGTGCTGCCGGGAATGGAACAGGCCACGAAACAGCTAGTAAAAATAATGACAACCAGTAGGAAATGTTTTCCTTCAAAATACATTCATCATCAAGTTCTATCGCCTGTTTTCCTCTTTTGTATACATGCATGTCACCCCTACACACTTACTTCACACATTTGGTCTAACGATTATGAGAGAATCAAGCACACACCACCAGCCTGGCTAATTCTGACAGGACAGGTAGCAAGTGGCCAAAGACTTGTATTGTCTTTTTAATGACATCGGACAAGTGCACCTGCTCCTTTGCACAGGTAAGCGCAACGAGTTCTAGAAGATGGCTTCTTCCCTTTAAAACCTGTGCTCTGTGGCAGGTGTTGTGATACATCCAGCTCTTTTGTGCCTGACGGAGGTGTTGCACTAACATGTCAAAATGAGAGAGCCGGAGGTTCTGCAGTTGGCACCACTTCATTATCAGAAAAATAATCGCCCCAACACAAAAGAAACAAAATATCTACATTGATGAGTAATAATCACTATAATTTTGATTACATGTAATAATGATCTCATTAAGTCCTCTTTCCAACACTCAAGTGACGCAGCATGATCTCCATCTCACACTAATGAAAGAGTTGAGGTTCTAGAAGTGATACAGCCAGTAGCTGCATGATGCGTCAATTTGAACCCAGTTTTTTTTTCTGATTCTGTGATCATACTAAGTCATTTCCTAACTGACCTTTCTCCCCACAACAATATTCTAGAAACAAACTCTGAGTAATTTATGGAAATTCTCATTATTCTCTCTAAATTCATTCCCCATTGATTCGCTAATAAGTAGTATTTGTTCTTTTGTTTTTTTGTAAGCTTCATTGCAATGAGCAGTTGTGAATTACGTAATCAAGATGCTGACTGTAGGATGCTGTTAATGTCTCTATGAACTATCCTGATCCTGAATTGGGATGGTGGTGGTGTTTTGGGGCCCTGATGAATGGGCCCTGCTCACCCAAAGGTTAGTAATTCAAAGACAACAGCAATTCAGCAAGACCAGGTGATCGCATTCTGGAGAGATTATTGTCTTTGGAACCGACTGTCGTCTGGAGTGGCTATGAGTTGACATTGATTCCAAGGCACACAACAACAATAACAACCTCTTAGTTGGGAAGGCAGCTTGTGGATCCAACTTTGTGCCATTATCAATGACAGCTCTGGCCACATAAATCTACCCAGTAAATCTCAGTAAAGAGGCTTTTATAATGTCAAATTTTCATTGAGGACAATGAGGAAGATTGGGAAAGGTGTTTTTCCCCCCTCTTTTCTCCTATCTTTTAAGGAAAATGAGATGTTTGGTATACACATTAGTTCTCCTTAGCCATTCCTAAAGGATCCCTAGTGGTACTGTGGGCTCTTAACCACAAGTCAGAAGCTCAAGTCCAAAGCTGCTCCATGGGAGAACTATGAGGTTGTCTGCTATACAGTCTCAGAAAGCCTATATAGGTCGGTTATGAGTTGGAATCTTCTCTGTGGTAGTGACGTTGGCTTTGGTTTTTTTAAACCATTCTCAGAGGAGCCCTGGTGGTACGATGGGGAAATGATTCAGCTGCTCACCACAAACCACCAGTGACTCCAGGGGAGAAAAGTGTGACAGTTTTCCAAAAGATTATAGCCCTGGAATCCTATGGGACAGTTCTACTCTGTCTTGTAAGGCCATGATGAGTCTGAATTGGCCCTGCAGTGAGTTTTAACATTCCCCTATGCCAGGTCAAGGCGTCCTAGTGGCCATCAGACAGCTAGTTTGTGGGGTCAAACCCACCAGCCTCTCAGTGAAAGACAAGGCTACTTCCATTCCTAAAGACCTAGAGCCCTGGAAATCGTGTGTACATTGAATTGCTAACCACCCGGTCAGCAGTTTGAACCCATGAGCAGCTCCTCTGGAGGAAAATGCAATTCCTATAAAGATGTAAAGCTTTGGAAAACAAGAGGAGCAGCTCTCTTCTGTCCTGTGGGGCTGTTATAAGTCAGAACCGAGTCAATGGCAGTGAGTTTTGGTTTCATAACGCCCCATTTACAGATTTCAGAGCTGTAACTGCTTATAGAGCTGTATGTGGTATGTTTTATAGCTCTAACTGGTAAATTCTTCCGGTAAGGAGATAAGGGTGGGCAAACTGTTTTCTGCAAAGGGACAGATCATATTTTAAGTTTTGTGAACTGTATGGGTGGTCTCTGTCACAGTCGCCCAACCGTCCTTGTGTTGTGAGAGCAGCCACACACAATGCAGAAATAAAGGGCAAGCCCAGCGCTTTCTCATCTGCCTCTGTGGAGAGACGCCCGAAAAAAAGACTAAGTCACACGAGGTAGCAGTAGTTATGAAATCACAATTCTCTCTCCCTCTGTTAGAGAATAAATCCCCACTCTTCACCCAGTTGGAGTCGGGGATGCCATGACGAGAAAAGGCAGCAGACGTTAGAGGTGGAAAATTCAAGAGCCGTCACTGGCGAGGTAGACCACCTCCAGGAGTGGAGCCAGACATCCCTGGTCAAAGGGCCAGTTGCTCTTCAGTCAGGCTGCATTTTGCCTGGGTGGAATATCAACCCAGTAGTTCTTGATCTTTATCTCTTTATCTCTCCCTCCTTCCCTCTCTCTGTAAAATGTTTGGCCCCAAAGAGCCAGAAGTGTAATTTTTTAAATGTGCAATTATATTATTTTTGAAAAGAATTTGACTTTTAAACGATATCCAGCTTTGACCAAAGTTTGTTTGCTATTGACTTAACACTTTGTGACTTCTGTGAAGGAATGATTTAACAACCTTTCTGACCTTATAACACTAAACTGGACTATACATTTGGATGAGGAATAAGTATATCATATTTTCCCCAAACTTCTATCTGAATTCTGTATTTTTTTAATTATGAAGTTACATAGCAAATCCAGTGTTTTTAGAAGTGTATATGATACTGCACCAAATGTAAGTAGACATCAGCCTATTGCAGGACATTTGTTAAAGAGATCCTACAGTGTTATTGTTCAACACTCTTTGAAAATTATGGCTGTTCTTAGATCCACTTTTGGATAATGTTATCCATTGCATTAGTAAAGAAGCACATAGATTACTCTATTATGGATCAAATCAGTTTTTAATATTTGGAAATCAGTTTGGATATGTTTTTATTTTAGAATTCTATGTATTTTATTTTGTGAATTTGAAGCAATTTTATTAATCAGAATCTACTTGATGCCAATGGATTTGGCTTGATTTTTTTATTCTGGGAAGATTTCTGACTTGGAGATTCCATGTATGAGACTGAAAGATTAAATTAAGAAGAAGAATGGTTGGTGACTTTAAGAAAAATTTAAAAGGCAATAAAAAGAACACAATTCCACAGCTTTCCATCAATTTAAACCTGTTTAGAGACATGTGGACATATTTGTTTTTATTGCTTGCTTGTTTGTTTTCTGAATGGGCTCTTTGCTTTAGCACAGCATAGAAAACATTGGCTAACTTATTATGTATATTCAATATGCAGCCAAAACACTCTT
The DNA here is from genome assembly GCF_050624435.1 of Tenrec ecaudatus. Lineage (NCBI taxonomy): Eukaryota > Metazoa > Chordata > Mammalia > Afrosoricida > Tenrecidae > Tenrec > Tenrec ecaudatus. Next base: position 42,218,580 of record NC_134543.1, read on the forward strand.
ATCCTATAAATAGGAGGAAAGGAGATTTCAAAACTCAGTGCTCTCTACCCAGGAATTTATAGACCACAGGGAGAGTCAGGCAGAACAAGTGTAAGAGAATCATACGCCAGGCACAAAGGGGACACATAGGAAACAGACCAACTCACCCTTGAGGGGAGGGTGTACAGAACATTTCCAGGAGGTGATGATGTTAGAACTTCAGAACTTTTCCAGCATAGACAATATCCTAGAGCAAGAAAGGCTTTGCAAAGCATCTACTTCAATTTATTTTCTTTAAACACGAGAAAACAGATACAGACGTTTAAGTAGCTTGCTGAAGTTCACTTAGCTAAATACAAGGGTAAATTAAATGTGTTACTTCAAAAGCATAGAAACTATTAATAAACAAAGCTATGAATATATTCTCCACATAGGCTCATACACTTCTGAATGTAGTGTTTCTGTTTCTATCATCTTCTGGAGCTCTGGTGGTGTCGTGGGCTGTGTTTGGGACTGTTGACTTAAAAGTCAGCAGTTCAAAACCACCAGACGCTGTACTGGAGGAATAGGAGGCTTTTTACTCCAGGAAAATTTACAGCCTTGAAAACCCACAGGGGCTTTCCTTCAGCGTCTGAGTCAGAATTGACTCAGCAGGTCAACCCTTCTTTAAAGGGTCTGGTTAGCTTCAGTCTCCCTATGCCAAAAGTTCAGCACCCTGGAAAGCTCAAATCATGTTCCTTCTTTGAGCTTTATGAACAAATAAGAGTCTGAAGGGGCAAGGGCAGGGGAGTAGGGTGGATGGGTGAGGCTTCCCCGTGACACTCTCTGAGGAAAGTCCTTGCAGGTGTTTTGTCATGATGAAAAAAAAATTCTTGGCACAATTTCCCTAGTCTTATTCTCATCCATATGGTTTTCAAAGTTCTTAACACATATTCATAATAACCCCCAGGGATCAATCTATGTCCATTGAGGAAAGCTACCAATATAACCTACATAAAAGGAAACAATTGCTATATAAACATTCTGAGCTAACCTCACTGCTTTGAATGTATTTGATTGATTGATGATTGATTGATGTTGCTTTGAATTGAACTAGCTCAGCAGAACCCCTTGGAAACCACTGTTTTGATTTTTCCCTTTTTTATTTTTGAAAGCATCCTAAGAAGACTGAAACAAGTGAATTGCTGACAGAAATTGTCTACAGCCATCCACTGATCACAGAGACTTGCTTAAACACCTGTTCTTGGCAATAAACCCATGCATGAAATACAGCAGCAGCAATAGCTTATCTTACTTGGCCCCAAAGAGACAGAGATGGGACTGGAAGCCATGTTCTTGGAATCCCAAGATGGCAGTATTTTTACCATTTGACCTAGATTGAAAGCTTTCTGTAGAAGCTTTCATGCAACCTTCAAGAGCTAGGTCAAAGAGGTACAGGCTAATCTGATACTTGCCTATTAGTTAAATATTCATTTAATGCTGTTTTTATTTGTATCTTCAAAATTAAAAATGAAGAAGTAATGTGACAAAGGTTTTATAGTCAACACTTGAACTAAAGTTAAATGAATGTTACTGGGGATGTGTAGCAGCTTAGACTTCAGTATTGATTTTCATCATTTTAGAAATGCATTATCAATGCTAGCAAAACATCCCTATACTTCTTCAGTGATTAAGTAAGAATATTCATTCAAATATAGTAAGATCCCCACCCCCAAGAATGATCAATAAAAATTGAAAATGGCAAACCCAGAACACAGCGTGGTTGTAGGGGTCCTCTCACCCCATAAAGGTGGGGCCCAGTAGAAAGAACCTGGAATCACATTATTGGATGGTCATCGTGTGATGAAACAGCATCATCTGAACGTTGATATTTCCGTAGTAAGCGAGTGTTTGCACTTCACAGTTGGGATTCTTGCATTAGCACGGGCTCAGTCAATAGGACCTGTCCTTCCAGGAAGTGGTCTCATCTTGGTGAATTCAGTAGTATAGAAAGCCGTCGTCTTCCTCCTCCTCCTCCTCCTCCTCCTCCTCCTCCTCCTCCTCCTCCTCCTCCTCTTCTTCTTCTTCTTCTTCCTGTGAGCAATGAGGTAGGACAGCAGTCATTACCTTTGTTATATGAAAAAATACTGGAAGCGGTCATCAGACAGACCTGAAGGGCTGCTTCATGTGTGAGTGTGGCAGGTTGCATGCCTTTCAGTAGCTAGTACTAGCATCTTTGAAAAGATCATGTCAGAATGCACAGAGGGAGTTCCAATGTATTGTCTTACTTTGCCCAGCTCCTAGTGAACGAAGGGCTGAACAACTCACAGAAGCACGGTCATTGCACGAAAGTGGTGCTTCATTTATTGGTCCCATGTACAAGGCTGAAATATTAGCCTCACTTGAAGCCGTACTGTCTCCATAAAATCCCTGGTACCTATGTTTACTCCTGTCACCTCACCTATTATGTCACTTTGGTTTCCAATTTACTTCTTTTTTTTTTGTCCCCCTCCTTGATTTAGGAATCATCTTGTGTGATACTTATTTTCAACAACCAAAGTCAAACCCAAACTGATTGTCACGGGGTTCATTCCAACTCTGGAGGCCCCCAAAGGTGTAGGGTATAAATGTGCTCTGCCTAATTGTCAAGGATCATAAAGCATATTTTATGTCAGAAGCAGATTGCCGGACCTTTCTTGTGAGGTGCTGCTGGGTGGGTTTGAGCTGTTACCCTCTGTGTTAGTGGTTATGCTTCTGTTACCTCACACTAGGGACACTGAGTGACCACAATAGTGCATCCTACGTAAGGGAAGGCAGAACCTGTTGAACAAGCAAAAGGCCTTATCATGCATCTTGTAGCTCCACTGACTAGAATAAACTCTGTCATCCAGAAAAACAAATGGCACGCTTGACTATTTTGGAAAAATGTCTTCTGAGATAGGATTATGAAAATGACCACTATTAATTTTTGTTATATCCCAAGTAGCGCTAACCTCCAGTTGCCCTTTATAACCATTCATAGGGGCTGTACGTGCTTGCCTAGTGGCTTCAGAAGAGCTCAGCCATTGGGGCATCCCTGTTGAGTGAGTTAAGATCAACAGATACCAGGGAGTCCTGATGGTAGAGTGGGCAACCCTTTGAGCTGCTCATCAAAAGGGCAGTGGTTTGAACCCACTAGCTGCTTCCAGGGGGGACAGTGAGGCTGTCTGCTTCTGCGAAGATTTGCGGTTTCAGAACCCAAAGTGGTAGTTCTGCCTGGCATTTTAGGGTCACCTGAGCCAGACTAGACATGATGCCAGTGAGTTTTGTTTCGCTGAAAGTCAGAGAAAGGTAGTGCAAGAATAGTGACTGAGCAATCTCATCCTAAGGGGTTTTGAGGAGCAAACTGTTTCTTTGAAGTTTTCTCTGAAGAATCAGCATGCAGTGCTTAAATGTATACCATGTGTTTATAGCCTTTGTTTTTTCAGTTTGTCTCATGGATTGTACATTCCCTATTCACTCCTGGCCTTGCTGTCCAGCATTCTGCTTCTATCTTACATAGCCTATAGAATGCTCACCCCCAAATTGATCCAACTCTCTGTCTTGTAGCTTATATATACCTATCATGTACATTTCTTATTTGTGCCACAAACCAACACTAAGAGAAGTGAGCCAAGGGAGCCTAGGTGACTTGTTCCTGGTCACACGGCTGCCAGGTGCTCTGGAATGCACCCCCAGCCTTGGTTTTCTAAGTCCAACTGGGCTCACTGTACACGACTCTGGTGGAACGGGCACCCCTCCAGTTCCAGAAGTTTGCCATGTGTACGTAGATGAAGAAAGACCTAATTATGGAGCCTTTCAAACCCTTAAACTGCGTCTATTTAGGGCTCTCTGTTGGTGATTTTCCAGACAGGATAAAAATGTGTCTGCATTTACTTACCAAGAAATTGGTTCACAGATACCAAGCTCTTTAAAAGGCTTCCCAAGTACTCATTTAAGAACAGTTTTCTAAGCTTCAAATGGGAACTGGATCCAATAATATACCAACATATTTCACAGTATATTTATCAGGGCAGTTTTTCAGGTCTGCTTTCTATAACAAGAGGCTAGTCTCATTGCAAGGAAAATGTGTATTTTTAATATTAAATAACAATGAAATAAACCTTTAGTAGAATAAGAGTATTTCACACAACATTAAAGGTTGCCATGATATAAATTACTTTTCTTGAGAATTCTCAGGATAATCAGTAGTTTACTTTTGGTTTGTTTGTGGGCTGAGTCTTACCTAACAATAACGTCGCTCCCTTTCCTGGGGTGAGCAGGAGTCTCGGGGTGGAAGCAGTAGGTAAGGACTTCTAGCCATGAGGGTGGTAATTCAAGCTCTCTCAGTGGCACCTTTACAGCCAGACCTGCCAATCTGCTTCTGAAAGGCCCAAACCTCGAAAAGTCTACAAAGCACTTCGACTCTGCGTAGCTTTGACACTAACTAATAACAACAGGTGAAATGTAGTGGGACACCAAGATGGTTCATTTCCTGCATGCCTATCACTTTTTAATTTCAACATTTCATACTCGATGAGTAGCCACTGGACGCATAGTGCTGTATGAATGAAAATGTGCATGCCTGTCTCACCTTGCTGCGTTTTGATAACCTTTTCTCAAATATTATGGACATCTGATATGTTTTGGACATGTCATCCAGACAGACTAGTCCCTGAAATGGGAACATCGTGCTTTGTAAGTAGTGGGGTAGCAAAAGAAAAGGAAGACTCTTGACAAGAAGGAGTGACACAGTTACCCCAGTAATAGGCTCCAACATCCCCATTGTGGGTGGTGCAGGCGAGGCGGTGTTTCATTCTGTTGTAGATAGTGTCGCTCCGAGTGGGAATTGACTTGATGGTATCTAACAGCAACAATGCCTTTTGATATTGATTTGAATTTGTAATATATGTGCTTTACCTACTATGGCATCTTATGTCCTTTTTCCACTTTATCTTCCAGGGGGAAAAAGTCAATGACATTTTTTGGTTAAATCAATAATGTTACATGTGAAGGTGTTTATGATACAATTATGGAACAATATAATTTTCATGACAGGCAGTCTTTAGATTCCTATATCCCCAGTCCCTGCACAATGTCTGAATTCAATGTTCAGGTTGGTCACTGGACTTTCTTCCCTAATTTTTGAACTCAATCCACTGACTCAACTTTGTCCTCCAAGGTATGTGAGAGAATAAAGAGTTCAAGAGACAGTCAAATGGTTTCCGTGCAGATTTTGGTAACTAGTTTTATACCTTTATAAGAGGGGGGACTTTTGAGATATGCAGTATAATTCCAAGGAGCGATTTCAAAATGTTTTCAGTAAATTCCATCAGACTGATGACCCAAGAGAGGTAAAAGAAGGACTCTAATAATATATAATAACTTCTATTGAGTAGAAAGAACTTTAATGATTTCTACACATTTTGTCAAGGAGACAATAGCATCTCAGTGTTTAGTCTACTTCTTCATAATTGAATATTCTGACCAAAATAGCTTCTGCCTTCCTCGAATGTCCTTTTTGTTCCCAACTAGAAACATATTGTAGATTTTGGTATTCTGGTCAGTGATCTTTTTTTCCCAAAGGAATCAAATAAAATGAAACTGAATAGCCAGAGACACTCAGACGACCTGACGAGGCTACAGTAATTTCTCCATGAGAAAGTCATTCGTGTTCTGCCTCTTCTTTCTACTTGATTCAACCTCCACATCTTCAGACACAGAAGTTTGACCTCTCTGGGGTTGGTTAAGTGTCTACAGTAGGGTCCTCCAGAGAATGGGGTCATCTGTTGAGATTCAATAGAGGTGTAGTCCCTTAGGAAGCTCACAATCTGGAGTGAAAATTGCCGAGTAAAACCTGTGACTGCCAAATTTCATGAAAAAAGCCAATTTTCCCTAAGAGGAGCACACAGAGGGCACTAGACCCTGTCTAGGGATATGTTTCCCTCTTTTACCAGGTGTCTCAGCAGCCACAAGAGCATGTCTTCGGACTGTAGCATAACGTAGGCATGTTTATAAGCTAGTTGGTTAGTGTGTTAGGCCGGGTTGACTAGAGAACCAAATCCAGAGACTTCATTTATGTGTAAGAAAGAGCTTTATACCAAGAGTGATCTTTCAGAAAACATCAACATCCGAGCTTAGTCCAACTCAAGTCCATAATTCTAGTAACAGACCATATGTCTCTCTTCAGACTCATGTAGTCACAAACGATGATGTAGAATGCGGGAAGATTACAGGCTGGCGGTTTCAAAGTTGCATGGATCCCAATGGTGGTGGCTCTGGCAGCTCTTCAAGTGACTGGGGAGCAGGAAGGTGAAGTAGGAAAGAGGGAGGGGAGGTCCCCAGGGCCCTCATTGTGAGAAGGCTATGCCCACAAGGAGGCATCACCAGACCGTCACTGATGGACAGGCCAGACTCCACCCCTACACTTTATTTATCAAGTTGACACATTATGTAACTACCATGGTTAGTAGCAAAGATTCCTTGAAGGTTAGTTTCACATGATAGAAAGATTAATACTCCCTCTTGAGTGAGGAAGTAGTATTTCCTACTGGTCCAAAAATTCAGAAACCAGGCTATAGAGTTATCTACATAGCCATGGTGTAGGATGCTTTTAAGCCAGAAAGGGGCAACTGTGCCTGAAAAATCAACAACAAGCATGAGAAACAAGATCCAGCCTGCTGAATTTGTGATTCCATAAGATAAGGCTGACTCTCACTTGTAAACAGAAACAAGGCCACACCCGAGAGTCACCAACAGGAGATCACCCACTAAGAGGCCTGCCACCTCAGGCTGTTGGAATAGGAGTTGGAGAGGAGGTGAGGAAATAACAGGGCCTGATGGAGAATTTTCCCTTTATTGTGGTGTGGTTGACTTCCCGGGTTTTGCAAGGAAGTTTTGAATGTAGAGATTGGCATTGGCAAGATAATTAAGAGAGTAGGCTTGGATGTAGTAGTTTTGCCAATCTGCAAAATCTTAGTTTTCAGGTAGTTAGGGATTCGAGTCCTCCTTGGAACACTCCTTTAAATGTGAGTTTTTAATTTTAAACTAGTAATTTTATGGGGTTACTAACTTAAATAAGGCATAAATATTGGGAAAGAGACTGAAAGAGAGACAAGAGAGAGAGAAAGAGAGAGAGAGAGCTGTAAAAATCCTATCAGGATGTACTTATCAGCAGAATCTGTATGTAAAATAATTATATAAAATGGACCTGAGTACACAAGCTAATGTGGTGAAGAAACCTGATGGTGCCCAGCTTTTACAAGATATAATGTCTGAGGTCTTAAAGGCTGGAAGTTAAACAAGTAGCCATCTAGCAGGGAAGCAACAAAGTCCGCATGGAAGAAGCACACCAGCCTGTGTGATCATGAGGTGTTGATGGGATCGGATATCAGGCACCAGAAGACCCAAAACAAACAACCATTTTTATGTGAACAAGGGAGTTGGAATGGAAACCCAGAGCCCATCTACAGACAACTAGACATCCCTTCACAGGCAGGTCACAAGGAAGGGATGAGCCAGTCAGGGTGCAGTATAGCATCCACAAAACACACAACTTTCCTCTAGTTCTTTAATGCTTCCTTCCTCCCGCTATCATGATCCCAGTTGTATCTTACAAATCTGGCTAGATCAAGATCAGAGCATGTAAATTGGTACAGATAACAGCTCTCAACAAACAGAATCCAGGACAGATAAGCCCCTCAGGACCAATAATGAGAGTATTGATACCATGAGGGTAGGGGGAAGGTGGGAGGAGCAGGGGGAGAAAGAGGGTCCCGATCACAAAGATCAACATACAGGCCCTCCTCCCCATGGGGATGAACAACAGAAACGTGGGTGAAAGGAGACAATGGATGGTGTAAAATATGAAAATAAAAATAATTTATAAATTATCAAGGATGCGCATGGGTGGGGTTGTGGGGGAGGGAGAGAAAAAGGGAGACGCTGAGATCTGGAGTCTTAAAAGCTTGAAGATAAACAAGCAGCCATCCAGCTCAGAAGCAATAAAGCCCACATGAAAGAAGCACACCACCCTGTGTGATCATGAGGTGCCGAAGGGATCAGTTATCAGGCATCAAAGAACAAAAAACCATATCATTGTGTGCTCACCTCCATGATATGATCACTGAAGACAAATGGGTGCATAAGCAAATGTGGCAAAGAAAGCAGATGGTGACTAGCTATCAAAGATATAGTTTCTGGGGTTTAAAATACTTGAAGGTAAACAAGCGGCCATCTAGTTCAGAAGCAACAAAGCCCACATGGAAGAAGCACACCAGCCTGTGCGATCACGAGGTGTCAAAGGGATCAGGGATCAGGCATCAAAGAACAGAAATTCTTATAGTGAATGAGTGGGGAGGTGCGGAATGGAGACCCAAAGCCCATTTGTAGGCCACTGGACATCACCTTACAGAAGGGTCTCGGGGAGGAGACGAGCCAGTCAGGATGTTGTGTAGCAACAATGAAACATACAACTTTCCTCTAGTTCCTAAGTGCTTCCTCCTCCCCCATTATCATGATCCCAACTCTACCTTATAAATCTGGCTAGACCAGAGGATGTACACTGGTACAGATAGGAACACTCTATTTCTCATGACCCATGGGTCGAATTGTGAGCATTTGGGTTTTCTTTACATTAAGTTTGAATCGATATTGAAGCTGCAATCCTTGATCTTCACCTAATTCTCCTCACATCCAGCAAGCAAGGTTCTATCTTCTGCATAGTGAAGGTTGTGAATAAATCTTCCAATCTTGAAACAACATTCTTCTTAACGTATTCTATCTGCTCAGATTACTTGCTCAACATGCTGATTGAATAAGTATGAGAAGAGGACATATCCCTGATGTACACTCTTCCTGGTTTACACCAGGCAGAATTCCCTTCTTCTGCTTGAGCAACTACCTCTTGATCCATTGGTTTCACATAAGCACAATGAAGTGTCCTGAAAATCTCATTCTTCTCAATAATATCTATAATTTGCTATGACCTATACCATCAAATACCTTCTCAGAGTCAATAAAAGCCATGTTTTATTGCTGGTTTTCTCCGCTTTTAGCAATGCTCCATCTGACATCAGCAATGGTAGGCCTTGATCCAACCTGTAATTCAATCTGAATTTCAGGCAGCTCTTTGTTGATGTATTGTTGCAACCCTTGCTGGATGATCTTCAGAAAAATTTTACTTGCATGAGATACGAGTGATATTGTTTGATGATTTCCACATTCTGTCGAATCACCTTTCTTTGTAATGGATACCAATACAAATTTTGTCCAGTCAGTTTGCAATATATCATCTGGGTTGACTAGAGAAACAAATCCAGGGCACTCCAATTTGTATAAGAAAGAGCTTTAAAAGCAGGAGCTGATATCAAGGGCTCAAGTAGAAAGCAAATGTTTTGAGAATGATGATGACAACAAATGTACAAATATGCTTGACACAATGGATGTGTGTATGGATTATGATAAGAATTGTATGAGCCCCCAATAAAATGATTTTTTCTAAAAAGGAAAGAACTTTATATAAAGAATAATTTTAAAATAAGAAAACATCCCAGCCCAGTCCAGATCCGGTCCTTAAGTCCAATATTAGCCCATATGTCCAATTCTTGTCCATAATTCCTCTTTAGACTCACACATTCATGCAATAATGCTGAATGCAGGAAGATCACAGGTCAGTGGGTGGAAAGTCTTGTGGATACAGTGGCAGTAGAAGCATTTCAGAGCTGGCAGGGGTCTCCACGTGGCTCCTTCAGCTCCAGGGCTCTGGTTGCATCAGTGTAGCTCTCTCTATCAGGCTCATCATCAGTAATGTCTCACAGGGAATGTGGGTGTGTTCAGCCTCCAGCGAGCTATTTATCTCCTTAGAACCTCTAGATGAGGTCATCAAGCTCGGACCTGATTGACAGGCTAAACTCCATCCCTTCACTCTTTTAAGTCTGAAATTGACAACAGATTATGTAACTACCATGTCCATTTTCATCATTTCTTGACATAGAAGAGTGAGTGCTTCCAGTGCTTCATCAGTTTATTGAAACATTTTAATTGGCATTCTGTCAATTCCTGGAGTCTTGTTTTGGCTAATGTTAGCTAGAATTTCTTCCTAGATCAGTACTATTGGTTCCTATCATATGCTACTTCTTGAGATGGCTTTTTATGGTTACTAGTTCTTCTTGGTACAGTGACACTGTATGCTTTCCATCTTCTTTTGATATTTTTTGCATCATTCAATTTTTGCCCATACACTGTCAATATGGCAACTGGAGGACTGTCCTCGTTAGTTCTTTCAGTATGAACTTTTGGTTTTCTATCTTTAGGCCTTTGCACATTTCATTATATGACTTTACTTTGTATTCTTGAGCTGCCCTTTGAAATTTTTGGTTCAGCTCTTTGACTTCACCATGTCTTCCATTTGCCTTAGCTATTTAACAATTAAGAGCAAGTTTCAGAGTCTCTTCTGACATCTATGATTTTTATTTTCTTTCCTGCCTTTTTAATGATCTTGTTCTACTTTCTTCATATATGAATTTCAGGTCTTCTGTCATTAATATTCAAATGCATCAAATCTGTTCTGGATATGTTCTAGAAATTCAAGTACAATATACTCGGGTAATATTTTGCCTCTTTTGGCCTTGTTTGAGTTTTATTCAGCTTCAACATGAATTTGCACAGGAGCAGTTGATGGTCTGTTCCACCATCAGACCTTGGCTTTGCTGACTTTGAGCATCTAAATTGTCTTTTCTCAGAGATGTCGTCACATTGATTTCTGTGTATTATATTTGAGAAGTCCACATGCATAGTCACTGTTTATGTTATTGAAAAAGGCATTTGTGATGAAGAAGTCATTTGTCTTGCAAAATTCTATCATGTAATCTGCAGCTCCGTTTCCAGCACTGACATAATTTCCATCCACAATTTCTTTCTCCTTGTTTCTAACTTGTGCGTTACAATTGTCAGTAATTGTTAATGCATCTTGATTGCAAGTTTGATAGATTTTAAACTAAAGAAGTTTGTTGAAGTCTTCAGCTTCTTCATCACGAGCTTCAGTTTCTTCACCACTAGTGGGTGAAACCCTGGTCATATGCAAGGGCTTGTTATGCATTTAGGTTGGCAGGTTGAACGTCTTAGAAACCCACAGGGCAGTTCCACCTGTCCTATAGGGTCATTATTAGTTGGAATCAACTCGAGGGCAGTGAGGTTGGTTTTTGAGAACTTTCCTGGTTGGTATGTAAATTTGAATAATAGTTATATTGACTGTAGTTGCTTGCATACAGATAGATATTATCCTATCAGAGGCAGCATTGTACATAAAGATAGATCTTGTTTTTGGTGATGAGACTCCATTCCTCTTGAATTTATCCTTATTGTCATAGCAACCCATGTTTATCTGATTCAAAATGCAAAGCCTGCCCATTCATCTCACAAGGCTTAGCATATCAATCTTTATGTGGTCCATTTCATTTTTTGTGGCTTCCAATTTTTTTCATATACGTACTTTGTACATTTCCAGTTCCAATTATTAATAGATGTTTTCAGATGTTTCTTTTCATTTTGAATCATCAGCAAATGAAAGTCCCCAAAGCATTGCTGCATCCATGTCATTAAGGCTGCCTCTGTTTTGAGAACACACCACTTCTTCAGGCAAACTGAGAGCTTTCCAGCCAGCAGGGCTCATCTTCTAGTACTGTATCTGACACTAGCTGGCTGAGGTTCATGAGCACTTCAGGGTCGGGCAATGTTCCAATGCTATTAAAAAGGTTATCAGTGGCTAATTCTTCAGAAGAGGACAATCGATTCCTTCTTCGTAGTCTGTCCTTAGTCTGACAGCCCTGTTGAAACCTATTCACCTGTGTGATGCTGCCACTGTTTGGGATACCAGTGACATAGTTTCCAGCCCCACAGCAACAAGGAAGCCACAGACAAGTGGTGGCTACAAAATATAGGACAATAAGACCATTTTAAGACAATAACACCATTATAATTTAGGCAAGTGAAGGGGGAACTTTGGAAAGGAACATATTACTAGGCAAAAAAAGTGTCTCTCTCAAATTATAAAGAAATCTTTAGCGATGGTTCCAGCTCGGTCCGGAGCAGCTTGGAATTCCCTTCCTCCACCACACCTACCCATGAGATCTAGTTCCAGCTGGCCTCCCTTTTCTCTGTGTACCGGTAGCACTCACTACCAATCATTTGGTTGGCATTTACTGATGCTATGTAGAATTACTTGTTTAGAATAAATGCATTGTTCCCATATGCTGTCTGGTCAGCTCTATAATCTGAAGAAATGTTTCTTATCCCATCTGTGACAGTAGGTTTATTCTGCCAACCTGGCTGATGAACACATGTGGAATTAATTGAAGGGCAGAGTGATAAATGGTTCAGCAAGCCTCGCCTTTCTGGTCTCTCGCTCTTTGAATGGACCAATGTGCAGCCGCCTTAGCTTGTTCTGTGCCTCAATTTGCAAGCTACACAACCTGAAGGACACCTAACCCGTGGACTGTGTCACTGTAGTTTGAAATTTCTTCAAGATGTACTTTGCCACACTCCTGGAGTATACATCGCTTGAGCTGGGGACTATCATACCCTGTCATCTGGCTGACTGTTGGTGTCCTGCCTTGCTGTTTGCTGCCTGTGCCGGATAGCTTGAATTGCTCTATAGAGGACAACCTGGCAGTCCTCAAGACGCGAAGGACTGACAGTGTATTCAGTGTCTCATGGAAGTGAGTTGCACTGAGCCATTTGTGCTGCTCTATAGATTGTTTATTTCTTATATCTATCTATATAAATATATATAAAACATTAGCATTCTGGTTTTGTTTCTTTAGAGAACCCTTTCTAATCTACCGTACATAGACCTTCTTATTAAGCAACTATAGTCAGAATAGGTGGATCATGGATTTCTTTCCAATTTAGAAAGAAAACCATCCTACACCTATCATTGAGGGGTGAAATCACTTTGTCTCATGGAGTCTGTCTCCCTTTGTACTGACTACAATACCAGCTCTAGGTTCAAATTTATAATGTTGGCAATTAATTTACTGGGGGAAATCAGATTTGTTTATTTGGAGTGTTTTTTTTTGCTATGCCTTATCTAATATACCCATAAAACAAGAATAATACAGATAACAAAAGTAATCAATAACCATGCCAAGTGTGTCTCTCAAGTGCGAAGCATTTTCCTCAATATGGAATACATAGAAATAACTTCACAAAACACACATGTTTTCTTCTGATATGGGACTTGAAGTCTATCACCTATTTCATAAAATCACTGCGAATAGTTAATGCATGGGAGCCAGCTTATGTACGGTCTTACTGAACCTTACCAGTGGTGATAGCGGTGAGGATGAAATGGTGATTGATGGTTGAGCCATGGCATGTTTCTCAAACTACGACTCAAGGCCTGCTTCTAAAATCCTAATAGGAAGGGGAATCCAGGTCATAGTCTCAGGATTACTGGGATCTACAAATCACTGAAGTTAAGAATGTGAAATGTTAGCAAGATATTAGGTTTGATGTCTACAAGTTAAAACCACCCTCTTATGAGGGTGTATAGTATGTAGCAATTATGAATCCCATATGCAACAATGAGATACGCAGGGAATTGCAAAATACCCGATTCTACACTCGATTAGCGTGATGGTCATGCTTCTCACAGAAATACTCACTTTCTTATGTCAACACCAAGCATTATTTACCACTGCCCCCTTTCAGATGCCCCACATTCAGCATAACCTTATTAGTGGTGAACCTCTCAGCTGAAGTCCTGACAGTTGATCTAATGCCGAGGCTACCGATAAATCTTAGGAGTACAGGGAGGCTTCTTAATGTCAAGACTTGTTCTTGGAATGTTATGCAAGTGGATTGAATCTCTCTGAGTTCATGAACAAACCTTCAGTTGCGTTTGGCTGTGTGTGCTAAGATTTGGCCAATTTAACTTGGCCTAAAACTTGCATTCTAACTATAGATTAAACATTTATCCTGGACTATGAATTCAGGCCAAGTTTGGCTATCTGAGGACTCTGCTATCTAATGAAATACTGTCCTCATAACCATACCCCTGTGAATATAGAAGCAGTTATTATGTGAATGTGTTCCTTTTAATGGGAGACACTCGGGAAATATTGGGGGGAAATAGAAAGGAACTTTTCTGGGCTGTGCTTTATATTAACCCTATAGTTTAGTAGAACAAGTTGAAGTGACATTTGAAATGCAAATGTAATAGAGTTACAAGTAAAAAAGTGACATTTTGTTTTCATAAAGCAGATTCATTTTATCTCTTAATAGTATTGCATTATTAAAGGTTTCATTTAAAAAATAGTGTTTGCACCAATTGTGAAAGAAAATAATATTGAGAGTCCCGTGGTCTAGGAAGAAAGGGAAACATTGCTTCAACAAGCTCATTCCAGTAATCAGATTTGTCAAAGAGAAGGTGCATTAATATCTTTCTCTTTTTATAATATTCCTAACAAGAAAAAAATGTCCCTCATGTTTGACATTTTATAGTAAAGGTAAAATTCATTTTTAATGAAAAATGTTCTGCAGGGTATTAATGAAAAGAAATACAGGAAGAGAGAACTGTCACTTTAGAAGAGTAACTCATGAATTAAAGAAAGGATCCAGTCAAAACTACAATGCAATGAAGCTCTCTGCAGGACTGGCGGTCAGCTGCCATAGGAAAGTGGCCCTCACCCTGTGCCATGGAGAGCACTCCTGGGAGGTGTTAGGATGGGCTTTTACTCCCAAGCTTCGTGTACTTAAAACTTGAATTTTATCTTCCTTATTTTGGATCCATCATTCTCAGAAAGTTATAAATTCCTTGATGAAAAAGATTAGGCTTTCTATTAGTAATAAAACCAGACATTATAGTAGAATTTTGTACCACAGTGTCAAATATTGCTTGGCAATGAAGTGATGCAACATTTGAGTGCCTCCTATTTGCACGAAACTAGTAAAGCCATGTTTCACTTCCTGTTGCAAATCTCTTAAAATGTGTCAGAATCTGGATCCTCTTTGTTCAAAATTACTATTGAAAGTTGGGTCTTGTTTGCCACCGATCTGGGTGCAACAACAGTGTTGGCACCATGGAGTGGTAAGTTTGCTCAACTTTAATTTTTTAGTCAGAATGGTGTAAACTGAACCAATTGAGATGTGTGGCTGTTGGCTATTGTTTCTACTGTTAATCTTCAGTCCACTTCAAGTAGGGCATGAACCAGATTGCTCTGTCACAGATTGACGTGGATTGTCTGTCACTGGGAGTTCCATCTTCGGTGAATTGTGTCCGTTCTTAAAATGAGTTAGCCACTTTTAAACTACTGAGTTACTTGGGACTTTGTCCCCATAAACTTTTGTAAAACATCAATGATTACATGATTATTCTACCCAAGACTTACCACAAAATTGATATTTGTGCTCTCTTCAATTTTAGCAGCATTCATGTTGGTTTGGCAGGCACTCATTTCAAACTGATCTTTTTCTTCTTACTACATAAATATAGATCACGGTCATACATGGTACAACAAATTTGTACAAGTTTATTTAAGTGAAAAAAATTAAATCCATCCTTTATTTTAATAATAGATATTTTATGTGAACTTTTTGAAGACCCCCTTATGTGCATTTGTGTTTATAAATTTAAATAACATAACAAACATGCATATATAAATATAACACACATAGATATGTATGTGTTATTATATGAAATTACTATATATAAATAAGTGTGTGTTATATAATATACATATACTTACACTTTACAGAGAACTCAATAATTAGCAGTAGCATTTCAGGCAAAATTATTATGACAGAGGATTTCCAGCAACCTGGAAGAGGAGTCTTCCAATCATGCAATCTTTTTTCTGATGCTGGCATAAGTCAGATCACAGATAAAACTGAGTGCCAGGGACAACTTACTTGAAATGCTTATCAGGTTGAACATTTGGGACCCCAGTGAAAAGATAGTAAAATATAGTTACTGTGTGTGGAGTTGGGGTTAATGAGTTACGCAGAGCAGTTCATGCACACTTGTGGGAAAACCCTGCTGAAGAGGGAGGGGCCTCCCTTAACATACTGCTGAGGATTTTGGCCAGCTCTTGTCCTCTTCCACCAGGAAGAGATGGAGATCAACTCCCTGTTGAGTAAACTATATGATGAATGAAGAACTTCTGACAATGAAAGTGACTGAAGGCCAATGACGGTTCTATAAAACTGTTGTTCTGAATTTTCCATATTTCTCATGCACATATTCCCTATATCCATGCTCAGATATGGTTACAGTGGTCTTAGGGAAGCAGGGCACCTACCATTACCCTAACACTATGCATTCTTCTGTTGTTGTAAGGCGCTAAGGCGTTCGTTCGGAAGCGTAGAGACCCCATACCAACAGTACAAAACGCTGCCTGGTGCTGCGCCAGCCTCACAATTGTTCCTGTGTTTGAGCCCGTCGTTGCAGCTGCTGTGCCCATCCCTCTTCTGGAGGGGCTTCCCCTTTTTGCTTCCCCTCCACTCCTTCTCCAGGAACTGTTCTCTCCTGACAACATGTCCAAAGTATGGAAGATGAAGTCTTGCCATCCTTGACTCCCTGGAGCACTCTGGCCGTCCTTCTTCCAAGCCAGGTTAGTTTGTCCTTTTAGCAGTCCATGGTACTGTAAGTATTTCTCCACAGCACCCCCATCCAAATCTGAGTGAGAGGACAGCCTACAGTTCTTTACAAGTGGTGGGGCTGCTGCCCAGAGGTGGGCGAGGGGCAACTTTGGGGGGCTTTCTGCCTCACGAGCTTGTGAGCTTCACAAACTGAGTAACTCGCCCATGAGTTGGGCTAGTTTGCCCCATGAGATAAACCTTGGCATTAAAAGTCTTACAACTTGACCTTTACTTTTGCTGGCAATTTGTACACTGTCTGTCCTACAGGGAAGAAAGTAGTAAAGAATACTGTCTGCTACACTCAAGGTCAAAACAAAATGCAGAGGGCAGAGTCTAAATTAAAGAAATCCACTGATTGTTTTCCTTAGATGTACCCCTTGCAATCTCCCTAGCTGCTTAGGCTACTTTAATTTCTTCTCTCTTCATTGCTCTGCCTTCCTGAATGATCTTTTGGATTCGAAAGCCTTCAAAGGTTATGACGTTTTACTTGACATTTTTATTAAAGGCCTGATTCTACAGACCTTGGTAATAGGCACTTTGTTCTTTGGTACCCGCTATTTGGCGTGTTTTTGTTTGATGTCACTATTCTGACTCACAGTGACTCCACGCCATAGAGTGAAACTGCCCCAGAGGGTTTCCTGGCCTGTAGTCCTTGTGGCAACAGCTGGCTAGGTCTCTCCAAAGCGTTGCTGCAAATATTTTAGTTTTCAACCAAGCACTTCGTCACTGAGCAGCCATGGGTGTGGGCATATGGTTTAGAGACACGATCCTGCCATTTTGCCATTTTAAATCACAGAAGGCTTTCCCGGAGAAAGGGATTGCCTTAATGAGTGACCATTCATGCTTCTGGGCTGAGTGCAAGGTTTAGGGTCCGGTGCTAAGACACTTGGATTTCATTTGCTTTTCGACTTATTCTTTCAAAAATATGCAAGTATAAATGGACACTTTAACAGTTTCTTCTCCGAAGACATCATCAAAATATGAAAAGTTCTGTTTGTCATTGTAATATCCCAGACCATCATAGGGTTCTTTTTACTTGATTTGCTGCCAGATAATTTATTGGAAAGTATTTTGAGACAATTGGTGCTATTATGGGAATAAGTGCTTTCCTAGGAATTTGAAATTGTATTTTTCAATCCTGGTGTCATTTCTCTTTATTCATTTTACAATTTGATCATCTTTAAAATTGTGATAGTTTCATTAACTGATACTCCCAGCTCTCTTAAATCACAGAAATCTATTTGAAGTAAAATATCTTACCAGTATTTGTGAGACATATTTTGCCTCCATTTTATAAATACTTTGATTTATAGTAATATATCATACATATTTAGGGATATATATTTCTGAAAAGTAAGTAACTTTCTACGATCTCTCAATTGTAGGTTGCAAAGAAGCAATCCTGAAACCAAAAGTCAAGTCTTCAGAGTCTAAATTCCATAATGTTTCTTTTTGTCAATATTTCCTACAGTGATTATAGGAAGACCTAAGTAATTATAAAAAATTCAATAGTTATGATAAATATACAAAGGTAATTTAATATTAATCAAGCAGTGTTGTCTTATGCTAATGAAACCCTTAGAGCAGTGGTTCTCAACCTTCCTAATGCTTCTACCCTTTTACTACAGTTCCTCATGTGGCGGTGAACCCCAATCATAAAGTTATTTTTGTTGCTGCTTCATCACTACAATTTTGCTACTGTTTTTTTTTTAACAATTTATTGGGGCTGATACAATTCTTTTCACAGTTCATACATATACATACATCAATTGTATAAAGCACATCTGTACAGTCTTTGCCCTAATCATTTTTTTCTCTTTTCTTCTTTTACATTTTATTAGGGACTCCAACAACTCTTACCACAATCCATACATATACATACATCAATTGTATAAAGCACATCCATACATTCCCTGCCCCAATCATTCTCAAGGCATTTGCTCTCCACTTAAGCCCCTTGCATCAGGTCCTCTTTTTTTTCCCCCCCTCCCTCCCCTTTCCCCCCTCCCTCATACGCCCTTGGTAATTTATACCTCGTTATTTTGTCATATCTTGCCCTATTCGGGGTCTCCCTTCCCCCCTTCTCTGCTGTCCCTCTCCCAGGGAAGAGGTCACATGTGGCTCCTTGTAATCAGTTCCCCCTTTCCAACCCACTCACCCTCCACTCTCCCAGCATCGTCCCTCACGCCCTTGGTCCTGAAGGTATCATCCACCCTGGATTCCCTGTACCTCCAACCCTCATATGTACCAGTGTACAGCTTCTGTCCTATCCAGCCCTGCAAGGTAGAATTCGGATCATGGTAGTTGGGGGGAGGAAGCATCCAGGATCTGGGGGAAAGCTGTGTTCTTCATCGATACAACCTCACACCCTAATTAACCCATCTCCTCTCCTAAGCCCCTCTATGAGGGGATCTCCATTGGCCGACACTTGGGCCTTGGGTCTCCACTCTGCACTTCCCCCTTCATTTAATATAATATATATATACACATACATATATACATATACACATATATACACATACATACACACACTTATATCTTTTTTTTTTGCATGATGCCTTATATCTGGTCCCTTGGGCACCTCGTGATCGCACTGGCCAGTGTGCTTCTTCCATGTGGGCTTATTTGTTTCTGAGCGAGATGGCTGCTTGTTCACCTTCAAGCCTTTAAGACCCCAGACACTATCTCTTTTGATAGCCGGGCACCATCAGCTTTCTTCACCACATTTGCTTGTACACCCATTTGTCTTCAGCGATCCTATCATGGAGGTGTGCAGTCAATGATATGATTTTTTGTTCTTTGATGCCTGGTAACTGATCCCTTTGGGACCACTCGATCACACAGGCTGGTGTGTACTTCCATGTGGACTTTGTTGCTTCTGAGCTAGATGGCCGCTTGTTTATCTTCAAGCCTTTAAGACCCCAGTCACTATCTCTTTTGATAGCCGGGCACCATCAGCTTTCTTCACCACATTTACTTGTTCACCCACTTTGGCTCCAGCCGTTGTGTCGGGAGAGTGAGCATCATAGAGTTCCAATTTAATAAAAGAAGGTATTCATGCATAGAGGGAGTGTTTGAGTAGAGGCCCAAGGTCCTTCCGCCACCTTAATACTTGACCTATAAATATCGACACAAAGATCTATTTCCCCAACCTCCTATATATATTTGCATGTACATGTCTTTGTCTAGACCTCCATGAATGCCCTTTGACTCCTAGCTCTTTCCTCCATCTCCCTTGACCTTCCTCCTGCCCTACTACCATGCTTCATCGCCACCTGGGTTAGAGTATACCTCTTCTCTAAGCAACCTTACCCTTGATCATTTCCCACCAGGCCTGCCACTCCCCCTTCTCTACCCTTTGGGGTCCCATGTTTTTCCCTTGTCCCTGGGTTTGTTAACACCACTTCCTTACCCCCCCTACCCCCCACCCCAAGTCCCCCCGGAACTGTCGGTCCCGTTGTTTTTCATCCAGATAGTTCATCCAGCCTGTCCTATTCAGACAGACCTGTGGAGTCACTAACATGCACGAAAACTAGACAGAGGAACACAAAGCAACAGTATACAACCAGACAACAAAACAACCAAAACAAACCACTGAAAAAGAACAGAACAAAACAGTTCACAAGAGAAAAGCTTGTAGTTAGTTCAGGGATCTTTGCTGGCCCTTAGGAGCGTTTTCCAGTCCAGTCTGTTGGGGCACCACGCCCTGGCCCCGAAGTCCACTTTCAGCATTCCCTGGGGACCTTGCCCCTCCATTCCCTTGCTGTTCCGCTGCACTCCCCCAGTGATTTGCCTCGGTGTGGTGGGATCAGGTCAGGTGCAATTCCCACACTGTGTCTCCGGTGCTGTCCCCTGTATCGCCCTTAGTCACTGAGGGGCATCATGTCTCATAGTAGGGCCAGCCATGTTGTTCTCTCTGTGGACTGGCTGCTCTACTCAGGAACATCATCATCACGGCCTGGTGGGCCAGGCTGTGCTCCACTCTCTCCTCCTGCCCCTTCATCTGCTCCCGTGTGCTCTGATCAAATATGTCCATCTCCCATAGCTGCAGGGTCAATGTCGTCCTTTGGAACAAGTTCTTTTCGGGGGAGGGGCAGGAATCCACTTAATTTATGGTGCTGGGGCCAGCCTCCCAGACCTCTCCACCGGTTCCGTCCTCCACGCCGGGATATTGCATTCACACCTTGCGACACTGGGTTGAAGTCTGGTCCCACTTTCCAATTTTGCTACTGTTATGAATCGTCATGTAAATATCTGATATGCAGGATGTATTTCCATGGTTACAAATTGAACATAATGAAAGCATAGTGATTCATCACAAAACAATATGTAATTATATATTGTGAAATATTTATTTCTAAGTACAAATAAATGAAATGTTGTCCTGCAGCTTGGTGTAGCCTGGCGAACAGTGTGGACACTATAGGTGGGTGGATCCGCATGTGGGCGGACCCATCTGGAGACAGATGGAGGAGTGGTGTCTGGGTTTCTAAGACCATCGAAAATAGGTGTTTTCCAATGATCTTAGGCGATCCCTGTGAAAGAGTCATTTGACCCCCAAAGGGGATGAGACCCACAGGTTGAGAACCCCTGCTTTAGAGCTTTTATTTTCTAATTCCCTGAGATTCTAGCATTCCAAAACCAATACAGAATAGCTACATTGAAATAGTGGTAAACCTTTCTATTGTAGTACAAAATATACCTCAGCGTTTTCCTTTTTCTTTTTGCGATCTATAAGGGTGTGTGTGTGTGTGTGTGTGTGTGTGTGTGTGTGTGTGTGTGTTCATTAGGCATTTCAAACCTGTGGAGGCTGTAGCTCTGGTTTGGGAATGGGTAAAACCTTTATCATTAAATTACTAATCATCTTCATAGCTCTGCTCAGAAAAAACTTTAGCCTTTGTTAAATATATATATGTGTATATATATGTGTATATATATGTATATATATGTATGTATGTGTATATATATGTATATATATATGTATGTATGTGTATATATATATAAATATATATATATATATACATATAATCTGTTACTGCTCACCCCGGTGTCCCCAGATATTCAGTTAACTTATTTGGTTGCTAACCAAAGACTAGAAATACAAGTTTACTGAAAGTTATTTCAAAGGAAAGTCTTGATGGTCTACTTCCAAAAGATGGGTCATTGGAAATGCTATGGAGCGGAGTCATGGAATACACATGAAGTTTCCATGAGTGAGACTCTACTCACCAGCAGCGGGCATTTCCCTAGACCTGCCCATGTGAAGACATAGCTTCTTGACAATAAAGTCCTGCCGTTCACAGCTTCTGCCCTTGTGACTTGCGTTGGGCTTCATGTTTGAGCCACTGGGTTTTCTCTACGACAGCTGCCGATACGCAGCCTTTTTCTCCTAATTGGTCATCAGACAGGCTTCTCATGACATCTAAACTACTCTGTACGTTGGCTTTTTACCTTTGTGATGTTCGCTAAGATGTGAATTTCATGTACTCCCTAACTGCAGCGTCAGCCATTCAAAACCGCCAGTTTCCCTGCGAGGGAAAGTTGAGACTTTCTACTCCCATAGACTTACACTGGAAACTAACGGGGCCAGTCCTAAGCTCTCCTGTAGGATCACTATGATTCAATACGGTTTAAGACTACAATGCTTGTCATTCCAAATCTTAGAATGTTTTCTCAAGATTTAGAAATAGTTTCCTTTTTTTCATACTTGGTAAAAAAAATCGAGGCATATGTTTCAGTGACTTCTAGTTTAAAATAAAAATAATCGAAGCCAAACATAATACTAGCAAAGATATTCCATCAGTTCTTTGTTCTAAATGGCTACATGGAGCTAGTCAGTTCGTTTTGCTCTAAAGAGACAATTGGAAATTTGTATGTGTTCATATATATATTAATTCCCTCCTTACCAGATGTAGATCACTGTGATCGGTTCCCGCTTTCTCCCCCACCTTCCCCTCCGCCTCCTGGTAGCGATACTCTCATTATTTGTCATGAGGGGTTTATCTCCATATAACTTTTTTGAGCATGGATTTTTTTTTTAAAGGTTCTCTGAGGGTCTGATTTCCACTGAGGCTTTATATTAATCTTAAGTCGTTTTCAAACTACTCCAAGAGAAAGACCGCCTTTTATTCATCATTGCTCCTCCCACCATGGGCTTTATCTGACTCTTAATCGATACTTTATAAAATACTTCCCATTTAACTGCTTCACAAAGGCTAATTGATACTAGAAATCGTAAGTGTGATTGTAGGGTTTGATAAACGTAGGGAGATGAATGTAAACTGGACATTGTCTGTGAAATACATGAGAGGAATATATGATGGGCTTCAAAATGTTCCTGGAAAAACTCAATAAAAAGATAATCACAATTTTCCATAAACATTTGGGAACTCCTCTCGTTTTAGCACATGTAAATCATGGTGGATGAAGTTCGTTGGTGAACCATAGAATGATAGTTTCATATAGTTCCTTTTCCTGTTTGGATGAGTCTGTATATATTCCAACAATAATGTTGAGTCTTACTCAGTCACAATGAACTCTTGGTGCCACACTTTAGAGTATTTTGTTAAATATGCGAGTTTGTTCAGTGACTCTTAGTAAATGATGGCTATTAATGAACGTTGCAATCTGCAGCTCCTGCTTATTTTATCTTTAAGTGGCACTAGAAGATTGCTTTCCTTTCTTTTTTGTAAAGGCGACGTATAGGAAGCTTGAATTTTGAGAAATTAGCAATATCATATTTTATTACCCAGATATTAACATACATACTCAGTTCATTCTCCAAATCTCTATGTAGATTTATTTAACAATAGCTCATATTTATAGATAACACTGTACAGACTACAAAGGGCTTTCGCGTGCATCATCCAAGTTGATCCTCGGCCTAATCTATGAGAGGAGAATGTATACTCTCCTCAATTTTATAGATGAATAAATGACTTAGGGGCTTCTTACCCAGGACAAGGTACTCCAGGACACTTATTCCTGGTAAATGATTGAGTATGATACACAACTCAGGTATTCTAACCACAGAGGCAGTATTCATTCTACTATTTTTGCTAACTCAAGGTGTATGAGATAAATCTATTTATTTACTCAATAGATACCTCTCATATATATGTATATATTTATGTGACAGGTTTTATAAGTTCTAGAAGCTCACGGCACAGTAGTGAACAAACATAAAAGCTTACTGAAACTGAAAGCATGGTGGGAGAAACAACAAATACAGGAAGAAGAAGAAGAAGAAGAAGAAGAAGAAGAAGAAGAAGAAGAAGAAGAAGAAGAAGAAGAAGAAGAAAAATGGACTATACTCACTGCCGGAAAATCTATTTCATCTCATAGCAACCCAATCAAAAACAAAGGTAAATAAATAATAATAAGCTCACTGCCATTGAGTCCTTACTGACTCCCAGCAACCCCTCTGGGTTTCTGAGGCTGTAACTATTTACAGGAGTAGAAAGCCCGGCCTTTCTCCCCTGACACTGCTGGTGGTTTGAACTGCTGAGCATGCAGATCAATGATACTAATACACCATCAGGGGTGTGCCCTACAGAACAGAGTAGAATTGCTCCTATGAGGCTGTATCTTCAAAACGATGTTGAGGATGGCCAGGCCAGGCAGTGTTTTGTTCAGTTGTACTAAGGTCCTATGGGTCAGAACCAACTGAACGGCACCTAGCAGCAACAATAACAACAGATATTTACCTGAGCAGGAAGTCTCTTTCTTCAGAGGAGCAACCGGTAGCTTCGAATTACTGACCTTACAGTTAACAACCTGATGCATAACCCATGACATTTTCAGGGCCCCTTAATAAAAAAATGAGTATGTAAACATACAAAGCAAACAAAATCAATTAATAAGATCTCTAGTGTATTAGCTGGTGATGGGGATTACACGGCGTGATGGATTGGATTCTTTTCCCCCAAAATAAGTGTTGTAAAATCTGACCTCTAAGTATGTGATTATAATTTCATTTGGAAATGGATTGTCTTTGTTATGTTAGTGAGATTAATGTAGGGGTGATATAAAAGAGATTAATCAAGGGAGCGGAACGGAAGTGGGGTAAGATATAGTCAAGGCATGTGGAGATCTCAAAGGAACAAGGAAACAGCTGAGAAGATAAGACTTTCCATCAGAGTTGACCGAGAGAAAGTCCATCCCTAGAACTGACACCTGAAATGTGGACTTCTAGACCCTGAAACGATGAGAAAATAAAATGGTCATCAAAACCATCCATTTGTGATGTTCTATCACAGTCGCATTGAAGAACTAAGGTGCAGCAGTTTTGCTCTTGAAACCTTTGATGGAATTCCCAAGAATAATCTGTCAGCGGATTTAAATGCTAATAACATGTAAGTACTTTCATAGCAACGTTCAGATTAGTATTTAACCAAACAAATGGGCAGCCTCACCTAGCCTGGTGGGCCTGTATACTTAGCCCTTACAAAATCCATTCAATAACTTGTGGTATTTCTGTTACAATAACCCAAGCAGTTAAGACAAAATCGGTACCAGAAGTGGTAACAAATGCCTTGAATGTGGAAGTGCTTTTGGAAATGGGTAGCCGGCCGGTAGGCTCAAAAGGAATTCGTGCATGCTTTTGTAACAAGAACTTCAGCATCGAGAAGCAGTTTGCTATTTGCAGCGTATACAGCCAGGCAATACAGTTCCAACTGATGATGTCGAGGATATAAATAAGGGTCAGGAGAGGAACTAAGTCCCTTGCCTGCTTAAAAAAAAGATAACTTAGTTATTGAAAGCTCATTAGCAGGGAATGGGAAAGTCATGTTTTTTGCTTTAGAAACAGCTCTCTGGTGGAAATGTGAAACACAATTTTTTTAATGATTGTATCAAGATGGAAGCCATTGTGGGGAGTAGAGGAGAGAGGAAACTTAGACTGTTGATAATAAAGATCGTTCATTGCATGTAGCAGTTCTGGAGAGCTCGTTGAACTGCATTGCCTTTGGTTATAATCCTGAGAGCAGATTCCTTCACTTAGAAACATCATAGAAGGTGTTCAGAAGCCTTGATCTAAGCTCAGAGTTGTGGGTGTCAGCAGTACTAAAAAAAATGGTATGCAGGAGGACTCATGAATGAAATATAAATGGAGGAAGAAGAGGGAAAAGAAGAAGAAATTAGCAAGTATAAAAAAAGAAGGAAGGTGTCATAAAAGTTAAGATTTATTGGGAGAATGAAGTTGTCAACAGAGTTAAATGCCTCAGAAATGCCCAGTAAGATAAGGACTCAAGAGTGATCGCTGAGTCTGTGTAGGGGAAAATAGATTAGTCATTAGAGAATGTGTGAGCAGCAGAGAACACTGAATTAGAAGGCTGGCTGATAGGAATTGTGACTTACGAAATGAAGCTACCCCATGGAAATATTATTGGAAAGAGCGTGGATCATAAAAGACTGCAGTTCATACTCTCTTGATCCTCCCATTTAGCATTTCATATTGACCAAATTAAACTTAAATCAAGATAGCAAGTAAACTTATTAGTGTGATTCACAGGGGTTTTAATTTGTTTCTTCACATCTTTTTTATTATTATTCATCCACAGTATTTAATATGTTTGGATAATAGTCACTGATAAACACTCCATATACAATTACCAATACTTTTAAAATACAGTTCCTATTTCGATACATCATCACTATTTTATTTGCACTCTATGTACATTAAAATCTTTCTAAAGTCATTACACTATCAACAAGTTTTATACAGTAATTTACAAGGTGAGTGTACTTAATAGTTAATTTAATAAAATTTCTGCTAATTCATGAATTAAAATATTATAACCAATATATTATACACAGATGAAACAACATCATTAGATTGTGCTACCTGCCTAAATAAAGCATATGTAAGGAAATCATTTAAACCTTTCTACTTTTCTGTGGGACTTGACCAGGTAAGAATGGACAGATTTTGCATATTGAAAATCCCCAAGTGCATAAGTCTTCCATTTTGTTTGACTTTGTCACATTATATCATTCCTTCCTCTGAAAAGAGTTTTGACCTTACGTAGCCATTTAAGACAACTTTTCCTCATGCTCTGGGGAAAGCTGAAGAGCCACTGACCTTAGCTATCAGAACACCAAGGCTTACACTAGTATCAACTACCTATGAAAAAGGAAGGCTAATGGAATCTATCAATTTGTGTTACTCTGGGTTGACTAGAGAAACAAATTAATAGACACTCATATGTGTATACGAAAGAGCTTTATTGTCTGTGGTCTTAAAGATTTGAAGATAAACAAGCGGCCATCTAGCTAAGAAACACACCTACCTGTGTCATTATGAGGTGTCGATGGGATCAGGTATCAGCCATCAAAGACGCAGAACAAAAAAATCATATCAATGTGAATGAGGGGGACATGGAGTGGAGACCCAAAGTTGCCCATCTGTAGACAATTGGACATCCCCTCACAGAAGGGTCACAAGGAAGAGACGAGCCAGTCAGGGTGCAGTATAGCACTGATGAAACATACAACATTATTCTAGTTTTTTAATGCCCCCCCACTATCATGACCCCAATTTTACCTTACAAATCTGGCTAAATCAGAGGATGTACCCTGGTACAGAAAAGAGCTAGAAACACAGGAAATCCAGGACAGATAAATCCCTCATGGCCAATAATGATAGTAGCAATACCAGGAAGGGAAGGGGAAGGTGTTGGGAGGCAGAGGGAACTGATCACAATGATCTACATATAACCCCCTCCCAGGTAGACAGACAACAGAAAAATTGGTCAGTGTAAAACATGAAAAAAATTATAAACTATCAAGGATTCATGAGGGAAGGAGGGGGGAAATGAGGAGCTGATACCAAAGGCTCAAGGAAATATTTTTAAAATGATGATGGCAACATATGTATAAATGTGCTTGACATATAGATGTATGTATGGATTGTGATAAGAGCTGTATGAGCCCCCAGTAAAATGACAAACAGAGCTTTATATACAATATTGAATATTGAGAAGATATCCCATCTAAGTTCAGATTAAGTCTATGAAGTCCGATGTTAGACCATATGTAGACTAAGATCTCATAAATTCCTATTGAGACTCATGTAATATATTGAAATTTGTGAAATCTGATACTCTTTCACAAGTTTTCCACCTTTGATAGGAAGCTTACCACTATTTTATGCCACTCTGACTCCAAGAAAATCCTTAGTTTTCCGTTATGATTACTGGGAAATGCTGTACTCACTACATGTTTAGAATCTGGACAAGCACAGTTTAGTTCTTACTTAGTCCCAGCTGGCTGGTGGCAAACCTTTGCTTACAGGCTGATCGTGGGCTCTGCCTGAAAGTTCTCCACCAGAGAGCTTGTGCGAGACAGCTCAGAACAAGGGTATTACTATCGTTATGCCTAATGCTTTTGTAATTAGGATTTTTATTTTGTGCTTCAGGGTCATAGGATAAAATAAACACATTTAGTTTGCCTTCTCAGGGACACTTTTGCCAAACGTCAGCTCCAGGGAGTCACCTGTTGCCGCCGGCCTATCAGGCAGCGAGAGCTTGGCTGCAGCACAAGCCTTCCTCCATGCTGCTTGTGCCTGCCGGCTTTTCACCGTCCATCTTTGGCAGAGATTGTGGTCAGAGTTCTATGAACCCCTCATAAAATAATTACAAAAAAGAAATTTTAGACTTTCGGGAAAATTGGAAAAAAGTACAGAGAGTTTCTGTAACTTTTCTCCAGCTTCTCCTATTGTTAACAACGTGCATATTGATGATATAATGGTTAAAACCAAGAAGTTCACATAGCTATTAAAATATTAACTACAGAAAAAAAGTGTGCCGTCTGTCCTCTGCTGCTCATAGAAAAGAATGTCGGCAGAGTCGGGTCACTGTCATTGGGGTGAGGTTCCTTACAACCGCTGTCCTTGTGACAGTATTTGGCACGAGTGACATAGTGGTCCCCAACCAGAACCCCTGGCTGGCACGAAATTGCATCTAGATTACAAAAGGCCTTATCACGAGTAGCTTCTCTTTGGTCATCAGTGCTGTTTCCTCACTGTGATTCTCACGCTGACCATTGCTATAGCCATTGCCACAAGCCTCCTGCTCACAAAGGAATCCATTGGCCAATCCTACTTCATGGGCTTGAGGGGTGCCCCCCCCCTGTCTGTGTCCTCAGTCAAGGCTTCAGTCAGTGCACACACCTGCCAGGCCCCGCTTTCCTTGCTGGTGTCCAAGTTCTCCTTGTGAGACAGTTTGTTTTCACTGCCAATCCGGGGCAGCCAGAGCCTCCCTTTGCTCCAGGTCTTTTCTAAGGAGAAATGTCCCTTTTGGTTTTCTTACTTTAGGACTTTACCCATTTCAGTGTAATTCCTCAGTTTCTCTTTTCCAGCCACCTTTTGAAATCTTCTGTTCAGCTCTTTTATTTCATCATTTTTTCCTTTACCTTTAGCTGGTCTCCATTCAAGAGGAAGTTCCAGACTCTCTTCTGACATCTATATTTGTCTTTTCGATTATTTTAACGATCATTTGTTTCTTCGTATGTGATGTTTTTGATGCCATCTCCCAAATTATCTGGTCATTGGTGTTTAATGTGTCAAGTGTATTCTTGAACTGTCCTCTAATTTCAGATGTCATACACTCAAGGTCCCGTGTTGACTCTTAGGGGCTTGTTTTAATGTGCTTCACCTTGAACTAGCATATAAGTAATTGATGATCTGTTTCAAAACTAGCTCTGGCCTTAGTCTAACGGATGATATTGAGCTTCCCATTATCTCATTCCATATATGTAGTCCGTATGATTTCCATGTGTTTCATCCAGTGAGGTCAACATGTAATGTTGCCATTTATATTGGAGAAAAGGTTTTTGCAAAGTGTAAGTTATTGGTCTCACCGAATTCTATAATGTGATTCCTGGAGTTGTTTCTATCACCCAGACCATTTTCTCCAACATTCTTTTTTTGATTCCAAGTTTCCCCAATATTTGGCACGACTGTAGCTTTTTGAGGGGAGTAGAAAGCCCTGTCTTTCTCAAATGGAGCAGCTTGTGATTCTCAACTGTTGAACTTGCAGTTCGTAGCCCAACTGGGCACCAGCTTCCTTGTAGGAGCATGGATATTATCCTGTCACTCTCAGCAGAACACTTCAAGATAGATCACAAAATGTTTTTTACCTAATTCTATTAATATTAGACATGATAGAATAGTTCAAATGAATTTATATTTCCACACACTGAAGAGTAATAGAAGGAAAATTAGGAGGAAGAATCTGAGTCATATAAATTGTTAATGTGTCATTGAGTCTACTGATAGATCTGTGGTGTACATTGCTGTGATACAGTTTTTGATTTTTATTTTTTGCAACTGTTTCCCCTCAGAACTATCAAAGTAGGTAGGGTAATTGTGTCTACAGGAATCATGAATTCTAAGGCAAAGCTTGAAATTCAATAATTATGATATTGTGTATTTTCTAGAAGGCAGAATATATTTTATCCACCTATTACTTTTTTTATCCACCTATTTCTTGTCACAGTATATTCTATTAAATTCTAAAGTTTCATTTTTAATTTCTATCTATATTAAAACGTAAGATGGCTGGAATCTATGTAAAGTGGAAATCTATCAGAGAAGGAAACTTACTAGTTAAGCGATTGGAGTCTTAATTGAGTGGCATTGAATTGTGGCATAGCTTCCTATCAAAGGTGGAAAACTTGTGAAAGAGTGCCAGATTTCACGAATTTCAATATATAACACCAAAAGCCTATAGTAAAAGAAATTGTCTATACTTGAAAAAAACTAATTTACATACAAACAAATGTAGATGATTTTAAGCTGGTCTTTTATTTTTTCCATGTTAGACTAAAGCTAAGTGAAATTTCAGAAAATATGCCCATTTCTTTGCAAAAGAAATGTCAGTTACTAAAACCAAAAGGCCCACACATTTCAGTATGTTTACACAATAAAATAAAACCCTCATTCGTTTAGCAGTGCAAAACAAAGAAAAACCTTTGATTGAATGATTCAAGGAATCTAGCTCCTTCCAGCTATTGACGCCATCATTTCCTAATCCCACTTGTCCTTCACTTCCTATTGACTCAAAAAGAATAGGTTCTACAGGGAGATTATAGGGGGCTAGGCCTGGATTAGATAAAAATTCTACTCATGCTCCCTTAGCTGAAACTCAGTCAGATAACAGCACAGACTCTAAAAGAGTCATAGACATGCCATATAACCTTACACTACAAAGAAAACAGTTTGATGATCAGTTAGTTGTTTCTGCCATAGGAATTCATGGATGGCTACTGTTCTTCCCATACCTAGAACACATTAGAAACAACACAAGTCTCATCCAGGCTGTTACCAGCCCACAGTGTAGAATGCCCGAGCAATGGGCAAGCTTAGATTGAGAAAGTAGCTGTTTAAATATACATAGTGTCCTCCATATGGCTTGCTTTACCCAAGCCCATCTTGATTTATGCATGTTGCCCTGGATTAATTATTAACAGCATTCTCTATCGCTAACATGCGTTTCAGTTTGATGATATTGTCCTTCACTTCCTATTGACTCAAAAAGAATAGGTTCTACAGGGAGATTATAGGGGGCTAGGCACTATAGTTAAGCACATGACTGCTACTTGAAAGGGAGCATGGAAGAGTCTGGAGTTCAGGGAACAAATTGTGCTATTGTTGTGTGCTGTCAAGTTGAGCTGAACCCCTTCATAGGGACAGTCACTTCTCTCTCGTGCAGAGTGACTCATGAGTTCAAACAATCAATCTTTCAGATAGCAGTCATGTGCTTAACTATAGTGCCAAGAGAAATGATGGCTGGATTATTTTTTTGAGAGAATGATTCTGCTAGATATAACTGTTAATTAAAAAGATGACACCCTCAGGTACTCCAACATTCAGAGGTCAAGTTGAGGAGGAAAAGCCAATGAGGCTGGTCACTGACCAATGGCAAGGCAAATGAGGAGGATGGTGGTTACAGAAACCATGAGAAATGAAGGCCTAGTCACCATTCCCATGGGACTCGCAGTCTTTTGAGGAAGAATGGGAATTATCAAAGTCAATGAAAATTAACACTCACAAATTAATTCTCCATTTTTCAATCCCAAGAACCTTTGGCTCCAGGATTACAGAACATTGAAAATTACTTCAACGCAACCTGAAGGATTATCAGTTTTGTGAGACCTGACCTGTCCATACACATGGGACTGCAGTGCAGGGAAATAACTCAGTTTGTTGTAATTCCCCTGAGGTTTATATAAGCCTTGTTCATGTACAGGGAAGGAAGGTGTTTATGAAGTTATCAGTGAATCTAATGTTCAGTTTTCACTCTTTGTGCCCTAGTAACATACAGAGCCAAGATTTTAGGCTCTCCAATGATGAAAACTCAAACTTGACTCCCCAAGGCTTCCTTGCTTGCTTGGTTGTGTGCATTTTTGCAAGAATGCTGATGGGAAATGTGCTGGCACATCTCACTCAATTAAATAGGCTCTACCCTTAGAAAAACCATAGGCTCCCACTCCTAGCAATCTGAACAGTAGCGAAACAGCATGGCCTGTCATTCTCTTTTGACAGGAATAACTAATTACACTGCAACGCTGTAGGGGCAAAGTTATTAGCAACTACTAGACTCTAGACACTGCGATTCAATTACTGGCCAGCAATGTTTAGAAGCACAAACCTTTATAATTAGCAGCAAATTTCCATCTTTTCCCAGCACAGCATGCATGTAGTTGCCTGCAGAAGTAGCAGAATCAAAATAAAACAGAAGCAGCACATGCATCCCACATCCAGTCCTAAATGTTGCTGCGGGTCATGCATGCTTTAGCAGGTTTGGTGCAAGGAACTTTGGGCACCTAAAAATGGGTAAATATTCTAATCATCTAGAAAGAAGTTATGTTAGGAGTGGAATGGGAATACTTTGAAGAGTCTAAAGTGGATGGTTTCGGTCATCTTTCCATCTCCCTTTCTGACCCTCTTAATATATTCAAAGAAATTTAGGGCTGGAAGTAACTAAGTTTGTCTCCATAAATTTATAATGTTTAAAATACAGAAACTAAAGCTTAGAAAGTTCATGAGATTTGGACACAGTCTCACAGTTGGTGGTCTGGCTTGTACTAGACAATCTCCAAATGATTCATCATTGCTCTTTCCACGCATTGCCGTTGAGTCAATTCTGACTCAGAGCAACCTATCAGGCCGGATAGAACTGTCCCGGTGCTCATCTCTACTTTGTAGCTGTAACTCTCACTAGTTCCAACCTAGGGAAGGCAAGGAAGAGGGTCTCCTTTGGATTATCAATTGAGCAGATTCAATTGGAATAAGAATAAAAGTTGCTTGGAAAAAAAAAACCCAGGGTAAATTCACTTGCAAATATAGCTTCTTCTGTCCAAGGTTAAAAAATCCAGAAGTTTCTGTATCAGAATTTAGTTATGTTGCAATCGATAAACATTTCAAGACTCTACTGTCAACTTTGAGTTGATGCTATATTGATGCCGCTCATTAGACTCCAAATCAACAGTAGGTAGTTTATTTTACATGCCATAGTGACACCATTCTCCCCCAACTACTCCCCTTCCCCCCAAAAGGACAATAAAGCCAAATGCCTGGCCAAAGAGTTGATTCCAAATCAGGGGAACCTTGCAGGACAGAATAGGACTGCTTTTGGGGGGTGTCTAAGTGTAATCTTTATGGGAACAGAATACCTCGTCTTTCTCCACACCCACTGCATCATCAGGGCTCTGAAAAGAAAGCGTTTCATTCTGCTCTAGGTGAGGTCACTGGGAGTCAGAACCAACTCAATGGCACCCAACAGCAGCAGCAGCAACCGGATTTCATCAAAGGCCATGATAGTACAATAGAAAGACGTCGATTTCCCAACCGTGAAGAGTTTATATGGTTGTGCGATACTGAGTGAGAGAGACACTCTTTTAGAATCCAACTGCAAAAATGAGCAAATCAGTAAATGTAGTAGGGCTAATTTACAAACCAGGAGCTGCAGACGGCTTTTTGATTCTGAAGTGTTTAACCACTCTGCTCCCAGGACAAAGGATAGGTGGGTGAGATTTTCCTGCATATGATTTTTTTTTAATGGAACTCTCGGGTGTTGTGTGGCGACATTTGGAAGGAAGGAATTGAAAGAGGATCTAGACCAGTGTTTCCCAAGGTGGGCAATGCCACCCATTGGGGAGAGTGAGGAGCTGCTAGAACAATTCACTGGGGCTGGAAAAGCAGATACCTACATTTTATTCTGGTGTATGGACTATGGTTTATTAATTACCAGGGCATTGGAGCACTGATTTATTTTTCTTTTTTTCTATAAAGGGAATGGTAGAGCCAATGGGTTTAATAACCATGAATCTAGACAAAGCAACTAAACCTGGTCACTAGTGAGTGACAGGAGGCAAATCAGGATAGAGTCACGTCAGTCAGGGGGAAAGAAGATCAACTGACTGCTCTCACCATCTTTAGAAGAAGAAATGGAATGCCCAAAAGTAAATTAAAAATGACATTTGAGATTAACCTTATGTTTTCCACTGCCAAGGAAGAAGAGCAACTCAAGATTCCTTAATCAAACCCTAAGGATTCTTCCACTTTATTTAATTTTTTTTTATGTTTTCTGGAATAAACCCACTACCAAGGAGCCAATTCCTACTCATAACAACCCTCTAAGACACAAGAAACTTCCCCATCATGTTTCCATGGCTACAGACTTTTACAGAAACAGACTGCCACAACTTTCTTCCATAGAAGAGCGAAGAGGTTTGAACACTAACCTTTGGGTTAGTGGTAACAGCTGAGCATGTCACCGGTGCCATTCCAGGACCCCCTTTGTGTGATAGATCCCGTAAGCATGCTATTGCTAGGTAATTGTCAAATTCTGTTTACGGTGCAGTAACTACCTTATCTCATTAGTTGTACTTGAGACACCAGAATTGTCTTCTAAGGCAAAAATTCAAAATTCCTATTAGTTGTGTTGCTTGAGACAAGAAAACAGGATCAAATGAGATCTATTACTGTAATATATTTGAAGTGCTTTGTAAACGATAAACAAAATTATGCATAGCACTAACAGAGTCAGCATGGCAGAGGGGAACTCAATTTCATTTCCACCCTGGCTATTTGTTATTGAATGAGTTGAGTCAACTTCTCTGAGCCTCGCCTGTCCAATGGGGATTATGAGAAGTGCCTACCACATTGACACAGGTGCAAGGAGAAGATGGGGTCGCATAATGACTTCCTCAAACATCAGGTAGTTTTCTTTCCTATGCATTTCATAATACTGAAGAGCCCTAAGCATAGGTCACCTTTTTATCATATACTTCTATAGCGGACCCTTGATTTTAGCATATGCCATTTTAAAAGTCATTCTTTCTCCATGATCATAGAATTTGCTTCTTTCCAGACTAAAGTTCTTTTGCAGCACTTTTCAATGCAAATGAGGAATTCTTGAAACAGTTCAAGTGTAAATTAGAATAGCCTATTCTCTAGTAAACCTAGCTAGAAACAGTGTTTTCTCATTCATTAACTATGTGAAGTTTCATTTATTTAATGTACATATGTACACATGTATGTATTTATATATAAAAGAAAGAAATTTATATATCCACAAAGTGGCTTGTAGAGCTGTAGAATTAGGTTAGTTCAACTGAGTTCTTCTCTGTGAGTCAGGCTTTTCCTGACTCATATATCTGGCTGGGTGGGGTGGATGGGCCAGGACACAGGAAGACAAAGCTTGAATCAGGAAGACCACAGGCTGGTGGAGACAGAGTGGATGAATCCAAGGACAGCAGAGCAGGCCCCTGGCTGCAGAGTTGAGTGCATCTAATGTTGGCAGGCAATCTGTTGGGCTGCTCATTGTTTTCAGAGTTTGCTGGTCATGTGATGGGTCATTGGCTCAAATTCAGAGAACAAGAGGTCAGTGTGACAGACGCAGGATTCATACCGCCAAAACAAGGGAAAGCTTTTTGGGAAGAGTTTAAATCTTGTTACGCCTTGGTTTTTACATCTATAAAATGGATTCTTGTGAAAATTAAATGTAAAGTATCAAGACAATTTCTCTAAGTCTGATATTTTTATTTTAGCAAATCCTTTATGAAAAACGTAGCATCAACCGCTATTAAGACCCGAATAATGATGTTCTTAAAATAGAATGTAGTCTGTTGGTTGGTTTAAGGGGCCAGGTAAGGACTAGACCGTAAGCTTACGTTTCCACTGAGCAGGCTGATGGTTCTGCTTTATCACCTGTTCCTTTTAACAAGAATGCGCTGAAAAGTCTGTGAGAACTTAGAAATAACATCTTTTTCTTCAGAATTTTCTTTTGAATGTTCAAATGTTGAAAAGTCGATAGCAATTGCAACACTACTGAGCACTTGCTTAAATGGATACCAACCAGAATGATGCAGGAAATTTATATTTGACAACTAGTCTACAGGCTGAGAGTTCCAACCCCCTAGCGCACCATGGAAGAAAGACAATGTGGAGTGCTTTTATAAGAATATAGCCTCCGGGAGAGGACATATCTGATCAGAGCACACGGGAGCAGAGGAAGGGGAGGGGGAGAGAGTGGAGCACAGCCCGGCCCGCCAGGCCGTGATGATGATGTTCCTGAGTAGAGCAGCCAGTCCACAGAGAGAACAACATGGCTGGTTCCACTATGAGACATGATGTCCCTCAGTGACCAATGGCGCTTCAGGGGACAGCACCGGAGACACAGTGTGGGAATTGCACCTGACCTGAGCCCACCACACCGAGGCAAAGCACTGGGGGAGTGCAGCGGAACAGCAAGGGAATGGAGCGGCAAGGTCCCCAGGGAATGCTGAAAGTGGACTTTGGGGCCAGGGCGTGGTGCCCCAACAGAATCGACTGGAAAACTCTCCTAAAGGCCAACAAATGATCCTTGAACTAACTACAAAAAGAAAAAAGAATATAGCCAAGAAAACTCTACAAAATAGTTCTACTCTGTATACTCTGAGTCAGATCCCAACTTGGTGGCAGCTAACAGTAAACATTTCATTTAAACTATCGTATATACTCGAATATAAGCCAACCCAAGTATAAGCCAAGGTATTTAATTATTACCTGGGAAACCAGAAAAACTGATTGATTTGAGTATACGCCTAGGGTGGAAAATTCAGAAGATATTGGTGATTTTCAATAATCAAAACAAATGAAAATAAAATTACTAACAATTTAGACATCAGTGGGGTAATGTATTTAAATATTTATTTTAAATAAAAAAACATAAAAGGACAACAAGTCATTTAACGTTCGTAAACCAGCACAGTAAGTGGAAAATAGGTCCAACAAAAACAATAAAGTATCAACAATGATACCTTAAGAGTACTATTCCCTGAGCTCAATCAGCAACCAAGCTAAAATGTAAAGAGTTAAAATCCTTCAAAACTGGATTCCTCGTCATCATCCGTATCCCAATGCAGAGCTTCAGCTGGTGTGAGGTCATCATAGACGCTGTCCTCACTGAGATCTCCGTCATCACCATCACTGCTGTCATTTTCATACAAAGCGCAGTCTTCACTGCCATACTGCTAATACTACCACTGACCCGTGTATAAGCTGAACGCCAGTTTTTTTTTTGTTTTGTTTTAAACGTTTTATTAGGGGCTCATACAACTCTTATCACAGTCCATACATATACATACATCAATTGTATAAAGCACATCTGTACATTATTTGCCCTAATCATTTTCTTTTCTTTCTTTCTTTTTTTTCCCTTTTCTTTTTTTTATATTTTATTAGGGACTCATACAACTCTTATCACAATCCATACATATACATACATCAATTGTATAAAGCACATCCATACATTCCCCACCCCAATCATTCTCAAAGCATTTGATCTCCACTTAAGCTCTTTGCATCAGGTCCTCTTTTTTTCCCCCTCCCTCCCCGCTCCCCCCTCCCTCATGTGCCCTTTGTAATTTATACATCGTTATTTTGTCATATCTTGCTCTATCCGGAGTCTCCCTTCCCCCCCTTCTCTGCCGTCCCTCTCCCAGGGAGGAGGCCACATGTGGATCCTTGTAATCAGTTCCCCCTTTCCAACCCACTCACCCTCCACTCTCCCAGCATCGCCCCTCACACCCTTGGTCCTGAAGGTATCATCCACCCTGGATTCCCTGTACCTCCAGCCCTCATATGTACCAGTGTACAACCTCTGCCCTATCCAGCCCTGCAAGGTAGAATTCGGATCATGGTAGTTGGCGGGAGGAAGCATCCAGGATCTGGGGGAAAGCTGTGATCTTCATCGGTACTACCTCGCACCCTGACTGACCCATCTCCTCTCCTAAACCCCTCTATGAGGGGATCTCCAGTGGCCGACACTTGGGCCTTGGGTCTCCACTCTGCTCTTCCCCCTTCATTCAATATGGTATGTATATATACACATACACATATTCTTTTTTATTTTTTGCATGATGCCTTATACCTGGTCCCTTGGGCACCTAGTGATCGCACTGGCTGGTGTGCTTCTTCCATGTGGGCTTTTTTGCTTCTGAGCTAGATGGCCGCTTGTTTATCTTCAAGCCTTTAAGACCCCAGACACTATCTCTTTTGATAGCCGGGCACCATCAGCTTTCTTTACCACATTTACTTGTTCACCCACTTTGGCTTCAGCAGTTGTGTTGGGAGAGTGAGCATCATAGAGTACCAATTTAACAGAAGAAATTATTCATGCATTGAGGGAGTGCTTGAGTAGAGGCCCAAGGTCCTTCCGCCACCTTAGTATTAAACCTATAAATGTAGACACTTAGATCTATTTCCCCATCCTCATATATATGTTTGCATGTACATGTCTTTGTCTAGACCTCCATAAATGCCCCTTGACAACCAGCTCCTTCCTCCATCTCCATTGACTTTCCTCCTGCCCTACTACCATGCTCCGTCCCCACCTGGGCTCCAGCTATACCTCTTCTCTACGCAACCTTACCCTTGATCGTTCCCCATCAGGTCTGCCACTCCCCCCTCACTACCATTTTGGGTCCCATGTTGTTCCCTTGTCCCTGTGTTTATTAACACCACTTCCTTACCCTCCTCCCCCTCCCCCACCCGGAACTGTCTGTCCCCCAGGAGCTGTCTGTCCTATTGTTTTTCCTCCAGATAGTTCATCCAGCCTGTCCTATTCAGACAGACCTGTGGAGACACTAACATGCATGAAAACAAGACAGAGGAAAACAAAGCAACAGTATACAACCAGACAATAAAACAACAAAAACAAACCACTGACAAAGAACAAAACACTTCACAAAAGAAAGGCTTGTAGTTCGTTCAAGGATCATTTGCTGGCCCTTAGGAGCGTTTTCCAGTCCAGTCTATTGGGGCACCACGCCCTGGCCCCAAAGTCCACTTTCAGCATTCCCTGGGGACCTTGCCACTCCATTCCCTTGCTGTTCCACTGCACTCCCCCAGTGCTTTGCCTCGGTGTGGTGGGCTCAGGTCAGGTGCAATTCCCACACTGTGTCTCCGGTGCTGTCCCCTGTATCGCCCTTAGTCACTGAGGGGCATCATGTCTCATAGTAGGGCCAGCCATGTTTGAACGCCAGTTTTTCAGCACATTTTTGTGCTGAAAAAATTGGCTTATACACGAGTATATACGGTACATACATGGCATTGACATAGCAGGAGGAGGCAAACCTCACTGTCAACGAGTCAATGCGACTCACAGAGATCCTAGAGGGTAGAACTGCCCTTGTAGATTTCCAAGACCATAACTTTTTATGGGAGTTGAAAGCCCCGTCTTTCTTCTGTGGAGCTTGCTGGTTGTTTACAACTGCTGACCTCGTGGATCTTATCCCAGTTTGTAACCGCCACACCCCCAGGAGTGGAAAGAAGCAAGTAAATTGACATTGGAACCTTGGAAACATGGGGACAAATATGTTTCAGTAGCAAAGCATTTGGTGAAGCTGCTACCTCTGTTTTTCTTTTAATGCTGTAGCTGTATTAGACACAAAAGGTCAAGCCCATTGTCTCGGAGAAGATTCTGACTCATACGGGCATTATGGGACAGAGTGGAATTGTCCCATAGGATGGATGTCCAAGGCTAGAAATAGAATCTGATTGTCACATCTTCCTCTGGTGGAAAGACTGGAGGATTGGAG
Source organism: Tenrec ecaudatus (assembly GCF_050624435.1). Lineage (NCBI taxonomy): Eukaryota > Metazoa > Chordata > Mammalia > Afrosoricida > Tenrecidae > Tenrec > Tenrec ecaudatus. The sequence goes on from NC_134543.1 coordinate 42,258,279, forward strand.
TCATCAACCTTCCAGTGAGAAGGCAACTTAGTCCATCTCCAGGGCTATGTGCTCTCTGGGAAGAGAATGAACATCAGAATAGGAGTAGTGTGCTGTTTGGCAGCACATTCTAACAAAGGGATGGCCTTGACCCAGTACAGCCACGTGTTGCTTAAAATCCATGATGCGTTCTGTGCAATCCGACATTATGCGATTGGGATGTTGTATGAACACTGTAGCACAGTCTGGTCCTGCTTTTTCTTTAAGCAGCTTCAACAAGCTTTTTGCCTTAGCAGTGATTGAGAATGTGCTCAGAAGGATCTACTTTTGTGTTTAGTCCTCCATCATTAGTCTTTTTCTTCATAGCTGATATATTTTCTTTTCACATTATCATTGGATGGGTAACTTTCGGTGGAGCTGATGCTTTAACATCTTGTAGAGTGTTTTCTTTGTTTTGAGGGTTGTTGTGGATGTTCCATGTGCCACATCTAAGTCATGAGCACTACCGTTCAGTTTGTTTCCACCTTTGTGTTCTTTAATAACCTTTTGTTTCACTTCCAAATCAACTTCTCCTTTGGTTCTTGCTGCTGTGCTTTTGAGCACTGGTTTTGCCTAATTTGGGAGCTATGATGCACTTCAGAGTAATGTTTTTAAAAGAAAATTAAACCGAGTTAACACTATGATACTGAAATGATGCACAATACATGAGATTGGTAGTTCCTGCCTGTGAGTTGAAGCTTTTACCATCAACTGGTGAACTTTTAGAGACATGATAAAATAATAATAATTTATAAATTATCTAGGGTTCATGATGGCGGGGCAGCAGGGAGGGAGGGAGAAAAACGAGGAGCTAATACCAAGGGCTCAAGTAGAAAGCAAATGTTTTGAGAATGATGATGGCAACAAATGTGCTCGACACACAATGGATGGATGGATGGATGTGATAAGAGTGGTACAAGCCCCCAATCCAATGACTTTTAAAAATTACACTATAGTATATACACAAGGCAATAACGGCTTTTATTTTGACTCTCAAGACATATAGATTATAGGTTACATATGTATTGTACTTTCATCTGTCTGTAAGTGCCATAGATGTGGATACAGGAGACATGAGCTACATGTGCTGCATCAGAATGCTGTTGTGAACATTATGTCTCGTTCTCCCTCCAAATTTCTGAATTCGGTTATAACTTTATAGGTACAAGACACATATGTAGCTAGTCATTGCCCAAACAGATATTCTTTGTCACATGACTGTATTGGTTGGCATCTAAAATATATGTGAAAGTGTTTTGCTACTGGAATCTAAAGACAAAACTCGAGTCTCCAAATTTCCACAGACAGGAAGTGTCTGCGGAAGCCCTCCAGTCCTGAAATAAAACAAATGTTCCAATACCCTTATCAGGTTGGCTGGAAAAGGATTATGAACAAAGAAAGCCCTCCCCGATGATCGAATCCGCAACCGCAGAGTGCAATGGATGGGGGTGTTTATTCCACGTCACTGACTGAGCAGCTATTCAAGTAACATATCCCACTGTCAGAGCAGAAACTCTTCCACACCAGCCTGACAGATCTCGCCAGGACTGGGAAACAGCGGCTGCTAGATTTCGCAGTTATCATCCTCACTCTTGTTAATGCGAGTGTTCAATCAGTTATAGCACGCGCGTGTGTGTGTGTGTGAGAGAGAGAGAGAGAGAGAGAGAGAGAGAGAGAGAGAGAGAGAGAGAGAGAGAGAGAGAACTAGAGAAGCAAAAGGAGAGAGAGGTGAAATGAGCACAATAATGTGTCTTTCTAGTTCATAGGCTACCAAACCTGACACCTTACCGGGCTCCCAACCTTCAGAAAATGACAACACCAACTATTCATGAGGTTGGACTAAAGCGCCTTTTTGAAAACTTTCTTTCTCTCTCGTGTTGTTCATCCAGCCCGTCAGTCAGTCTTAACAGGTCTTCTGGCTAAATGAACTTGGGATCAGGCTCCGTTTCTGCCTCTCTCTGTGTCTCCACAGTGGCCCTCCACTGGACTACTCAGAAGTCTCCTCAGTGGTCTCCTTGCTTCATCCTTCCCATGTACAGTTTATTTTTCCCACGCAGCAAGAGCAGTGTCACTCCATTGCTCCAGACTCACCCGGGGCTGCCACTAACAGTTATGACCCTAAGGTCACTGACCTTGACCCAAACCAAACCAAACCAAAGTCAAGTTTGACTCAGGCAAACACTGTAACTTACAGAGTAGAAATGCTTCCCAGGGTCTTCTTGGCTGTGCTCTTGACAGATTCTTTTGTGGGTTTAAATCAACAACCTTTTCATTAATGACTGAGTGCAAACCATTTGTACCACCCAGGGTCCTCTAGTGGCCTTTAGGATCTGGCATGACCTCGCCCTTGGCCTCCTAACTGTTCTTTATCAATAGCTCTGCTCTTGTTCAGAAGTACACCCATGCTGGCCTCCACCACAGCGCCTCCGGTACCTGCCTGTGGCTGCTGCCGGCTAGACAGCCTGGTGATCTTTAACAAACATTTCTTCATTGAATTAGTTCAGGTTGGAATGAATTAGAAGGACGAATGCTAGAATCAGTGACTACGTGTATAAAATCTGTAAGAATAACGAAATCAACTACATCTTATAACCAGAACTACTGCATGATCACATATAAGTTCCTAGTCAATAAACTAGATTTACAGACCAGCAAAATGAGGGTCCCTTTGAGGGAGGACACCTCAAAATTCTTCAATTACATAATTCTGAATCCATGTCATTTACCAAATGATTCTAACATTCCCCCCCTTTTCTTTTATTGGATTTCAAAATTTAGTGCACATTCAAGTTATTCAATTTTGATATCACTTTTCTGATCAAATGCCCTACTTTTAAAATGGAAAGCTCAGTTGGCCTGTTTCCCTGTGAAGTTTAAGAAGCTTTATCATTTAAATAAATTAAATCTTCCAGCATGGGCTGTGCAGAATCCAGCGAAGCACAGAGAATAAAAGCTTAAATAAAATAGACCTCTTTGCTGATAGAAATGGTGCTGCCTATTATACATGCTACAATAATTGTGTGGCTAGGACCTTATCCTGATCACTAAAAAAATTCTCTCTCTCTTTCTGTACCATTCATAAGCAATTTGATTTGCCATTGGATAAAACGCAGGCATAGAGTAAATAAACACTGGTAAAAGAAAAGAAATACTAGATTTTTTAAAAAGCTGGTTTCTTTTAATATCACATTTGTAAACGTGTGTATAATTGTTAAATTTACATAATTGGTTTCTTAGAACTTCACTCAGATCCTTCTGAGATTAACTAGAATAATATTTTGTATTTTAGGTTGGGTTTTTGAATGTATATGTTCCAGGGAAAGATTAATCATCATTTCCTTATAGTAATTAACAAATTAATCTTTATGGTACATGTAATAAATTAACTTTTTTTACTTTCTGTAAAATACATTCCCCGTGAAATATTTAATTGGATGATAAAATCTTATTGCTTACAGATTCTTTCAAATTCCAAAGAGCAATTCACAAAAATAATTAATTTTTTGTTTTAAAAAGAGCACACAATTTTAAAAGGAATTTAACTCAATGAAATTTATCAGCAATTTTTATTGTCTTATGAAATTGAGTCATCTTATATACATAATGAAAATTTAAAGGCAAAAATCACCTCTTAAAATGAAATATTCATTAAAATTTATTTAGGAATGTCTAGAATGCTAATACAGAATGATTGTGATATTCTCTTTTATGGTGAAATGTAATCTTAGTAATAAGAACACATTTTTATTCAAACTGGAAATTTCAGGTCATAAAGTTATCTTCAAAACTCTGAGGACATTTAGTGAGGCCATATTGTATTTATTGTTTGAAAATACAGGGAATTACTTATCTTAGGCAGCCCTGTTGTTTTATTTTCTTATTTATTATATTGTCTATTCACCCCAATCTAAAATAAACCTTTGTTTCACTTAAAATGTATTTCCGTTTACATATGTGATCTCAATCAATTGGTGGTGGTATCTCAGTAGAGGACTAGTCTTTATGCCTCAAAAATAAAGTTTTTTTACTTTTATTTGTGATTTCAATACCATTTCTCTTCTCTTTTGCTAGGAAAGCTTTCCATGGTCAGGAGTTAGGAAATGAGTTCTTCATAAATATTACTGCCTTCCTATCATTGGAATGTAAGAAAGTTTCTGATTTAAGACCTCTGACAGATTGAGTTGTCAGTGGACTACTTGAACCTGATTTTAATCAACCAAGGTTCAGTCGTTTACTGCTAAAGAAGTACTGGTGGGCTGTGAGCCACAAGGTCAGTTGTTCAAACCCACCAATGGCTCCACAGACAAAGATGAGACTGTCTACTTCTGTAAAGATGTATGATCTCAGAAGCTCTATCTTGTGGCTGGGAGTTGCAGTCAACTCAGTGACTGTGTGCTTGGCAGTTGGGTAAGTACCAGGTGGTAAAGAATATGGTGTCTTCTCAGTGAGGAAATGGGAGCGGACATTAATGATCACTAATTATAATGCAGATAGTGTTGGTGATTTGTCCTGCTGTTGTCAGTTGCCATTGAAGTTGGCTCTAACACGTACCTCGTAGCGCAAAAGAAAATCATGGATCTAAAGAAACTCCAGACAATCTTCCTGTTTGTAATACTTTTTATTAACAAACTCATTACAAAGGTCCATTTGCTGAGTGCTTGTAAGGGCTCTTGCATTAATGAATACAATTTACTTACTGAGGGCTATCAACAAGAGCTGCAACTGTAGAAACTGGAGAACTGTCACTAAACACAACAGACAGAGACACCTGCCCTCTTAAACACGTGAATCCAGGTGTAAGTGGGAGCCAGGTTGGTGCTGGAGTCCAGGGGAAATCACATTCTTTGACTCTCTGCCAAGTCTTTTTTCATCAGTGAAACTAAAGCAAACAGAACATAATGGGCAGTCTTGAAGGGACAAGAAGTTGCCCAGTGGTGCCGTGTGTTTTGAGAGGAAAAGAACTGAAGGGAGACAGCTGACTTTGCCTTTGAGCGGGAGAAAAGTTCAGAGACTGCCTTCCTGTGAGCTCTACCTGCTCTTTAGTCACGTCTGCTGTCTTAACCAGCAAGGCCAGCATTTCAGTGGTTTGTTCAATGAGGGTACTTTCTTCGAGGCTAGTTCTCCATTGCAAATGCTCTGTTGCGTGCGAACCCACAGCATTACGTCATCCATCCCAATATCCGTTTGCAGAGGGCACAGGATGAAGAGATACAGTTGCTCAGCGGGGAGGTAGAGTGCAATGGTTGAGATTATTCGGGATGATGACAATGGATGACACTTAAAGAACAAGTTGAAAATTGTTGATCACATTTTTCCTGGGCCCTTCTCCACTCAAAACTAACAACAGTGCTTCTGTTTTGATTGGCAGTTCACTCAGCTTATTCACATGTTTTCCCGGTGTCATGTGGGTCAGCCCAATACACTGAATGCTTCTCAAACTAATTGAGCATCAAAGTTTCAAATGGTGTCCTACCGTGTATCTTTTTCAGAGGGGCGTATTCTGTGCTATAGACTACTTGAGATTCCACACCATAATCACTTCCAAAACAAGGATGATTTTTTGTTTCTATTATGAAAACAACTTAAACAAACAAGCAAACACCAAAAGAAAAGTCATGTATTAAAATAAAAGCAAATGCATATGTTTCAACAGAAAAATAAAATTGGATTCAGACGTCTCGGATTTGTCTCCTAGACACTTAGTTACATGTGTCAGAAGGCAAACTATCACTTCATTTCTTTTCTCTCTGTAACATGAGAATCATGTATCTCAGAGTACTTTAATAGTTATATGAGATTTGTGTGTTAAAAATCATTTTCTATATGTAAATGTTTTATAACTGCTTTTCAATATTATACTTTCCTATAAGTAGGAAAAATTATAAATCATATAAACTCCATCCCATCTAGTACTTTCTAAATTCTCTGGCTTACCAGTTTGAAGTCTGGTAAGCAGGTCATTAAATCCCAGTGCTACTGTTTCAGTCAGATTCTACTTCCACTTCCCCAGCAAGGATAGGAAATTTCGTGACCTTCACATCCTCCTGCACCCACTTCAACTTGTTTGAGTTAGAGACTGCCTGTGGGCCTGCAGTGCAGGGAAGAGAGAATCCACTTTAAATGCCACAGGCTCCTTTGTGCAATGCTCAGAGAGCCGGCCACGCCCAATTCATGGTTGAATTTATTATTTGGTACATGCAAAAATAAAGGCAAAGCAATCTCACTGCCACAGATTCAGTTCTGACTCATAGTGACCCCATAGGCCAGCGTACACTGCTTCTGTTGCTTTTCAAGGCTGTAGATCTTTTTAAAAATAATTTTATTGGGGCTCATATAACTCTTATCACAATCTATACATACATCAATTGAGTAAAGCACCCTTATACATTCGTTGCCCTCATCATTCTCAAAATTCGCTTCCCGCTTGAGTTCCTGGAATCAGCTCCTTTTCCTTTTCCCCCGCCCCCTCCCTCCCTGCTCCCCCTCCCTCATGAACCCTTAATAATTTATAAATTATTATTTTATCTTATCTTACACTGCCCAGCATCTCCCTTCACCTACCTTCCTGTTGCCCATCCCCCAGAGAGGAGGTTATATGTAGATTCCCGTGATCGGTTCCCCCTTTCTATACCCCCTTCCCTCCCTGTATCGCCACTCTCACCGTTGGTCCTAAGGGGTTCATCTGTCCTAGATTCCCTGTGTTTCCAGATCCCAACTATACCGGTGTGCATCCTCTGGTCTAACCAGGTATGCAAGGTAGAATTGTGATCATGATAGCTGGCGGGGAGAAAACGTTTAAGAACTAGAGGAAGGTTGTGAGTTTCATTATTGCTACACTGAACCCTGAGTGACTCATCTCCTCCTCACTACCCCTCTGCAAGGGATGTACAGTTGTCTACAGGTGGGCATTGGGTCCCTATCATGCACTCCCCTCATTCATGATGATATGATTTTCCCCCACCTTTGTTGAAACCTGGTCCCCTCGACCCTTCATCATCACACATGGTGTGCTGCTTCCATGTGGGCTTTGTTGCTTCTGGGCTAGATGACCGCTTGTTTACTTTCAAGCCTTTAAGTCCCCAGACGCTATATCTCTTGATAGCTGGGTACCATTAGCCTTCTTCACCACACTTACTTATGCACACATTCGTCTTCAGCGTTTATGTGGGGAAGGTGATCACACAATGATTGTTTTTGTTCTTTGGTGTCTGCTACCTGATCCCTTCAACACCTTGTGTTCACTTAGGCTTGTGTTCTTCTTCTCTTTGGGCTATATCTTTTTTTAAAAAATCATTTTATTGGGGGCTCGTACAACTCCCATCACAATCCATACATACATCCATGTGTCAAGAACATGTGCACATCTGTTGCCATCATCATTCTCAAAACACTTGTCCCCTACTTGAGACCTTAATATCTGCTGCTCATTTCCCCCCTCCCTCCCCACTTCCTCCTACCCCATGAATACTTCATACTTCATAAATTATTATTATTTTGTCATATGTTACACTGTCTGACATCTCCCCCCCCCCTTCTTCTCTGCTGTCCCTCCCCCAGGGAGGAGACTCTTGTAATCAGTTCCCCCTTTCCACCCCACATTCTCTCCACCCTCCAGGCATCACCACTCTCACCACTGGCCCTAAAGGAGTCATCTGTCCTGGATTCCCTGTGTTTCCCATTGCTATCTATGCCTATGTACATCCTCTGGTCCAGCAAGATTTGTAAGGCTTGGGATCATAATAGTGGGGGAGGGGAGTAGCAATCGAGAACTAGAGGAAAGCTATATGTTTCATTATTGCTACCCTGCACCCTGCCTGGTTCATCTCCTCCCTACAACCCTTCAGTAAGGGTTGTCCAGTTGGCTACCATTGGGCTTTGAGTCTCTACTCTGCACTCACCCACATTTTCAATGACATGATTTTTTGTTCCTTGATGTCTGATACCTTATCCCTTTGACAGCTCATGGTCACACAGGCTGGTGTGTTTCCTCCATGGGGACCCTGTTGCTTCTGAGCTAGATGGCCACTTGTTTATCTTTGAGCCTTTAAGACCCCAGACGCTGTATCTTTTGATAGCCGGGCATCATTAGCATTCTTCACCACATTAGCTTATGCACACATTTGTCTTCATTGATCGTATCAGGAAGGTGGGCACCCACTGATATGATTTTTAGTTCTTTGATTTCTGATAGCTGGTCCCTTCTACACCTCATGGTCAGCCAAGCCGGGCACCATCAGCCTTCTTCACCTCGTTTGCTTATGCGCGTCTGTCTTCAGCGATTATGTCGGGAAGGCGGGTATCATGGAATGATTGATTAGCTGAGCAATGTGCTATTGTATTGAGGGAGTACGCATGAGGAGGCCCAATGTCCACCTGCTACCCTACTACTGAACCTATAAATATATGCACATAGGTCTATTTCCCCCATAATCAGATATGTTTACATAGGTACATGCCTATATTTAGGCTTCTACTTATGCCTTTGCCTCCTACTCCTTTCCTCTATTTCCTTACGCTTTCCTTTTGTCCCACTACCATGTTCAGCGAGGCTGTAGATCTTTAGGGGGTGCACAGAGTCCCACCTTTCTACCAGGAGTGGAGGATGGTTTTAAATGGCTGAACTTGCCAGGAGCAGCCAAATGAAACACGCATGACGCCAGTGGTGCTCCTTCGGTGCGTGCGCTGGTCTGAAATAGCCTGCTCGCAGGCGTCCGCCTAGGTGCATTCACTTCTCCTACTTCCATTGTGTACCTTTGCCTAATCTGGCTGCATATAGCTGACTACTGTGTGTCACTTCCTGGACCCAACGGTCTCCTTCCTAACCGTGCCATCTGAGCTACACCAAAAGTGCGGTGACCAACACAGAGGGGAAATGTTGTTGTCTGTAGATCATATGTTCTTTCACTGTGACTGGTTGGCTCCACATAGTGAATATCTGGTCCTCTGCTCTGTAAACTCCCTATCAAAAGTCGGGACCAGTCTCTGTGTTCATAATGAGCCCCTCCCTGGGGCGAGACCACAAAGGGAAAGCACTTGTTGACTTTTCCATCTAATATTCAAAACTTTTTTCTTTCTCCTCTCAATTCTTTTACGTCTTCTAGTAGCACAATATGACAATAAATTTCTGTCACACGTGTCCCCCTGATGCCTATTAGGAACCTGATCATGTATTAGGACTCTGTTCATACTCGTTGTTTTGTAATTGTAATTTGAAATCTTTGTTCTCAAAGTACTAGGAGCAATCCAAACATTTTATATGTTCTTAATTGGGGGAAGAGGCAGACTTGTGGACATGGAAGCAGGAAAAGTCTACTTCTATTGGTATTGTGTGGGGGCATATTATACTTTGAAATCAATAAGCATCCCGACTTGTTCTTCACTTGTTAGTCATTGGTGTGCAAAACACAAACATTAGAATCTGGTCTAAGGTGACCACAGATTAATACAATTACCACAGCTAAGGGCAGGGACACTTTCTGTCATTCAAATCTCCGTTAAGTTCCCATGGCAGAATATGGACATTACTGAGATAGCAATGCTCTTGTTTATTACATTCCAATGCATTTGCCAAATTTAGCAAGTCAAAATACAAGCCGCCTCGACTTAAATTTTAGATAAATGATACTTTTTTAGCATAAGTATCCTATATTCCAATGAACAAGAAGTGATTCTTTTATTATATGTCCCAAATATTGTATGAAAGCCTGAATTTTCTGACACCTCCACGTGCCAAACATCCTACAATGCTCCTTCAATGATGATTTTACGTGGATCCTTTTCCTAAATGTAAACCACTCTCAGTTATGTATTGGACCAAAGCTATGTAGTTCCACAACTAAGTAACTTAAAAAATTTTTCCGGAGCTGGATTGTGGCTAGTCAGAGTAGGTCCTAATTTCAGTTCCACAGAATTAAACGGAGTATATTTTCACTGAAACAATAATTATTGATAGGAAATAATACCTGTTTCTTTATTCAGGTTTGGAATTATTCCCGAAAGTACAAATATCTTCAGGATGTAATACAGATTCTCTTTACTTATGAAACACAAAAAAGATGTCAACCCTTTGAAAGACTTCTAATTAAATTGCTCGAGCTTTGAAGTCAAACTTTGAGTTGAGTGTTACATGGTTTTATTTGTTGTTGTTTTTTTAAGATACAATTTCATGTGACACTGAAAAGGGAAAATATTCTGGGTTGTACAGATAGTGATTGAATTTAAAGCAAATTTATATTACAACATGAATTCTAAACCACTCGATACGCTGTGTTTAGCATGTCAACCTCAATTTAGAACACAGTGCGTTTACCTGGAGGGAGGATTGCATTCCTCCGACTCTGTGGTTCATAATAACCTGATCGCTAGTATTGGTTTCTGGTGTAAAATAACAAGGTACACTGTCCTGGGTGCTGCCCAGCTTCCAGAAGTGATGAAAATGGCTTCCCATGGAAAGTGTTTACACAAGTTCCAGGGGGAACCAGAGCATCTTGATCATCCGTTTCATGTTGGGAACAAGGGACTTCACACATATTTCTAACGTAAGCAATTTCATGAAAGGTTGATGCAGGTAAGTAAACATAAAATTGATTCTGAAGAAGCTCTATCTAAGAGAACTTTCATTGAAGATTCTTTACAATATTTATGCTTGTGGTTAATTTGTTTTTCAGGACTTTGAGCAAATATTTCATCCTAAAATTGACATGTACCTCTGACGATATAAAAGACAATTTCCCATATAACCAACATTTTAAGTTTCTCTTGATGGAGTTGTAAGGAATTTTCCTCGTATTCTTTTCAAGCACCTTAAAAAAACTTTGCTTATTTATTTGGGGACACCCATCTAACTTCACATGCACGATACATTTACCTTTCTATTTAACATTTAAACAACCTTAGAAGAGGCCAACTTCTCACATGTGTAAATAAATGTCACATGGATAATATTTTTACTCCTGTTTGAATATTTTAGTGATGTGAGGTTCAAACTCACGTGTTCACTAAAGAGATAGGGTTTTCTGAAAAGAAGTATATGCATACATTTACATACACTATAAAGAAAAATACCTGTTTCAGTTGTGTCCTTAATACATTCCTCTCTGCTATGTAAGGAAGTAAAATTGAGCTTAGGGTCCCTTGCTTGGTACAATTAATTAAGTGCTATTATTTGGGACTACGAACCATTTGAACCCACCTAGAGGAGTCTGAGAAGAAAGGCCGGCAAGCTATCTCTGACAGCTCATACCCTTGCAGATCCCAGGAGGGCAGTTCCACACGAAGCACTCTGGGGTCTCAGTGAACCAGAACCAACCGCAGGCGAACTGGACGTTGATTAGAGCAAAGCTTAGTCAATGTTTCTAAGTTGGCTTTGATCCATTTCATGACACTTCATGGATCATGCTATGATTTGTGCTTTTTTGTGTTGTTTTTTACACTCTCCCAACAGCGCATGCTCCCCTTGTGTCATTATATCACATTTTGGCAATTCGCACGGTATTTCAACCTTCTTGTTATAGTGCTATTGCACACATAACAGACTACAGTAGACCTAACTTTTATAGACACTTGGAAACTGAAAAGTCCCACAACTCACTTTATTGCAGTGATCTGGACCCTAGCCCACAATACCTCCAAAGTGTCCCTGCATGTGACCTCTGTTCCATGGCACTGGGGTAGTTCTCTCACTTCAGAAGTTACTTTACAAGACGTCCAAGGTTGCCCTCTGTAGAACCCAATGCCTTCCATATGGGAAGATAAAATGTTGAAAACTATCCCTTTGTGATATCACATTTTGAATCTTTTCCACCCTTTCACAGATCATCTTCCGGAAGATCAGCGATGTGAAGAAGGAGGAGGAGGAGCGCCTCCGGCAGAAGAACGAGGTCACGCTCAGCATCCCCGTGGACCACCCCGTCAGAAAGCTCTTCCAGAAGTTCAAGCAGCAAAAGGAGCTTCGGAATCAGGGCTCCACGCAGAGTGACCCTGAACGGAACCAGCTCCAGGTAGAAAGCCGCTCCTTGCAGAATGGAGCCGCCATCACTGGCACCAGCGTGGTAACCGTGTCCCAGATCACGCCCATGCAGACGTCGCTGGCGTACGTGAAAACCAGTGACGCCCTGAAGCAGAATAATCGCGAGGCCATGGAACTCAAGCCCAACGGCGGAGCTGACCCTAAATGTCTCAAGGTCAACAGCCCAGTCCGAATGAAAAACGGAAATGGAAAGGGGTGGCTGCGACTCAAAAACAATGTGGGCGCCCACGAGGAGAAAAAGGAAGACTGGAACAACGTCACCAAGGCTGAGTCCCTGGGGCTCTTGTCAGAGGACCCCAAAAGTAGCGATTCAGAAAACAGCGTGACCAAAAACCCGTTAAGGAAAACCGACTCATGTGACAGCGGCATTACAAAAAGTGACCTTCGTTTGGATAAGGCTGGTGAGACGCGGAGTCCACTGGAGCACAGCCCTATTCAGGCTGATGCCAAGCACCCCTTTTACCCGATCCCGGAGCAGGCCTTACAGACCACCCTACAGGAAGTCAAACACGAACTCAAAGAAGACATCCAGCTGCTGAGCTGCAGAATGACTGCTCTGGAGAAGCAGGTGGCAGAAATCTTAAAACTACTCTCAGAGAAAAGCGTGGCCCCGACGTCTTCTCCCAAATCCCAAATGCCACTCCAAGTACCCTCCCAAATACCATGCCAGGATATTTTTAGTGTTTCAAGGCCCGAGTCACCTGAATCTGACAAAGATGAAATCCACTTTTAATATATACGTATATATTTGTTAATATATTACAGCAGTATATACATCTATATACATACGTGTATATATGGTATATACATCTATATTTTCACTTGCTTTCAATATGATGACCACAATATGGATTTTGATATGTACATATTGCATGTCCAGCTGGATTCTGGCTTGCCAAAGAAGATGATTACTAATATCATAGATATTGCTTGTATATTATGCAGTTGACTGCATGCACACTTGACATTGATTTATAATCTTTATTCTATAATAAAAAAGGATGATTTTTGTTATCCAAGGCAATGTACTATTTGAAGAATCAGGGTCCAACCTGCCAATGTTGCCACGACAAATTTGATCTCAGGCTGAGTATATCAAACTGTCATTTTCTCAATGTTCTGTTAAGTTTAAATTATTGATTAATGCCAATGAAAGCTCAACATTTTTAACTGTTAGCACCATTTTAATGATCTCTTTCCATAGGATATTTTTCTGAGATGTAGCATTAGATTATTTTCCCCTGCCAGCAATGTTTGCTCCACTTAAATTTTCTGTTTTGTTGCCTAAACCAGATAGCAGTGTGGGATATTGAAAATTTATTCTTATGGGTTTTGTGCATGAATTGCATTTTCTCTCAACTGTACGTCTCCTGTTTTCACATTATACTTAAATAGTAATCATTAACTCTTACATAAGGAAATTCCTACTCCCTCCGTCTTGGAGAACAGCTGCCATCTTGTAAGCTGACTTGAACACCATGAATACTAAACTGTTAATGTAGTGTATATTATTATAGAAATACTGCACCACAGGGTAGAAGGGCCTTTCAACAGTGTATCTGAGACACTGATTTTCCAAAGGTGTCCGTTGTTCTAAATTTGTGTTTCCAAACCTTGTTCAAGGGTGAAGTTGCACAGCTATTGGCATCGTAGAATTTCAAAAGAAGGCATTTAGTGATCACATAGAACATTAACGGTAATGACAATAAGTAAAAAGGAATGTAAACACCTAGACAGGTGTATCTGGCACCGCTGTAGAATGAAAGACAGTTATGGTATTGTTCACGTCTGACTCTTACGATTGGTAGAAACCGTACATGAAAGGTTATTAAAAACACAAAGCCAATGTTCAGTCGCTCAATTCAGATAAGTGCTTTTCTATAATGTTACTCGGGTTACAATTTTCTAAAGCTTTTTTGCACACAGTTTTCCTGTTGGACTTCTGCTGAGTAGACATAATAGACTACTGCGGCTCAGGCAGATCCACTTACTGAAAGGAGGGTACAAAGACTGAATTTTGTAGTCTTTTGGGTCGCAAACCCTCTTCTTAGAAAGTGCCTATTATCAGCTAAAAGAGTCTTCACAAAAGTTGCATATTGCTAGTCTCTTGAGTGGTACACATTAAAAACAGAATGCATGTTCATTTGAATGAACCCAGAAGAATCCATTCTTTTTGACTAATGCATATTTCTGAAGTTAATCAGAGAGACATCTTTAATTGGTACCTGCATGACATTCATTAGTGGAGTGGCTAAGCTACTGTTTTCATCAAGTTGAAAATGTACACCAGTAATTTGTACATCGTTGTATCATCTGTACATATGTGTTAATAATATATAAAAAGAAAGTGAATTTAAAGAAGATATTTTAGTCTATTGTAACCACTTTTATGAGCTTTTGTAATTATCTCCCAACATTCCTGATGGAAACTACCAGATCTGAAAGACAAGCTATTAGCATCAGCCTGAAGAAAGGCAAAAGTAAACTAATTTATAAAACAGTTCCTATTTCAGAATTTCTATCAGAACTTCTCACATGCCTAAAAGATGTGCCTCTTGAAACCCAGAGTTTCAGAACATGTGTTTTGCACCATGGGCTCCATTTCCCCTCATCTGTGTGCATCACTTCCATGAACAATGATGGCTTTCAGGGGGCATGTCTCTCCATTCTACGCTACACTAACTACTGCTGGCACAAGAAAGTAAGGCAACTGGGGTGTAAAGAATTGGACTTGAAGTTGAGATTTCCTGAATTTCATGGTGATGAGGGTACTTTTTCTTGACTTCTAGCATTTATTGAATTTCAGGGTATTTTTCTAATTCCTTAGCTATTTATGAGATAACTAGCGTTAAACTTTTAAAGGTCAAGTAATAGGCAAATTAATCTGAGTGCAGACATTGTCAATTTATAGGAGAATTATTTATGAGACAGCAGAGTAGTTTTAAGTTACAATTCATGCCTTTGCATATTAGTGGTGCAAATCTGCAGTGTGTTCTGACATTGATGGAATGTTTTCACCAATTGAATATTTATTGTTCATATCTGTGGGAGAGAAGCATTGATAGTTTTGAACTGCTCCAGGTTGTCACGCAAGAGGAAACAGTATTGATTGCTTAGTAATAGCGCAGCGACCAATGTGCCGTTTGCCAGCCCCCTCCGTTCTCTGTGTGCATGACCATGATGTGCTGAACGCACTCTGCTGTTTCACCATGAACGCATGTGTTCAGCCAATGTTGTACGTAGAGTAGTCTTTTAGGTTCCCAGATTCCGCACTGCTTACCATCTGAACTTAACCCAGATTTGGATGAAGGGTGTACACTTGTAATATGAACAATAATGCGGCAATCTTGTTCCCGCGTTACCTCCATCCGGACACAGACCATCATAGACTCTCTCTTGGGGACCAGACAAGTGCATGTTTTATTCTTACACTGTGTAGATGTTCTTGGAGCATCCAGGAAAAACATTTCTAAAAAATTAGTATATTTCTGAACAATGTACTGATAGGAGTTATAAGGTATGTATTTAAAATCCAAACACTTTCCAAAGCAACTCAAACACCTTCAATATTTTCCTATAATAATATATGACTTGGTTTGAGGTTAACCCTGGGCAGGTGGTGGTCCCATCCTAGTGAAAGTCGACAAACTGGAAATGCGCTATATAAAGCAGAACAGGAAAGTTTTATCAACCATTACTAGGATGCTATTGCTCTAAATGTGATCCAGTTGATCACATTTAATGATGCAAAGCTAATAGACACGCAAAGGAGAGAGTACAACAACAAGGCTGCGCGTTCTTCACAATGACATCAATAATACTTAGAATGATATCAAGCACATACTTCCTTGTTAAAATAGAATTTTTTTTAATTATGACATTGGTTCCATCTCACATTTAGTCTGTTGGTACAAGTGTCTGAAGAATTCAGGTGTTTGTTTTTTAACTTTGTGGGACTCAGAGCAGTATAAAGAGTGAGGGTGGGGTAAAAAGGAGGAGGGATTTTTGATGCCCCCTAGAAAAAATACCTGGCCCACCCAAGACTTTAATATAAATATTAATATTTACCAAATACAATATAGTTTTATAAAGTGATCTTCTTGGAGCCCAAATACAAATTATAGCTTTCTTAACATTCAAAAGAAAATGTTCTTCACCTGTGAGATCTGGATCAGTTGATTTCTCTTTTGAATAATTCAATTATTTTAGAAGGCTTTTTAAAAAACTTTAATCTTCAGGACAGGGACTGGAGGGCCCAGTGGCTGGATTGGTGAAATTATTATTACATCCTTCATTCCAAACTCTTGTATTACTTTGATCTTTTAAGCCATTTTAAGCTACTTTCTGTGAGTCTCTTTCCCACAACTTTGTGAAGGAAATTTATCTATAAAGTATTTCTCATAGATGGGTAACTTAAAGATTTGGTTATGTTGTACTTATGTGTGTTGTGCGCTAATGATTTTTTGCTATGTGTAGTGATTGATTATATATCAATATATATCAATATATATATCATGGGCTCTTGTGGAAAGGAGAATTTAAATGACCAACAATACCAGTCTTTTTAAAGCATTGTGGAATGAGTTTGAAGTCTGAGTCTGTTGACACCGAAATCTAGCAGGTGTTGGTTTCTTAGGGGTATGTTTTTGGTATGCTGGGGCTTTAATTTTCTCACCAATAAATAGTAAAATGGAGAACTCACTGCCCTCTGCTTATACCAAGATGACAATTTAGGCACGAGAATGCCATCTGCCTCTCAGTTGGAAATCACAGTAAGGTAATATTTTTCTCTCATAGCAAATGAACTTAGATGGACTTTATATCAGAAAATTCTTTCAGGGTTTAGGCAGGATTTTTCTGGTATCTGGTGTGAGGAAAAATAATTATAAGTCATAAGGTTTGAAAACGATCCAAATATTGAGAAATATTAATGGAAGAAAGTAGGACAATGAAGGTCTTTTGAAGGCAAGACGAAAGAGAGAGAAAAAAAGATTTAGGTACATTTTATGATCTCTCTTTTTCCACTTAGTCACATTGCTTAGTGGAGATGTTCAATTTTGTGGGGTAAAGCCAATGTAGTTGCAAAGATTCAAAGCATGGAGTAGTTCATCTTTCCATTTCTTACTTAAAATTAATCATGAGTCACCCAAGACCAATGTATCCCTTCCATTTACTCATTAAATGTTGGTAACATTTATATTTTTACTTCCTGTGCTAGACCACATATTCCTATAAAAAGAATCTTTTATTTTGAAAGAATTATTTTCAGTTGCAGTAATGTTTTTAGTGTATATCTTGAATCGGGGGAAATGCTTAAAAGAGAAAACAACTTAAGTGGCATTGAATGTTATTTTGTCCTGTGTTAGCATTTTTTAAAGTTAGGAGACATGATTAGTAAAATGTATAATTCAAGTCACACATGTGTTCAAATGTAGCCATGAGCCACGCTTACACAATTGATTATTAAAAAATGAGAATAATTTTGATATCTGTTTATTCTTCAGAGATAATTTTATATTGTAAGGGATGCATTCAAACTAGCAGTCACTACATTTTTCATGACCATGTAATTAAAAATAATAAAATAGCACATAGAATCAGGGATATTTTATACAGTGGAAGAACTCTTTGAGTGTTTTATTGGGTTTTGTGAATCCTTTTATGGAACCAGAATTTACAAACCATTATTATCAATTAGACACTAGACATTATTTTCTAAGCAGACTGAATTTACCAAATAATAGAAAGATTGGTGCATAATGCTATGCATATCTTTCTGGAAAAAGAATTAGACTATTTCAAGATCTATGTCGTCATCAACATGTTTTTTTATGATCCGCTGTGATCTTTTCTATTTATTTGCTCAGTGTTGGTAACATTTATATTTTTATTCACTGTGTAGGCTCATGGCATCCCAGCTAATAGCCATATTACATAAGTATCCTACACATATGTAAATAAATATTTCCAATCAACCTAGTCTCAGTGTAAATTTTGTCCTTTCAAGGTGAATTGCTGTTAGCAGTTTACATAACAAAAACTCTTATGACTGAAGCATGCATCTGATTGCTTTTTAAGGGTCAGTACAGATTAATTTGGCCTTAAAGCAATAATCATCTTAGCCTAAAAAGGGAACACCAAGAGATGATGCATATGGGACTGTACAATCAGCACCCCAAGAACGATTCGGTTTCAAGTAGGCTTGCGGTGCCAGGTTGCATGGGTAAGTGGGAGTTCAGAACCAGAACAGACCCGTAAATCTAAGCAGGAGGAGCCCCGGGGGCACAAAGTGTGAGTGCTCACCTTGCTGACCCAACATTTGCCAGCTCAAATCTGCCCAGTGACCCTGAGGGACGAGGCCTTGGAAATCTGCTCCCATACAGAGGAGAGCCTCAAAGGCGCGTGGGCACTTCTGCTTTGGCACAGGTCACATGAGCCCAAATTAACGCCACGAACCTGAAGCACAGCAACAGTGACAGGCAAGGTTGTTGCCGCGCCTGTGAGTGCCGTCAGATCAAGTCTCCGCAGTGGCTTTAGCATTTTATCCCAGATGTACTGACGGACATTGCTTTTCTCTAGGTTTACTGACTGTTCTGTATAATTGTGTGGAGCCTTTTCAATTAAAAGGATTGGCTAAGTCTGAAGCTGTCTGACATGAGTCATCAAAAATGAAATAAATAAAAGTGGAGAACAAAGGATGAAGGATCCGGGCATCGGAGACAGCAAAAAAAGCCTACCATCCACCTTTCTTTCTCTTTTGAGTTAAAGCTTATTTTCTTCATTGGCACCCCTAGAGGCAAAACAATAGACAAGGGCAAGGTGAAGTGTGAAACATTTTAACTTTAAATAATGTAAATTACTAAGCTTGAACAAGAAGCAAATCAGAACATATCTGTGTTGCATTCATTCTTCTTAATATCAGTTTGTCTTATCTATAAGCACTAAAGTGCTTAGGGGAGATGCTTCCAGTCCCACAATGAATTATGAAAAATGTACATTCACTTTTAACCATGGAGCTATAGAACCACTCTCATTTAAAGGGGCTTTAATGAGCACCAGTTGAATATTAACTAATAGATTCCTTCATGTTGCCATTTGCCAGTTACTCTTCCTCTCTCTAAAGCTGTCTATTGATTTCCTCAAATTCACAGTTCTGTTAGCTTCTCGATTTTTTTACCCAACTTGTCTTACTAAGAATTCGCTCCAAATCTAGATGGTTTTACATCCCCCTTCTAGCTTAGTTAAAAGATGCTGGAAACATGACTTCACTAGTACTTCTTTCCTCGGGTATAGGAGTTATTGAACTTGTGAGTGGCGGTGGTCATTGCTGCTGACTCAGTTCTTCCTTATGGGGAAAGTGTGTGTGTGTTGAGTAGATCCACTCCAGTGGCTTTAAGCTGGAACCTTTCAGACCTAGAGGGCTGTCTCAGAGGTGCCTCTGGGTCCAGGTGAACTGCCAGCTTTTTCAGTAGAGTTAACCCCTTAACTCCTGGCACCATACAGGATCTCTCCAGTCTGTTTAAAAGTTAAAACTCGCCAGGTTTTTTTTCTTATGTTAGGGGAAAAGTATTTACTCTGACGTTTCATACTTTTAGTTTCCATCCATGACATGTTTTAAACCAAACCAGTACTAAATCCCACAAACTGCTTTCAAAATTGAAAATTTCCCCTGCCATAGATCCCCTTCTACCTTGGAAATAATTAGGCATCTATGAAATTTGAAATCGTGGTCTTTAATTTTGTTTTTCAGACTAATGGAATTTATTATAAAGTTACGGTGACTAAAAATATCTGAAATTTCTAAAGATTCGAGTAAAAATAAGAATGGTGTCATAAAATATCTACAGGTAAGATGTGCTAAAAATATCAACACTATATTAGCAAAGTGATTAATGGAATTAAGATGCATAATTATATTTAATAAATCAAAAATAACAGTGCCACTGTTAGTTATTATTAATGAGCCTAATTCTCAAAGTATTTAATGTAAAATAATTAGATCTCAAGCATCCCTTGAAGGCAGAAATAAATCTCTCATCTAAGTCCAAAGGCTGCTGAAACTGTGGAATTCTTCACCATAGCATGATTGCCCTCCACTGCTAAAATCCCTTCGGAGCACAAGTGAGAGCACACACACACACACACACACACACACACACACACACACAGTTAGACACATCTCCCACTCTCCCACTTAAAGAAAGAGAGGGAACTTTTCGTTCTTTATAGAGGATTTAGATTTATTAGATCTCATAATGGAGTTGGGAAGCACTTAACTGAGAAATTATTTTAGGAAAGAAATTAGGTAAGCTGTTATATTATGTAAACACTTTAAAAGATGGTACTAAAATATGCTATTGGCCTTAGATTTTAATTAAAATTCAGAATAATGTTATGTAGAAAAAGGGGGCCATGAGCTAGCATTTTAATACCTAATATGTGATGTTATAAAAGTATCACTCAGTATTATAACTTAAGATTTTATATTTCTTAATTTTTACAATTGAGACAAATGTGCTTCTGTTCCTTATAAGTGAGGGCCCTGGGGCATTTGAACTTCAAACCAAGAAGATGAAACATGCAAAGACTACAGAGAAATGGATTAAAACTTATCTGCTCTTTTATTCTCAAAATTAGAAGTTAATTAAGCTTACTTTTATAGAATGC
Source organism: Tenrec ecaudatus (assembly GCF_050624435.1). Classification (NCBI taxonomy): domain Eukaryota; kingdom Metazoa; phylum Chordata; class Mammalia; order Afrosoricida; family Tenrecidae; genus Tenrec; species Tenrec ecaudatus. Next base: position 42,278,992 of record NC_134543.1, read on the forward strand.
TCATTCTACATTATGCTAAGGAATTTATTTAGATTCTCTTATTTTACCCTTACAACACCTCCGTGAGATTAAGGAATTTGTCTTAACACAGGTCATCAGATCCTAGACAGAAAGCCCCCAACCCTAAAGGAGGCGGACATTACAGAGAGTATTAGTCCAACTACGTGTTCCAGGAGTCCCAACATATTTATGTTTAGATATGTTTTAATTTGGATAATCTTTTAAAATTGGTTCTCTTTATTGAATGTTTGGAGTTTACAAAAGGTCGAGATAAATGACACAGGTTGGAATCATGACTCTTAGAAACAAAATGTGACCCTGTCTCAATAATGGTATTTTTCCCACTCCTCCCTACAGTTGAAGGGCATCCATGGAAGTAAATCATAAAAAGTAGTTGAAAGAGACAAGTTTGATATGCAATCCCATGTATTAACATTTCCTTTTCCACTTGAAGTATGGTGCATGATCGTTCAGGAAGTCCAGAGACATTCAGGATTTAAAACCTATATTGGTATTTATTTTTAATATTGAAATTTGAAAGAGACTCTAGAAAGACTTTTATTTACAAAATTTATTTTTGATCCACCAAATTTTAAGTCTCTTGTTCAGATAGTTTTATCGATCGCACTGACGTTGATTTCTTGGCCAAAGCTCTATTAAATTCATTATCTAAATGAACTATTTCTACTTAGAATAGCAGCGTGTGCTCTTCCAGATTTAACGAGCTCTTTGCATACACTCGGGGATTTTAAATAATTTTCTCTAATGAAAAAAAATGTTAATATTCTGAATGTGATTAGTTTGTTCTACTCTTTCACATTTTAAAGGCAAATGTCTTCAGATAAGGAAAGTAAGTTCACCCTTTGGTCCTCCCCCATCATCATTTGATTTTGATTTTGATAATAAATAACAAACAGCAGCAGCCATGGAAAGCGCTATCATACTTTTTTCAAGGAACTGTAGAGAACGCCAGCGGCATTACTCAATGCCTTCATGGTTAGCTCAGGAGCCCTGCTCGTGTAGTGGTCTTCCTGCTGGGCTGTGAGCCACATGGTCTGCAGTTCAAAACCACCAGCAGCTCAGCAGGTTACAGACTGAGCTCTCTCCTCTGGGAAACAGTTACAGTCTCGGGAACCCACAGAAGGTTGCTTTGGACCCGCATGATTTGTTATGAGTTTGTTGTTTGGTTTTGTTTGAGGGTTAGCTCACTTCTATCCTTGCCTTTTGAATAACGGATTCCTTATTATTTAAATTAGAACCTGACTTGAACTAGGTTTAAAGGCGTTTGATCAAAGAACGATTGACCAAATGGTGCAACTTCTGGTCAGAACTACAACTGAGAAAAATTGGGGAGAAAGAAATAGGAGGCAATTGCTCCCGTTGAGTGTAACCCCCCTGTGTGTGGTGGAGCCTTGCTAACAGTATTTTTGTCTCCATCCTTAAGATCATCCACCATGACAAACCTGAAGTTTATGATGAGATATTAGGGAGCAGTTAGAAACCTTGAAAAGTTATATGTGAACGCTCCCGGGTGAACCAATGAGCCTAGAATCTTTTCTTCGGGCCCACAAGTCTTTCAGCTCTTGGCTGTCTGGGCTGCATCTTGATGGGTCAGAATTCAAATGATCTGACTGAGCTTTCTCCTGCAAAATCATTGACTACTGGAAGAACAGACCAACCGAGACCAAAATATCCACCTGGATGTCCAAATATTCTAAACTGGTTATTCATAATAATGCATTTCAGCAATTAATTGTCAAGTGTTTTAACTTCATTGTCTGCTAAATAATTTTTGAGATGCTAAAGTGTAACTTTTACTTCTCAGTTCAAACTTTCAACTGAGTGGTAGAAATCTGACTTTGTGAACCAAACATCGTAGGATTCCATTTTAAAAGACAGCTCTCGGTGCCGTAGCGTGACAATGTTTTCCAACCAAAGTATGGCGAAAAAGATTCCTGATGTGACTGTGATTGAGCAAACAGGAAGAACAGCTAGCCAACTATGCAAAATCATCCCAGAGAAAGATTCATTTTGGATCCTGTGTCAGAGAGAGTTTCATTTTCCTAAACTGGGAGGCTCAGCTCTGACAGCCGGGCATACATTTACATTCCAATGCCACTGTCAGGCATTTTCAATTTTACAGAGAATGTAATAGAAACTGGCCCAAATTCCATATACACTTTAATTGAAAATGAGGTTTTATATAATATATTTCATAGTTAGGAAAGTAATGGCAAGGATTGTTTGCTAATAATCAGAGGGAATATTTGCACATTCTAATCCTCATGATCGTTTTGTTTGTTTTTTTCAGAGAAGGTATGAAATCCTTGCTTACATCTCCTTGTGTTTGGGAGCACTGACATCAGCATTAAGAAGTCAGCCTCCCTCTTAAACTCATTCACAGTCGACCCAGGAAGAAGGGCATGCATTTTCATATCAGGAACAAATCCCTTCACTGATTCTCTCATACAATGGGAACCGTGTTCTTCCTAAAACATACCGTGTAGTTTGCTGAGAATGCAGTATCTTCTAGAAAGCTTGTACAACAGATACCATAAGTTAAAATGTATGTATTGGTGATATAGCGAAAGCTATAGTTTGTCTTTGAATTCTGTGATTTTGTTCGTACTAGATGATACATTTCGTGTATAATAATGCACATAGCTGACGATGACGCTGATATGACTACGGGACATTTTGTAATTTCTATAGTTTTGTTTGCTGTTTGTTTTTGCCACTGCAATGATCTTCGTGGGAGTATTGAAAGGGCTTCTGCCTTTATGGATTCATTCACTTGAGTTGATCCATGCGTTGACGAAGGAAAGGATGGGTTTGATACCATTATGCCACGCAGTAACTGTCTGTCCTTTTCACGCTTCATCCGTGTGAAGCAGATAAAGATAACGCATGTGCAATGTGGAGAATGTGTTTGTATGTACTGTGAATCTGTCATCACCTGACTGCTGAGAGGGTTTGGGAAAATATTTTAGCTCTATGACTGGAAGGGTAGATTCCTGAATTTTGTGATCAATGTCCAATTGATTCTCAGAAGTTTATGAAGACTATCATTTTACTTAAGTCTCTTTCACGAATGGTCATTTTAAAAAAGTGAATTGGCAGGTGGAAGTTTCTAACCCAAAATAATTCTGGGTTTCAGCACAATAAACTGTATTTCATCAGGGAGGATTAACTTTGATTTTTTTCCCCCACATTTTATTTAAATGTGAATATATTTTCATGATGCAGAATAAAATGTGCTTTTATGGAACATGTTTGAACTGAGTCTTTGTTGGAAATTGTTATCTTGAATTTGGTTTAATAAATGCAAAATTTCCAATACAATAACCATGTAATGGATTTGGAGAGAAAATCTTTTGATATATTGGTTTTTCTACTGTTATCGTAAGCTTTTACAATACTCCCTTCTGATAAATTGTTTTGTGTATTGTACCTAATAAAATTAAAATTATATCATCCTAACAACAAGAAAATGTAATTGTTTGAATTGCAAGATATCAATCTCTTATTAAAGATATATAATCAAATACACATAAAATTTTGGAGACACCTAAAATGTGAAGTCTTTAAAAGTCTCATAACTCTATGAATCGATCAAAATTTTATTCTCTGAATATTCATGGGTTTGTGCCTGACTGCGAAATTTAGAGGTGTAAAGGGAAAACTTGACACAGGAGAATAGGGAATATATTTCATTCTTGCTCTCTTTTAGGGAAAAAGCCAGAAATGGTTATGCCACTCATCCTTGGACCATTAGACAAGAGCTGAATGTTCACTAAGGGAAGATAGTTATCTGAGAACTGAAGATCTTTTCTAAGTAAACACCCATTGAAGGGATGTACTATCATAGATCACTAAAAGCACCAACGCTTTTCTTCAAAGGATCACATGGTCATTGCAGGACAACTGGATAAGATTGTCTCTGTCTGGATGCATTTAGTTATAATTTCAGAGTTCTATAAATGTAGCTCAATTAGAAACAAGTCAAGGACAGAATGAGTCCACCTAGCTAGAAGGATCATCCAAGTCAAAGGATAATCTCCACAGTAAGTACCAGTAATTAGAATTTATTCCTTACTGCTCTCTCTTCTTGACAACCAAGCATACATGCACACACGCACATACACACACCACACACAGTAACAAATTGCTATCTTTCAAGTTCTCTGATCATAATTCAATTGAGAAAGAACCATTTTCAGAATATAATAAAGCATTTTATAGATCTGTATTAATTAAACTCAGTAACAAAAACAATTACAGCTGAAAATACAGCTTTGTGGTAAACCACATGAAATGTTCTTCTCGTTATTTTACTTCCCCTTTAAAAAACAGGTGTCACACAAAATGTTTGCTCTCTCACTTTGATATTAAGCACCCTCCAGTCATGATACTCTGTGCCAACTAAGAGCTGTCGGAGCAGCGCTGAACAGGACATCCATTTGAGGATGGGATTTGATCTACACTCTTGAGTTAGAGCAAGGCTGAAAGGCAGAGTGCGTATTAGCCCAGCAGTGTGAAGAACAGAAACCCAAGTGCTTGCGTGAAGCACAACTTTAGATCTTACCTGATTCAATTCTTCTCCAGTGCCCAAATGTGTGTGTGTGTGTGTGTGTGTGTGTGTGTGTCTTTATTTGTGGATGACATTTTAAACTCACTGTATCTATTTGGGAACAAATATGCCTTGGATAAAGTACAGCTAGAATACCCCATAGAAGGTAAGGTGTCAGGATATCCTCTTACCTAATATGGACATATTATTAGGAGGACAAGTCAGTGAGAAGAGACAAAATGCTTGGTAAAGTAGAGGGTCGGCCAAAAAAAGGAAGCCCCTTAGGGAGATGGACTAACACAGTGGCTGCCCACCTGGGCTTAACTGTAGCAATGGTTATCCAGGTGGCCTGGGGCTGGGCAGTGTTTTATTCTGTTGTACAGAACGTAGCTATGAGTCGGGACTGGCTCAATGTCACCAACTATAATAATATTTCAATTTAAAAACAAAATGTACATGATGCTTAAAAAAAAAGTTGGTGGTAATACTTGCCTGCAGGGGAGATACCATGATCACGAAGGTGGTATTTCCAGGGTGAGGCTTATCCGTTGCACTCCGGATGTGCTGACCCCTGCGATTTCCCCAAATGTGGGAAACTCGACTGCATAATTTGTGGTAGCGGGGAACTGCGTTCGCGCTCTCCCCTGGAAAAAAAAGTTGTGGCAAAATGGAATCCAAAGCAATAGAATGCTCCCACAAGCTTCTTGACACCCCTTTTTATATCTAGGGCCATGATTTATAAATGAGAGACACCTGGAGCCATACAACCCATCAGCAAACATTTCAATGTGCAGCTCAGGTCTACGCACTGAACTGACCCTTTGAAAAAAAGCCAGCTATTCAAAAAAACGTGGACCGGACCTTAGGGTGCCTTGCACAATTTTTGAATAAATTGTTCCTGTTCGTAGCCCGATGGCATTGGATTTTGTTTTTCATGTGCGTGGGCTGGAAAGGGCTTGTCCTTGGGCACATCGGCAGCCACTAAGACACGTCTGTGATAGTGGAGTTGCCAGGAGCGTCTCTTCTCGTCCATACCCCTGTTGCTCGGCACTTTATTCTGTGGGCAGCCGGAAGTAGTTTGGGGACTCATCAGGTGAGTGAAGAGCCGCGGAAGTGCTTGGAAAAATTCAACGGATTAAACAAAATGTGAGCTTCTCTCTATTTGCCACTGATGTTCCCAGTAGTCATGATAGACTTCAAAACTTATTTAAAAGGAGTCGTAAATTTAATCATGTAAATTTAATATTCACTTCAAAGTTAAGTACCAGGTTTTTCTCATTTCTATAAAGTAAAACAAAAAATATAAATATAAAGTAATAAAAACAGGTCATTTTATAATTTCTTTATAATTTCTTACTGTCCAGAAAACTTCCCTTAGCTATTTTTTAATCTGTTGGAAGTATTTTTTTCTAAAATTTCTTTCATCCAAGAATGTCCTGATTTCTTCTTAAGTCCCAAGTGAGATTATCACTGAATATAGAATTCTCAGATGATGGTTGTGTTTTGCTTGTTTGTTTTTTTAACCAGCACTCGAAAAACATAGCACTTTCTCTGAACTATATGGCTTCTAATGCGAAATCTTCTGTCATTTAAACTGTTCTCTTAAAGGTACTGTAGAACATCTCTCTCTCTGGATATTTTCCAGGTATATTTGTATATGCTGTCATTCATTTTCAGACATTTCACTATGATGTAGCTTGGCAACAATTGCTCTAGGTTTATTTTTTTTTTTTTTTGCAATTTGCTTAATTCTTGAATCTGTATGTTAAAACCTTTTGTCAAATTTTGGGGAAAAATAGTCATTATTATTTCATTTTTTCCCTATCCTCCTCCTCCTTTCCCCAAGACTTCAGTGATAGAAAAACAAGACATTTGTCACCATTTCACGGCTCCCTGACTTCTGCTCATTTGTGTCATCAACTTTGCCTTTGCTGTTCCAATGGAGTAATTTCTATCATTTAACTCCAGATTCAATAATTCTTTCCTCTATTTTCTCCATTCTGTTACTGAGTCCATCTAGAGTATTTTTGAATAAAATTATGTTATTTTCAGTCATAAAATTTCATTTTGTTCTTTTTTATATTTTTCATTTCTTTGCTCAGTATCTCTATTTTTATTGGTTTAAATTGTATCCATAATTGCTCATTGAAGTATTTTATGATGAATGATTTATGATCCTGTCAGATAATGTTATCATCTTTGTCATCTTTGTGTGGATCATCTGTTCTTAATCATGTTGAGGTATTAGCATAATGAGTTATTTTCCATTGATAACTGTGCATCTGGGGCAATAGATGTCTCTAGATCTAATTTAAATCTTGCATTTTGGCACGCTCCTTTAGACATCACTCCTGAAAGTGACACTTGATCAGCACCATATTGGGAGGACAGTTCAGGCAGCTCACTTAATCTCTACTGACCACTGGCTTTACATGACAGTCCAGGCTTCCCACTTGACCTTATGTTCCACCATCCCTGTGTGTGATGGTCTTAATCTCTCCGACCCAAAGAAGTCTAGACACTCCATTAAATTTCTCCTCTTGAGCGTATGTATTGAACCACTGTATTTCTACGTGTTTTTCTGTAATAGAATCTTTCTGTTCTTACAGGGTACAAAGAGTTAAGTACTTGACTACAGCTGAAAGTGTAGCAGTTCAAACTCAGCAGGGACCCCTCAGCTGATAAGCTTGAACATTTGCTTCCAAGAGGTACAGCTTCGAAAATCATGTAACAGTTCTACTCAGCCACATGGGGTCGCTGTTAGTTGCAATTGGATTCAACTCAACAGTCACTACTAAAAATACCATCACCACCAACAAGAGCATTTATTGTCTAAAGATTTTCCCCTTTCTGGGTACTTTAGCTAAAGGAAGCTGGCTGTTCTCGGGGGAAAGTCCATTCAGGTGTCTGACCTGCTAGCCTCTCTAGTAACTCATCTGAGGCATGAAAGGCAAAAAGAAAACCTGGGAAATCGCCACTGTGTTGTTCTTTGGGTGCTGGGCATCCAACTGGTCTGCCTTTTCCCCCTTCCCCTTTCAAAGTCCTTTTATGCTTGTTTGATAGGCAATGTACAGTGTTATTAGCCATAATTCATGGAGGAATAGGGAAAAGTGTATCCTTTCCATCAAGAAGCAAATGAAATATTGTAATTAATTAGCTAATTAATTCATTACCTGTTTATTTGACACAAAGGAAGATAGGCTTTGAAGTTATGGCATCAATTCTATAATGCCATGTATTGACTCTAAATACCAAGGTGCAGCATTCTCATAAAATGAGTGTGAGTAGAGGTTCTACAAATCCCTTGCTTAATTACATATAAATATGTAAGAATACCAGAAGCCCGAAAACAAGACATAATATACAATATAAGAATTTTAGAGTCAGTGTCTAAATTTACTTAGCCAAGAATTTTAGGCAAATTAATAACAAAGACTTTAAAAATTGAAAATTCAAATTGAATTATATAGACTATAGTCTGAATTCTTTCTTGTGATTTGAAGATTTTGTTATGCCCTCAATCTGTCCTTTGTCAATATTTGTTATAAAATCATTTTAGTTTACTTTAAATTTTGGAGATATGTAAATCTAGTGATGATTGTTCAATCATGATCACCATTAATCGATGTACCTTTATCAGTCAACAGTAATGAGAAGCCACTGTGTCATATCCTGCAGGCTACATGAGGAAAAAGGAATAGAGGTCCAGTCTCTAGAATCAAGGCAGCAAGTTTGTTATTTTGTTGAGAAATATAATGTGTATTCACGTGAGAAAAATATGGGTTTTTAATTGGCTCTGCTAAAAGCTGACTCTGAGATGAGGTTTTGAAGACAAGTAAGTAATCGAAGATGTTGCAGGTTGAGGAAATAGGTACATATCTTTTACAGAGTGAGTTGTTATCCAGGTCACTGGGCATTCGCTTTTAAAACCCGGAAAATTCAGAATTGGTAGAACTGTGAGAGAATGAGTCAGAAAAGGGAAAAAGAAAGCTCAGGCAGCATTGATAAGCAGCGTACGACTGACTACAAAGAGCCCTATCTCAATACTGCTGGAGACGCCATCAAAGACAGAGTAGAGTGTACAAGAGCGGTCAGTAAGCTTTCCTGTAATGGGTCAGACAATAAAAACTGTAGGCTCTGGGGATTATAAAGTCTTATTTGCAACTACTCCATTCTACCTTTGTAGTGCAAACTCAACCATAGGTAATAATCATGAACGTAAATACTATATTACAATCTACTTTATTTATAAAGACAGGTACAGGTTGACAACAGGGGAGTAAGAAAAGCATTTCCGATATGTCTGAACAAAGAAGCAAGAAAAGCTAAGTCATGATCCACTAACTCAGTGGTTCGCAACCTGTGGGTCTCACCCCTTTTGGGGTCAAATGACCCTTTCACAGGTGTCACCCGATTCATAACAGTAGCAAAATGAGAGTGATGAAGTAGCAATGAAAATAATTTTATGGTGGGGGGGAGAGTGTCACCATAACATGAGGAGCCATATGAAAGGGTCGAGGGATTAGGAAGGTTGAGAACCACTGCACTAACTCCTATTCACCAAGGATTGAGGCAGCTGCCGAGAGAAAACTGGATGGAAGAAGCTAACAGCACACTTAAGAAAAGGGAATTCCAATTTGCCACGGTGGAAGGTTTTCTTACTTTCCCAGTGTTGGTGTGCAGAAATATCACAAGTAAATGTCATTCAAATATATATATATATACTTGAATATATATATTTTCTCGCACACACACGCACAGTTCTAGAGGCTTTTGTTTGAATTTGGGGTATTGCCTCTCTGTTGGCTCTGGAAGAACCTTTTCTCATTAAACGTCTGCAGCACCATTCCTCCACTCCTTAGCAATCCTCTTGTGGTATCAATTCCCGTTTGCGTTTTCTTCTATTTCTAATCTCTCTTTCAAACTCAGAAGCGAGTTGGTTTAGGAGACACTGTACACCGATAAAGAGTCCCCATATGGCACAAAAGACTAAACACTCACCTGCTAACAGAAAGATTGGTGGTTTGAATCCTTCCAGAGACACCTCAAAAGACAGACCTATGCACGGCTTCCAATAGGTCACAGTCTCGAGAAGGTGGTGGAATGCAACCCGCAGGGTGGTCATGAGTTGGAATCAATTGTACAGTACGTGGGTTAGGGTCTGTGTGTTTTGTAGATTGATATGGCTCCATTAGCACAACAGAAACTTCAATCCCAAACTGGATCATATTCAACATATACTTTCAGAACATACAATTCATTCCATATTTACTACAATATGGCAAACTAAAATGGCACAAATTAAAGCACCAATATTTCAAAATGAGGAAGGTCTGCATTAGAGAATTAAGATTTATTGAGAAGCTTATGTTGGAGGTAGTCTTGAATGAAAATCTGGATAAAATGTCTTAATAGATATCAAACTGTTGTATCAACATTATCTAGGAGAGATGACTGCTGTTGGTGTTAGGTCCCATCGAGTTGGATCCTACGCACAATGTACAACAGAATGAAGCACAGCCCAGTCCTGCACCATCCTCACAGCTGTTCTTACGTTTAACCCAGGGTTGCAGCCTCTAAGTCAATCGATCTCATTGAGGATCTTCGTCTATTTCAGTTCCTCTCCACTTTATCAGGCATCGTGTCATTTTCCAGGAATGGGTTTCACTAGGTAACATGCCTAAAACTCCTGAGATAAAGTCTCATCATCCTTACCTCCAAAGAACAGTCTGGTCGTACTTCTTCCAAGCCAGATCACTTTGTTCTTTTAGCAGCCCATGGTTCTTTCAATATTCTTTGCAAACATGACAGTTCAAAGGTCTTGAATTTCTTCAGCCTTCCCTATTCAATGTCCAACTTTCACACGCAGATGAGGTGATTGCAAAGTACCATGGCTTGAGTCTAGTGCATCTTAGTCCTCAAATTCACACCCTTGCTTCTCAATCAACACTCTCAAGTGTTGTGCACAGATTGTGCCGCAGATTTACCTAATGTGTGATTTGATCTCTTAACTGATGCTCCCAAGAGCATTGATTGTGGATCTAAGGAAGACAAAATCCTTTACAATTTCTTCTTCCTTTATCATGATGTTGCCTATTGGTCCAGTTGTGAGGATCTTGGTCTTCTTTACATCGAGCTGTCATCCATACAACTGAAAACTTCAGTCCTTGATCTTCATCATCAAGTGCTTCGTGTCCTTCTTAGTTTCAACAGCCAACTTGTGCTATCTTGTATGTTGTTAATAAGCCTTCTTCCAATCCTGATACTGCATTCTTCTTCATATAGTCCAGCCTTTCTGGTTATTTGCTAAGCATACAGATTTAATATATATGTTGAGAGGATACAACCCTGATGCATACTTTTCCCGATTTCAAACCAGGCAGTATTCCCCTGTGCTGTTGGCACAGCTGCCCCTGGTCACCGTGGGAGAGACCCCAGATAGTAGAGTAAGGGTAAGTGTTTAATTAAGAAGAAAGTAATATGTCATATAGAAAAGATAAAACTAAATCTTTTCATAGCTGTGTTACTTTTTCTTCAAATAAGAAAGTAACAACCACATCTCACATTTGGAAATTTCTTAGAATTTTATCCTCATGTCAGTGCCTTTTTTAAACGGTGGGGAGGGGGGAAGAAAAAGAAAAAGCTTTCTTTTATGATAATGGCTTTAAAGTTTTTGTTTGTTGGTTTGTTTATTCAAAATAAAGTATGCCTTGTAATTTTAAATTATTATTTTCATCTTTTATGTCTTCACAATGGTAAAACTCTGAGTTTATACTTTCTTACAAACTCTTACAAAGAAGTTAGCCAGCTTTTCTTTTATTGAGAAAATTATTAGAGGACACTTGAAAAAAGATATTCTTCATACCAAATCATGCATACATTACAAGTAAACTATTTCTAAATAATTTACTGAGACTTAACATTTGACAAAATCTAGTGCCCCCATTATTATTTGTTGTAAATGTCAATTCATACATGAAAGTCATACATAACTGATAACTTTAGCATATTTATATTTATAAATTTATAAATGAGCTATTCAGATTTTGTTAGGTATTAGAAAGAAAAAGGCAAGTAATAGGATGAAAAATACGATGGTGGTGGGTGGCTGAAGCATCTTTCTGGTAAATCATGTTATGAATACTTCCTTCACACTTAAATTTGCATCCCTTCTTAGGGGATTTGTGTTGTCATGACAACAAGTTTTACAAGAGAATTTTTCAGCTACAATCATTTAAATTTGAATTACACAAAAAGATTTCAATACAATGAACACAGGTGAGCTTTAGTTATTACATTTGTATAAATAACCCCCTGTTTTATCACAGACAGATCTTTGCAAAAAAATTAAAAGTATGACACTTCTTTCTTTTGCAAAGGAAGGTCATTTTATTATAAGAAAGTTCTCCTTTCATTATAATAAAGGTTTCCTAAGAAAATTAATTTTATAGCTCCAATTTTTTCTCAGCTTTCATACTATTAGATTGAAAGATAATTTATTATAAATAAGTTATTATAGCATCTACTACATGAAAGGAAGGACTTTAAATTCATTCTATTTCTTACAGAGGTGAATTTTGATAAGTATTAGTAAGCTAAATATGGTTGAAAGTATTGATAAAACATAAAAGCACAATTAATAATTTGGTGGCAGTCTGCATTGGGCATATTCTTTTATCTTAATAAATATCTCATTAAAGTAAAAAATATCTCTGGTCTTCCTGTTATCTTATGCAAAATTTTTCATGATAAATTAGTCTCTTTCTTTAATTTAATTTCATATGTAAACAGCTAAAATTGATTTCTAGTTACCTATTGCCAAATATCTTCAAGATAATATAGAGCCTAAAATTCTTCGTTAGAACATTGACAAACATCTCATTTGTAAATAGAAGTGACAAGTCAATATTTATGTGTTTTAAAAAGAAATTTTAACATTCATTATTTCTTTTTTATTTGTTGAATGATTAAAAATCACTGGAACAAAGAAGTGACATTTTTTCACATTTACTTAACGGAATCCAAGTTTTAGTATTTTTTCCATGTCATCTTAAGAACTTTCTTTTTGAGCCCATAAATAAGAAATCATCCTGTTTTACTAACAATACTAAAAATCAATTCATTTTTACATGACTAAATGTGGATTTGACTCACAATAATGCTGTAGGACAAAGTAGAACCACTCTGAAGAGTGGCTGAGACTGTAAATACTTTTTGTTGTTATAATTATTATTACTTTTAAATTTTGGCAAAAATGCACAGAGGTACAGATGGTAACTGGAAACACAGGGAACCCAGGACAGATGAACCCCTCAGGACCAGCGGTGATAGTGGTGATACCAGGAGGGAAAGGGGTATAGAAAGGGGGAACTTATCACAAAGTTCTACATATAACATCCTTTCTGGGGGATGGGCAACTGAAAAGTGGGTGAAAGGAGATGCCAGGCAGTGTAAGAGAAGATAAAGTAATAATTTTTAAATTATTAAGGGCTCATGAGGGAGGGTGGAGCGGGAGGGAGGGAGAGAGGGAAAAGCCAAATGAGGAGCTGATTCCAGGAAGCCAAGCGGAAAGCGGATTTTGAGAAGGATGAGGGCAATGGATGTATTAGTGTGCTTTACACAATGGATGTATGTATGGATTGTGATCAGAGTTGTATGAGCCCCAATAAAATGATTTTAAAATGCACACAATAAAACAGTCACTAAAGCAACAACTTTTACATCTATAATTCAGTGCCATTGGTTATTTGAGGGGCTACCCCCCAAAACAGGAAAAAAGATCCCCTGGGTGGAGCTATCATCGTATGTAATTTTCCCGTGAGATGAGCACCAACTCACTCAGAGCTACTGCACCAAGTGGCATCACCTAGAAAGGTTCTCTCTGGTCAGAGTGAATTTTTTTCTTGAAAGCAGTTTCACTGGAACCCTGTGTGTGTGTGTGTGTGTGTGTGTGTGTGTGTGTGTGTGTGTGTGTATGTGTGTGTAACAATTTAAAAGAACAGTGTAAGGTTGTGAAATTTTATTTTATTTCCTGCTTGAGAAAAATGCCGCAGAAACTGTTGTGATGATGAACACAGCTTACAAGGACAGCACTATGGGACAAACTCAAGTTTATGAGTGGTTTCCTTGTTTCTAAAAAGGTGAAATGTTGATTGATACAAACCTCTTTCTGGATGCCTGTTACCGTCCCTTATGAATGAAACTGTCGACTCTGTAGTCATTTGGAGTGCATTCCACCAGGTCAGACTGTTAATCAAGCTTTCTATTTAGTGGTTCTGAAAAGATTGCATAACAGTATGCAACAAAAATGCCTGATTTGTACCAGACTGGGAACTGGTTTTGCCACCACAACAATCTACCTGCTCATGCAGCCATCTCAGTGCACCAGTTTTGGGTAACAAACAAACAAACAAACAAACCCCAAACAGCATGCCTCTCTTGCCTTATGCTCCTTATTCACCTGACTTCATTAGAGGGACATGAAAGGACAGTGATTTGATGACGTCGGTGAAGAGGGGAAGAAACAAACAAGGGAGGTGTTGTCAGCCATCCAGAAGGATAAGTTTGAAAACTATTTCCAAGATTGGAATTACAGATTTGATGCCTGTGTTAAGTGTAATGGAGAGTCCTTTGGACGTGATAAGATTGTTTTGTTAAAAAAAATTTAAATACATAGCTTTGGGGGTGAAATTCAGTTATGTTCCCACCATTGATACCCTTTCCCAAATTCTTCCAATTACAGTTAACATAAACTCAGTGCCCCCTGAGCAAAATCTCTTCCTCCTTCACCCGTGGTAACCAGTGGTCAGCTTTTTTGTACTTTGGGTTGTGAATTAGGTGGAGGTTTACCTTTCAGACCATCATTGTTTTATTCACTAATTTGAACAACTTATCAAACCTCCCAATACCTTGCCCTGTCTTCCCCACTACACCTCCTCCTTCCTCTTGTACGAATGTTATCTTCTTCTTAGTTAGCACCTCCTGACCCTCTAGCTAATTGCTTTCTCTTCCAGCTGTTCCCCTCTCACCCCGATAGACATCAAAGTATGTTCCTTTTAGCATGAAAAACCAGTTTGAATTTTTTTCTTTTACAATAATGCCCGCACACCATATTTTACAATTGACTAATTTTACTTTTCCCTCTCTGTGGGCTCTGTTATTATTCTTTCAGTATCTTATTTTTAGGAAGTCCTACTCATCTATTTTATCTTCTGCTGTGTGTGTTTCATCATATTTATATTGTGTTTATGCCACGTACCCTGTTTCCCCCAAAATAAGACAGTGTCTTATATTAATTTTTGCTCCCAAAGATGCGCTAGGTCTTATTTTCAGGGGATGTCTTATTTTTCCATGAAGAAGAATATGGTACACATTTACTGTGTATTGTTTTATTAAAAGAGACCTCACACTTCCTGTCTGCTCCAGCTGTGCTGAGGCCAACAGTGAGCTGCGCGGCGGTGCCTGCTGCTACGGTAGTTTTGGGAGCCTTATTTTCAGGGAGGTCTTAGTTTAGGGGAGATTATATTTCAGTGAGAGGCAAAACTGTAAGTAGGTCGTATTTTCGGGGGATGCCTTATTTTTGGGGAAACTGGGTATTAGGGCCCTTAGGAGGTTTCCTAATTTTTCATGGATGGTTTTTGGAGTTCTTTGGCTTACCTTTAGGTCTCCAGTCCACCTTTGCATATGTAGTCAGGTGTGGATCCTGCTCCATTCTTCTGCAAATGGAAATCCTATTTTGCCAGCACCATTTGTTGAAGAGATCAAATCAGTGTTCTGTTGGTGAATGGATTCATTTCTGGGTTTTCTCTTCTGTTCCATTGGTCTATGCCCCTATCATTGAAACCGTTCCAGGCTGTTTTGACTACTTCAGCTCTATGGTAGTTTTTGAGGTGGGGAAGTGAGAGACCTCCATCTTTATTCTTCTTTACAAATGTTTTCTTATCCATGGCCTCTTTGTTCCCCATATAAAGTTGATTTGTATTTTCCCCTGCTTTAAAGAATGATGCTATAATTTGGATTGGAGTTTTGCTCTATTTAGAGATTACTTTGGGTCATATTGATAATTTCTCCATGTTAGGTCTTCCTCCCTCTGAACATGGAACAGTCTTTCAGTTATGTATCTTTTGGTTTCTTATAGTAGTGCTTTATATAGTTCTTTGTAGAAGTATCATTATTAGGTTTGCTCCAAAATATTTCATTTCTGGGGTCACTGTTTGTAATTCCTTTTTCATGCTATTCTTTTCACAGATCTTTTCCTTAGTATACAGGAATCTGATTAAATTTTTATGTTGACATTGTACCCTTCCAAGTTGCTGAATCTTCCATTATTCCCAACAATTATATTATCCAGTCTTGAGGCTTTTCTGTATACTGGTATATAGAATTATATAATCTGCAACCAGAGAAGTTGTATCCCTTCTTGGCCAATTTTCATGTCTTTTATTTCTTTTGGTTGTCTTATAGTTCTAGCTAAGATATCAAGCACAATATTGAATAAGAATATTGAGAAAGTAAATCATTGTCTGGTTCTGGTTAAAAAGGGAGTCCCTTTTCCCATTAAGTGAGATGGTTTCCCTTATGTAGCCTCTATTATGTTGAGAAATTCCCCATCTCTCTTATTTTACTAAGCATTTTTAGCAGGAATGGATATTAGATTTTGTCAAGTGCCTTTTCTGCATCAAATGATATGATCGTATAATTCTTTTGTTTTATGTTTACAGTGGATTATATTGATTGCTTTTTTATTGTTGACCATCCTAACGTATTGGATATGAATCCCATTTAACTATTGGCCTTTCAAAATTCTGTCATGTGAGCTTTAGCTTTGCTTCTACACCAAGGACATGTTTTCCCATTACTGTTCCTTCCTCTTGGTTTCTAACTTTCGTATTCCAATTACTGATAATTATCATTGCTTCTTGATTACATGTTTGTTCAATTTCAGATTGAAGACTTTGGTAGAGTTCTTCAATTTCTGTATCATTCGCTTTAGAGGTTGGTGCATAAATTTGAATAATAGTATTGCCTGGTTTTCCCTGTATGAGGATAGCTATTATTCTATATTACACAAAGCATAGATAGATCTTGAAATGTCCTTTTGGAGAATGATTGCAACTCCCTTCCTCTGGAAGTTGTCATTCTTGGCATAGTAAACCACGTGGCTTTTTATTCCAAGTATCCAAGAGCAGTCCTTTGTACCTCACTAATACCCAGAATATTAATGTTCATGCATACCATTTCATTTTTGATGACTTTCAATTTTCCCAGATTCATATGTCATACATTTTAGGTTCTAATTTTCAAAGGATTCTTGCAGTTGTCTTTTCTCGTCTGAGTTGTGCTCCATCAACAACGGAAGGTCCTGAAGGCACTGCACTGCGATGGCGGACCCTACTTTGAGGGGCAGCTCTTCCTTGGTCGTATGTTGATTTCCCTCTAACCTGAGGGGCTCATATTCTTGTACTATACTTGACAATGTTCTGTTGCTATTCATCAGCTTGTCTGTGGCTAATGCCCCTGGTGGCTAATGCCCCCTTCACCGGTTCACTTGGGGGACCTGGCTGATGTTTGAAATACCAGCGACATAGCTTCCAGCATCACAGCAACGCATAATGC
Organism: Tenrec ecaudatus; assembly: GCF_050624435.1. Taxonomy (NCBI): domain Eukaryota; kingdom Metazoa; phylum Chordata; class Mammalia; order Afrosoricida; family Tenrecidae; genus Tenrec; species Tenrec ecaudatus. The sequence goes on from NC_134543.1 coordinate 42,296,177, forward strand.
ACAACAGTACAACAAAGTGACAGCATCGCAACATGACATAGGTGATCCACAAAAATGGTTGAAGAGCTCAACAGCAAAAGGGCCGCTATAACAGAAAAACCATAAGTAGATGTCTTCAACAAACAGACATTTATGTTCTAGTGGTATGTTGTTGTTAGGGGCTATTTTAGTCAGTTCTGACCCATAAAAACCCTATGCAGAGCATAGCAATTCTGGCAGGTCCAGCAGCATCCTCACAAGTGTTCCTCTGCTTGCACCCATTGTTGCAGCCACTGTGTCAATCCAATCCATCTCCTTGAAGACCTTCTCTCCTTCCCCGCCCTTCTACTTTACCAGGCATGATGTCCTTCTGCAGGTGCCAGTCTCTCCTGACAACATGTTCAAAGTATGTAAGATGAAGTCTCATCATCCTAATCATATCATAATCGGGATTTAAGGGTGAGTGGTATGTGTGTGTAGGGGGTCAGTCAAGAGAGGGCATGAGGACTAAGCCCAAATCAGTTCCATTGAAAGAAGTGGGATTGGAGGCTATTGTCAAAAACCTCCATAGTGGTGCCTCCGCGATCCTGCTTCCTGATGGTCATGCTATTGAGAGTAGGCTGACAGTGACTTGTGCTAATGAATAGAATAAAGTGGAAGTGAAGGTGTGACTCAGCATCTAAGTTGTGAAGGACAATGTGGCATTTGCCCTCTACCTTTCTCAGATTACTTGATTTGGGGAAAATCAAATGCCATGAGCCATCCCACATGGGAAGGAACTAAACCTCTGGCCAACAGCCATGTTCATAAGCGTGGAAGTGGATGCTGCTACTCCAGTCAAGCCTTGACTGTCGCCTTGTGAAGGGACCCACTGCTGCAGACACGGTGTCAATCCACCTCCTGAGGTCCTTCCTCTTCCCTCCGTGCCTCTACGTTACCACGCATGGTGTCCTGCTCCAGGGACTGCTTTCCTCACCACATGTCTGAAGTATGTATGCCTGGTAATACATACTTCAAAAAAAAGATTGGTTTGTTCTTTTATCAGTCCACGACACTTTCAGCAATCTCCAGAGCAACAATTCAAATGCATCAGTTCACCTTGGTCTTCCTTATTCAATCTCTCAAGATCTAGGAAGATAGAAATTTGAATTCAATGTGCCTGTTCTAAGGGAAGGCTTTCTCAGTCTGTCAGCTCTAGAGGAGAAGGTCGTCATTTTTTTCGCTTCTCTTCCCCGTGTGTTGTGTTTGTGCATCTTTCTTACCCATCTCTCTAACTTGCTTGTTTAATCTGACTTGTGTCTTAAAAAAATTGATCCAAGATCGACTCTGGACTAATCTTCTCTTGTTAACATGACAGAAACAACTTATATCTCAGGGGGTATTTGGGGGGAATATAATTCCATCAATAAATAGGATTTCAAGATTACAAATAGACAAGATTGCTGAAGTATCCAGCTTGTTACCTAACATAGATTTTGGACTAATCAGTCCCCAAACCACCTGATTCAATATCTCAAGATAAAGATTTCTTCTCTTTACTGCTCTCTCTCTCTCTATGTATATAGTGCATATTATTATATATAATAGGTATATAAAATTACCAAAAACTTTGTGGGATTTTTATTGTAATAGCCCTAGGAAGCTAAGAAAATCCCCCTACTCTGTGGGAGACACAAAGAAATGTGGTAGATAGGTAATACATGTGGTAAGAATTTTTATTTTAAAATAGATGAATGTGGTGTGATAGAATTTTATAGGTCTGTCTTGTTTTTCTGGGTCTTGCAACTTTTCCACTTTTAATAGCTTACTGCTTGTCTGTCATTCTCCATCAGTGGAAAATGTCTGAGTTTTCCTTCAGGGTTTCTGCCTTGTGTAAGTTTCTGTTTTCACATGGTTTTACTCTAAAATATTTATTCATTTTTATATGCAAATAATATGAACATACTTCCTAGAGTCATCAGAGTGTGCCTGTGATTAAAAGAAAGGTATGTTATGTTTTACTATTAACTTATTTCGGTAAGAAGCACCCAAGGTCACCAGGAGCCAGAATCAACTGGATACCCACTGGGTTGGTTTCCTGTTTCATCTGACATTCAGACTTAACAGTTTCTGAGATGCTTTATACTTTTGCCTGAGTAATTTATGCTAGAGTTTCTTAGCAGTATTACGCATAGGCATACATCTCAGTAGTGCGACTCATTTGGAAAATTGACTATCAGAATGATGAAATAGTTTAAAACTGTATACCATTATCACATCAATATCATAATTACTACTAAAAGCACTTCTAAATAAATATTGCACCAAACTCCATTTTAATAGCTACTTCTTTATCATGCTCACACATACAAAACTTATACATGTGCAGGTATTATAAACAAATAGTTTAAACTAGATATGGCTCAAAGTCAAGCTGCAGCACTAGAGCTACGGGATAACACTGACTGTTTACATGAAGACCGTAAGTGCTACAGTCCATTCTTTGAAGTTGTGACTGGTGGGAATTTCATCTGTACGTGGGGCTGGGTTGAGATCGATCCCAGGCAGCAGCACTTGCCACACTGTACTCAGGGGGAATTGATCTTTGACTTGTGGCTAAAACCACTGTTCACTCTTATCTTGCAGCAGATAAATTTCATACATACCTTTCTAGGTGTATTTTCAATATTTATACTGAAAACCACAGAAAACAATCAAAAAGGTTTGTTTCTGAAGAGCCCTCACACCTTGAGCAACTAGGTACTAGGAAGTTAAACATGCAGGTTTTACTGAAAGTGCAATTTTTAAAAATATCACAGTTCATAAAACTCTATTTCAGACAAAAAAATAAGGCCAAACTCCAGCTGGATCCCTACTCAGTTGGCTGCCTGCTCAGACTCATGACTGGGTCTAAGCCCCAAAACAAATGCTAAGGAAGCAATGAGTGTTTGGTTACCTGGGAGTTCCTGCTCCTCTCTATACATAGTACTTACTATACTACATAGTACACATGGTACTTACATAGTTTGCTCTCAACTTGAGACTATTAAGGATGAAGGGATGGGTGGAGTCTAGCCTGCCAATCAGGTCACATCTTGATGTCCTCATTTGGAGGCGCTACAGAAATAAATAGCTCACTGGAGGCCAGGCTCTCTCTCTCTCTCTCTCTCTCTCTGCTTCATATTCTGATGACAAGCCACATGGAGCTATGCTGACGGAGCCAGAGCCCTGGAACTAGGGGAGCCACATGCAGACCCACACCAGTGCTGAGATTCTTCCACCAGCATGGAGTCACAAGACTTTCTACCCTCTGGCCTATGATCTTCCTGAATTCAACATCATTGCATGGCTGCACGAGTCTAAAGAGGAATTTATAGACTAGTATCAGCATATGGGGTAATATTGGACTTAAGGACATGATCTGCACTGGGCTGGGATGTTTTCTTAATGTACAATTATCCTTTGATATAAAGTTCTCTAATATACACATATGAGTGTTTCTGGATTTGTTTCTCTAGTCAACTCTGGTTAACACAACCAGTATCTCTTCTTTCTTTCTAAACTTAACCAAAGACCTCTTGCTGTTTTTGTGTACCTTTGAGTGGATCTAATTCATAAGGACCCTACAGGACAGAGTAGAACTGTCAGATAAAGTTTCTTGGGTTGTAATCTTTATAGGAGCAGATTAACAACAAAACAAAAATCTAAACCATTACATCACTCTTAGGGAGTTCATTCTGACTCACAGCACACCTATTTAGTCTTTCCATTTAGCAGGTTCAACACTTAGCCTGTCGCATCACCAGGATCGTATTTCCAGGTATCTCTCCTATGTAGCCACTGGTGGCCTCAAACGGACTAATTTTTGATTAGCAGGCAATTGTTTCATCATTGAACCAACACAATAGGTTCTTTGCAAAAGGCGTAGTTTCATTTAAAAAGTCATGTTACTGTATATAGATATATGCCTTCTTAACAGAACACCTATGATTATCCTTCTGCAAATCAAGCCAAAACAAACCTACATTTATTTTTTAACACACTGTAGTTTTCCCCAAGGAGCCTTGGGGGCCTACTGAATTAATGTGTCAGACTGGGGAGAGTCGAGAAACAAATTCATTCTCAATTGTACCTTGAGAAAACATCCCAGCCCAGTCCAGATAAAGCTCAGAAGTGCAATGTTAGCCCATATGTCTGATACTAGTCCATAGATTCCTCTCAGACTCTCTCAAAGCTATTCACAATGATGCCTATTGCATGAAGATCACAGGCTGGTGAATGCAAAGTCTTATAGATCCATTGGCAGTGGACGCATCTCCAGGGCTCTGGCTGCCATCATCTTGGATTGAAGTGACTTTTTGATATGAAGGTAAAGGCAGAGAGAGAGTGGAAGTTCCCAAAAACCTCATGAGAAAACCACACCCACAAGGAGGAAACCGTCTAACATAGTTACACAGGAGGCTGATAAATCCAAGGTCACCAGCTCAAATCCATCAGCCATTGTACACCAAATGCCTGACCTCCTCTGGCTGCCTGACTGTCACAAGGCAGGGGTCAGACATGCTTCCAAACTCTATCCTTCCTTACCTATTCTGACAACAACCACTTATTCCATGCCACAGTACATCTGTGCTCAAAAACTGAAAAACCAAAGCAATATAAACCCTCACTGCCACTGAGTTGATTCCGACTCATAGTGACCACAAAGGATGGGGTAGTCTTGAATCTGTGGGTTTCCAAGCCTGCAGCTATTCACAGGTTTATAAAGTCCCATCTTGCTCCTGAGGAGTGGCTGGTAGTTTCTAACTGCTGACCTTGTGGTTCACAGCCTAATGCCTAACCACTGCACCAGCTGGCTGCAAGAGCCACCCAGAACTTACAGACCATAATATAAGGGTGTCAACAGTCTACAAGTAAGGATCAGTAACAGGAAGGAGACAGTCACTGGTCCAGAGCAACACCTCGCTTCTGCCAGCATCCATCTCTTTTTGACCCTCAGGCTCTCAGCTGTACGAGCTGAGCCCTTGGTGTCGGCCTCTGTGGATCAAGAAGCCAGGCTGTTGCTCTAGTTCATAGTCCCACAGTCTCAATGCTTCTTCTCTTGCTCTGTCTCAGTACCATAATCTGTGGTGCCTTTTGTCTTGGCCTCCATCCTTTCGGACAAAGATCTGCAACATGCTCTTCTGATGGGCCTGGGCTTTCTCTCTCTGCCCCTTGCTGCAAAGATGGCCTATCCTTGTAGCGAAGTGGGGGTGAGTGTAACAGAAACTGACCAATCCCTTTTATCAATGTTACATATGCCTATTTGAAAAGTCCCACCCGATCATTTGGTGGGAGTAACAGAAACATGGGTAGAAGAGCCATAGTAAGAAATTTCTCTCTACCAGATGCTCACAGGGAGAAAACTGAGCCTTTCTGATCCAGTAAAGATTGACAGACTAGGAAGCCTATAGGGGAAGTGCTACTCTGCCCTGTAGGCAGGGTCTCTCTGAGTTGGGATCAACACAAGACATAGGTCAGACATGCCTCCTTCCTCCATCCTTCTTTATCCTATTTGAGAGCCACCCTCCCTCCGTGGTACTTTACCTCCTGCTGGGCTCCAGAACTCATTGCATGACCTCACAAAACTCACAGACAATATTCAGGATTATGGGCTTTATTGGGAAGCTATCAAGGTACAAAATGTTACAGATACAGTTCTTTATCCACAGCAGCACCGTCTGTCTGCCATACTGGCAGGAATGCCTCTGATTCTCAGTCTCTTAGGCAAGCATTCCCTTGGCATCTGCAAGCCGGTTTCCTGCCTGAAGATCCTCAGCTTTACTCATTCCATGGACCAGGAAGCCCATCCTCTGCTGTGCCTCACAGTCTTGGTGCTGCTGCGCTGTTCTTTCTTACGGTCTTTGTGCTGGAGCGCTGGTGCCCCTGGTCCCTCTGCCAGCCTCGGTGGCGATCTTCCTCTAGTGTCTCTTCCTTTTGTGGCCATGGAGCTCTCTGTCGCTGCTTCTGAGATGGCTCACTCATGCACAGGGGAATGACAAAACTGACCCATTCCAAAGGGAGCGTCTTCGACCTGTTATTTGTATGTTAACACAGCCTGTGGAGAGCCATGCTAGGTAATGCCACTTCACCACACCACCCTTCTCTTACATCTTAGCTCTTGTTTTCCAGTTTCCATAACCCTTCCTGAAAGAAGGAGTGATTTCTCTTGTGTTACTTGTGATCGGTGGGGCTTGGCCTGATGGCAGTGAGCTTGCTTTGGAATACCTGGTTGGGAGCACAACTGCGCTGTACTAAAGTAATTACGTATATGTGCCTGGTGCTAGAATAAGGGTTCCCAACTATGAGCTAATGATGCTCACCCAAAACCCTATTGTCCCAATTTTAAAGGTGAGCTAACTGAGGATCCATAATATTTAGTAGTTTATCACATAGCACTTGGCTATACGTGGACAGAGTCATCATTTGACCCCTGCAGTCTGACTTCTGCATCCTCATGTAACTGTTTTAGTTAAGATAGGCTATGTTCTCTTTCAAGCTTTACACAGTCAACAAATTGTACTTAAGGTGATAAAACTAATCAGGATCTATTTCTTATAAAGAAAATTTCTATTTTGAGTACTAAATACTACCTGAAATGACATTGTAGAGATTAAATTAAATTGGTGATGTTAGTGATTTTTGCATCCCGTCCCTATAATCTATAATTAAAATCTAATGAATCTTCAACAAGGAGAAAGGAGAGCTAAGAAGACTGAAAGCAGGTATTAATTACCTGCAAATAAACAGTAAAATTTTTGAATGACTAGTCAGAAAGCAGGTAGAAGGTACCTACAATCAGAAATGAGAGGAAGTGGGAGCAGAGAACAAAGAAAGACAGGACCCTTAGAGCTTGCTCAAAAGAAAGCAAAGGATGGAAAAATTTGAACTCTGTCTGTCCTATTGGCCTGTGGATCAACTACTACTAGTTACACACTAGCTTTGAAAGAAATTAGATGCACTTTAGAAAGATAAAAATATCTCATTGATTTAGCTTAATGTCAAGAGATAAGGAAAAATGAAAGACATATAAGAAAATATACAAAGTAAAACATTTCTAAAGGGGGACACAATAAGTAATCTCAATTTTTATCTCAAGATTTTCACTCATGTGGTGACTAAATGTGACAAAGTTAAAATCTGATCACCGTTTTAGTTGAACTATTTACCCAAATTTGATATAAAGTCAATTTAACACATGAAACTCTTTATTGTCACGAAGACAGGGAACATTACACTAAAAATAGTAACTATTAAAGACGTGCCGTACTGTGAGGAGAGCGTCATTGCCCTTGCTGTGTCTTCAATATCTGTGCATGTCATCTCTGTGGCATGTACGCACCGTGGTTATGCTAGTGCACCCGTGTTGGTTTGCTTCTCTGCCCCCTACTGCTTTGTTTGATTAGTATAAAAAGGAAGGCTAAATTTTTCCTTTGCTATTAAACATTAGATCAATAATCAAGACTTTAGAACCTTCTCAAACATATTTTTTTTTATTCTAGAGTGATAGTATTTTTATTATTAAATCATTTTATTGAGGGCTTGTACAACTCTTATCACAATCCATACATTCATCCATCATGTCAAGCACATTTGTACAGTTGTTGCCATCATCATTCTCAAAACATTTGCTTTGTACTTGAGCCCTTGGTATCAGCTCCTCATTTTTCCTTCACCCTCCCTCCCTCACGAACTCTTGATAATTTATAAATTATTATTTTTTCATGTCTCACACTGACCAACATGTCCCTTCACCCACTATTCTGTCTTCCATCCCCCCAGGGAGGGGGTTATATGTAGATCATTGTGTTCGGTTCCTTCTTTCTCGCCTCACCGTTCCTTTGCCTTTTTGGTATCAATACTCTCATTATTCATCCTGAGGGGTTGATCTGTCCTGGATTCCCTGTGTTCCCAGCTCTTATCTGTACCCGTGAACATCCTCTGGTCTAGCCGGATTTGTAAGGTAGAATTGGGATCATGATAGTGGGGAGAGGAAGCATTAAAGAACTAGAGGAAAGTTGTATGTTTCATCGGTGCTATACTGCACCCTGACTGGCTCATTGAGACATCTTTTTAAAGCCGCCCTTTACCACCTTTCTGTTTTCCTCTCTGCTTTGACAAAGCTTGGATCATAAAAGGATCAAAAGAATTGGAGATTTCAATCTATTGAAATATGACTATGACTTCCATTTGAATTTTGTATTTTCCTAGGCTGTCACACACTCTTGTACATAAACGTGTAATGAAAGTATAAAATGAGATCTTGTGGTATTATCCTCGTAGCCATTCTTATCCCTGACATAGCCAGCAGTGGTTATACTGATAGAATCCCTGTTGTTACACACTCCCTGCAATCAAGTTGATTCCGCCTCTCAGCGGCCCTGTAGGACAGTGTAGGCAAGCCTCGGCGTGCTTCGGGGACTTTAAATCTCTGCAGGAGTAGAATACCTCATCTTTCTCCCTTGGAGAAACCAGTGTTTTTGAACTGCTGAACTTGCATTTAAAAGTCCACTGCATACCTCTCTACACCACCAGGACCTCTGTTGTTAATTAGATTCTCTATTGCTAAAGCACAGGAGACTCACACAGACCAAGAGTGGCGAGGATGGTGCGACAGCAGGAACATCCATTCGGTTGCACATAAAGGTCACGATGAGTCTGAACTGACTCCCTGGATCCTCACACCAACATTTTTTCCATACAGCTAAAACAAACAAACGAATAGAACAATTATTAAAGGTGCATAAATTCTGCTTTTGTGTGAATTGTATTTATATTTGTGGCAAGTAGGCTTAACATTTTTATATTGCTTTTCAGGGTTGATAGTTAATTTTAACAAAAGAATATACTGTACTTGCTTTTCAGAGAATATATCTTATTGGTTAATAAGTGATTATTTTAAGAAATATTAAAATACACCGAGCTGTAGGTGCAGATAAAAGGGACTTCATAAATATCACAGATGAAATGGAACATTTCGATCCTTTGGGACCATTCAACAAGTATCCAAACAGGAGTTCAGGCAAGCAGGCACCTCTCTGTCTCCTCTTCCTGCGTTAGATGTCATTAGGCCACACTGGGACATGAAGCAGCCAGGCAAACTGCTATCTAGAATGGTAGACAGAAGTTCTGGGCATGGGAGAGTTCTGTTGTTTTCTCTACATTGAGATGTAGTGAATGAAGGAAATTAATATTTTTATTCAAAATCTTGCTTGTACTAAAACTACGTATTTTAAAACTGTTTAAATGCAAACATATGTTGGAGCAAAAAGGGTTGGAAACACAAGCTTCTGAATTCTAATGGACCTTCTGCCAACTCCATGCAGGTGAGTTGCATGCGTCAGTGAGTGGCCTGTTTAACTGGGGTTTCTCCGAATAAACGTCATCGGACCGCCTCATGCTTCTTAAGTGACAAATAATAAGAATGTGCTAATTCAACACACTTAAAGTATTACTTGAACTCAGTAGACAGGACAATAGATGGGTGATAACTTGAGTAAAGTGGAAGATGAGGATTCACAAGAAATGAAGGAGCAGGACTGGGGGATCCATCCCACTGAGGGGGACGTTGTTTGGGGGTTGAAGCTGTTGAAAACAAGTTAATTATCTGAAATACAACTCCCCCCCCACCTAGTTTATCATGAAAACGACCTTATGCATCACAAACAACAAGACCCTCAATGGGACCCAGTTGTATCTTTGACCATTGATTTTTTTTTTGTAGAAAACTCCGATTAACATCATTCAGAATTGTCAACTCATGATGCACACAAGACGTGGCTACATGCTTAGTTGCTTTTATTATAGTTTTTCCACAAATTTCTTTTATAGTCAATGTACTCCTAACCTCTGGTTGCATCATGACCTACTTCTGCTATCTGCTCTTGACATGACTCGGTGGAGTCCCAACAGCCCCGGCGAGCATCTCCATATCATGGAAAGCACTTTGGGTCAGAGGAGGGGGTTTTGATGTAGAAAATCCAGAGTCAGTTCTCCTCGCTGCTCGCTCCCCTTCAAGCAGCAAACAATCTTCACAGGGTCAGAAATTTTCCTTTCTTGCAGAGACTTCCCATGAGAGCTAGAGTTCTGCTCAACCTAACAGAACAGCAGAGGATGACCCTGGCCATGATTCGATTTATCCCCAAGTTTTCTCTGAAAATCAGCTTAGCTCAATTCTCTTATCCCAATTCACTATGGTTCAAGCCTGAGAACACTAGAAAATTCTCTCTGCTCACAGTTTACCTGGATGAGAGGTTATCTAGTCCAAATCGAATGCACTAAAATCATTCATAGATGAAAATCGAACGATCTAATATTCATCTAAAAGCTGTTAGCTCTAGTGAAAAGGAACAGGAAACACAATACCTAAAGAAAGCAACATGCACGCAGAACAGGTTAATAACTTGCTTGCTGCTTAGGACTCGGGGAGCAAATAAAAGTGAGAGTATTGAAATTAATTATTACTTTGAGGGATCCTATGTCAATATTGCCAAAGTAGATTTCTTTTGTGAACTTTATCATGTCTTAGAGATGGAAACTTTTATTTGCTGAGCTTTGAAGATCTGCATTAAGAGAACTTGTTACCATTAAGTAAAGGGTATAATAATCCAAAAGCCCCAAAGCAGCCACTACGGCATGACTTTAAATCTTTGCTGCCTATAAATAGCAGTAGCAGGCTGAAAGCCTTCTTGCAGCTCTCCAAAGAATATATGTCGACAGTGTGTAGGGTGCTGGGGGCGCAGGTGAGGGGAAGGTGGCTGTAAGATAACACTTGTAGATTCAAGGGACTGTAAGAACATTAGCTCCGAGTCCTCGTTAGGTGAACTTCAGAAGCATTCGTGTCCCAATGTTGTATTTAATTAATATTGTTATTTCTATATGCGTTTGTGGCTAAACAAACAAACAGAGAGAATGAAAAGTTCCAGGATTCTGGGCAAAGTCCAGCTGAATATCGGGAAAAGGATCTCTATGACCACAGTGAAAATGACACTTTGATAATTTTATCTTCAGTATCCTGCTGGAGGTGTGCTAGGTTATATATTGGGTTGCTAACCACAAGATCAGCACCAACCACCTCAGGGGAGAAAGCTGAGTCTTTCTGGCCCCCCAAAGAGGTTTAGCCTCATAAACCCAAAGGGGCTGTTCGTCTCTGTCTTACAGGGTTGTTGTGAGTCAGAATCCACTCGACGGCAATGGGTTGTTTAGTTTTATTTATCGTTAAAGTTGGTAGGTTAGGAAAAATAAATAATTCTTCCAAATTGGGAACTTCTGGTAATTAGCTCTTTACTAAATGAGAAGTCGGCATAGCTTATTTAGCAATAGGTAGAGTGCATATTGTCATTCTGCATGTGTATATAATTAAACATTTTGTATACATCATATGTAATATATACAAGCATTATATAGGTGTTGTTGTTAGTTGCCACATAGTTAACTGTAATCTGTGGTGCCCTTCAGTACAACACATTGAAAATTGGACAAGTCCTGTAGCATCTTTACAATTTCCCGCATACTCGAATCCCTCATTGTGGCTCTTGTCCCAATCCATCCCACTGCGGGTTTCCCATGCCCTCTTAGGTCAACTACTTCACTAAACATGATCTTCTCCTCCTGCAAATAGATCCTCCTGATAACATGTCCACCGTAAGAAAGTTGAACAATGTTCCATTGTGATCCATAAGATGGTCATTGACTGGTTTTTTTTTTTTTTAGAAAAGATCACTAGACCTTTCTTTATAGTCTATCTTAGTCTGGAAGCTCGGCTGAAACCTGTCCATCTATAACTACTGTTGGTATTTGAGATAACAATGGTGAAACATCACAGCAACACACAAAATGCTACAGTACAGTTGTTAGCAAATGGTGGCTAAACGTTTTGAACCTCTCCACTCTTCCACTCGAAAAAAAGATTTAAGGTGAGGAGCAACATTCAGACCAGAGTAAGAGAAAAAGTTTGAACAGAAAGAGTGAGTTTAGCGAAGGCTAGACTTTGGACTATAACTCCAAGGGTCCTTAGCTCCTCTAAGGGCATGATGGAAAGTAGAACTGGACCTTTTATTATGCTAACGAAAGACCTCCTACCATTCGACTGGCTTTCTGGATGTTTTCTGCTATTGGCTGGTTCTCCATCGTGTACTTCCTCTTTCCAAGTATGTTCATCCCTGCACCTCTGCACCCCAGACTTCATGTTGTGCTCTTGTCTCCAGGCCCCAAACCCAAGGATCTAGTCAGTCATTGTGGGCGTACTGTGAACATCCTGTCCTTTCCCACTCTGCCTTTTCACTATCTCCATCTTTTCCGTTTTATAAGGAAATATATCTTATCTACCCTTGACATTCCTTTGTGCTGGAGAGGGGTGTGGCGAAACACGTATCCACCTCTGTTTTGTGTTATGATTCCTGTCATGTCAACTCTGCCTTCTCTCCAGCTAACACAAGAAACTGACAGAGGGATGGATACTTATATACTGATCGTATATACAGAAAAACAGCAAGTCATGTGTTTTGAGCTTTAGGATATAGTTATAGATGTGTTTGTTTGTTTTCTAGTTTAATTTAGCAAGAGCTAGGTTTATTCAATCATTTAGTTTTGGTCAAAAAGGTTTTATAAACGTCATTACAATACTGAAGGTTGTCGTTTTTGATCTTCATCAGAAAGAGCTTCAAGTTCTGTTTTCTGTAGGCAAGTTGTGTCCTCTGCATTTCTCTGGATGTAAATGAGATTTCCTTCTCTCCTGATACAGCGATCTTCTTCATGTAATCCAGTTTCTTGGATTTTTGCTCAGCAGTCAGGTTGGATAACTATAGTGAAAGGAGACAGCCCTGGCACACACCTTTTCCTGATTTGAAACCAAGTAATAGCCCCTTGTTCTTTTGGAAGGACTGCTTCTTGTTCTACACACATGCTCTGCATGAGCAAAATTAAGTGTCCTGGAATTCCCAGTCTTGGTAATGTTATCCATAATTTGTTAGGATCTGTAAGGCCAAATGCTTTTACATAGTCAAACACAAGTAAACAACTCCTTATTGCTTTCTATTTTCAGCCAAGATCATAGGATATCAGCAATAATATCTCTCATTCTTTATCCTGAATTTTGCCTGAACTTCTGACAGCTCCCTCTGGATATGCTGCTGCAACCATTTTTAATTATCTTCAGAATTTTATTTGCTTGTGATATGGATGTTATTGCTTAATGACTTCTGCATTCTATTGGATCTATTTTCTTTAGAATCAGCACATAGATGGATATTTATGCACATAGTGATATTCAAGCCTCACGATTTGTCTCTCTTTGGGGTCTCTGTTCTTCCCAGCAGGAGGAACTACTTGAACTCAGTGTGTAGCACTGATGAAACCAATCTTGATCTCTGGGAAGCTCGACAGATGCTCAAGTCCAATGTGATTGAACTTTCTCTTTCTCTCTGCCATTGAGTAGATGCTGACTCATTGTGCCCTATAGGACAGGGTAGAAACTGCCCCTGTGAGTTTCTGAGACTGTAACTCTATGGGAACAGAAAGTCTCCTCTTTCTCCCTTTGAGCATCTGGTGGTTTTGTTAGGTAGCGGATAGGGAGTTGTCCCTCTCCATACCAAGGTGCCCTAGAGGTTGCTGCAGAGAATCTGGCGAGCCCAGCCAGCCATAAAGGCTAGAGGACAGGCTTATATTCAGGCCTTTGTTACAGGAAGTCAGTACTTTTGGGAGGCCCCCAATCTAGGCCAGTTGAGTTAAATTCAGCCAATGGGGCTGACCAGTACAGTTGACCATGCCCCCCAGCAGAGGGCCCTGAAAAGCCAGAATGCAACCCCCACCCACCCCTCTTTTCTAGCTGCTCCTAGGTTTCTCTGGCCTTAGGTTCCACGTGCGGGTGTGAGGTGCCTGTGCAAAACCTAAAACTGCTATCCTTTATTAAAACTCACTTGGATCACAAACCAGGCTTCGGTGTGAATTCTTTCTCATGCGAAGCCAAGCACTGAGGTGTTTGAAACCCCAGAAACCTAACAGTTTCCTACTGTGCACCTTGGGGATGGGAGACCAATGTGTAATCACTATTCCATCAAGGCTCCTGTGGTGTCACATTCGTCACCCAGAATTGCCTCAGAATGTGAATCCTGTTAACTGGTTAGATCATCATCTTGCTCCCTGCATCTAAATCTCAAAATCAGAGATAGGCTTAAATAGGACTCCTGTAGAGTTCTAAGATAGCCAGAGTTCCCTTAAGCAATCCTTTCCCGTGCATTCTTGGGCCCCCATGCAGGTAGCTGGGGGGAGTCCAGCCAGAGGCATTATGGATGCTTGTGATAATCTATGAATGAGTTTCACCTGTTTCAGTCACCCACAGCACTCAGTTATTTTGCTGTATGAAAAGAGCCCCCATAATCTACACTCCCCATCAGATTTCCTCCTGTCCATTGGCAACCACTGGACACAGTGCTGATGCCTGAGGCAGTATTCCCCCTCAAGCAAATTATGTCTCTCAGATTGGCCCCAGGACAGTTTTTCATTCTCTTGGACTCTCTATATAGGGGTCTCTGTATCTTTTGGTCTCAAACCCAAAGTCCTGTCCTGGAGGCAGAAAAAGGTCTTTCCCTGAACCCATCTTCTTTAACAATCTTTGCTTGTTTGGTTTTCTCATTTATGACTCCATTTTTCACTACTCTGTCCTTGATTTACAGAGCATCTAGAGTCACCGAGTATAAAGTAGAAATTTATATAATGTTCCTTCTGTTGGTTTCCAAAATTTGAGACCTTCCACCTTGGTTTGCTCTCTGAACTTAGCGCCTTTTTGTTCTTTCCTCGATCATTACTAAATCTTACTGAGAATCCTAGAACTTGAAACAGTTTTCTAAAACTTTAATTTCCTTTACCCAACTGCTTCTCAGTTTGGTTCCTCATCTTTTCAGCCTCTTTTTCCAACCCTGTCCTTCCTGTCTGACTCCTAGTGAATGCATCACCCAACCGCTGGCATTTCTAGAATGCATATTTCATGTGTTTTGATTCAGAAGAGAGGGTCTTTTTGTCAAACTGTATGACACAGAAAAAGAACATAGGTCTTGAATTCTGGTGCCATAGATCCTCATGTGACTAATTTTTCTCTTGCATTTTGTAATAAGGATTCCATTGGACACTGTATGGCAGTGTGCTTATTTATCACCGGGCCTGCCATACCTCCTATGTCTGTCTGGGTTTGCTTAAAAAGGAGAAAATCAAGAATGAGATAAAATACGGGATTTATTAGATACTTGATCTTACACAATTAAACTCTTCTATGTGGTACTGGGTCTACAGGGAGCAGGGCAGATGTTTGGGAAGGAGACATAGTGTGATGGTCAGGTTTTGTGTCCACTTGGGTGAGACAAGATCTCTGATGAAGCATCTTCCTGCTTCCTGTTTGCCAGGCTGCATGGCTGAAGGAGGCGGGAAAAGCCTTCAACTGACAGCTGACCCACATGTGTGAGCTGGACTGGACTTGCCCCATTCTGCAACAGTGGAACCATCTCTTTCTATATGCTTACAGGCCTGACTGGTTTTGCTTCTCTAGAGAAACCAGACTAACACATTTGGTATCAGAAGTCGGGATGCATTATGGAAAGAGCAGAATTTTGTTCTTACAGGAATAGACATTTACTCTGGATACAATTTCCCTTCCTTGCACATAGCGCTTATGAAAAACTACCATTCATAGTCTTACAAAATGTCTTATCCATCAGCATGGTATCCCACATATGATTGCCTCGGATCCAAGACTCAATATACAGTAAAGCAGATGTGGCAATGGGCCCGGGCTCATGGAACCCACCGGTCTTACCACATTCCTCACAACTAGACTAATAAGTAACATCATGGCAAATGGAGAAAAGATTGAAGTTGTCGAGGATTTCGTCTTGCTTGAATCCATAATCAATGCTTATGGAAGCAGCAGTCAAAAATCAAATGTAACATTGCATTGGGGAAATCTTCTGCACAAAACCTCTTTAAAGTGTTGAAGAGCAAGGATGCAAGTTTGAGAACTAAGGGGCACCTAAACTCCACTCCTTTGCTCTGAATAGTCTCAAGTTGACACAAGATTATGTAACTAACACACTAGTTAATAAGTGTTATGACAAATAACATTTGTGTCTATTTTCCATTCACAATGAGAAAACTTTCAGTCTCTTTCCCTGAGACTAACATTGCCTGTTGAATGAAAACCCTATATAATATTGAGAAATTTTCCTTATATTCTTATTTTGGTGACAAATTTTATCAGAAATGAGTGTTGGACTTTATCAAATCCCTTTCTGTATTGATTGAGATGACTATGAGACTATTTATTTTGTTTTATTTAGTGGTTGATTTTGTTGGCTATTTTTCTAATGTTGAATCATTCTTGACTAATTGATATAAATCCCAGTTGATTATAATGTACTATCACTATTACTATTATTTTATTATTTAAAGATATAGCATCTGGGGTCTTAAAGGCCTGAAGATAAACAAGTGGCCATGTAGCTGAGAGACAACAAAGCCCACATGGAAGCACACCCGATGCTAAATCTTTTCATAGCCGAGCACCATCAGCTTTCTTCACCACATTTGCTTGTGCACCCATTGTCTTCAGGACCATGTCAGGAAAGTGAAAATCTCAGACCGTTGAATTGTTAGAACAAAGTGTTCTTGTGTTGAGGGAGTACTTGAGTAGGGGCCCACTGTCCATCTGTTTCCTTATTACTAAACCTATAAATATATGTACATAGATCTATTTCCCCCTTGTCGTATATAAATATATTTACATCTGTATGTGCCAGTATTTCGATCTCTATAAATTCCCTTTGCCTCCTAGTTCTTTCCTCTATTTCTTTATACTTTCCTCTTGTCCCACTATCATGTTCAGCCTTTACTTGGGTTTCAGGAATACCTCTTGGTTACATTGTCCTTGATCCAGTCCTGCCAGACCTCCTACATCCTCCTTGGCACTGATTTTGGATCACTTGTTGTTCCCTTGTCCCTGGGTTTGTTAACACCCACTTCATTTTCCTCCGCCTCCACATCTCCCATGTCCCCCTGTAACTGTCATCCTGTAGTTCTCTCTTCCAGTTTCTTTATGCCGCCTATCCCTTCCAGGTAGACATGTAGCGACAAGAATCTGCACCATCACAAGACCGAGTACAATGAAGCAACACTAGAAAATAAAACAATAGCTGCAACAACAACAACAACAAAGCCCTATAAACAGTTCAGGGTTTATTTGTTGGCCATTATGAGTGTTTTCCAGTCATGTCTGATGGGGTGTCATGCCACATCTATCCCTGGCGTTCCCTGGGGACTTCATTGCTCTGCTCTCCCCACTGCTCTGCTGCACATTCCCAGTGGCCGGCTTTGGTGTAGTGGCCTCCTTGTGTCTCTAGTGTTGTCCCCAATGGTGCTATGGGTCAGGGAGGAATGCTGTGTCCCATGGTGAGGCCCTCCATGTGGTCATCTCTTTGCATTGCTGCTTTGTGCAGAAACATTGTCCTCAGGGCTTGGAGAGCCAGGATGTGTTTCACTCTCCCCCTGCCCCCGCCATTGGCTCCCGTGTGCTGTGATCAGACAAGTCCCTCTCCTTGAGCTGTAGCTTCAGTGCTGTCCTCTGAAGTAAATTCTTCTGCGGGGGAGGGTGGTGTGTCCACTTAGTTGGTAATGGGGTAAGGAGATTAAATACTCTGTGGCTTTTGTCAGGCAAGCCCTACTCTTCAAACGGATATATTTGTTTTTTGATGCTTTAAATAAGTATTTTTCAGCAGATTTTCCCAATGTAATATGTCAATTGACTTCTTATTTGTGGTTTTTAGTTCATTGTGAATCCAATTGAGAAATTTCTCCATTTATCACGATGTTACTATTAGTCCAGTTGTGAAGATTTTTGTTTTCTTTCTTTGTTCTTACATCGAAATGTGCCTTTATTTTCCAAAGCTTAAACTAGTCTTTGATTTCTCACCATTGTTTTGAGTTTCTCTCTGTATGAAGGTTCCATAGCTACACGATTTATCCCCCTTTTCATTTAGATTTGTCACCATTTACAAATTGATCTCTTTGGTTCTCTGTTTTCAGGCTTTGTTTTCTATTTGACAGATATTGTTTCATATCTGCTTTTCTGTCCTATGTCTTCACCTCAGGTTGTTGTCTAATGTTATTACACATCCTTCAATATTCTGTCAACAGTTGGTATGGCTTTTCAAACTGTCTTTAATTTCTGTTTTTCTGGAAATATCCTAAATTTTCATTGTATTTGAGAAAACTTTTTTCTTGGTTGGCAAGGATTTTTGTTTCTTATTTTTTTTACTTTTAAGGTTATATATATATATAATAACATAGTCTGATACTATAATGTTATTCAATATATATATATTGGTTTGGCTGCCTGTGTGATTTTTGCTGAGTAACCATAGAAATGCATAATGGAGCTCAGCAACTTAGTCTCACTGACTCTATTTTGTAGATGACTTTTTTAGGTGCATTTCCATGGCTATTTAGTGGTCTTCCAGGGTGACTTGCAGCCATAACATGCCATTTCTGGTAAGATTGTGTATCTGTCTGGCAGTAGGCTGTGCAAGTGCAGAGGACATGCTCTCTAATCATGTGCTTAGCTTGTATGCTGCACATTACTGATTTTGTCAGGTGCTCAGTGGGATGGTACCCAGATTGCCAGACACTTGAGAGATGTTATAAACACTCTAACCAATAGTTTCATTTAGGCAGGACTGTATGGGTGCAGTTGAAGTGAGGGCACGTCTCCTGTCATGGGGAACTGCTGTGGTTGGGGCTAGGCAGTCCTGGGGGGTCATCAGTAGGAGAATGTATTCCTGCTCACTAGACAACGACGCAGGGGAAGGAAGAGTTACCAACTGTCACTGGGCCCCTGGTGCCAGTGGTTGGAGGAAGTAGGATACACTGCTGGTGTGTTGTCCCCAGAGCAGGTATTGTTTGTAGGAGCAAGTGCCTCTGGTTTGCAAGATTTTGGTCTCAGTCACAGGTGGAACAGTGGGCACTTCCAGTTTGAGGACACTGGGGAATGGAATGGGCACTGATTTTCTGCATGCTCTGTGCCAGTGGTTGGAAAGAGAGATCCGTGCTGTCAGTTTGCATACCTCCAGTGCAAGTGGTTAAATGAAGGAGAAAGTTCTGAAATTCACAGGCTTCACACACAGGTAGCAAGATGATGGTGCATGCCACTTGACTGTGACCTCGTGTATATAATGAATGGGGGAAGGGAGTGAGGGCCACCAGTGATCTGTCCCCCTCTGTAATGGGGCCAGGAGGACACAGGGAGTAAGTTGAGTTCATTTAATTTTCACAGGGTAGAGAGCACTTCTGCTTAGGATGTGGGTGCACATCACTTGGCTGTACCAGGTGTTGTGTGATTTGTCTGGAAACATTGCTTGCATCCTTTCAATATGGTTGCTCTGTGCAGCTTCAGCTGGCAGTGTGTATACAATCCAAAATCTTCAATGGCAACTGTCTTTTGGGGTTTTTTTAGTCTCTCTCTTTTTTTTTTTTTTTTGGCCTGGCATTTGGTCTGATTCTTCAGCCTTGCTTTTATGCTCAGGGTTCCATGTTCCTCATCTATATCTGATTCATTTTTTTGTTTTGTTCTGTTTTTAATTTTTGTTATAAGAAAACATGCTATGTGTATGAATATGTTACAATCTTGGCCCAGTTCTGATTGATTTACTTGGAGCCTGTTTCTCTCACTAATTTTTCTATGTTTAGCTTTAGCTCTGGTCCAGACCAGGGAGAGAGGAGAACTCCTAAAAACGTAGCTCAAGGTTAGCTAACCTGAAACAACACAGAAACATTCTTATTTTTCCAATCTGCGGTTCAATGATATCGTTTTTAAAGGAATGTTGAACTATCACACACGCATTTTCTAGGTCTTCCTTAAATGACCTCATTGAATTGACACTCTCAATCAGCAAAGTCCTTTTTATTCCATTTGTTAGTAAATTGTGACTAGGTCAACTTTGTTTCACTCTGTTCATTGGCTGGAATCTAGCTGTTTCGCTGCTCTTTGACACCGCTGTAGTGTCCAGGATTTAGCACTACTATTGAGCCTCAAGCTGTAGTCATCCCGGGCTTGCTTTTAAGCACGATGGGAGGACAACTGGTTTATGGCATAGGAAACCCTTTTACGTTTCTTGGGTGGAGTGGGGGTACCATGCTGCTGAGTTCACCAAGCTGTTTATTTAATTGTTTACTCATCTCGGTCCAGTGCTGATCATCTTCGTATGAGCAAGTGCACAGCTCTTCCAAGGGCAAGGTTATTTTCATTTCAGCCAGCTTTCGAAAGCTTTTAAAATCGGATTGAGCTCTGAATACCTGGAAGAGCAATGCATTTTCCACCGTGTTAAATAATACATCCCAGTGTAAGTGGCTTTTAAAGTGGGAACTAAAGAAAAGGCCACCAGATGGAACCGCTCTTACTGTGTCGCCAAGGTGACTGTTTGTCATGGAGAAATAGGCCTGCCCCCCTGACAAGGCTGGAAAGAGTGGCCTTGCTAGAAAAGGACTGTGTGATCAATACAGCCCACTTGAAAGACGTCTCTGACTGACTGTTGGTCTTAGTAATTGTGCAGTCAGGCTCACTCAAGGGAACACACATGTGCAGAGGAGAAGGGACTTAATTCCTCAAAACACTGACCACAGGCTTCAGAAGAAACAATTTGTTTCTCTGACAAAATAAAAAAGAGTCTACATTTATATCTATCTCTTAGCTTAAGAATCAAATGGGATAGATTAATTTTCTGAAAATGAATCTCTTTAAGAATCCAGATTGACCATAGTTGCAAGGGCATACAGGGAGAAGAAGCTGGGAAATACATCCTTGGCCAATCTCTAAGCAAATGAGGATCAGGTGTTTATATTCCACTTGAGTTGCGGTGTAGTGGTAACAAGTTGGGCTGCAATCCTCCTGGTCAGCAGTTTGAAACCACCAGCAGCTCCTCAGGAGAGACTGTGTGCCATTCATGTAAACAGTTACAGTCTTGGAGACCCACAGGGGAATTGACTTCACAGCAGCAAGTTTGGTTTTATGGTTTTTGGCCCTTACGTGTCTCAGTATCCTTTTCCATGAAAAAACAAACTTGTCATTTCTTAATGTCTTCACTGCCTAATTAGATAATCGATCTGAGAGACTTGTGAATATTGAACCTGTGTTTACAGACCACCTGAAAATGATCCCAATTGCTAATTTGATTTCTTCTTTCTAAAATTGATGTTGTTGTTGTTGTGAGGTGCCATTGAGTTGGTCCCCATCCATCACAACCCTCTGCGCCACAGAGTGAACCACTACCCAGTCCTGCGTCATCTTACAATTGTTCCTGTGGCCAAGCCCATTGGTGAAGCCACTGTGACAAGCTCTCTCCTGGTGGCTCTTACTCTTCTGTTGCCCCTCCTCTTTACCAAACATGATGTCCTTCTCCAGGGCCTGGCCTCCCCTGGCAATGTGTCCAAAGTAGGAGGATGCAGGTTTCACCATCCTTGCCTTCAAGGAACACTTGCTATTCGATGTCCAATCTTCACATGCATGTGAGGCGATGGAAAATACCATGGCTTTTTATTTCTCTCTAAAGTAATCATTTTTAAATCTTCCAAGAGAAAGTCTAGCATGTCAGCTGATCATTTGTTAAAGAAAGACTATCCTATTAGCAATTGATTGTGGTCAATGTGCATTTGATTGAGATTTCTAGTAATAGTCGAGAGAGATGCGGGGGGTGTGGCAGTAAGACAGAAAGGGAGGGCATCCTTTGAGATTTCCTAACAGTAGGCAGAAGCAGAGTCAAAGCCAATTTAGAGGTTTCTCATTGGATCACTCTTAGATGATACTTCGGTCCCCTAAGAAAGAAAACACACAAGGAGGAGCAGGTGGAGCTAGGAGGTCAGTCCCGTGGCTGACACCTGGAGCCGCTGCTGCATCCCTGAGCCCCTTTGCACAAGTTCTGACGGGCTCGCCGGGCAGCAGCCATCCTCGTCCTCTGAGCACCGACAAAAGCACTCCAACGTCTCTCCATCCGCAGCCAGTGAGGGACTCACAGCTGCTTCCCCGGCCCCACAGTTGGAAACCCCCGGGAGGCTGTCAGCATTGCGGAGTGGTTAGTTGGCACTGGTTCGGTTGGTGGGTGGATTTTATTGTTGATAATAATAGTGGTGTTGGCTGTTTTCAAGGCTGGTGATTTGTCCGCTACTTGGCATATAAAGCAGAATTGCTGAAATCAGGGCACCTGGGGGAGCATCTTAAATCATGTCCTTTTAAAATGTTAACTAATGAACTCCAGTTTGATGTTTTACCAGGGCTTGTGGCATTATGGGTAATAAAAAGTAAAAATGTGAGGTTGATGTGCTGGAAGCAATGAGAAATTTTGCGTTTTATGCACTTTTGGAAAATGCATAACTGTTCCAGGTCAGGCAGCACAGTAGCTGTCATGGTGCATTGGCATCTTGTCACTCTTCCGCTTTATCCTCTCTATAGGCCTGTGTTTGTTCAACTCTGAATTGCATTAAGCTGTTCCTTATTAGAATAAAATATACTCAGTTCTATAAATACTGACGTAAATTCACTAGAGTATTTTAATGCAGGTTTTTAGTCCAGAGACTTGCTTATAATGCACAATCTTAATAAACTAAGATGCATTAAATTACAATTGAGATGTCCTTTATGTTCTCATGTCCATGAGTTTTAAATGGGTTTTATGAATATTGACTTCCTGCGTGGGTGTGTTAAAATGTAATTTAAAAATATTTTTCTATCTAGCCAGTATAGCTTTGAATAAATCATTCTGAACGGTGATAGTAAGTGTTTGATATCTTTGCATATATCAAACTCAAACTGATTGTCATTAAGAAAATGCATAGAGATTCTATAGGACAGGGTAGAACTACCTTGTAGAGTTGGTAATCTTTCCAGTAGCAGACTGCTGCATCTTTTACCCATAGAGCAGCTGGGGATTTGAACCACTGATCTTTTGGTAAGCATCTGAGTGCTTAATCATACATCACCAGGTTACCTTTTGCATATATTTCTTTGTATTATACAGAATACTAGATATAGTAGGCACTTCACAGTGATTGCTGTGCTAGTCTCGCAGAAGAATAACACAGTGAAAAAGAAAATAAGGATCTGTAAGGCATAGGGTGAAAACCGAAATGGAAATATGTCTTTTAAAATATCTGAACATGTCCTCTTGAAACAAACAATCTTAAGTCAACCCCCAGCTTTTGTTGTTGTTGCTTGCCAAAACCGTATTGTTATAAATAAAAATTTAACTTACATTTTCTTGATATATTCTTTACATTAATGGACCGAGCTTTCCTCTAGGTGACTTCAGACAGTCATTGCATCGTTTTCATTCTTGCTTTCTCCGCTCCATGTTTCTTGCACAATCACCATGCCAATTCGTTCAGTGTCACATTATTTCTAGACAATTGAAAAGGATCTGAAAACAGGGCTTCCTACTACAAATCCATTGATCCTTAAAGGTTTCTAATCTTCCTTAAGGGAGCCCTGGAGGCACAGTGGGCTACATCTGCTAACTCCAAAGGTGGTTCAAAGGTACCACCTGCCTCCAGGAAGAAAGATGAGGTTTTCTGGTCCTTTAAAGAGTTAAGCCTCAAGAATCCACAGGGGGGAGTGCTAGTCTACCCAGTGGGGTCACTATGGGTCAGGATCAACTTGATGGCAATGAAGAGGAATCTTTTTAAACTTGACTTCTTCGTATTATTCCTCTTTTCAGGGCCATCAATGCCTTCCATTTTCCTTTCATACCGATATGAAACTGAACCCTTCAGCACTGGAAGCTTTTCAAAATCCAAAACTATCTTTCTAACTTAATATTTTCATCTTATTTTATTAATTTATAAGCTATTTTTGTTGTTCAATGGTGTGGTAGTTCCATAATTTCATGTCAACTTGAAGGTGATATACAAGTGTAGGGCTGGTATTCTACATGTCAATCAGATCCCAGCCTGATGAGGTTTCTTTGGGGCTGTGACCTTCTCAAAGGAGGACCCTGGAAGCTTCCCTCTCTCTCTCTGCCTTCACTTTCTTGCTTGATGTCCCTGAGAGCTGCCAGAGCCCTGCGATGGTTTCCACTGGTCTCAGACCCACAGAACTTTACACGCACTGGCCTGGGATCTTCTTGCATCCTGTATCATTCCATGTGGCTATGTGAGTCTGAAGAGGAAATTATGGAAGCAATGAGAAGTATCAGACTTATGGACTTGAGTTGGACTGGGCTGGGACGTTTTCCTGATATATAATGACTTCTGGATATAAAGCTCTTTCATACACATATGAGTGTCGCTGAATTTATTTCTCTAATCAACACAAATGGGGATATCTTCTTTTTTCCTTTCTACCTCATTTACTCCACTAAAATATCTTCTCATGTCCCCTGATCTAAACAACACCCACTATTTGATACCCTGCTTTCAATCTATTCCCTCCTGACACTCCTCTTGAATATTCTCTGAATGAATCTTCTCTGCCATACAGTTGAGCAACTAATTAAATGCCACTTTTAAAATGAAACAATCACAATCAGAAATAAACTTTAACTTTTAAAATACTTTAAATTGTGGGAAAGCATTTCAACAGCTGCAAAAGTAGCCAATTCCATAACAAGAGCACCCATATAGGAATCACTTAGGATCAACAATGATCAACTCATGCTTAATCCATGGTTCACCTATTCTGCTGTATGTGGGGTCACTATGAGTTGGAACTGACTAGATAACACCTACCTAACAACATCAGCATCTAAGCTTGGTGTGATAATCTGTTTTTGTGCCACCTTGGCTGATTCAGGATCCTCAGTTGTTTGGCAGCCACGGTTTGTAATCCACCATGATGCAACCTAACGCATTATAATCAATTCCATAATGGGATCTGCTCAGAGCAGCCAATGAAATATAAGAGAATTAGGGTGGAATACCACCCCGTACTCAGATCACAGCCCTGATGCAATTGAAAAGACAGTTCCTTGGGGTGTGGCCTATCTGAGTGTGCTGTGGGAAAGCTTGCTTACATTTTGCTGGATCTGGATCCTGCATTTGGTTCAATACCTCTGCTACTTTGGACTTGAGCTAACGACTTGTCATATTGCCTGACGTCATGTAACCTGGGAGCCATCAGTGGCCTTCCCTTTGACCTGCCATCTGACCTTGAATTCTTTAGCTTCTCCAATCATAAGTCTGACCTGCTGAATGTCCATTCATTCAATTGCTGTTGCTAGTGCTATCAAAGTCGTTCCAGCCCATCGGGACATTAAGCACAACATAATGAAAGATGCCCAGTCCTGGGCCAGCCTCACAATTGTTCTCCTGCTTGAGCCCATTGTTGCAGCCACAGTGCCACTCCATCTCTTGAGAGCCATCCTCTTATTTGCTGCCCCTTTATTTGACTAAACATGATGTCCTTCTCCAGGGAATGGTCTCTTCTGACAGCAAATCCAAAGTATATGAGAAGAAGTCTCACTACCCTTGCCACCAAAGACAAGATAGATCAGTTTGTTCTTGTAGCAGTCCATGGAACTCCCAATATTCTTCTCCAGCACCGTATTTCAAATGAATTCATCTCTGCAGGATTATATCAGCCTGTGGTCTTCCTGCTGATCTTGGATTCCATGACTCAGCGGCTCTGTGAGTCAGGAACTCAGACTGGATGTGCCTGCTTCTGCATCTATGTGAGCCATTTTCTTGATCTACTTGTCAATGAGTTTGCTTCGCTAGAGAATTCAGTGTACCTCGTTTGGTCAACAAGATCAAAATCCTCGTGGCATTTAAATCAGAAGGAATGATATGACTATGTTCTCCATTGAAATGCACTAATTTATACAAGACCCACATCCATAGCTGTGATCTGGTTTTGGTTTCTCCTCCCCAGGGACGAGGAACGAGCACCCTCCTATAGTAGTTCCATTGTCTTGAAGTCCCCTGTGGTGCTGGAATCTCCTGATGTTCTTCATTACTGCTCATTTTCAGAACTTGTTCTGTAGCATCCTGATTTCGTTTTGTAGGGCTGCCGTAGCAGTGTCACAAACCGGGGCTCAAATCAACAAACATTTTTTTCTTCCAAAATTCTGGAAGCTAGAGGTCCAAAATCAGGGTATCGGCACAGTTGGTTCTTTTACTAATTGGGTTTTTGTGCCAACCTGGCATCTGGAAGAAGATGTGGGCGGAGCCTAGCCTATCAATTTTGCTGGTGTTATCTCCTAGAGAGTGGGGTCTATGTATATGAAGACTCCATGGAGAATAGTTTTTTTCTTCTTCTTCTTCTCTTCTTGCCCGAGTCACCACCAGATCCCGCTCATGTTGCCATGTTCACTGCCAGGTCCTCCTGCACCTCCCATATACCATCACCAGGCTCTGCTATGCTCTGTCATACCTCAACCTTCATTTTCTTGCTTCTTTGGCTTGTAACCCAGTAGTTTCATGAGCTGGGAGGGAACTTTAGTCCTATATCTCACCCACGATAATGAGTAGGACTGGACTCTCTCTCTCTGTGGCTGTGTGGACTGTTTTCTTGTTATATATCACTTCCTTGATATAAATGTCTTTAATTAAATACAAATTTAGCTATTCTAGAGAAGCCCGCCTAATATTTTTGATATCAAGACTAGTTATAGAAAAACAAAATTGTATCAATGAACTTTCTAAATTGGTCCCCAAGCCTGATTAGGCCTAAAAGCACCAAGAATACTGCCTCTCCTTCTGCTAGTATGGATGTTTGCTACTATTAGTAAGGAGGGCACTAGGAATCCATGGCGTGAGGTGGCAAAGTTAATATACAAAACATCACCACCAAGAGATGGTGTTGGTGAGAAGTGAGTCTCTGGTTGATCATATGTTTGATATTTTTCATCAATATTGTCAGGATGAGTAGTACAGAGAACCAGGTTGCCTGGTATTCTTTACAATAGACAATGTAGTCAAGGAAAGAGATAAGCTCATGACTTCGGAAGCATGGCTCAAATGCAGCATAAGAGACCTAAAAGCTTCCTCTTGTGACACAAAAGAAAATCTTCTCTTTCTAGTCTCAGAGCTGATATTGCAGAAATCCAATTTCAGAGTTTTATAATTAGAGTAGCTGAGTACAACACCAGCTACATTCTCAACCTAGAAGAGTGTCTGGTATTAAAGTGAGGCCATCAATTGGTATGATAGTCACACACTCTCCTGTCAACTTGTGAAGGGGAGGAGTCTAGCCTGTCAATCAGGTCACAGCTTGATGGCCTCATTTGGAGGCGGAAAGGAGATGAATAGTTCACTGGAGGCGGGACACATGCACACTTCCTGTGAGACATTTGTTGACAAGCCACATGGAACTATGATGATAGAACTAGAGCCCTGGAACTGGAGACCCCAGCCAGCACTGAGGCTTCCACTGCCACTGGATCCACAAGACTTTACAGCCATTGGCCTGTGATCTTCCTCCATTCAACATCATTGCATGTATTTCATAAGTCTGAAGAGGAATTTATAAATTGGTATTGGACATATGGGCTGATATCAAACTTATAGACTTGATTTGGACTGGGCTGCAATGTTTTCTTAATGTATAACTACTCTTTATATAAAGATCTGTCTTACACCCATATGAGTGTCTATGAATTTTTTTCTCTAGTCAACCCAGACTAACACAATTGGAAAGAAATAGGACCCTGAATGGGAACATATGGGTTGATGACCAAGAAGGAGGGAATATTGAGGCTCTAGAGTCCATTAAGCCACCCATATGTAAATATCTCCCCCCTTCCCCTGAGGAGATGAGTCTCTTATCAGTAAAACCATCCACACTTGAGGAAATGACTCCGACTGTGCGTGCTGAGATGCCACGTGAGGCTGCATGTGGAGCATTGCTGGGACCGCAGCCTTACACCACATTGCTGTGAGCCCCCAGGGAATAACCTCACCATCCATGACTGTTGCGTGACCTATAACTAGAATTA
The DNA here is from genome assembly GCF_050624435.1 of Tenrec ecaudatus. NCBI lineage: Eukaryota > Metazoa > Chordata > Mammalia > Afrosoricida > Tenrecidae > Tenrec > Tenrec ecaudatus. Next base: position 42,324,130 of record NC_134543.1, read on the forward strand.
ATACTTGGAGAGTTCCGAAAGGTGTGGTGTATGAGGTGACTCGGAGAGAAATGTACTGCACTCATGAGGAATGGCTGGAGTTTTCTAATACGTACAGAGAGACCTGGGTGGAGAACATGTTTGGGTGTAGTTACTAAGGCTGTGGGCGGCTGGTGCAAAGAACATGGTATTAGCAGAGCAGATTCTTCATTCTGTGTTTCAGCTTGAGATATTAATAGGAGATACAGTTGTTTACTTGATTGGTTCCTGGAAGCAGGGACTGCAAGATTTCCTACATTAGGTCAACTTGAAGTACCTGACCTAACCAGTGCAGTGTAGAAGTATCTAGAGGTTTAGGGAAATTGATATGTTAGCTAGATTTATCCAAATAAATCCATAGAGCCCACAAATGGAGTGCTTCAAAGATGACAAGTCTTTTAGCAACACCCAGAGGAACAAAAGTATGTAACAACATCTCTTAAAACCCAGTGGAAACTCTCTAATCCAAGTAAGACTCTCATTTGCAGTGGGGCTGGTTGTCCTTGTGGTGATGGGGGAAGCGGCAGCACTTACATCCACAGAGACAAGGGGAGCATGGTCACCGAAAGGGCAGCTGCATCCAAATGGTACTCAGAATAGCCTGGCACATATGGAACTTAGGGCATCACCACTTAGGCAGGGTATCCCTAGGAATGAAATACATCTGAAATCTACTAAATGTTCTACACAAATAGAACAACAATCTAGGTTAAATCGCCAGAATGGAGAGTAAGGACTCCATAATTAGCACCCAGATTGCACCCATGCCCCTTATGGGGAGTTCTTCATGACCAGGTGACTAAGGAAGAGAAGCCCTGTGCTTGCATTACAGATGGTTCTGTAAGAGGTGCCGGTAGCACTCAAAAGTGGACAGCCACAGAACTGCCTTGCTCTAGGAGGGCTTCCCATAAGAAGAGTGGTGATGCAAATTCCCCCTGTGGGAAGAACTGTCGTCCACTTTGCTTGGAAAGAGAAATGGCCAGGTCTGAGACTGTATCTATTCATCTTCGAGGGCTGTGCCCATAGTTCACCTGTATGGTCAGGGACGTGAAGGGATGTGATTGAAAAATTGGTGACAAGGGGTTGTGGGGAAGAGGTATGTGATGAGATTTCTCTGAAGGACAGAACATGGAAGCTGTTTGTGTCACATGTGAATCCTTACCAAAGAGTTACCTCCACAGAGGGGAATTTTAACAATCAAGTGGAGAGAATGGGCCCTGGACCAGGTGGCCATGGCGATAGGCTCAGCAACATGCAATTCCACCCAATGAGACTGACTTGGTTACTGCCACTGTTGAGTGCCCAACCCAGCAGCAGCAGAGATCCATGGGGCATTCAAATCAGGAGACCCTCCCCAGGGATAGTGTCTGGAAACCTGGTGGCAAGTTGACTACATGAGACAACTTCCATCATGGAAAAGACAACATTTTGTTCTTACTAGAAAAGACACTTACTCTGGGTATGGATCTGCCTTCCCTGCATGCAATGCTTCTGCCCAAACTACCATTCTCGGACCTCCAGAATGCCTTATTAACCAGCACGGTGTCTAGCACAGCTTTGCCTCAGCTCCAGGGACTCACTTCACGGCAAACAAAGTGTGGCAATGGGCCCAAACCCATGTAATCTACTTGTCTTACGATGTTCCCCACTGTCCTGAAGCAGCGGCTTGATAGACTAATGGCCCTATCTTGCAAGGTTGGGGCAATTTCCTGCAGGAGACTGCGTACGCTCTAAACCAGCAGCCAAAATACGTGTGACATCCCCGATAACTATGATTCAGAAGTACAGGAACCACGGGGTAGAAACAGAAGTGGCGCCACTTGAAGGACTTTTGCTTCCTGCTCAGCAACCCTGTGCTCTTTATGTCTGGAAGTCCTAGATCCAATGGGAGAAATGCTCCCACTTGGAGATGCAGCACTAATTTCATTGAACCGGAAGTTAAGAATGCTTCTGGCCCTTGGGGGCTCCTCATGGCCCTGGATCAGCAGGTAAACAAGGAGGATGCCACTGTATCGAGGGCTGTGAGTGATCCTGATTACCCAGGAGATATTGGAGTTCTGTTCCTTAATGGACATAAAGAAAATTATGTCTGGATCCAGGAGATGCATTTGGTCATCTCTTAGCCTGGCAATTCCCTGTGATTAAAGTAAATGGTGGACTAGAGCAAGCATGGTCTGACATTATTATAATGACTCACTCTTCAGGAATGAAGGTGTGGGTCATCACTCCCACTCCAGGTGAAAAACTAGGACCAGCTGAGGTACCGGATGAGGGCAAAAGGAATAGAGTATGGATGGTGGACAAAGGGTGTTCTAAGTATCAATTGTAGACATGTGATTAGGTGCAGTGATGAGGTCTTTAATTATTAGCATTTCTTATTTTTTGTACGCAGGCATCAAATATTTTTCTTGTTCACTTATAAAACATAGGATGTAAATGGGGCTCATGTGTTTTCATTTGTGTGTGTGTCATGGGGTCGTTCTCCATCTTCACATGATTATCTTCTCCCTACGCCTCTTTGCCTCACTCCTCCTATTCTCTTCAGAACTTTAGTCATATTAGATTAAGATCTTCTCCAGTAGGCCCGCGTGTTAAGTAACTAATACCTTGTGCAATGATGCTACTTCCTCATCAATATCCATTTGTAGGTACCACGAGTTAGGATTTAAATTTACCTTTTTCAGGGACACAAAACTACCTGTAACACTTTCTGAGGGGCTTCCTGATTTTATCCCAATCATCTTAATAAAAATCAACTTAGTTTAATGAACTTTAAAGGGTTTCTATTGTGACTAATGCAGGTGCTGAAGCTTACTAAAGCAAAGTTTTTAAATAGGCGACTATGTGCCAATATGCCTCTAACTTAGAAATATGGATATATTGAATTCACTAAGAGCATCAGGCATCATTATCGCAACTAATGAATACAAAATCAGAGTATTCTTTTTACACCTCACCAGAGAGCACCCTCTGCGGGTAAACAACATAAGAAATTTATGAACAGTAGCCACTGCTTTGCCTTCAGATATTTCTTTATCTCTTTTGCGTGCCTTTCCCAGGTGCCATGTGAAAGGAAAATAGTGGGAGGCTGATGAAGGTGTCCTCAGTGGTATAATAGGCTGTCTTGAGAAAAAGAAATGGAGCAATTGTCTGCAATCATAACCAGATGTTGCAAGGGTTTCTAAGCCTTAATGGATGTTGTTTCAATACAGCTTTTTAGGAAGCAAATAAAAAAATCAATAAGACTAAAATAAATTATCTATGGGAAGCAGTTACTGACTATTTTTCATGAGCAAATCACTGTGTAGTGGCTTAATTGTGTTCCTTGGATGTAGTTTGAAAGTTGGAACACTAAGGAATTGCGGGGTGTTCTTTTCAGTAATTCCATTGCATTCTTACCTTCTGTGACAAGTTGTAGGGATCATCCTTGAGACAGCTATAGAAGTGTCGTTGCTGAAAGCCATGTATGCTGTTGGAGTTTTAAGCAATTGAAGATGAGAAGAGAGACAAAATGCACCCTATTTGGTTGAACACATATCTCACAAAAACAGCGAGAAATTTGTGCATTGAAGCTTTCCAGCTCTTTGTCTTCTGGATGAACAGTCACCTGGTCCATGGGCAGGGCAGGCTGCAAATTGAAGAGGCGATGCTGGCAGTTGAGCCATGTGTTGGAAGCTTAAGATCTCTGGAAGTCTTACCCACTAAAGAGTTCTTAGATCGCATATATCAGAACCACATCCATTACTTGCATTCAATTTTATTTGTGTTAACATTTCTTTCAGGATTATTATTATTCTTCCTAATTTAGATGGAACCAATCACAAGAGGTTATCCCAGAGAATCATCCATAGCATTTACCTGCCTTTTATAATGTCTTCGCCAGATTTATTGACTTGCTGTATCTTCACCTCCATTAAAAAAACAAAGAAAAAAGAAACCCAACGATTTTCCTCCCATTATGGCAAGAGCTTACCTTGCCATTTGAGGATACATTTAAGGCCTTAAGGTGCCTATGGGACAGAACATTGGGTTTTGTTTCACTGGGCAGTGTTTCTACTCACAGTGACCCTGTGCCCAACAGAACATTCTCACACTCATTGTTATGTTTAAGCACATTGTTGCCACCATTGTATCAACCAGCTCTTCGCTAATTCTCTCTTTTTTAAACTGACCCACCTCTATAGTAGATGGGGCCACAGGCAGCCCCCCCAAAACCCTTATCAGTAACACAGAGAAAGACCTCAGGGCCCCCAGTCTCCCAGAAGAATGATGCCTAACTCCACAAAGGGGTCAAGGAAGCATTAGCAAACTGTATCACTCTAAAACAACAACAACAGATAGACAAAACAAAATATCAGAGTTAATGATGCTTATAGAAGAATCAGATGCAGATCTACTACAAAGATAAATTTTCAGAAGGCTGCTTAATGTAATACAGGAGTTGAGGGAAGGAGTGTAGCAGAAGCTACACCCCAGATAAGAAAATTTATGATTAGACTAGGGAAGACAGAAAATCATATCAGTGATCTTGAAGACAGGCAGATATCAGCAAATGAGAAAGATAGTCAAATAGGAAAACAAAAGAGGTGGGCTTTGTTGCTTCTGAGCTAGATGGCTGCTTGTTTATCTTCAAGCCTTTAAGACCCCAGATGCTATTTCTTTTGATAGCCGGGCAACATCAGCTTTCTTCACCAAATTTGCTTATGCACCTATTTTTTCTTCAGCAATCATGTCGGGAAGGTGAGCATCACAGAATGCCAGATTGTTAGAACAATGTGTTCCCATGTCAAGGGAATACTTGAGTCGAAGCCCAATGTCCATCTGCAAGTTTCATTCTTAACATATGGATATGAATACATAATTCTATTCCCCTCTCATTATACATACATATATTTACATATATGCATGCCTGTATTTAGGTCTCTATAAGTGTCCTTTGCCTCCTGGTTCTTTCTTCTACTTCCTTGTACATTCCTCTGGTTCTACCATCATATTTGGCCTTCATTAGGGTTTAGTAATTCCTCGCTGCTACATTGCCCTTGATTAAACCCTACTAGATATCCTACAACCTTCCTTCCATTGATTATAGTTCACGTGTTGTTCCCTTGTCCCTGGGTGGGTTACCTCCCCTTCCTCTCTCCCACATTCTCTTCTCCTGTATCCCCCTAGAACGATTAGATGAATTCTTTCATCTCTGAATTATTTATCCTGCCCATCTTATCTAGCTAGACATGCAGAAGCGCACCAACCTGTGTGGTCATGAAGTGTCGATGGGATCAGCTATCAGGTATCTGAGACCCAGAAAAAAACCATAAGGTGAATAAGTGGGGGGCATGGAGTGGAGACCCATTGCTCACCTGTAGACTATTGAATATTCTATCACAGAGGGGTCACATGGTGCAGCATAGCACCGATGAAATATATAACTTTCCTCTAGTTCTTTGGTGCTTCCTTCCCCCAACTATCATGACCTAAATTCTACCTTACAAATTGGATTAGACCAGAACATGCACACTGCTACACATAAGAGCGCAGAACACAGGGATTCCAGAATTGATAAACTCCCCAGGGCCAACAATGAGAGTAGAGATACCAGTAGGATTATAGGAGGGTGGGGAGAGAAAAGGGTACCGATCACAAGAATCAATTAGAACTCTCTCCCAGGGGGACGAAGAATGGAGAAGTGGGTGAAGGGCAACGGAGGATGATGTAAGATATGAAAATAATAATCTGTATCTTATCAAGGGTTCGTGAGGGAGAGTGGACAGGGGAGTGAGGGGGTAAAATGGGTAGCTAATATCAGGGGCTCAAGCGGGAAGAGAATTATTTAAAAATGATGATGGTGGCATTTGTGCAAATGTGCTTCACACTGGATGAATGTATGGATTGTGATAAGCGATATAGGAGCCCCCAATAAAAGTATTTTTTAAAAGAAGCGGTGGAAGATAACCTGAGAGCAATGACAGATGTTATGAATAGGAACAATATTCAAATAATTGGTCTACATGAGCAAGACACTGTAATCAAGTCTACAGTAAAATAGCAAAGGAATTTCTAGAAACAAACTTTCCCACCTTAATGAATGAGAATCAAAAAATTATATAGGAAGCAGAGAGGACATCAACTGGACTAAACCCCCTAAAGAACTCACCAAAGCATATAATAGTTAAAATATTCAACTTTGAGGAAAAAAGAAAATTTTAAGAGCAGCAAGAGAAAGGAAGATAGTCACATAAATGGAGCTCAGGTAAGTATATGCTTAGACCTATCAGCAGAAACCATGAAGAGGAAGAGAGTATGGAGAAACATCTTCCAAAAGCTGAAAGAAAAAAAAATGCCTTCCCAAGAATCCTTTACCCTGCCAAGTTATCCATTAAGGATAGATGGGGAGATAAGGGTCTTCAAGGACAAGGAAAAACTCAAAGAATAAGGTGCAAAACACCCAACCCTGTGGAAGATACTGGCCAACTCACTATGGTCAGAGGATCAACATCCACCAAGCACAAGCAAGAGACCACCATATAGCCCAATTCCATCTAAAGACAACATACTGACAACAATTACCAAGATAACAGGGCCTCAGAGGGAAAAGAAGACAAGAACGAAGCCCCCATGCTAACACTGATATGAAGGGAGGTAGGAAAGTACTCAAAACACAAGACATGAGGTGATAGCAATGAATCCACAGATTGTGATAATAACTGAATCCAATGGCCTGAATTCATACATTAAAATAAAAAGACTAGAATATTGGCTCAGAAAACAACCCAACAATCTGTTTCCTGCAAAAGACACATCTTAAGTGCACAGACAAAAATAAAACAAGAATAAAAAGCTGGCAGAGTGTACTAGGTAGTTGACAATTTAGGAAAACAGGGGTGGCAATCTTAATTTCTGACAAAATTGACTTCAAGTTTCAAACTATAAAAAGAGATTAGGAGGGGCACTATATAATTCAAAGGGTCAGTAAACCAGGAACCAGTCGGCATATTGAATATTTACTCCCCTAACAATGGACTGGCAAAATTCAACAAACTATTCAAAAGATGAAAAAAGAAAGCACAGATTCAACAATCTTAATAGGTAACTTTAATATATCACTATCAGAAAAATATAGATCACTGGGAAAGTAGCTCAGCAAGCAGGCTATAGAGCTTTTCATTCAAATGCAAAAAAATGTTCCCATTCTTCTCAAGTCCACATGGCTCATTTCTCGAGAATAGACCACATGCTGGAACACAAGTCAAGCCTGAGTAAATTGAAACATATAGACATTATTCAGACATCTTTCTCAGATCACCATACCATAAAGCTTGAAATTATTTAAAGGATGACCAAAAAGAGCAAGGGTGAAAAATTGGAGAATGCACAACGATCTTCTGAGACACAATTGGGTACAGTCCCAGATTAGAGAACAGGTTAGGAAGTTTCTAAAAACTATTGAGAATGAGAAAACAATGTACTGAAATTTATGAGATACTGCAAAGGCAGTTATCAGAGGTAGCTTGATGTCAAGAAATGCATACATAAAAAAAGAAGAGAGACTTATAACTGATACATTATCACAAAATTTCCAGCAACTAGAACAGAGTCAACAGAACAACCCCGCCAACAGCGAAAGAAAAGATATAATAAAAATCAGGGCAGAGTTAAACCAGTGGAAAGACAAAAGAACAGTGCAAAAGATTAATGCAGCAAAAAGCTGGTTCTATAAAAGACCAACAGAATTGACAGACCACTGGTGAACCTAACCAAGGAAAGGAAGGAGAAAATATCAATAACCAGGATAAGGAATGAAACAGGTGAAATCACAGCAGACCCCAATGAGATTAAAAGTATAATCACAAGTACTAGGAAGGACTGTATTCTAGTGAATCCCAAAACATGGAAGACATGGACAAATCTTGGGAAAATAGTCCTACCCTAGATTATCCCAGATAGAGGTCAAGAAGCTCAACAAACCCATAGCGCAACAAGAAATAGATATGGTTATCAAGACACTACCGATAAAATAAGCCCCAGGACCAGACAGTTTCACAGGAGAATTCTAAGTATTCAGGGAAGAGTTGACACTGATGCTCCACAAGGTTTTCCTGAGCAGAGAAAATGATGGCAAACTCTAAAACTCATTCTATTAATCCATTATAACTTTGATACCTAACAGGGCAAAAATCCCACAGGTATAGAGAAGGGAGTTGTGTAGTTATGTAAATACATTAATCAATAAAAATAGAGGTATTAACCTATGTACATATATTTATAAGGCAATACACTGAGGATGTGGATAGATCTTGGGCCTCAGCGCATACCCTCCCACAATTCAAGAACATTTTGTTCTAACAAAATGGCATTTGTGATGCTCACTACCACCTCACCGGGCATGAATGGTAAAGACAAAATGGATGCATAAGCAGATGTGGTGAAGACAGTGGATGGTTCCTGGCTATTAAAAAATATACCATCTGGGGTCTTAAAGGCCTGAAGTTAAACAAGTGGCCATCCAACAGTGAAGCAACAAGCCCCTATGGAAGAAGCACACTGGTTGGTGCAATCATGAGGTGTAATTGGGACCAGGTTACAGGCATCAGAAGAATTATAACAAACAACAAACAAACAAAGATGTGTTGGTGAGAATGAGGGGGGTTGTAGCAGAGACACAAAGCCCATCTCTGGACAATGGAATATTACCCCCAGAGAAGTTTCAGGGAGGGGATGAGTTAAGCAGGGTAAAGTAGAGCACTGATGGATCACACAACATACCTTTGGTGCCTGGAGGCCTCTTCACCTCCATCATGACCCCAGTGCTGTTTCCCACTCTGGACTGGATGGGAGCATGTACATAGGTATAGGCAAGAGATAAGGCTCACAACACATGGAGCCCAGGAACAGGAATGGGGATAGTGATACCAAAAGAGTAGGGGGAAGGTGAGGAAGAGGTGGAAAGCAATGGGGTACCGATCACAATGAATGGCACGGGACCCCGCCCCCCATCCAGGCGGAAGAACAACAGAAACAAGAAGGGAAGGGAGACAGCGGTTCTTGTGAGATGTGAAAACAACAACAATCTATAATCTATCAAGGGGCCACAAGGTTGGGGGGTGTGGAGAGGGAAAAAAAGAGGAGCTGGTGCCAAAGGCTCAATGGAAAGTAAATATCTAGAAAAGAATGATGGCAACATATGTACTAATATATCTGATACAATTGATGTATTGATTGTAACAAGAGTTATAAGAGCCCCCAATAAAATGATCTTTAAAAAAAAAAGAAAGCAAACTTCTGCTTCCAAACGATGACATTCGCAAGTACAGAAGTTAGGATTTCAACATACATTTTTTGCGGAGCATAGTTCAATCTCCAGAATTTTGTCAAGGAGAAAATAGTTTTATCTTAATAATAAAATGTGCATAAAATAGTAAAATATAATGATATAAGGGAATTTTCACACTTTATTAAATACACTGTAAGCATTTAGAAACTGGATGTCAAACTAGAATGTTAGCAAAAGTTACACAGGAAAGTTTGAGGCGTGATTTGAAGAGCTGGTAGTAAGCTGTAATGGGATAACAGCCAAACCAAACTCACTGCCATCGATCCAATGCTGGCCAAAAGCCACCCATGGGTCAGGCTGGAACTACCCCTGTGAGTTTCTTAGGTCGTTTCTCTATGGGAGGAGAATATCTCATTTTTATATATTTATCTTTAGATGTTGAGAGGTAAGATAAACAAGACAAAATGCTTATTGCGTTATCATATCTTTTAATAGCTGTCACTGCAGTTAGGCCTCAAATAACTTCATTATTTCTGCTTCCAAAATTTAATCTGTATGCTCACCAAAAAATAAGAGAAACTAAACTATGGGAAGAGGAACTTGTTATCAGGAGTAAGACTCATTAATAACCTGTGTTGTGCAGATGACACAAACATGATTGCTGAAAGCAAATAGGATTTGAAGTGCTTGATGAAAATTAAATACTGAGCCATTCAGTATAGATTGCAACTCTATTTAAGAAAACAAAAGTGTCCCCTGGCTATGGGCAAAGAGACCCCTGATTGGTGGAGGTGCTCTTGTATAAAAAAAAAACAACAAAAAAACCAAAAATGTTCACAACTGTATCAGTAAACAACATCAAGATAAATGGAGAAAAGATTGAAGTTGTCAAAGATTGATTTTGCTTAGATTCACAACCAATGCTTACAGAGGCAACAGCAAAGAATTCAAATGACACATTGCATTCGGAAAATCTGCTGCACAAAACCAAGTGGCCATCTAGCTCAGAAGCAACAAAGCCCACATGGAAGAACAAACAGCCTGTGTGATCACTTGGTTCTGAAGGGATCAGTTATCAGGCATTAAAGGACAAAAAATCATATCATTGGGTGCACACCTCCATGATATGATCACCGAGGACAAACGGGTGCATAAGCAAATGTGGCGAAGAAAGCTGATGGTGCCAGGCTATCAAAAGAGATAGTGCTGGGGTCTTAAAGGCTTGAAGGTAAAAAAGTGGTCATCTAGCTCAGAAGCAACAAAGCCAACATGGAAGAAGCACACCAGCCTGTGCGATCACAAGGTGTCGAAGGGAACAGGTATAAGGAAGGCATCATCAGAAAAAATAATCTTACCATAGTGAATGAAGAGGGAAGTGCAGAGGGGAGACCCAAAGCCCATTTGTCAGCCACTGGAGGTCCTCTCGCAGAGGGGTCTAGAGGAAGAGATGAGTCAGTCAGGGTGCGATGTAGCACTGATGGAAAATACAGCTTTCCTCCAGTTCTTAAATGCTTCCTCCCCTGCCAACTACCATGATCTGAATTCTACCTAGCAAGTCTGGATAGAGCAGAGGATGTACACTGGTGCAGATAGGAGCTGGAGGCATAGGGAATCCAGGGCGGATGATACCTTCAGGACCAGGGCTGTGAGTGGCGATACTGGGAGGGTAGAGGGTGAGTGGGTTGGAAAGAGGGAACTGATTACAAGGATCTACATGTGACCTCCTCCCTGGGGGACAGACAACAGAAAAGGGGGTGAAGGGAGATGCTGGACAGGGCAAGATTTGACAAAATAATAATTTATAAATTATAAAGGGCTCATGAGGGAGGGGGGGACAGGGAGGGAGGGGAAAATGAGGAGCTGATGCCAGGGGCTTAAGTGGAGAGCAAATGCTTTGAAAATGATTAGGGCAAAGAATGTACAGATGTGCTTTACACAATTGATGTATGCATGGATTGTGATGAGTTGTATGTGTCCCTAATAAAATGTTAAAAACAAAACAAAACAAAAACTCTTTAGAGATTGAAAAGCAAGGATGCTACTTTGAGGACAAAGGTGTGCCTGACTCAAACCATGGTATTATCAATCACATCATATGCATGTGAAAGTTGGACAAAGAATTAGGAAGACCACAGGAAAATTGTTGCACTTGAACTACTGTGTTAGATAAGAAAATTGAAAGTACCATCAATTTCATAAAAAGAATAAATAGAACTGTCTGGCAAGAAATATAGCCTAAATGTTCTTTAGAAGCACATAGTGAGACTTCCTGTCACATACTTTGGATAAGTGATCCGGAGAGACCAGTATATGTAAACGGACATTATGGATGGTAAAGCAGAAGGTCAGCATAAAGGAGGAAGATAATCCACACGGTCGATTGACACAATGGCTGCCATGTTGGCTCACACATTACAACTGTGAGGATGAAGCACGACGTGGCAGTGTTTTGTTGTACATGGAATCAGGTTGAGTTGGAGCTGCCTTGATGGCACAAACAAAAGCAACAACATTATTTAAAGTTCCAATAAATGAAGACACACTACATTTAAGAATCAACCCAAAGTCATCAACTCGTGAAAATCTTCAACAATGTTCTTCATGTTTTAAAATTATGACATATTTCACCATGTCTTAATTTGAGGCAGAAACGCTGTCATATCAGTAATTGCCTTGCCTGAAGCAGCTTATATCATTCCACTGAAATTTTTGAGATTTTAGCTAATAGGATGAATATAAAGTATGAATTGAAAGTCTGTTAGATTTTATGCAAGTTAATAGGAAAGTGTGTTAGTCTAGGTTGACTAGAGAAACAAATTTGATAGACATTTATAAGTGTATATGAAAGAGCTTTATATCAGAGTAATTGTATATTAAGAAAACATCTCAGTCCAGATGAAATCAAGTCCATAAATCTGATATTAGCCCATATGTCAATACTAGTCCATAAATTCCTCATCAGATGCATGGAACACATGCAATGATGCCAAGTGCAGGAAGATCACAGGCCAGTGGGTGGAAAGTCTTGTGGATCCAGTGGCAGTGAAAGTCTCTCAGTACTGGCAGGGGCCTCCATGTGGCTCCTCCAACTCCAGGGCTCTAGCGTAGCTCCATGAGTCTTGTCGCCAGGAAGACAAAGCAAAGAGTAGCTGTGTGTATCTGGCCTCCAGTCAGCTATTTATCTCCGTGGAGCCTCCAAATGGGGTCCTCAAGCTGCGACCAGAGTGACAAGCTACACCCCACCCCTTCGCAAGTTGACAGGAGATTATGTAACTGTCAGCGACAGATTAGGAATTTATATTAGACTTTCTTTTCAGTCCATTCAAAAATGTTTCATAGCCAAGAAAACACTAAATTACCTTGTTAACACAAGTACATATATGTGCCACACAAAAAATATATACAGCAAGATTTTGAAGTCAAGTTCCAATTCTTTCTGAGGAGGTATGCCTCCAAATCCCAGTATATAGTGTAGAAATGCTTTACCCTAAATCAATTGGTCTTTAGCTGGTCGGACTTTTACCATGATTGAATGGGCAGCCCTGCCTGGTATCTGACCTTTGCCTCACTTTGTGTGGGACACCTCTTAGTAGTTTGACCTTTATACAAATTGTAGGAGGGATCCATTTGTTGACGGATACAAACCCTGGATTCAGATCAGATGGGGCCTCCTAGTCAATGAGAGTCTGGAAGAGAATGCCAGGGGAAGAGTATCAAGCCCTGTGTTGAGACTCACAAATGTGATCAGGAGAAATTTTATCAAGAGATATCAGTGATACTAAAGCAATGAATGACCTGTGATGGTGACAACAGTGTAAAGATTAAATCACATTCAGAGTTAAGATGCTCTCAGAAGGGGGATGCCCCAAAGCACGAGCTTTTCTGAGCAGATGGGATATTGAGAGCTACTCTGGAGCTGACTGGAAGGATCAGAGGCCAGCTGAGAGGAGTGGCCAGCCATAGAGTGCACCGAGTAATGCCATCGAATGATTTCTTATTGGAAGAGTCACTGGGAAGACAATTAGTCCACTTTGAGACTCTGAGGCTCTAGCGACCCCTCCTGGGCCTTGTCTTATACATTTCCCGGTTTATACCATTTCTTATAGCCTTCTGTTTTTAAATCGTCGATATGGCGTTACCTTGACTTCTCTGTGCAGCTGCAATGCACTGTCTAACCCAATAGAGAGAGAGTGCTATGGAGGCATGACTAGTATCTGAAATGGTGGAGAATAAGCCTAGATTTGACTTCTGCTCTATCGGAACCATTGTTGTGCTGATTCTATCCTCAGAATTATATTTTTCACCATCAATTGATTCGTCTCTCATGTCCCTAATTCTGAATCTCCGTGTCCTGAACTGACCTTCACTACTAGGGTCAGTTACTTGGCTAGTAAAGCAACATAAACGACAGTTTTAGTACCTCTACATTTTCACCAGCTCCAAACTTTAATTAATCATATGTTTCTTTTTTACCTTGTTTTTAATTTACTCGTATTTCTGAGCAATAGCACACTTCATGGACTACATGAACTTTCATTCTTTCACAATGTAATATGTGCCAACATTTCCCAAGGCTCAGTCCCAGGAAATATGCATGTATAGATTTTCCTGTGATTCAATAAAGAACCTCCCCACAATGCCTATGACCTCTCACCCCACCTCTGGTAAAAGAGTCATATGTCCTCTCCCCCCACCTCTGGTAAAAGAGTCATAGAAACCGCATGAGCCCCTAAAGAAACCTCTCTCCCAAAGTCATCCTGGGCATGTGCTCCTCAACTGTTCATTGCTCCTCTGATGAGGGTGCCATAGGTTTACTCTGAAAGCCCTCTTCTTTCATCACTTGATAAATCATTTCCATCAAGATTTTGGGTAGGTGTTCTTCAAGAAATGAATAATAATATTTTGGGGGTTGTGGCCCAGTGAGACACATATTTATGAATAAGGATAACCTGGCCACCACACATTGGTGATTCCCCATTCTTTCTCATATATATATGAGACATACATAAATGCAACAGTCTCTGCTTACACAAATGCTGTGACATTGATTATAGTCTTCCAGTTTGGCAACCAATACCAATTTAAGCCTCCCCTTGTAGTTGTTCCTCCTCAATTAACATAAACACTGCCTCCTAATGTATCTAGCTGATCCTTTAGCTATTATTGTCCCTTTAATCCCATATAGCCAGCTCTTAAAAGAACATCATGCTCAAGGAAGATGATTCTGATAGGGCAAGCTAGCATTGTCCGGGTTTAAGGATAATTCAGGGAATCTGTTTTTGTTTATGTTGTAAAGATTATTTCAGAGCGATGGCTTCAACAGTTCATCCAGCCTCTGTAGTTTCAAAAAGTCTGGAATCCATGAGAATTTGAAATTCCTCCTTTTTGATCGGGATCTTTTTAGAGAATCTTAAATAAAAATTTTCAGCAATAGTAGCCAGACATCATTCAGTTCTTCTGGTCTTATGACAAAGGAGCCACATGTTCTGTTTCTTTTTCCTACTCCTAATTTGTTCTGATTCTGGTACTTTAGGTGACGAGAGACCAAATGTTGTGCCATGGATGGCTGCTTGCAAGTTGAAGGCCCCAGGCACCACGTAATGAACTAAGAGGCAGAAAAGAAGCATTAGACTCACTATTAGGCCAATTTACTGGGATGTCCCATGAAACCAGTACATCTATTCGTTCTTTAAATATAATCTTCTGCAAATCGTACAGCTTTCTGTGACTGGCCTTGCTGGCTACATTGCCTCATACATCTGTAAGAGAATTATGTTCGCTATTTGTTTTTTCGCAAAATTCAAGTTTCCTTCTGGACACAGAGCAGGATTAAACTGATTTCCTTTGACGTTAGAAGCGATTATGTGACTTAATATGGTTAATGCCTTATGAGCAGAAGAGAGACTCCAGAACACTGGAGCCAGTCCCCTGCTCTTCTTTCCCCACCGTTGTAATTGTGCAAACGCAGAGATGGAGGTCCCTTTAGCATGGGTCTCTGAGAGAGGATGAAGTGGGGTGTGCTTGGTCAAGAAAACCCGCACTGAGATGGATTGACTTAGTAGCTGCAGCAGTGAGCTCATAACTAGCAAGAGTTGTGAAGTTGGTGTAGGACTGGGCAGTGTTTCCTTCATAGACCACTATGAGTCGGAAAAACAACAATCCCACATATGTGCTTTGTATCTTATTTATACTATTAGCAAGCTATCCAGTCCCCATAAGCAACTCACATCTGCATAGCCCTACCCAGTCATTAGAAGGGATTCACAACGACTATGTCTAGACGGATCATGTCATGTAATTCATGGCACTGCGGGGCCATTTTTAGTGACTAATGTTAAACAGTCAGTGTATAAGGCAAATGACACTTGTAACTATTACTACAACCTCAAAAATAAGCAATATATTGATTCAACTATAAAATGTGAACCTCGATCTAGGACCAAGCTTTGACCATGTTTTTAATGTTTTAGTGGTAGCATTTGATATTTTAAATTATGGAACTTTTATATCCTAGCTGTAGGTGGCACCTAAATCTTGAACAGAGTTAATGGTTTCCTCTAAAAATAACTCTTGATAATACATTAATTTATGAATGTTTTAATTTCTTTAATAATTCAGAGAGGTAGAATAAGGAAGTTGTGAGAAGTGTTGGAGGCGGGGTCAGAGGATCAACAGTAACTATTCTCTTTCTCTCTTCCTTTCTTACACTAGACTTTGCTTTATTTGAAGAAAAATGAAAAGCACCCAGTTTGATTTTTTTCCCTCCAGTGGAGATTAGCAGAGTCCACGAGATACAGAGTGCCCTATTTGAGGGATTTTTAAGGGAAGTATGCAGATCTCTTGGGCTTACCAAGCTGCTTTTTAAAAAAGGCTCGAGTAAGCAATAGAAACACTTCTGCACTCGGGTAATGAAGGAGTTTGAAGAGATTATCAGGCTTCACCTCAGAGGCACTCTGAAGCAAAATGCAGAATATACTAACATAAACCTACTGGGCTAAATTAGAGGCAAAGTACCCACAAGATGCCGAGCTAATAAAATCAGTAGGAAAAAATATTTACACATTTCAATATTAGTCTTTTATTCCTATTGCTCTCAGTGCCACTGTGGTATGGAAGGTATTTACCCAAACATGAGCATCTGCTCAGAACATGTATTTATAGTCAGGTAACATGCACAGTGGCTGTCTCTATATCAACATACACACACACTCAGGAAGACTGGAGCAATTTTGTTTTCTCATACAAGTTTTAAAATTCATAACTTTCCCCATCCAACAAGCTGATCATTTTTTACTCCAAACTTCCAGTAGACTTCCCTTTCTAAACCTCTCTTTGTACTTCTTTAATCTTTAAGCAGTTTGTATTTGCTTAGCTAGACATCCAACATTTTCCTTTTCTCCATTGTTGCTGAAAGATCATTTGGGATATGGCCAAACTTGATGATTCAGGGGCCTCAGGAGGAGATGTTCTCCATGCAAAATATTCATTATACATCTTCTGGGAAACTGCTGGAGGAAGATTCATTTTCTTATGTGTACAAGTTTCTATTGTTTTTTTGCCTGTCAGATTTCAAAATCAAAATATATTTTGGAAAAAATATCTTAGTTGGATGCACTGAAAACAGTTTAATTAAGAAAGGTAAGAGAAGCCGGTTACAATCGCAGAAGCATAAGAGAAGCCTGCAAACGTCATATTGATAGTCTATATATAGTTAAAATATCTAAGAGACGGAGATGGCAGATAATGATGCATTTGATCACAGAGGGATTTTATTTGATAATTCATTGATAGCTTCCTCTGACACCCCCCCCCAATACTATTTCCTTATTCCAATGGTGAAGATATTTTAAGGTTTCAGTAGTGACTATATTCAACATGAATATAGGATTTATATTTGTGTTTGTTAATTGCCTTTGATTTGGTTCCTACCCAAAGCAACCCTATAACAGCACAGCACTGCCCAATCCTGGACCACCCTCACAATTTTTCTCTGCCTGAATCCATTGTTGCAACCATGGTGTGAAATAATCTCATTGAGAGTCTTTCATTTGTTACTGCCCCTCCCCTTTACCAAGCACAATGTCCCTTTCCATGTATTGGTTTCTCTTGGAAATGTGTCCAAAGTATGTATTTTGTAAGGATTTTTAATAAATCTTACTTAATTTAATTAATCTTACTAAATTGGGGGAAAATAAGGATAACCCACCATAAAAGCCATTAAATTGCAAACACAACCTCAAAGCTATCAAAAATATTACAGACACATTACAATTTCATTGGCTACTGTGGAGTAATTAGATAAAATGAATATTTCACCTTAAATGCATTTTATTTATTTGTTTGTTTTTAATAGCATTATTGAGATCTGATAAATATACAATTGATCAACAAAATGTACAATTCAGTATTTTTAGCATATTCACAGAGTTGTGCATTTATCACAATCAATTTTATAGCATTTTGTCAGCCCCCAATCACTTCACCACACCACCACTTTGTCATAATGTGGCGGTTTTCTGTCATGATGTTAAAGCCTACATCATTGTTATCTCAAATACTAGTAGATCAGCCAAGTGAACCAGTTTCAGGAGAGCTTTCTGACTAAGAACAGACTAGGCAGAAGGAATAAGCTGTCCACTCCAGGGGAATTAGGCTAGCATTGAAACCTTGTCAGTTACTGAAGGCCCAATGCATAGAAGCAGGGCATTGGCAGAGATAGTGCAAGATGGGCTCTTCAGGTAGGATGCTACTCAAAATATTATGGAGAAAGCAATGCATTCTCAAAGTAGAGTTGATCACAATGACACCAATGGAATAAAATCAGTGAGAATAAAGCCTTCATTTGCTTATGGGAAAACATAAATTTTTAATTGTTAAGTTATTCAATATCTGCTGGGTAAAAGACAATATGAAAGTTACTGTATGTTTCATTATATTAACAGATAGTGTACTTCTGTGTGGCAAAATAGTTAAGCCCCTCTTACTAACCAAAGGTAGGCAGTACAAGTCTTCTAAGAGGTGCCACAAAGACAGGCCTGATGATGTGCTTTGGAAAGATCAAAGCCTTGAAAACCCTAGGGAATCATGAGCTGGGAGAGACACGGGACCAGCAATAGCAACAGAGCATCGGCACTCACCTGCCTCTCCTTCTTCCTTGCATGCCATGTTTCTCTCTATTCACCTGGGCCAACAGACTTCTTTCTGCTTGTAGCTATCAATGAACCAACAAAAATCGCACCTCTTGTTGATTCTGTGTGCAATGTGTGAACCCGGGTCATTCAAAAGACGCTTGCTTCCACAGGCAAGTCTCAGTTCAATGACCTTCCACTCCAAGAGGAATTTCTTGGCCAGTGTATATAAAGTTGTCCACACTGCCTCGCCACTTTGCACCTTTTTAAACTTTATTTCTTTCTTAGTCTTTAGCCATCACCAAAAGACTTTTTGTTTTTCAGAAAAGGCAAAATCACTCCTGGAGGAACACAAATGAGTGAATTAAAGATCCATTTCTGTTCCTTAATTAATGAAGGAACACAGAGATGTTACAATCAGCTCAAAAGGCAGTTACTTCCCTAGACAAATTGATAGATCAGGAAGATTAACTCCAAAGCAGAAATAAAAACATAACAGTTTCTTGAAAACTTGGAGTGCAGGAAATGTGAAGTCAATTTCATATCTACCAAAGGGTCTAGAATTTGAATTTGTTTGTGAATTAGAATTATTTTGCATTGCTATCAGCTGCCTACATTTTAGAGGGATAAATTGTCAAAGATCATGAAAGACCAGAACCAGCTTGTCCTCTCTACAGCCCATATCTTTCCAATAAAGTCCAGTTTTCCTTATGTATGTAATGCATTAATTCACCTATATATTTACTTAGCTATTTCCTTTGTAACTCACCTACCTACTTGTGCATGTCCCCAACACAGACTGCTACAGGAAATTTGACGAGGACATGGATGACTCCCATTTGCCTGGAACTATGTCCGGAATAAGAATCCATGGTGGTGCAGTGGATCCAGTGTTGGGTTATTAGCCTCAAGGGCAGTGGTTTTAACTACTGGCTACTCCTCAGGAGAAACATAAGAGCAGAATGCTTTCTTAAAGCTTTACAGCCTGATAAGTACTAAAGGCATTGACTCCATCTTATAGGGTCAATATGAGTCATAATCAACCTAGTGGCAGTAGACCAGTGGGTAGGTGCCTGATAGGTAAGTGTACCATACATAATGCTGAAAATATAAATTGATACATGGCTATTTTCTCTGTTCTGTAGGTATGATTGTCTTGACATTTGTACAATTTTGCTAATATTCTTTATCCTTTTTGTTTCCCCTATAAATTTCAGCATCATAATACTAAAAGGTTGCTGGGATGTAAAAATGTGATCATGCTAAATAGATATAACTATAGAATAATACTGAAGGTATGATTCACGGAGCTGCTTGCAATATTGAGACTTCTTGTGTAGTGGCTTTCACCATGACCATGTAGTGTTCTTTGCAGTCTAGATGCGGTGAAGGCCAACATGGCGTTACGGATGTAACTCATCAAGTGTAGGGCCAAAGGGATGCGTTAGTCCAGGTTGACTAGGAGAACAAATCCAGTGACACTCATATATGGATAAGAAAGAACTTTATACCAAGAAATAATTATATGCCAAGAAAGGGTCCCAGCCCAGTCCAACTCTATAAGTCTGAAACTAGTCATTAAGACCCTCTTCAGACTCATGCAGGAACAACCATTGATTTAGAATGCAAGAATATCAAAGACCAGTGAGAATCCAAGGTGGGTAGAAACAGCAGGGCTCCAGCAGTGTTCAGGGTCAGTGGCCCAGTCCTATTAGGCAAGAAGGCAAAGTAGGAGAGAGAAGAGGAGGTCCCAGGATTCTCCATATGAAAAGGCCACTCCACCAAGGAGACAGCATCAGGCTATGACTTGATTGACAGGTCTGACTCCACCCCAAGAATGTCTAGTTGACACTAAATTCTATAACTACACAGGCAGGGGATAATTTAACAGCTTAGCTGAGTCATAAACCCAGCTCCAAACATTAATAGTGCTAAATGGTAAAGGCAGCAGAGAATGTTTCATGACCAAGATTTGGGATTTTATCCAACTATATCAGTAGGTATTTCCTCCAAGCTATAAATCCATAATTGGTTTACCCTCTTGAAGGTCTTACTAAATCGACCGGTGTACCACCATACTCAGGTTAGCAGCAGTAGTCCTATGAACAGTTCCCAAAAGTCACCTTTGTAAAACTAATGTCCAGGAATTTTCTACACAGAGCTTCATTCTTCCTATTTATCCTTTTACTTTTCTCATTTGGATTGGAAGAAGAGAGCTTCAGTTTTCTAGCCTTCACGGAACAGATATTGAGAATATCCAAAAGTTTGATACAGATTGAAAATCAGAGCAACACATTATCTTATTGCATTGTTGAATGTATGAAAAATATTCAGTAAATATATACTGGCTTGGCGGGGAAGAATAACATCTGAGAATAACATAACCTCCCTAGAACAATCAACTGTACAAAGTCAAAGGGATAGCATTTGCTTATGGATCAAGACTCTTAAAGGAAAGAAGAATGAATAGTATAAAGCACAGGGAGGGCAGACGTGGGAAGAAGGCTGGTACATCTTGGGAACTGCAATCAATGTATGAATGGTTGAATGGAAAACCAATTTACTCTGTAAAGTTTTAAATCATAATTGTTTTTAAAACAAAAAAATCAAGAAATTGAATATTTTCTGTGATCAATGTAAATGTCCAAGTGTAAGTCTGCCCCCCAAAATGAAATCATTAGTGCACATATTCTGAAATTAGAATGCTTATAATCCAAAGAGTTCAGACTATAATTCAAGCAAAAAATTTGAAATATAAAACTGATGTAACAACGAATGTCATGTGTTGAATTGTGTTTCCCCAAAGTATGTGTGGTAAATTCTTACTTTTGGTAGTTACATAATCTCATGTCAACTTGTGAAGGGGTAGAGGCTAGCGTGTCAATTAGGTCGCAGCTTAATGACCTCATCTGGAGGTGTCATGGAGATAAATAGCGCACTGGACGTCAGATATGTACAGGCTCTGCTTTTTCTTCCTGCTGACAAGACACATGGAGCTATGCTAGACCCTGGAGCTGGAGGAGCCATGTGGAGACCCACACCAGCAATAAAGTGCTTCCACTGTGACTGGATCCACAAGGCTTTCCACCCACTGGCCTGTGATCTTCCTGCATTCAGTGTCATTGCATATGTTGTATGAACTTGAAGAGGAACTGATAACCTGGCATCAGACATATGGGATAATCATTGGACTTATGGACTTGATCTAGACTGGGCTGGGATGTTTTCTTAATATACAATTACTCTTTCATATAAAGCTTGTTATTACGCACATATGAAAGTCTTTGGATTTTTGTCTCTCATCAGCCTGGACTAACAAATTATCCTTCTACCTATGCCATGCAAGCCCTTCTGGGAATAGGATTTGCTTTGCTCATTGGCCATATCAGTTATGTCTTAAACCCAATGACTTCTTACAATCTAAAAGGAGCAGGTTAGGTACAATAGTAAGAAAGAACAGGAATGGAAGCAAATGCCACATGGAGGTCACCAGAATGCTTGGCCTACAAAAACTGAAAGAGATGTTCCCTCAGAGATGGCATAGAAAGAACCTTCTTTGAAAGACGATGCCTTTAATTTAAACTTCTAACCAACTAAACATGGGAAAATAAATCCTACTCTTTAAAACAACCCATTGTGGCATTTCTGTTGTAGCATCACTAGGAAATGAATACAATGAGCCTCATCAGAAGTTTCTATGTGATCTAGCATGGAGGCATCACACATAGTTGGAAAACTAATCAGAATTTCAAAGTTGTGAACACCAAGCATTTAGACTATCAAAACAACTTCCAGAACTTGTGTGGCAATGTGTATACTCATGGGGTAATCAGTCCACTATTTTAACTATCTTGCCAATCTTACTGATTAACACTTAGAACTCTCTTTAGAAATGTTCTTACTCACTAGGGAAAGACCTACAGATGCAATTGTAGAAGCACTTGTTCTTTAGCAAAGTTGAACAGAAGTGATATATGAAAGAAAATTTGGTGAAAAACTAAAATGTACTTCTCTCCCAGAAAATACTGTTGGAAGACCCTGGGAAGACATTGCTGCTAATTGGGAGAAGTGTCGTATTTGATTAAATTATCTCGTGTGGGAGAATTGCTACAGTTGGATGAAAGCACAAATGTTTTCTTAATGCATCTCAGCTTAGAGTACTTTTTAGATTTGGTTTCAGGAATGATTGTAGAGATAATATCTTTGTGGAACACAAAAGAAATAATATACCAAAAATAACATACATTTATGTCTCACATCATGATTGGATATTTTACATTATGACAAAAATAAAATTCCTATGATCTAACAATTTTACACATTGACAAGGTAAGGTGGCAATAAGAAACACCAAGTTGTGAAACTATAATCGTTGGCTGTGATAGTTAAGGTTATGTGTCAAGTTGACTGTCCAATGATTCTCAGAGGGTTGCTAATTATGATGTAATTCGGCAATTATATAATTTGGCATTTCTGTATGCACGTGAGCATCGTTCCTTTTGTATAACATTGGTTTTCATATAACAATCTGATGTTTCTAATGAAAGTATGTATTCAAGTGAGAAATAAATGTATTCTTACCATATGAGGCGGGTACCCCCCAAAACAGAATTTTTTTCAAAGCCATGTATTTAAATTTTTAAACTTTATTACCTTCAAAGTACCCTCCATTACACTTAATACATTGGTCAAATCTGTGATTCCCTTCTTGGAAACATTTTTCAAACTCATCTGTTTGGGTGGCTGAAAGCACCTCCCTCATTTATTTCTTCACCTACCTCTTCTAGGTCATCAAATTGTGGTCCTTTCATGTCCCTCTTCATTTTTTGGAAACAAAAATAAGTCCTGTGGAGCAAGGGCAGGTGAGTAAGGTGTGTGAGGCAAGAGAGGCATGCTGTTCTTTCCCAAAAACTCACACGCTGAGATGGCTACATGAGCAGGTTCCCTGTTGTGATGGCTGAACCAGGCCCCCATCTGTCACAAAGTAGGCCCTTTTTGTCACACACTCTTACACAATCTTTTCAGAACCTTTAAATGGAAAGCTTGATTACCAGTCTGACCTGGTGGAATGAACTCCAAATGCACTACAAGTTACCATTTTCATCCATTCGGGACATCGACAGACATCTAGAATGAGGTTTGTCATCAACTGATATTTCATCTTTTTTTGAAACAAGAAAACCACTCATACACTTGAATTTTTCCCATAGCGCTGTCCTTGTAAGCTGTGTTCAACATCACAACAGTTTCTGCAGCATCCCCCCAGCCCACTCCCAAGCAGCAAACAAGATTTCGCAGCCACATGCTGTTCTCTTAAATCGGTCACGACAAAAAGTGAGATTTGAGCAAAACTACGTTACGAAAAAAATCACTGTGACTAGAGAGGAACTTCCCAGGCAACACCACTAGGTGCACTAACTCAGAGCAAGTTGCTTGATGCTCACATAGTGGGGTAAACACATGCTACAAAAGCTCTACTCAGCGGAGCTTTTTCTTTTTTGGTATCCCTCTTAAAGTGAATTAATGTCGTGACAAGATGAAGTTATATAATAATTTGGGAAAAAATGGGCTCAAATTAAGTTACTTAACTGACAAAACATTTATTTTGCTTGCCTTAGGTCTTCTATGGGTGTGACGGCTCCCTAGGCCTTCGAAGCCATAATCTGCTGGTCTAGTCTAGTGCTGCATCATACGGCTGCCAGGCTTGAGGATGGAAGGAAAAGAAAGGACTGGGGTGTTTAATGCAAGAGCCTTTACAGTCTTCGACAAGGAATGGCCAGGTCACCTACATGTTACTGCCCTGAATTAGGAGAGAGCTCCAATTAATGGCAAGATGGGGGGAAATATTGTTTCCTGTGTACCCAGAAATAACTACGTGTCACTGACCTGGAAAGTAATGCCTGCTACATTTAATAAACACTATCATTTATGTAGAAGTTTGTAAGAATAAATATGGTGAGCAATTTCTTTGTCAGGAGTGGGAAAAAAAGGATTCTAGGGCAACATTATATGACAGTGTAGGTGTAAAGTTATATACTAAATTTCTCAGATAATTTATTTAAGCTATGAAGTCTGGTCTCACCAATGAGCTTAATAATAATGTACACGGGCTTTTCGCACAAAGGAATCGTCAAACTGTTGATGTGAGATGGCGTGTGTTAGTCTGGGGAGACTAGAGAAACAAATTCATAAACACGCATATGTATATAAGGGAGAGGTTTATATACAAGAGGAACTGAACATTGAGAAAACATCCCAACCCAGTCCAGTCCAAGGCCATAAGTTAGATATTAGCCCATATAGCCGGTACCAATCTATAAAATCCTCTTCAGACTCATGAAATGCATGAAGCCAAATGCAGGATGATCACCAGCCAGTGGGTAGAAAGTCTTTGGGTCCAGTGGTGTTGTAAGCAGCTCAGCACTAGCAGGGGTCTCCACATGGCTTCTCCTGCTTCAGAGGCCTGGTTGTATCTATGTGACTTGTCTTCTGCAATATCTCCCAGGAAGTGGCAAAGAGAGAAGTGTCTCCTGCCTTTAAGAAGGAAGTACCAGATTTCCCAGACTTCTCAGGAGAAGACCATGCACGCACAAAAGTCTCATTGACTATCTTCAGATTGACAGCCTAGACTCCACCCCTACACTCTTAGTGCTAAAATTGACACCGGATTAGATGACTACCACAGGGAGAAAATAGAGTGCTTTGTATTTTATGGCAGTTTGTTGGTAATTTGATGATAAGTCATTAAATAGCTACAGGACTGTGTTCTGTTTCAAGGAGCACTCTGCTTTTTCCTGTAGGCTCTATCATTTAATTGCATTGCCCGCATCTAACTCACCGACAACACTCATGAATATGGGCTTTATGGAGGAAAAAATAGGTTACCATGCAGATGAAAAAATACTCAGAATACAGATGTTTAGTCAGGACACGCTACACAGTTCCTTCAGAGACACTTATGAATGTCCAAAGGGTGTGGCATTCCAATGTAAGCCTCAGCCTGAAGTCATTCAACTCAAGCCCATGGGTCAGTAAACCCAGCTCCCCAAATTAAATTTCAAAGGCATTCAGTCCAGTAAGACTCAGCTTGAACACCCTCAGCTCCGTGTCCAGGGGCAGCAAGCCCCTCTCACCAGCTTATGTTCCTGGAGGCACCTCACTCCATAAGCCAGCCTTCTGCCCTCACGCACTCACTTTTATTTGCTGTTTCCTGGTTCTGCAGGTGCAGCTCCTTGGGCACTCCTTGGATGTCAAGGCCGTCTTCTGGATCAAAGAGAGGCACGGGCATCGCAGGACCCAAAGCTGGGACTTGACTCCTTTCTCTTGCTGGTAGTGAGATCCCTGTCCCCCTACTTTCAGAAGGCGCATTGTCCACCCAACAGGATGGTGGTCACAATGTATCCTGTTAATAATGATTTACATTCTTTCAGTGTCTTCCCCATCTCTTACCCAAACCCATGTAGGAAGAGGTTCTTCGGTGGGCATTTCACACCTTGGCTAATGGAGCTGTGATACATAATTCACGGCTCCTGTAGGGACCTCAAACCAAGTCAGAGTCACTATGATTGTGTCAATCCTGACTCAGAGAGACCCCACAGGACAGGAAAGAACTGTCCCTGTGAGTTTCCAAGACTGTAACTCTTTATGTGAGGAGAGGCTGCTGGTTTCAAACTGCTGACAGTGAGGTTAACAGCCCAATGTGTAACTACTATTCCACCACAGCTCCTTTGCAGGGGCGTAGTCAATTTTAAATCAGAAAGACAAGAATTCCTATTTTGTTAGCCATTTCTGTGACGACAAATGGCTGTTGGTTTTGTTATGTGACAGATATTTTTGAACAACTACAAAAAAAGGCTATTTCCTTCAAGGTAAAACTTCAATTTGTGGTTTAAATAATAAATGGAAACACACATTTGAAAAGCAATAATACTATGGAAAGAGCACTTTGAAAATAAAAATTGGAACTGCTATATTAATAACTGAAAACATTATAGATATCTATCTTATATGACTTTTGTCCACACGTAAAATATTCAAATCAAAGTTTGGAAATATCTTTAAGAATTAAACCACATGCCATTGAATTGAATGATTGTGAGCAGGGATTCAAAGAGATATTATAATTTAATATATATATTGATATTACCCAACTCTCATCTGTGTCTTCATATCTGTAGATTGTCTTTTGACTGCTATGATCGCCATTGAAATAAAATATATAAATAAATGTAACTGAATACAGCCAAGAAGTCACTGCTGTAGAGTTGATTCTAACTTTGAGCCACCCTATAGGACAGAATAGAATTGACCCTTTGTGTTTCCAAAGCTGTAAATGCTTATAGGAATGCAAAGTCTTTTTCCTGAACAAAAGCCCAATTTCAGTATCAAAAAATGGGTAACAAAGATTGGTGGTAGGTATGATATGTGAACATTCTATCAAGAAAACTAATAAAAAGAAGGAAAGAGCCGAACTTGATCAACGATTACCATGGGTAAAAGAGGTTTTGCTTAGGGGCCATTGAGTTCATGTTAATGGGGGTGGAGTAATTTGGAAAAGGATGTAAGTCATGGTTGTACAACACAAAGAGTATAATCAATAGCACTGAATTACACATATAGAAGTTGTTGAATTGGACAATGTTTTGTTATGTCTGTTTGTCACAATTAAAAAAAACAATTACATGAATAACAAAGAAGAGATGTTCTAAAATTGATTGTGGTAATGATTGTACAACTCTTCTTGATATGACTGAACTATTGAATTGTATGATTGCTGGATGAAGTATCCATACAATTGTTAAAAAGAAAGGAAAAAAATGGTGGTAGTAGTAACCGTGCACTCAAACAACCTGGTTGGTTTATAGAAACTCATCTAAGCCAGAAAGTTGCAAGATTTAATGGAGGAAATTGGTTACCGGGAGGAGTAATCTAGTTGTGTTAGTGTGGGTTGACTAGGGAAAGAAATCCAGGACACTTTTATGTGTATAAGAAAGAGGTTTATATAAAAGAGGAATTTTATATTGAGAAGACATCCCAGCCCAGTCCAGATCAAAGTCTATAAGTCAAATACTAGTCCATATGTCTGATACTAGTCCATAAATTCTTCTTTAGACTCAGGCATCACATACAATGACACCAAATTCAGGAAGATCACAGGCAGTGAGTAGAAGGTTTTGTGGATCTAGTGGTGATGGAAGCATCTCAGTGCTGATGTAGGTCTTCATGTGGTTCCTCTAGCTCCAGGGCTCTGGATCCATCAGAAAACTCCATATGGCTTATCAACAGGAATGTCTCACAGACAAAGTGTGTATCTGGCCTACAGTGAGCTACTTAGCACCTTCGAACCTCCATATGAGGTCATCAAACTGTGACCTGATTGACAGGCTAGACTCCACCCTTTGCAAGTTGACAGGAGATTATGTAACTGCCACACTAGTGAACAGTAAAGTCATGACTATGACAAAAATTAAATATTCATTGATTCAGTTAATAATGATTTATTGAACATCAGCCTTTTAAAAATGAAATTCTTTAGGCATTTTGGAACTAGGAGGTTAAACAACAAAATTGTCAATAGTAATAAATCATATTCTAGAGCATTCATTATCATCATAATTATTAATGTCATTGTTGGTGGAAGTAGATGTCATGGAGCTAGTTTCAACACAGTGTGAAAGTATGTACAACACGAGTAAACACTGCCCAGTCACAAGTTTTCCTATGTTCATGCTCACAGTTACAGCTACTGTGTCAATGTCTCTTGTTGAGAATCCCCCCTTTATGCCATGATCCTTTAGTTTAACAAATATGATGTTCATTTACAAGGCTCAACCAACCAACTTATAGCGATTGAGTAGATTCTAATTCTTAGTGACCCTACAAAGCATGGTAGAATTGCCTCTGTGGGTTTCTGATACTTTTAACTCTATATGAGATTAGAAAGCCTCATGTATTAGTCTGGGTACATTAGAGAAACAAATCCACAGAAACTCATATGTATAAGAGAGAGTTTTATAAAAAGGGTAAGTGCACATCAAGAAAACATCCCAACTCAGTGCTGCCAAAGTCCACAAGTCCAATATTAACCCATATGTCTGACAACAATCCACAAAGTCCTCCTCCATCTCACAAAAGACAAGCAATGATGCTGACTTCTGGAGGAAAGTCGAATCAATGAATGTGTAAGCATCTCAGCACTGGCAGGGGTCTCCACATGGTTTCTCCAGCACCCAGGGCTGCATCAGGGTAGGTCCATGCAGCTTCTTCTTGGGGATGTCTTGCAAAAAGTGAGCCTTGCCAGCTGAAGCAGGGAACTGGCTAAGGCAGCTACACCTTGGTCTGACCGTCACAGAGCAAGAGAACTATAAAGGCGAAGTTCTCTAA
Organism: Tenrec ecaudatus; assembly: GCF_050624435.1. Taxonomy (NCBI): domain Eukaryota; kingdom Metazoa; phylum Chordata; class Mammalia; order Afrosoricida; family Tenrecidae; genus Tenrec; species Tenrec ecaudatus. Next base: position 42,352,927 of record NC_134543.1, read on the forward strand.
GCCATTTATCTCTCCGCATTTCAATTAACTCCATGTGTTTATCAGTCAGGTTGGCACAATAAATTTTAACTACATCACCTCATCTTTCTCACTTCCAAGGATTGTTCCCAAAATAACATGTCCAAAGTTTATAACATTAAGTCTTATTATCAATATGAGAGAGCATTCTGACTATACTTCTCCCAAAGTAGGGTTGGTTTATTCTTCTGCCATCCAGGGTATATTCAGTATTCTTTTCCAACCCCATAATTCAAAGAGATCAATTTTCATAGACTTCTTATTTGTTATTAATCTTTTTAATGCATATGAAAATAGTATGACTCGAGTCATGTGCACCTTAGTCTTCAAAGTCACATATTTGCTTTTCAACAATTTAAAGAGATCTTTAGCAGCATATTTGTCCAATTAAAAATGATCTTTGATTTCTTGACTGCTTCTTTTATCAGCATGGATTGTGGAATATTTTTTCCATTTATCATGATGTGACTTATAGCCTCAGTTGTGGGAGTTTTGTTTTCTTTATGTTGAGATGTCAGCTAAATTGAAGGTTGTTGTCATTGATTTTCATTGGTAAGGGCTTCCTACTGTCTTCTCTTTTATTCCTGGAAACTCTATTCTTCTCTGTCCTAGAGTGTTGCTATGAGGAGGTAGAATGTACTCAATCATAAGTTATGGTTGATTGGGTCTTGCTTTCAGTCACCTCCTTGTTTTGAGCAAGCTTACACTACTGCTTAGAATATATCTTTGACATCTTTCTTTTCTTGGCCAAGCATTTCTGGTGGCACTCTTGGGCTACTAATGCAAGGTCAGCATCTCAAGGTCACCAGTGGCTCCTCAGAAGCAAAATGAGCCTGCTGGCGGTTTTAAAGATTGGGGGAACCTGAATAGATTCACTATGACTCAGAAGCAGTTCCGTGGCAATGGGTCTGGATGTTGGTTTGGGTCTTTTCCTTGTTAGCCCCTGCCTGTCGTTAATAACTCTTCAAATGTTATTTGCTCCGGAACGTTGCTTCTGATCCTGTCTTTTGTCCCTCCACTTAGACTATTTTTTTGGGTGTTGCAAATGGTTAAGGGTGAGTCTACTAACTGAAAGTCTGGAAGTTCAATCCACCAATAGGCAGAAAGAAAGAGCTGAAAAATTACTTCCTAAAAGAAAACCCTCTATGCAGTTCTGTTCTGACATCTGTGGCTGCCATGAGTTGGACCTGGCTTGACAATAATTGGTTTGTTGCTCTTCTTCTAGACTAGATTTGGTACCCTTACTCTTAGCTCATATATATTTAAATTCTATAATAACATTGCCATTTTCACTAGTTAGAATATTTATTTTGAGTGAAATACATGGGCCAGGTATTGGGAAGCGTTAGGAACATGCAAAGATGAAGACACGGTATCTTCCTGTGAAGAAGCATTTGGCTCTCTTCAGATCCCTTTTCACATGGTATGCTGTTTGTTTAGTTTTTTTTTAGACTATAGATTTCTTAAAGCAAGAAAATAGGCATTCATATTTTTGCCTCCAATGGTTAGTATAGTATCTGGTGCCATGTTCAAGGGGTACCAAAAATAAACAACATAAAACCATAATTGCGCTGGGTGGAACGGAACTTTCCTAGTTTGCATCCCTTCAGCCTCCCACCCCACCACCCCGTCACCCAGCAAGGTGAACATCCAGCAACTGACTCTGAGTTAGTAAACCCAGTGGTGTCACCAGGGAAGGTTCTTTCTGGTCAGAATGGATTTTTCCGTAAAAACAGTTTCACTGGAACCTTCTTTTTGGAGGTGGCTGATTGTAGAGAACAATGTGCAGCTGTGAAATTTGGTTTCCTGCTCAGGAAAATGCCACAGAAACTGCTGTGATGTTGAACACAGCTTACAAGGACAGCGCTATGGGAAAAACCCAAGTGTATGAATGGTTTTCTTGTTACAACAAAGGTGAAATGTTGATTGATGACTAACTCGTTCTAGACGTCTGTCAACTTCCCAAAAGGACAACATTGTTGATTTGTAGTGCATTTGGAGTTTGTTCCACTCCAGGTCAGACCATAATTCAAGCATTCTATTTAGAATTCTGAAAAGATAGCATAGCAGTTTGCAACAAAAAAGGGCCTGATTTGTGGCAGATGGGGGACTGGTTCAGCCCCATCTCATGCAGCCATCTCAGTGTGCCAGTTTGGGGAACAAAACAGCATGCCTCTCTTGCCGCATGCCCCTTACGTACTTGACCTCACTCCATGGACTTCTTTTTGTTTCTGTGAATTCAGAGGGACATGAAAGGACAGTGATTTGATGATGACTAGAAGGGGTGAAGAATAAAAATGAGAGAGGTCCTGTCAGCCATTCAAATAGATGAGTTCGAAAAATGTTTCCAAGAATGGAATCACAGATTTGACAAATGCATTAAGTGTAATGGAGAGTATTTTGTAGGTGATAGGTTGCCTTGTAAAAATTTTTAAATACATAACTTTCAAAAAATCTTTATGAGGGGTATCCCTTATATGTGCTCAATTGCTGTATTTAAACAAATAACTTTGGCTCTATTTCCACCTTGAAGATAATTTTGAGGGCCCTACAAATTCTTGTAGCATTTTAAAATAAGCACAACTTATTTGCAAATGGAAAAAGATATTATATATTCATGCTATAAAAAAACCCTTCCTGACTCTCTACTTCTATATCCCTTCCCCTCATAGATGCTCTTTGTATGTTGGCGGAAGGCCAAGTTGTAATGGGCATTATTGATATAATGCCCCCTCTCAATACCTGCCCCAGTTATAGCAGCCTTTCTATTCGATAAGTTCCTTATCTCTGACAGAACACTAAACTTCGTTTTTTTATTTTGAATTCTAATTGCTTTAATAGACATCATTAAGCTTTTCTTGTAAGCCCCCACTGAAAGCCCATGACAACTGTAAACCATTAGTTATCAAACTTGTCCATGGCCTGCAAAGCACAGTGCCATGGTAATGTGATCAATCCAATTCAAGAAACAACCATAACTCTGAATTTCTGATGGGGCTTTAGTATGGATGGAAGAAAAAGAGTATATTGGAGCTGCTAAAACTCATATTTTATTTCCCAATCAATGTCAGCTGAAACTATGGTAGTACCTTTTCTTAACAAGTGAAAACATTTGGAAGTACCAATTCACATTTCTTATGTGATGAGGGAACGTATAGGGACTCTGGAAATATTTTTTCATAAGGCAACTCTGAAACTTCTGTCACTCACTATGTAAATTGTTGCTGGAAAAGAGGAAGCGAGCTGGGAAATGCCTGCGCATACTCCATCGCTAGCCTGGCAGTTGTTACGGTGGTCTCCTTCCTGACCAAGCAGGTGTCCGTCAAAAGCCTGACAACAGTGTGACTAACTGGGATTCTGGGATCTTGTCTAAAGGCACAGTGTTCCCCAATGTTTTCTGAATAATGACCCAGAACTCGAACTCATCTTCTACCCTTTAAAAATTAAAACAGGAAACCAACAAATAAACAAGCCCAAATACATTTTATTCATATTGCAGTCACCCTAGGCCACCCAAGTAATTGCTACAAACACAAAGGAAATCAATGAAATGTGTTGCCTAGAGCGTGTATCCATATCACATCTTTAACATCCTCCCCTACCGTTTATCTCTAAATAGGTCTGGAAAAGAAGGCACTATTTCTGTGTAACATCACCACCAGGATTGACACTTTTTTCAATAATACCTGATTTATTTTCTACTATTTATAAATGTATTCTATAATTTCACAGATTCTCTGTGACAGACACATGGTGGAGTGGTCAGAGCTCAAAAGTCTCATTTCTTTAGTGTAAAGGTGGAAGCTAACCATCACGTCATCACATCGTTGACTGGGTGACTGTAATTTGTGAATGAGGGTATCAAAAGTAAAGTAATAAGTGTAATGCAAACAGAAGTGTGTGAGAATAGAGAGTGTTGTCCAGCTCTGTCTTCCAGTGTTATCCCAGCCTGGATGTACTCAAGAGATCATGTGGACAAAGAATTCAGCAGCCCTTTGTTGGCCGACGATTCTGCATTTTTTGTTTGAGTCAAGGTCGATTGTCAAGTTGGCCAGGAACTAGGAAGGTTGCGGGCCGCTGTGGCAACTGCTATTAGGGATGTTCAGCACCTGATAACAGACCTCTCTGACAGGCAGCCCTCCGAGAGGTTCTGTGCCAGGTCTTGAGAAGAAACATGTGATGTTTGTTGCAAGCCAGGAAGGCTTGAAGCATATCTTCTGGCTTCTCCAAACTCCACCCGGGCCATCCACAACACTAAAAGATCACTTTGCTTAACATTAACTTTCTAGTATTCGTGCTCTCCTACATGTATTAGCCAGTTTACGCCTCACAACCACCCAGGGGTGTATGGTTTAATGTTTTCATCAATGCAGGAGTGAGCTGTGGCTCAGAAAGGTTAAATTCCTTGCCCAAGGTTACACAACTAATATATTACTGTATTGAGATTCAAACCCAGTTCACTTGCAGCCAAAGGAAGAACTGTTTATACTGTATCATCGTATCCACCCTTCTTCCATGATGTTCATAGTACCAATTCCTACAATTATTATCTCCTGACTTTAGTTATTATTTCAGTTTTGAACACTCCAGGGATAAATCTAGTCTTTCTGAAAATTAATTGTGATTCCCAGAATAACAGCCGCAAAGAAAAAATATCAGCAAAGGATCACTTTCTTAGAAAAACTAGGAGGTTCAAATGACTGATATCACTCTTTATTAGATGTTGGTACAGGCACACGATTTATAGAAAGTGACCAGCACAATTTTTAATATAAAATCCACAGAAATACAATGAGTACTAGAAAGAGCTAAAAGTTATTTTGTTTAGCCAGGAAAGTCACTATCTTAGTAACCGATCTAATTTTTCTAATTGAGTGTTTCGTTTCAGCACTTCAGGAAGGTAAACTGTTGTATTGACATGATACCAACATATCAATGAAAAGCAATTGCTTTTGAGAAAACAAACAAAAGCAAAAGCTACTCCTTTGCTTCTCATTCTCCTTTCTTTCTCTCTTTTTCTTGGAAGCTTATTCAAGGAACTCATTCAGTTGAGGGACTCAAGCGAAGTCTCTCTTGGCTTTTCTTCTTGGCTGACAAGAAGAGAGACCATAAAATCCAGAGCTTTGTGTTAAACAGTCCACGGACCAGCCTTTTCTCTGATCTCACATCACGTGCACAGAGATGTGGCTTTTTCTCAAAGAGTTTGTATAAATTTTTAAAAATTAAAAACATTTTATAAAAGAAGTAGAACAGTGCTCAAACCAAATTAGTATTCGTGCGGCATAACCTAGGACCTCAGAAACAAAGGCTGGACAAGTAAGTTAGTATTTCGTGTGCTCTTAGCTGTGTTTCTGGCATTCTAGAATCTGAAGGGAAAGACCCGGACCCTGGGTGAAGCCCCATAGCCAAACCAGCCCTCCAACTGTGAGACTTTGCCCGCACTAAATCTCTCCAAGGAGGTGAGAGGCTTGTTTAAGTTCTGTTAGTTCATCTCTCAACTGAGAAGGGAATGCATTTTTTTCCCTCCTCTCTTTCCACTTTGTGTCCTCTACTTTTTTCTTCTCCCTCTTTAGTCTCTCCCTCCTTTTCATTTCCTTTCTCTTTCCCTTCTTCCTACTTCCTATCTACACCATAGAAGCAGCCTGTTCTTTCTTTGTGGAACCCTCCACCTGTCAATCTCCAGAATCTCAATCATACATTCTCAAACCTCAATCGCATGATGAAATACCTAACATGTGCCCACATGCCCTCTCCGCCCACACCTCTCCATGCTGTGAAGAAGTAGCCCTGATACGGAAGGCACGGAATCAACCTATGCCCACAGGACAGCCGAGGCAGCATGGGTCCTCCAGGGACAAGGGCTAAAAACAACACCCGACCTGGCCACCCTGCTCCCACATGAAGGTTTTGGCTCCTGTCACCCTCGACCCCCTTCGGCTTTCCTGGAAGTTCTCTTAGCTTCCTGAGATCCTCCAACAGATGCTCTTCTGTTAAAATTAAACAAAGCTCGCTTCTGTTGTTTTCCTTGAAGAATCTCATCGATGAAAGGGGTGGGGGGAAGCCTACACTCATAAAGATTAAATAAAAGTGCAAGTCAAGCAGGAACATAGTGACTGGCACATAGTAAACATTTCATAAATAATTGGTATTCTCACTGCCTGTGCGTCGACGCCTACTCACAGTGACCCTCTACGAAAGAGCAGACTTGTCCCTCTGGGTTTCTGAAGGTGGGCGTCTTTACAGCAACAGAGAGTCTCATCGCTCTTCTCTCGAGACCATGGTGGGCTCGAATCACTGACTCGTGGCTACACCACCTGAGTGCTTATTATTCGGAATCTCATTAAAACGGTGGTAGCAACTTTTTCACTTTATCTTATATCAAAATATTTAAAGCATGTTTCTGGGCATAGTGTAAAGCCTTGTTTTGACTAGAGGAGAATGAATTTTTGAAAATATAGAAAATTGAGGAAGGAAATAGAAATAATTCTAACACTCTTGAATGAAAGAATTATGGTTGCTATGGAGATAAGCAACTCGGAATTTTAAAAGAAAGACCCTGTAGTTCCCATGCACAAAGCGTAGTCAGCTAACATTTGTCAGAGAGTAGTGACCCTGATCTCGGTGACATTGTCGGGAAAGCCTTGGGCTGCTCACTACAAAGTCAGGGCTTCAAACCCACTAGCAACTCTGTTGGATATAATGAGGTTATGTGCTCTGAAAATGATGTGCCACCTTGGCAGTGCGATGGAGGGCGCTATCAGGTGGAACTGTCTGGATGGTAATATGTTTGGCTTTCGGTTGTTTGAGGTCCTCCTTAACTTTTAAGTGAGCTTCGCTCTTTAGAGGTGGTGTTATCCAGTAACCAACCAGGACGGAGGTATCAGGACCTATCTAATTCGGCCCAATGTGAAATTGCTCTGTTGCTCAACTTTTGCTCAGGAGTTTCCTGTTATTGACAACGATTTGTCAGATCTGTTTTGTGAATCGGTTTAATCCTCTTACTTCTGGCAGGTATCAGACCTGTGTAGTGCTCTGAAGGAGATGGCTGTCTTCCCAATTCTACTTCCTCTCGATGTATCTTTCATAGGCATTATCCTTCAACAAAGCACTAGCCCTTCTACCTCCATCTTGATATAGGTCTCCTAGGAAACCCAATTTACCCAAAGATATTTGCTGTCCTTTTCCTGCTCCAAATGTGTCTGTGTATAATTTATGCACCTAATTACATGGAATGTTTTCATTGTCTTTACACCATACTTTAGAATGTTTCCCTGTTATTATTTTTTGATCAAGTTAACTTTAGAGGCCAAGCAATGATTATTTTTACATACTTGAGTGTATTGCTTCATTAACTCTTACAATATCTGAAAATAGACGTGGCTAAGCCTATTTTGATAGATGAGAATAACTGAAGTTAGGGAAACTAAATAACACACATGAAGAAGCAAGGTAAACATGAAGGAAAATAAATGAGAACTATAGTCAAAATTTACCTAACTCTGAGGCCCTGCTTAGCCCCTACCACAATCGTAGGCAATGGACTCTGTATATTACTGTAACTTTTGTATTGCTTCACTCTCGATGGCACTTGGCCTGACCTCAGCCACAGGGGAAAAATGGTTTACAGAGGCTATTGATGGTCATCTCTCTATAATTTTCTTCATACCACTGAGTTACAGGTACAAAATAATAATAGTCATTCTATTCATTCCATAAAATCTGTGAGACATCCGTTGCAAGCCACACAGAGGTTACATCTGCCTTTGTACCCACCAGGGAGAGCGTAAGTAGACAGCTAGGTGCATTCCAAGGTGATAAACAGTGTCTTAGAACTTTATAAAAGGTTGATAGGAACACAATTTTGGAAATGGAGTAGTAGTGAAGGCTTTTGAAGGAGTTCAGTTTCCAATACATTAATAACATGCGCAACCTGAGTTCTAAGAACTGTGGGTGACTTCCAATTGGAACAGTAGTTTTAGAGTAGTAAAGCATGATTAAAGTGTGTGTGTGTGTTGGAACAAAAAAAGGGGGGGTAGTGTTGTTTTTGCTCTTGTTAGGTGCCATTGAGTTGATTCTGACAGTCATTCTGTATGCAATTGCTGTGTGCCAGTCCTGTGCCAGTCACAAGTTTTCTTGTTGCAGCCACTGTGTCAATGCAGCTCATTGAGAGTCTTCCTCATTGTCACTAACCTTGTGTGCTATGGAGCAGGATGTCCTTTCGCAAGGACTTGTCTCTTCTGACCCCATGTCCACAGCCTGTCAAAGGAAGTCTTACCATTTGGCTTCTAAGGAGAATTCTGGCTATATTTTTCCTAAGGCATTCGTTTGTTCTTCTGGCAGCCACCGTACTGTCAATGTTCTTCTTCAACACCACCATTCAAATACGTCAAGTCTTCTGGGCTCTGCCTCACGCAGTGTTCAACTTTCATGTGTAGATTATATGATTGACAATACCATAGCTTGGGTGAAGCATGGCTTTCCCTTCAACACTTTGCCAATTCAACATGTCAGTTGGTTCCATGATAGCTACTTCCATGAACTTTGACTGCCAATCCCAGCACAATAAAATCCTTGATCATGTTAACCATTACTCCATTATCATGATGTTATCAATTGGTAAAGTTATGAGGATTTTTATTTTCTTTATATTGGGTTTCAAACCACGTTGAAGGCTGAAGTCTTTGATTTGCATCAGCAAGTGCTTCAAGTTCTTTTTCTTTCAGCAAGCAAAATCGTATCATTTGCATATCACAGGTTGTTAATAAGTCTTCATCCAAACCTGATGCAGCATTATTTTTTAGAGGTTGCATTCTACTTATCAAAGTACCTGCAAAAATTACCCAATTTCATGAAGGAAAACAGTCTCCACTGGTTTGTATGAAAAGATTCTAGAAGTGCATGTGGATGCAAAAATATTGCCATGGGCAATTTCTTTTTGAAGATACAACCTTCCATGGTTTTTCTAATAGTTATTAAGCAGTGAGATTAAACTTTTAGGTATAATTTTTAACCTCAGACTTCATTAAGTAAGAAACTATGATGATCTTGCATTTGTGGATGGGATTGATTATTAGATTCAGCTACTGAAAGTTGAGAAAATGAATCAGGATCGTATAACGTGGAGAGCATATTAGACCTTAAATTTTGTTTTTCCCCCAATAGTTTTATTGGCAAGTAATTTCCATACTATATAATTCAATAGTTAGTTGTGCAATAATATCACGGTGAGTTGTACAATCAACCCCACGTCAGTTTTAGAGCAATTCTCCCCATGGTTAAATTCAAGATGATTATGCAATCACCCTCCGTTCTAATGCCTCTTCTCCCCTCCAGTCTTCGTTAGTTACTCCTCACACCCCTTTTCCCTCCCTATCTCCCCCTCACTACCACCATCCCTGTGTTCTCTAGAGCCCCTTGTATCCATTATCATCATTATGCATCCACTCCTCCTATGCTTCACTGCTGGGAGACCTAACAGAAAACAACAAAAAACAAAATTGCACTAAGATGGTAAGGGTAGAAACATAATAGCATACAGACAAAATTACTAATTATGCTTAAGACCCTCAACCATAATCAAAAATCCAGGAAAGAAATTTCTGTCACAGAACCAGTAAGCCATACTTGCACCCAGAACAAATCAAGTCATGTCTATAGGGTGGTTGACTGGCCAAGTGTCAAATTCATCCAGCTTAATAAAGATTACAATGGTCTCTGCCAGATATTAAGGTTGACTGAGATTCTTGACTGGGGCTACAGCTCAACTGACCACATACTCTGCAGATGGGTTTGGGGCTCCCACTGTCACCCATAGATTTCTAAAAATTGGGTGTTCATAATTTTTGCTCTGATGCTTTTCTCCTCACCATATTCAAGTTCTGTAATTGTCATCTTTGAATCCCACAAGCTGGTGTACTACTTTCATGTGTACTTAGCTGACTCCTTGCTTAGATGGCGGCTACAACCCTTTCAGACCTCAGACACAATTCTGATTGATAGCCGTGCACCATCGACTTTCTTCAACACACTTTGCTGTAGCACCCTTATCTTCGGTGATTATTTCATGAAGGTGAGTATCTAGTAGGGGTATAATGTAAGAACTAATTTTTCTTAAAAGTTGGGGCTAGGATTTAGTGCAACCCCAAACCCATTCCTGGACCTCTAACTTGATTTTTTTTAATTATTTTGCTGCAATTTGGAAGCCTATACATATATAGTTCCATAGTTCATTCGTGGCATAATCAAACAACTACTTGCATAATTACACATGTTTTCCAAAACTTACTTTTCCTTCCTGGACTTCTTGACATGTTCTCCCTTTTGCCTCCCCACCCACTACCTCTACCCCTCTACAAGCTTCCTCCCAGAAACCCTTGCTATATTTTCCTTTCCTATGGGCTCAACATCCCTGGGGTTCATTTACTGAAAAAATAATAAAACAAATAACACAGCTTCATGATGGCGACACACCTCTGAGATGCACTGTAACGTAAATGAGTATAAGCAGAATATAACAGAATGCACATCACAGGGTTCCTGTGTGTCTTAATAACAGTCCACCGTTCTCGGTACTGCTGTCTTCTTCTGCCTCAGACAACCATGTGTTTTCCATTTTAAGTCCTCAGGTTACAAGTGTGTCTGGGGTAGAGTCCAGTTCACCTAGTGGAGTTCCCAGTTGAGGTCTCACCAATGCAGTCTCTGGAGGATGACGTGCACCCGAAAGGTCAGGATTCAGTGTCCCAGTGTTTTGTGGTAACCAGCCTGGGTTCTGGGTTTTACCCCCGGATGCCTAGGTCAGTTCTGCCCTCCCACTGCACACCACTAAAGACCCTTCCCACCTAATGATCCCAAGAGCATCCTCAGTCTCTCCTCCCAGACCAGGCAATCATCCCTCTATTCCCCCAAAGACATGCAAGTATGTCTGTCCAAACTTGACCATTACCTCTCCCCTCTCCTGCGCTGCCCCTCCTATTGGTAAGCCTCATCCTCTGACAGTGCCGCCTCCCACTCTGGGGGACCTCACCATAAGTCCACATGGCTCCCACTAAGCAGACAGCATCCCCCTTCTCTCCCAAGCCATTTGATCCCAGCTGTTGTGAAGTGCCCTCTGGCCAACTGACTTATACGATCCTTATCTGGAGCAGATGCTGTGTGGTTCATTGGCACTGGTCCAGCTCTTTACCAGGTTCTCTGCTCCACCACCAGAAGACTGGGTGGATTGCAAGTTCGAGTTTGCTAGGCCTTAAGTGTTTCAGTTGCAAGGAATTCCCCCATGCTTCACCACAAACTCTGTGTCTAACCCCTTAAAAAGAACTGCCTCTACTGCAATTGATCATTCCTGCTAAATTGAATGCTTGAATGTATGTAAATGCAGCAACAAATTCTTCCGGCTTTTTTGGAGTGTGATAATATCACTTGATAATATCAAAAGGAGAAAGATTTTTATGAGAAAATAGGAGTGCATTGTTCCCACAGTGCTATAATTTTATAAGTAAATGGGTTCTTATTTACCATATCATTTTACAAAGGTGGAAAAGTAAAGAAGAAAATATATGTGGAGGCTGTATGGTGTACATAGGGTCAATGTTAGCCTCATCATCAATCTTTATTTCCTGTTAGAAGTTGAAGAAAAATGTAATGACTTGATACATCACATGCCACATAAGCACTGTCACACAAAACAAGAAACAAGGATATTTTATCATTAAAAATTGGTGTGATTATCTCTACAGATCTACCTAGATAAGATAGACTGGATGAATAGTATGGAGGAGAAAACAACGGGACCAATGGTTCTGCGGGGACACAGGAGAGGGGGAGGAGGAGGTAAGAAGGTGGTGCTGAACAACCCAGGGACAGGGGAGCAACAAGTGATCCAAAATTAGTGGCAAGGAGGGCGTGAGAGGCCTGGTAGGGATTCAGCAAGGGCAAGGTAACCGAAAGAAATTACTGAAACCCAAATGATGGCTGAGCATGGTAGTGGAACAAAAGGAAAATGTAAGAAAATAGAGGAAAGAACTAGGTGACAAAGAGTATTTACAGGGGTCTAAAGACTGGACCGCACATATGTAAATATATTTATATAAGAGTGTGGGGAAACAGATCTATGTGCATATATTTACAGTTTTAGTATTAAGGCAGCAGATGGACATTGGGCCTCCACTCAAGCACTTACTCAATGCAAGAACACATTGTTCTATTAAATTGGCATTCCAGGATGCACACCTTCCTGACACAATTGCTGAAGAAAAATGTGTGCATAAGCAAATGTGGTGAAGAAAGCTGATGGTGCCCGGTTATCAAAAGATATAGCATCTAGGGTCTTAAAGGCTTGAAGATAAACAAGTGGCCATCTAGCTGAGAATAAAAGCCCACATGGAAGAAGCACACGAGCCTGTCTGACCATGAGGTATAGAAAGGATCAGTTATCAGATATCAAAGAACTAAAAATCATATCAGTGGGTGCCCACCTTCCTGATACGATCAATGAAGACAAATGTGTGCATAAGCAAATGTGGTAAAGAAAGCTGATGGTTCCTGCTTATCAAAAGATATAGAGTCTGGGATCTTGGAAGCTTGAAGATAAAAAATTTGCCATCTAATTCGGAAGCAACAAACCCCACATGGAGGAAACACACCAGCCTGTGTGACCACGAGCTGTCCAAGGGACCAGGTATCAAGCATCAAGGAACAAAAAAAAATCATTTTAAATGTGTGAATGAAGAGTGGAGACTCAAAGCCCATCGGTAATGGGTGAGTGCAGAGTGGAGACTCGAAGCCCATTGGCAGCCAACCCTTCAGCCTTACTGAAGGGTTGTAGGGAGGAGATGAGCCAGTCAGGGTGCAGTGTAGCAATGAAGAAATATATAACTTTCCTCTACTTCTTAAATGTTTCCTCCCCCACACTACAATGACCCCAATTCTACCTTACAAATCTGGCTAGACCAGAGGGTGTACATTGGTACAGATAGCAACTGGAAACACAGGGAATCCAGGAGAGATGAGTCCTCCAGGACCAGTGGTGAGATTGGTGATGCCTCGAGGGTGGAGGGAACATGGGATAGAAAGGGAGAACTGATTATAAGAATCTACGTATAGCCTCCTCCCTGGGGGATGGACAGCAGAGAAGAGGGTAGAGGGAGATGTCGGACAGTGTAACATATGACAAAATAATAACAATTTATGAATTGTGAAAGGTTCATGAGGTAGGGGAGAGTGGGGAGGGAGGGGGAACATGAGCATCTGATATTAAGGGATCAAGTGGAAGGCAAATGTTTTGAGAATGATGATGGCAACAAATGTATATGTGCGCTTGACACAATGGATGCATGTATGTATGGATAGTTATAAGAATTGTAAGAGCCCCCAATAAAATGATTTAAAAAGAAAAAAAATAAAAGTGAAAAAAAAATTGGTGAATGACAGTGATTGTCTGAGTAATTCTTTGAACTGGTAAAACCAAGTGTCTCCAGTCTTTACTAACTCAGAGACTCTTGGCAAACTGCCCTTTTCTGCTACTGAGACTGTGCCTTAGCTCTGCTCCAAAAATGATGCTTTTGAGGGGTTTAGAGTTAAAGAAGAAGACACTTCCTAAGTTTAGGATGCGGTTCTCATCGTCTTTTTGTGAGAACTCTTTCTTCTACACAGATGTCATTCCAGATGTTCCCCAAACAGCATAACTCCTCCTACTCTTTGTTATGTGACATGCCAAATAGAGTGAAAAAATCTCTCCTGACTACCTTGTCACATCCAGTCAATGAATGTTGCCTTCATGAAAACCTTATGACACCAGTTTCTTCAGCTTCTCCCTCCATTTAACACAAGGATGTTGGCATAGAGCGATGGCAGAGGTCCGTATGTAAATCCTATCCCTTCCTCTGAGCCTCCGCTCTCTCAGGTTTGACCCCCAGTGTAAACTCAGCCCAAGGTTCCTACAAAAAAATACATCTTCGTTTAACCTCTTTAATATTTTCAATGTCCCTATATGTCATGCGGGGTCAAGAATAGTGATGACATTTTAGGAGACGGGCAGGGCTTGTGGCCTGGAAGAAGAGTCTGAGTTGTGAGCTCGAGAATTATTCTAGTGGAGGGAGGAGTGGGGAGTGGTAAACTAGAACAAGATAGAACAAAGGTTGTAAAATAAAAAATGTCCAGGCTTGGTTCAAGACATAACAACCAACCAGCTAATCATAATTCCCTTTATTTTCCATTTAGAAGACCAAGATAGGAATACAATAGCAATTCCTGAGTTCCGAGGTTAAATATTTCTAAAATATAAATTTTAGTAACTCCATGGATCAGTCAGGTGGTCGGACTGTAATAACTTTCCTGTTGCAATGATGATTGAAGCCATACAACTGGTATTTAAAATTATAACAGGTCACCCATAGAGGACAGATTTCAACAGAGCTTCCACACCTATGATTTCTCAGACTATTTGCTCAGCAGACACATTGAATGAGTATGGTGAACAGATCCAACCGTGCCACATACCTTTCTTGATTTTAAATTAGTCAGGATCCCCCTTTTGGAAAGGTGACTCAAAGGAATGCAGAAATTATCAAATCATACCATTAATATGACATGCCAGTAGTTTTTCACAATTATGCAATAACGGTTACAGAAGTACATTAATACAAAGCTGCTAGAATTTCAAGCTGGATTCAGAAGAGGAAATAGCATAGGGAATGCAGATCCTGTACATGAACCAAGAGGCAGTGGTACAAATAGAGCAAGGGAAAGCTGCATAGCTTAAAATTAGGGAAGGTGTGCAGCAGGCAAATTATCCAAGAAGCTAGAATATATGAAGAAGAACACTGCATCAGGATTGGAAGAAGGCTTCTTAATAACCTTTTATATGCAGATGACACAGCTTGCTTGCTGAAAGGGAGGAGGACTGGAGCACTTGCTGATGAAGATTAAGGATCTCAACCTTCCGTATGCCTTTCAGCTCAATGTAAAGAAGACCCAAAATCCTCACAACAGGATCAAGAGGTAACATCATTATCAATGGAGAAAAGTTGCCAAGGATTTTGTCTTCCCTGGATCCACAATACATTTTGGTGGAAGCAGCAGTCTAGTGATCAAATGATGTATCCCATTGGGTAAATCTGCTGAACAGACCTCTTTAAAGTACTGAAGAATACAGAAGGCTTAGACGGGCCTAACCCAAGCAATGGTATTTTTAATTGCTTCATATCCATGTGAAAGTTGGACATTGAATAAGGAGTACTAGAAAAAAAATTAATGAATTTGAATGTTGGTGCTGGGGGAAAATGTTTAAAGTTCCAAGGACTGCCAGAGAACAGACCCAACCTGTCATGGAAGTACAGTCATAGTGCGCCTTGGCGGTAAGGATGATGAGACATTGTGGCATGTTTTTTGGCCATATCAGAAGAGTCTAGTCCCTGGGAAAGACCATCATGCTTGGCAAAGTGGAAGGACAGTAGAGCAGGAAGACCCTCAAGGAACTGTGTTGACACAGTGACGGCCATAATGGGCTCAAACATGAAACCCATCACGGGGGTGGGAGGGGGCACAAGACTCATCTGTGTTTCAGTCTGTTGCACGTTCGGTCACTAAGAGTTGGAAACAAGTGGGTGACATCTAACAACATCAACAACATCCTATTCCAATTAATGACTGAACTTGCACCTTAAAAACATATAGGGAATGCATCATCATTTTCAATCTATATACATTTTGAGTTGGATTTTTCAGCTTTTAAGCCATATGATTATGAACATTGTAAACCTTTAGCTTATTATGCTCTTGTTAACTTGGGTGAAATCAGAACGGATCAGCTCTTCCAGGATCCTTAAGCTCTCACCACCAATACAATGCTATAGTTTAGTGCACAATTGTTTTGCCAAAACCACATCTTCTATGGGCACCCTTTTCTAGGTATCATCAAGTAAACTGTTATGACATTGTCAAAATAAAGTATGTTATGGGATTTAAATGTTATATTTATTTCCCACTGGTAATTAACTCATCATTTTGTTCAAATCTAATCAGGTTTGATAATTGATTCAAGTCTTATTTATTTTTTAAGTTAAATACTTTTATTGGGGTCTCGTACATCCCTTATCACAATCCACACATTCATCCATTGTGTCAAGCACATTTGCATGTATGCTGCCATCATCATTTTCAAAGCATTTTCTTTCTACTTCAGCCTTTGATATCAGCTCCTTATTTCCCTCCTCCCTCCCCTGCCCACCCTCCCTCATGAACCCTTGATAATTTATAGATTATTATTTTCATATTTTAAATCATATTATGTCACCTTGCACCCACTTTTTCTGTTGTTTTTCCATCTGGGAGGTGGTTATATGTTCATCTTTGTGATCAACTCCCCCTTTCTGCCACCACCTTCCCCCAATCCTCCTGGGTTCTCTATTCCCATTGCTGGCCATGAGGGGTTTATCTATCCTGGATTCCCTGTGTTGCAGGCTCTTATCAGTAGCAGTGTGCATGTTCTGGTCTAATGTGATTTGTAAGGTAGAATTGAGGTCATGATCGTGGGGGAAAGTAAGCATTAAAGAACTAGAGGCAAGGGTACATGAGGGAGAGGGGACCTTGGAGGGAGGGGGAAAATGAAGAGCTGATACCAAGGGCTCAAGTAGAAAGCAAATATTTTGAGAATGATGAGGGGAATGAATGCACAAATATGCTTGACCTCCAATGGATGTATGTATGGATTGTGATAAAAGTCGTACGAGCCCCCAATAAAATGATTTAAAAAAAAAGAACTAGAGAAAAGTTGTGTGTTTCATCAGTGCTATCCAAATTTCACTTTATTTATTTTAAAAATACTGATCAGGACCATAACCATAAAATTCATAATCTAAGGAGAAATTATTTTTAAGATAACGGCTTATAATTTTCCCTTTTAAAACTAGTTTATTGTCATATACTTCACATACGATAAAATTTAACCATCCAATCATATTTAGAAGATTTGTGCCGTCAACACCACAGTCAATTTCAGAACTTCTTGGACTCATTCTTGTTAGCTTCCTGTGTCTCCTCATCTTCCCTGCCACACCCCTAGGTAATTATTTATTCAATTGTGTCTCTATAGATTTGCCCACCCTGGGTTTCATATTGAGAAAATCAAGCAAAACACAAACAAGAAGAAAACACTAACAAACACAACCCACAAAAAGGCTACCCTCATACACAAGCACACTAAAAAACCAACCAAACAAAAAAAGCAGAAATTATTAAAAATTAAAACAAATTTAAAATGGGTCAAAAGAGAGATGACATCAAAGGGCATTGTATATTAACCTGTCCCTATCCTTTACAGTGCACTTTACAATGCTGTCTATCCCACTGTGTTCAGGGGGAGTCACTGGAGGTTTGGTCCATGTGGACACTCTGCCAAGGCATTTTGGTTTTCTACTGTCATCCGGAGCCTTCAAATCAGATGTTTGGAATTTAAGCTCTGATACCATTGTTTTTCTCAGATTTGAACTTTATTACTTAGAGTCATTGGGTCATACAAACTGGTGTGCTTCTTCCACGCGGACTTAGTTGACACCTCACATAGATGGCTGCTAGTTTTAAGGGAAGGAAACCCTTGTGGCATAGTAATTATGCACTGGGCTGCGATGTGATCTGAAAGGTCCACAGTTCTAAACCACCAACTGCTCTGAAAGAGAAAGGACTTTCTATTCCCATGAACAGTTACAGTAAATAAGTAAATTTATTTGGCTGGGGCAAAGAACTCCCATCTCAGGAGGTAGCACAGAAACCGCAAAGATATATACCAACGAGTTAATATCTTAGCTCTGTTATTGTTTAATTTTGTAGACATTCCCACATCATAGATCAAACATACCAGAACTACATATTTTTAACCCCAGTGGGGAAGCAAAGCTTGGCGATCACCTCCAGAAGTTAGCCAGTGGAACCTCTCTGGATCACAGCAGTGTGATGCTGTCATTCATGGTATCACTGTGAACAAGGGGCTGACTCCTCAGGAGCCAATAACATCAACAACAAACTGCCATCAAAGCACTCGCTTAGAGGAAATGGCACAAGAAGAGATCTCCGAGGACTGGGACCTTTGGAATCAACATACAATTGCCAATGTTTCCTGGTAAAATGTTTGCTGTGGAAAGAAGGGATTAGGGTACTTGGTTTCGTGGGGCTTAATCAGGGACCACGTAGCAGCGAAGGATTACTAAACCCAAGTGAAGGCTGAACAAGAGGAAAGTAAAAGGAAGTAGAGGGAAGAACCAGGAGGGAATGGACATTTATAGAGGTCTCAATACAGTCATGTGCATATGTATAAAACTATGTACTCATATCTATATATTAAGAATTAAGGTTGCAGGTGGACATTGGGCCTCGACTCAAATACTCCCTCACCACAAGAACACTTTGTTCTAACAATCTGGCATTTTGTGATGCTCACCTTCTGACACAATCGCTGAAGACAAATGGGTTCATAAGCAAATGTGGTGAGGAAAGCTGATGTGTTCCAGCTGTCAAAAGATAGAGCATCTGGGGTCTTAAAGGCTAGAAGTAAAACAAGTGGCCATCTAGCTTAGAATCAACAAAGCCCACATGGAAGAAGCACACCAGCCTGTGTGATCATGAGGTGTCAATGGGATCAGGTATCAGGCATCTAAGACCCAGAACAAAACTATACCCAATGTGAATGGGGGGGGGGGGGGAACGGGACACATGGCGTGAAGACCCAATGCCCACCTGTAGACAATTGGACATCCCCTCACAATGGGTCATAGGAAGCGATGAGCCAGTCAGGGTGTAGTATAGCACCGATGAAACACACAACTTTCCTCTAATTCTTTAATACTTCCTTCCTCCCATTATCATGACCTCAATTCTACCTTACAAAGAGGATTACACCAGAACATGCACACTGCTACAGAAAGAGACTGCAACACAGGGAATCCAGGATAGATAAACCCCTCAGGACCAACAATGAGAGTAGAGATACCAGGAGGATTAGGGGATGGGAGGGGGAGAAAGGAGTAATCGATGACAAGGATCAATTTAGAACCCCCACCCAGGGGACAAGTAATGGAAAAGTAGGTGACGGGTGACAGAGGATGATGTAAGATATGAAAATAATAATCTATAACTTATCAGGAGCTCATGAGGAAGGGTGGGCCAGGGAGAGAGGGGGAAAAAAAGGGGGAGCTGATATCAGGGACTCAAGTTGGAAGCACATGTTTTGAAAATGATGGTGGCGGCATATGTGCAAATGTGCTTGACACACTAGAAGAATGTATTGGATTGTGATAAGACATGTAAGAACCCCCAATAAAAATATGGGAGGCCTGGTAGGGCATGATCAAGGGTAATGTAACCAAGAGGAATTACTTAAACCCAAATGAAGACTGAGCATGATAGTGAGACAAGAAGAAAGTCAAAGGAAATAGAGGAAAGAGCTAGGAGCCAAAGGGCATTTATAGAGGTCTAAATAAAGGTATTTACATATGCAAATATATTTATGTTTGAGGATGGGGAAATAGGTCTATGTGCATATATTTATAGATTTAGTATTAAGGTAGCAGAAGGCCATTAGGCCTCCACTCAAATACTCCCTCAATGCTAGAATACTTTCTTCTATAAAATTGGCATTCTACGATGCTCACCTTCCCAACACAAGTGCTGAAGACAAGCGGGTGCATAAGCAAATGTGGTGAAAAGCTGATGGTGCCCGGCTATCAAAAGATATAGTGTCTGGGGTCTTAAAGGCTTGAAGGTAAACACGCGGCCATCTAGCTCTGAAGCAACAAAGCCCACATGGAAGAAGCACACCAGTCTGTGAGATCACGAGGTGTCGAAGGGATCAGGTACCAGGCATCATCAGAACAAAAACATCTTATCATAGTGAATGGGGGGGGGAGTGCAGAGTGGAGACCCAAAGCCCATTTGTAGGCCCCTGGACATCCCTTTACAGAAGGGTCTCAGGGAGGAGATGAGCCAGTCAGTGTGCGATGTAGCAACGATGAAACATACAACTTTTCTCTAGTTCCTAAATGCATCCTCCTCCCACACTATCATGATCCCAATTCTACATTATAAATCTGGCTAGACCAGAGGATATACACAGGTACAGATAGGAACTAGAAACACAGGGAATCCAGGGTGGATGCTCCCTTCAGGACCAGTGGTGTGAATGGTCACACTGGGAGGGTAGAAGGAGGGTGGTTTGGAAAGGGGGAACTGATTACAAAGATCTACATGTGACCTCCTCCCTAGGGGATGGACAACAGAAAAAGAGGGTGATGGAAGACATCGGACAGGGCAAGATATGACAAAATAATAATTTATAAATTATCAAGGGTTCATGAGGGAGGGGGAGCAGGGAGGGAGGGGAAAATGAGGAGCTGATGCCAGGGGCTTAATTGGAGAGCAAATGTTTTGAGAATGATGAGAGCAATGAATGTACAAATGTGCCCCTAATAAAATGATAAGAAAAAAAGTATGGGAAAAAATCTCGCTGCTGCATATGTATTATTATGGTGATGAGCATAGAGTAAACAGAGTTTGAAAGGAGGAACATTTAAAAGATGCCACAAAGTGTTGAAAGTTCTAACTTTTATATAACTTTTACCCAAAGTGAATTTCTTCAAATGGTGATATTGAAATGTGTCTTGACTCTGTGTACATTGGAAAAGACACAAGGTAGTCAGTAAGGTTTCTACTACCCAAGACACTCAAGGCTTTGCTTCTGTCCCTCTCTTTTTCTACTTAGCGTGGCTATTTTGAGGATGTTAACTCTTCTTTATTTGTTAGCTTTGGCGCTTCATTTGATGCCTGCTTTCCAATTTCCATGCCATTGGGCTGTTCATCATTCAGATGTCAATCAGCAAAGTGAAAACTAGAGTCTCCACCCATTATATGCAGCTGAGAAACTCAAGACCACCTAATCCAGGGCAGATAGAGTGTTGATGAAAAACATATATGATTCCTGACAGTTTCTATTAATAAGTGAAATATTTTTATTTAGCTGTTTCTGGATATAAACATTTAAATGCACACTTCACTTGCAATGAGAACAGCAGAAGCTGAATATGTAAAAGGATAGGTTAGCACAACCTTGAAAATGAAGAAAACAATTCTGGATAGTTTCTTCAATAAATATGCTCAAATAATTGTGAAAATTAAAGTTTAAAACCAATAGAGGTTTTCAAACAAAATTACATTGTTGTGTTTTAATTATAAGCATTTTGAAAGCATGCATGATCTGATTGCTTTACCACCAATACTTTTAGAGAAAGAATCACTATTCTGATCTTACAGATGAAGAGTTTAAATATAGGCTAAGATTAGGTGATTGGAGTAAGGACAAAATTATAGAACAGATTAAAATTCAAAGCCAGATCTTATATTTTCACCTGAAAATATAACTTTTATCCAATTCAAATAGATAACTCTGGTGATTCTCAATGCTGTTCTGTAGGAAATTATGGGCAATTTCATGGCCATCAACCACATGAAATGCTACTTAGCATCAGTAGCTACTAGATAGATGCAAATCAAAACCAAAATGAGATACCATTTCACTTCCAATAAAAAGACTAAGGTTAAAAACAAACAGAAGAACAAACAAACAAAACTTGGAAAATAACAAATATAGGAGAGGATATGAGGTAATTGAAACTAATATCCATTGTTAGTGAAAACGACAAATGGTACAGTCATTGTGGAAAATAATGTGACTGAAAATAGACCTACCCTATGCTCAATGATACCACAACTCTGAATGCCCCAAAGACTTGAAAGCAGAGACTCACAATGAAACTCCATCGCACACTATTTGCAATAGCCAAAATGTGGAAACCGTTAACCGAAATAAAAGGGGATAATCAAAATAAGTTTATATATGCAATTGATAACTAAGCAGTCAGTAGAGGTAATAAAGCATGGATGGAACTTGAAGAAATTATGTTGAGTGAAATAATCCAGTCACAAAAATACCCCATGTCTATAAAAAGTAAAAGAAAGTATGAAAACCAAAGTTTATCAGTGATGTTGGCGGGAGGTGGGTGGGAAGTTGGGGTGCGGAGGACAGTTAAGAGTGATAGAAAAAGCACTTCAAGTAAGGGTAGTTTTACACAGTTGTTTACTCAAAATGCTGTCAATAAATTGTACACCTGTTACAAGTGGAATTTCCTCAACCTGAGATAATTATACTTACCGAAATGACAGAAGTTACAGTAGCAGGTGAGCCTGCTTAGGTACCGCCAAATACCTCTTAGCATTTATTTCTTGGTTTGTAGGTATACATACATAATTGCATGAGCCATGCAAATTAACCGACCAAATAACTCGTCGTGTCGCTTGTTTCTATTCTACCTCCTAATTTATTGCGTGGTACCTGGAGTATTCAACTTTGAATTGCCATTAATGCACAACTGGCCTTTGTTTCCTTGGGCAAGAGGGACAGGAGAGTCGGAATAGAAGGAAAAGATGGAGCACGGGCTAATTGCCTCCATGAACAACTCCCTCCTTTGTCATTAGACAAGAAGAACCGGAGGATGCCCGGCTATTATTGTTGAACATTTTCATCAAAGATTTCATAGAAAAACACTGATCTAATGAGGAGAAATGCAGAACAAATTTCAAATTTTCTTGGACCTTAGACTTCCTGGAGCCACGGGAGCTGACTTAACTCCTGAAATTATTTCCCTGAAATAAACTTTAAATCCAGAACCGGCTAATTAATGTGACTTACATCAATTTCAGTTTTAAGCTGTTATTTCACAACATATGAGATGTTTGAATTTTAACTCAGATTAGAAAGGGAACATATGGAAAGAAACAACATATCAGCCAAACTCAAAACAGAATTTCTACATATATACAAGACTATACTTATTTTTCAAAATGTTTCTATGCTGGATGTGTGGAAATCATCATTTATAATAAGTATAACTATAAAAAAGACATCACCAAATACACGAGGATAGTCCACTGTATAAAAACATCTACATAAATCAACAGATCAAATTATGCTGAAAAAATAGAAATAATGAGAAAATGGAAACTGAAAATTAATTTTAATGGGTATTCTTAGAAATATTTGAGTGATACTGTATCTTCAAGTAAGAATCAATTGATCTAGTGAAAAGTAATTCGAAAATGATTTTACAAAGAGAGTTTTAGAAATTTTAATATTGATAAAGTAAAAAATTCAACAGATGGGATGAAAAATTATAGATTTGCTGCTCTTGACTGTCTTTCCACATTCTAATTTATGCCAACCACTTTGTAATTATGGCAAAATGGCCACAACAGGAGCGCTATTAAATGCTTGGCTCAGCTCAATGCAAATTTATTATCATTTTTATAACTGTGAAAATAACTCCAACCCCCCTTGGTTATCAAAAGTACCTTTTCGGTTAATTTAGGACAGCTTTGTAGTCCATTACACATATCTAGATTTTCTTTCTCAACTCATGTTTCCACTTTGTACTAGTTTTTCTTTGCATCATTTTAAATTCCATTGTACAAATCAGAAGGATAAGACTTAAATTTTCATGTCTACCATGGAAGTTTGAGAAAGAGTTCACATTCTTTGATGTAAGGAAAAGCAAGAGGTGGTTCCATTAGAAGAGAGATTGTGGAATAATACTTCCGGAGCACCTTGCCCAAGAATTTGCCTCAGCCAGAGAGCATATAAGATGGTAAACTAGCGATATGGTACCTACACTCACCACAAAGACCTGAGAAAGCAAGTGAACTGGATATGGATGACAATCCTGGGACCCAGAGCTTCTAAGGGAAAAATAAAGCAGTGGATAAAATATCAGTGAGAGAAGAGACTAAATGAAAATAGAGAAAAAGGAGATATGAAGAACATGAACACTCAACCAGGGCACCATGGCTATTTTTGAATGATCACAAGCAATGTTCCGATTGGATCAGGAACCAGATGATGGGCTCCTCTCAGGACTGGACCACATCAGTGATAGGCAAACAAACAACGAGTATCCCTCCCTTATGTTGCACAGAGACCAGCGGCAGTCCCTACAACCCACCTTCGGCCCTCTCCGAACCAGCCGAGGGTCAAACCTGCTGAAATGTTGTGCTGCCTTTCATCTTGTTCATTGTAGTTCATCTTAGTTTCCACCCTGAAACAGACTTTTTAATTTTGTCTTTGCATTACCCCCTTCTCTCCCTCTCTCTTATTTATGTAAACCCCCTCCCCCCTCTTACCACCACACCACAACTCCTAAGTGGTCATGCTTGATGTGTCAGTTCCAGCTTGGTAGCTAGCACTTTTGCCAGTACTGTGCTCTGTGCTACTATTGGAAACTAAGAAACCTACTTAGCTGGAAGATCACATTCATGCATAGGAAGATTTATTATAGTGAAAATATTAATACTAATCAATGTGATGTACCAATCTAATGCAATCCTAATGAAGATAACATTAATCCCAATCTAGATAACAACACATGACAGCAAGAAAAATGGAGGAAAGATTGAAGTTGTTAAGGATTTTGTGTTTCTTGAGTTCAAAATCAATGCTCATGGAAGCATGTGGTCAGGAGAGACCACTTCCAGGAGAAGGACATCATGCTTGGCAAAGTGGAGGGGAAGGACGAAAGAGGCAGACCCTCAATGAGAGGGACTGGCATAATAGTGGGTGCAACAATGGGCTCAAGTATAAGAACAATCATGAGGATGGCACAGGAATGGGAAATGTTTCATTCTGTTGTGCACAGGATCCCTATTAGCCGGAACCAACTCAATGACCCTTAACAATGACGAAAATCTAGATTCCATCATAATTCTTAGAAGAAATGGAGAAAGTAACACCAGCTTTCTGTGAAAAAAGAAAGAGACCCTAGATAAGCGCCCAGGAAGAAGAAGAAAGTAGAAAGTGCTAAAGTCATTGACCAAAAACATGCTCTGCAGCCACAGTCCTTAAAGCAGACCGGTCCCGGTACAGTTAGAAGTCAGCAGAACAGCATTGAAAAATAAAAGACAAATCCAATCATTAAAGCAGACTGGTCCTGGTACAGTTAGAAGTCAGCAGAACAGCATTGAAAAATAAAAGATAAATCCACCCACCTATGGAGAGCTGGTCTTTCAAAAAAGCCTAAACCCTTAAATGGGGAAGAGATAGTCCCTTTAACAAATGATGCTGACAAAATTAGGTTTATATTTGCAGAAAAGTGAAAAAGGTTCATATTTCATACCATATGAAAAACTAACCAAAGATGCACCAAATATCTAAATGTAAAGTCTAGCCCTATTACAGAAAGAAATGGGGTCAACTTTAGAAGCCCTAATACGTGACATAAATATATTACCAAAATAACTAAAATTGAATGAACAGCACATGAAAAACCAGACAAACATTTATAAACATCAAAATATTTAACTAAAAGCATAAAAGGAAATCTGACAGACTGAGGGAAAAATGGCAACCACATGTTTTCTGCCCAGTCCTGTGGCGTTGTTACTATTATTCCCATGCCTACACCCACCATGGCAGCCACGGAGCCAACCCATCTCCTCCAGGGCCTTCCTCTTGTTTCCTGCTCTTCTACCCTACATGAGGTCTTTTCCAGGGAAGGTCCCTCCTGATAAGTTCAAAGTGTGTAAGACTAAGCCTCCCCCTCCTGGTCTCTAAAGAGCACTCTGGCTGCATTTCTTCAAAGACAGGTCAGTTTGTCTTTTTAGCTCTCCATGGCACTTTTGATATTCTTATCTAGCACCATAATGCCAATGAATTGACCCTTTTTCTTTATTCAATGCCAACTTTCATACACATATGAAGCAATTAAAAAATACCTCGGATTGAGTTGGGTGCAATTTAGTCACCAACGTAACATCTTTGATTTTCAATAACCCGAAGGGGTCTTGTGCAGATTTACCCAATACAACTCATCTTTTCATCTCTTGACTGCTACTTCCATGAGCAATGATTGTGGATTCGAGCAAGACAATATCCTCGACAATTTTCTCCATTTATCATGTTACCAATTGATTCAGTTGCGAGAATTTTGGTCTTCTTCACGTTGAGTCATAATCCATATTGAAGGCTTTGATCCTAGATCTTCATCAGCAATTGCTTCAAGTCCTCCTAACTTTTGACAAGCAAGGTAAATCGTCTGCGTACCACAGGTTGTTGATAAGCCTTCCTGCAATCTTGATGCCACATTCCTCTACATAAACTCTAGCTTCTCTGATTGTTTGCGGATCGGCATGCGGATTGAATAAGTTTGCTGAGAGGATACAACCCTGTCCGCACCGTTCCTGATTTTAAACCACGTAGTCTTTCCTTGTTCTGACATACAACTACCTCATGATGCATGTACAGATTCCTCACGAGCACAGTGGTGTGTTCTGGAGTTCTCGTTCTTCTCAAGGATACCTATAGTTGATTATGCTCCCCGCAGTCAAATGCCTTTGCACAGTCAATGAAACAGAAGTAAACATCTTTGTGATATTCTCTGCTTTTAGCCAAGATTCTCTTGTTATCAGACATTTTATCCCATGTTCCAACTTCTTTTCTGATCCTGCCTGAACCTCGAGCAGCTCCCTGCCAACATACTGCTACAACCCATGGTTGAAGGACCTCAGAAACATTCTCCTTGCATGTTATGTTTTTCATATTGTTCTGTAATTTGTGAATCTGTTGAGTCATCTTCTTCAAAATGGGTAAGAATATGGATCTCTTGCAGTAAGTTAGCCAAATAACAGTCTTCCGAATTTCTTGGCATTGATAAGTGAGGGCTTCCAGTGCTTCATCAGCTTGTTAAAACATTGCAATTGGTATTCCATCAATTCCCAGAGGCTTGGTTTTGCTTAATGCTTTCAGTACAGGTTGAACTTCTTCCCTCATGACCATTGGTGTTTGCTCATATGCTCCCTATTGACATGTTGAATGTCCACTAGTTCCTTTTGGTACAGTGACTCTGTGTTCTTTCCATATATTTTTAGTGTTTTTCCTGTAGAATTTTTCAATATTGCAACTCTAGGCTTGGATTTTTTTTCTTGAGTTCTTTCATTTTCAGATATGCTGAGCAAGTTGTTTCTTTTTCGTGATCTACCTTCACCTCTTTGCACATTTCATTATAATATTTTACATTGTTTTCTCAAGCTGCCTTTGAAGTGTTCTGTTCAGGTCTTTGCATTGATCATCCCTTCCATGTGCCTTATGTTTTCTCCATGTGTGATGTTCTTGATGTCCTCCCACAGCTAACCTGGTCTTCCATCACTAGTATTTACTGCATCAAACCTGTTCTTCATATGTTAATGAAATCTGGCGGGATATACTCAAGGTCCTGTGTTGCCTCTCAAGAACGACCTTGAGTTTTCTTCAACTTTAACCTTAACTTACATATGAGCAATTGACGGTCTGTTCTAAAGTAAGCCATTGCCTGCTTTTTTTAAAAATTGTTTTATTAGGGGCTCATACAACTCTTATCACAATCCATACATACTTCAATTGTGTAAAGCACATTTGTACATTCACTGCCCTCATCATTCTCAAAACATTTGCTCTCCACTTAAGCCCCTGGCATCAGCTCCTCATTTTGCCCCTCCCTCCCTGCTGCCCCCTTCTCATGAGCCCTTGATAACTTATAAATTATTATTTTGTCATATATTTCCCTGTCCGATGTCTCCCTTCACCCACTTTTCTGTTGTCCATCCCCCAAGGAGGAGGTCACATGTAGATCTTTGTAATCGGTTCCCCCTTTCCAACCCACCCTCCCTACACCCTCCCAGTATCGCTACTCACACTACTGGACTTAAAAGGATCATCTGCCCTGGATTCCCTTTGTTTCCAGTTCCTATCTGTACTAGTGTCCATCCTCTGGTCTAGCCTGACTTGCAAGGTAGAATTCAGATTATGATGGGGGCAGGGGCAGTGAGGAAGCATTTAGGAACTAGAGGAGAGTTGTATTTTTCATCAGTGCTACATCACACCTTGACAGACTCGTATCCTCCCCTAGACCCCTCCTCAAGGGGATCCAGTGGCCAGAAAATGGGCTTTGTGTTTCCACTCTGCACTCCACTCCGACATTCACTATGGTAAGATTTTTTTTGTTCTGATGATGCCTTATACCTGATCCCTTCGACACCTCATAAACACATAGGCTGATGTGCTTCTTCCATGTGGGCTTTGTTGCTTCAGAGCTAGATGGCTGCTTGCTTACCTGCAAGCCTTTAAGACAAACAGATGCTATACCTTTTGATAGCAGAGCACCATCAGCTTTCTCTGAGACATTTGCTTATGCACCCATTTGTGTTCAGCGATCGAATAATGGAGGTGTGCACCCAATTATATGATTTTGATTTTTTATTCTTTGATCCCCGATAATGGATCCCTTTGGCACCTTGTGATCACACAGGCTGGTATGTTATTCCATGTGGGCTTTGTTGCTTTTGAGCTAGATGGCCACTTGTTTACCCTCAAGCTTTTAAGACCCCAGATGCTATATCTTTTGATAGCCAGGCACTATCAGCTTTCTTCACCACTATTTGTTTCTTCACCCATTTTGTCTTCAGAGGTTGTGTCTGGAAGGTGAGCATCATAGAATGCCAATATAATAGAAGACAGTATTCTTACATTGAGAGAGTTCTGGAGTGGAGGCCCAATGTCCTTCTGCTATCTTAATATTAAACCTATAAATATAGGCACATAGATCTACTTCCCCATCCTCAAATATAAATATATTTACATATGTACATGTCTTTATCTAGACCTCTATAAATGCCCTTTGCCTCCCAGCTCTTTCCTCTATTTTCCTTGACTTTCTTCCTGTCCCACTATCATGCTCAGTCCCCACCTGGGTTTCAGTAGTTCCTCTTGGTTACATTACCCTTGATCATGCCCCACCAGGCCTCCCACATCCACCTCGCCACCAATTTGGATCACTTGTTGTTCCCTTGTCCCTGGGTAGACAACTGAGGAGGAGGCAGGAAAAGGAAAAAAATGATGAAAATAAGGAAGAAATGGGTAGCGGGGGCACGGGGCACTAACCCACCCAAGGGGAGGATATTGTTTATATCTCCACAGGGAAAGAGGGACCAGACTTCAACCCAGTGCCCCAAGGTATAAATGCAACATTCCAGTGTGGAGTAGGGAACCAGTTGAGAGGTCTGGGGGGTTGGCCCCAGTCCCAAATACTAAGTGGATGCCCCCACCCCCGAATAATTTATTTCAAAGGACAACGTTGGATCTGCAGGTATGGGAGAGGGCCATATCTGATCAGAACACACAGGAGCAGATGAAAGGGGGGTAGGAGAGAGAGGAGCACATCCTGGCCCACCAGGCCGTGAGGACGATGACCCCAATTAGAGCAGCCAGTCCACAGAGAGGACCGCATGGCCAGCCCCACTATGAGACACGATGCCCCTCACTGACCCATAGCCCTGCGGGGAACAGCACCAGAGACACAGTGTGGGAATTGGGCCTCACCTGATCCTGCCACACTGAGGCAAGGCACTGGGGGAGTGCAGAGGAACAGCAAGGGAATGGAGCGGCAAGGTCCCTAGGGAATGGTGGACTTTGGGACCAGGGCGTGGTGCCCCAACACACTGAACTGGAAAACACTCCTGAAGGCCAACAAACGATCCTTGAACTAATTACAAGCTTTTTTTTTCTTGTTGTGTTTTGTTTTATTCTTTGTCAGTGGTTTGTTGTTGTTGTTTTTTTGTACATTGTTGCTTGGTTTTGCTCTGTCACTCATTGCTTGCTTTTAGCTGCGGACACTGAGCTCCTCCAGAGTGCCTTCCCACAGATGTACTCAGTTTGATTTCTGTGTGTTCCACCTGGAGACGCCCATGTCTACATCACCTTTTGTGTTGTTGCAAAAAGTCTTGGCTATGAACAATCCACTGGTCTTATAAAGTTCTCTCATGCACTCTCCAGCTTCATTTCTATCACCAACACCATGTTTTCCAATTATTTATCCTTCCTCTTTGTTTTCAACTTTTGCATTGCAATCGCCAATAATTTCCAATGCATATTTATTGAATGTTTGGCCAATTTCAGACTAAAAACTTTGGTGGAATTCTTCACTCTCTACATCTGCTGGAATCCTTCACTTTGGACAAAGCTTTAGTCATTGGAATATAATCGTGAATAATGGTTGTATTGATTGGATTTCTTTTCTTGAGACAGACATTATCTAATCACAGTCAACATTCTCTTTCAAGATAGATCCTGAAATGTTCTTTTTGATGATGGTTGCATTGGCATGCCTTTTGATTGTGTCATTCCCAATATAGTAGATGATATGATTTCCTGATTCAAATGTCAAATACAGTTCATTCCAGCTCACTAAAGCATAAAATATCTATCTTTATGCATTCTATTTAATTTTTAATGACTTTCAATTTTCCTAGATCCATGCATCATATTCCAAGCTCCAATTATTAATTTATAATTTCAGCTGTTTCTTCTCACTTTGAGTTGGCCCCATCAGCAAATGAAAGCTCAGAAAGCTTTCCTCCAGCAAGCTTTACATTTCCTGCATCATTATTACCAATTGCATTATTGATAATGCAGCTCTTATCCATGTTTTGCGTGTCTTCCAACCTGAGGGGCTCATCTGGCACTATCTCTGACAATGCTCTGCTTCACTCTATTCAGTTTCAGTTACTGACAATGTTTTCTGCCGTCCATAGGGTTTCTCGTGGCTAAGTACTCTGAAGTGAACAGTCTATTCCTTTTCGTAATCTCTTTTTCATCTGGAAGCTCTGCTGAAACCTGTGCACTCTGGGTGACCCTGTTGGCAGTTGAAATACTAGTGCCTTAGCTTTCAACATCACAGCAACATACAAGCCACCAGAGGGCAACCCACTTATAGACAAATGGTAGAACTACAGGGTATTTGGGAAGGGAAAGGTACAACATGATCAAGTCAAAATATGACACTGGAGGTTAGGTGCATATTCTTGAGAGACATCAAGGTCAATTGCCAAGACCAAACCAAACCCAAACTCACAGCTATGAAGATTATGGCTTTTAGTGACCCTAGAGGAGAAAGTAGAGCTAGTTTGGGTTTCTGTGTTTCAATTTTTTACAAGAGGAGACAGCCTTATATTTCTCCTGCAGAATGACTGGTGGATTTGAACCACTGAACTTGCAGTCAGCAGCTCAGTTTGTAGCTCCTTAGATCACCATGGCTTCTCTTTGATAAAACATCATCCACAAAAACCATGTTCTACATGCTACTTTGATGAGTAGCAACTGAGGTCTTAAAAGCTTGTGACTGGCTATCCAAGGTGCAACTACTGATCCCTCCAAGTCCAGAGCAAGGAAGAGAAAATACATGGAACCAGTTCTTCCAATGGACTGATGAGCCCGGAAAACACCAGCTTCCACCCCCCAGGGACTCAAGAACTCGATGGGGCGCTGCTTCCACTTCTAATTGTTCAGAAAGGGATAACGCCAGCAAATAATCAGGAAAGTGGAAGTCAAATGTGGAACAAAACTTGGAATCATAAAAAATGACCAGACTTATTGGTCAGATAGGGACAAGTTTAACTCAAGACTGTATGGTTCTTCACCGTCTTTCAGTTGTAGAACTGAAGCTACGCTGCTGTTCCATTTCAGGTCAAACAATAGATATCTAAACAGGGAATAATAGCAATAGTTAGGATACATACCTTAGAATCAAAAGGGCAGTATTCACCCAAGGACAAAGTTCAGAAGGGTTAAGAAATGAGGGAGGGATGGAAACAGGGATCAGGATTTTCTCTGCATGCTTCACCCAATTCAAAATAAGAAGTGTTTTTAAAGTAGGTATTCGAGTCCATGTATTAGATGTAAATGTAAAGCTGTTGCTATTTAGCCTCACCTTGATCAATCTTGCTACATTACGAATTAGTAATTTGTCACAGTCTGAACTTTTAGGTATAATATTTTAGAGGTAGAATTTAATGGCAGAACTGGAACACTTATTTGTACATAATAAAATAAGGAGCACTGGTGGTACAAAGGGTTAAGTGTTAGGTTGCTAACTACAAGTTTGACATTTCAAATCCACTAGCGCTATGCAGGAGAAAGATGAGGCTATCTGCTGCTATAAATTTCTACACTTTGATACCTTATAGTTCTTCTTTGTTCTATAGGGTTGCTATCAGTCATTGTACACTTGGTGGTAATAAAATGCAATAATAAAGTTTGAGTCAATTAATGAATGAGTAAGTGCTTAAAGGCTGACAACGGAAGCAAAAAATATATTTTATTGCTTGGGTAAGCTTACTATGCATGATGTGTGTTTGCATAAAGATAAAATACATATGTAAAACCCTAATGAATAACACCCGATCAATGTTAACATGAAATCAAATTCTTTGTCCTAGTGTAGACAGAAGTAACAAACTAAACTGGACTTTGTCTTTAAGTCATTAATACACAAACGTTTATCATATAGAAACTGGCTGATAGTTGCTTCTTTTGAACCAAATTAATGAGTATAAGTTAACAAAATTTCTCAAATAATCATAATTAGCAGCTACCATTTAATATGCGACATATTTTGCAGTCAAAATGTTTTATCTTCAAATAGCTGTTTGAGAAATTCTTGAATCTTAATCCAATCTCAGGTATTGCTGGTCCCCACACGGGTGATAGTGTGTGCTAGGCATTGGGTTCCTAACAATAAGTTCAGTGGTTCAAACCCACCAACTGTTCTGCATGAGAAAGATGAGGCTGTGCACTCCCCTGAGGATTTACAGTCTTGGAAACTATATGGGATTGCTATGAGTCAGAACTGATTCAATGGTACTGGGTTACCACAGAAAGGCACTGGACATGGGATACAAGTTTGTTTAAAAAACAAGGGTTTAAAAATCAGAAACCATGTTTGAAATGATAGCTTTATTTAAGAATTTTACTGTACTACTGTGAAAAAATTATGGTTGAATAAAAGCAAGGTTATTTTTGTCTCCTTGGGATATTCCAGGCACTGCTGTCCTTTTAGCTACCAGATTCTATTCTAGAAAGAATCTGATGGCAGATTTTTTTGACTTATTAATTTTCATTGATCCCAATTGTATTATACTTGCTTTTAGTTTAAATAGTGTTTTACCTTCTAATAATGAAATTTCACACAATAGTCTTAAGGTCTAATTTATACCTCAGAATAAAAACATATGTTTTGAA
This sequence comes from Tenrec ecaudatus, assembly GCF_050624435.1. Lineage (NCBI taxonomy): Eukaryota > Metazoa > Chordata > Mammalia > Afrosoricida > Tenrecidae > Tenrec > Tenrec ecaudatus. The sequence continues at coordinate 42,386,075 of NC_134543.1, forward strand.
ATGTGAACATATACATTTATAATGTCATCAACTCAAATATATTTTTCTTTTAATTCTATAGAGAAGGAATGTTGAAATTTATTGTTCATAGAAATAGAAGTTCGAAGCTTTTTTGGGTTTTTTGCAGGGAACTGCCAGAAGTTCGGGCAGGATTTATTTATTTATTTAAAGTTAGTTTATTGGGGGCTCATGCAACTCTTATCACAATCCATACATACACCCATCGTGTCAAGCGCATTTGTACATTTGTTGCCATCACCAGTCTCAAAACATTTGCTTTCTACTTGAGCCCTTGGTATCAGCTCCTCATTTTCCCCTCCCTCCCCACTCTCCCATCCTCCTTCACCCTTGATAATTTATATATTATTATTTTTCATATCTTACACTGTCTGATGTCTCCCTTCACCCACTTTTCTGTTGTCCATCCCTCAGGGAGGGGGTTATATGTAGATCATTGTGATCATTTCCCCCTTTCTCCCTAAATTTCCCCTTACCCTCCAGGTATTACTACTCTCATTATTGGTCCTGAGGGGATTATCTGTCCTGGATTCCTTCTGTTTCCAACTCTTATCTGTACCTGTGTGCATTTTCTGGTCTAGCCGGATTTGTAAGGTAGAATTGGGATCATGATAATGGAGGGGAAAGAAGCATTAAAGAACTAGAGGAAAGTCGTATATTTCATTGGTACTATACTGCACCCTGACTGGCTCATCTCCTCCCTGTCACCCTTCTGTAAGGGGATGTCTAGTTGACTTTGGGCTTTGGGTCTCCACTCTGCACTCTCTCTCATTCACAATGATGTGATTTTTTATTCTTTGATGCCTGATACCTGATCCTATCGGCACCTCGTGATCACACAGGCTGGTGTACTTCTTCCATGTGGACTTTGTTGCTTCTCAGCTAGATGATCATTTGTTTATCACCAAATCTTTAAGATCCCATGTCTTTTGATAGCCAGGCACCATCAGCTTTCTTCACCACACTTGCTTATGTTCCCGCTTTGTCTTCAGCGATTGTCTCAGGAAAGTGAGCATCATGAAATGCCAGTTTAATTAAACAAAGTGTTCTTGCATCGAGAGAGTACTTGAATAGAGACACAATGTCCATCTGCTACCATAGTACTAAACCTATAAATATATGCACACAGATCTATTTTCCCCATCATTTATAAGTATATTTGCATATGTACATGCCTGTATTTAGACCTCTAAAAATGCCCTTCATCTGTTAGTTCTTTCCTCTATGAAATAGAAGTTCTAAGCTAGATATCTGCTGGGAGAAATCCCATCAAACTCATCTGTCTGGAAAAGGATGGAATCTTTAGCATAGAAAACAAGTTATTTAGTTTGAAGTGCTGAATATTAGTTAAATGCTGTAGTAAAATATCAAAAACACAAATAATAATATTCTAATTTCCAATTGTAATAAAAGCTAATTCATCTGCATGGTAACTTCTATATTATAAATCTCCACTATCTGCAGGAAAAGAGAAATACATCAGTTGTGTCCAATATATTTGATTATTTGAATCATTCTGAAAATTAAGATAATAAAGTTCAATTGTTTTTATTTTTTGCTTTTACTTATTTATTTGCAAAAAAAGCAGTAGACTTGGTTATTATGGGATTATAGAGTGCATCTCACAGTTACTAATAAGTTTTATGTTTTAGATGAAAAATAATGTCATAGAAACCATTTAGATTCCTGTTGACTGTTTCATAAAGTAGGACTGTTCCATAAAGCTTTCTCAGCTGGAATCTTTACAGTTTCAGGAATCTATGACTTTCTCTTATGGCCAGTGGGTGGTTTTGAACCATCGACCTATAAGTTAGTAGTCAACCCCAAGATATTTATGCCACTCAAAAACTATCCATTTTTAGTACCATTATTATTATTTGTATAAATGTTTTATCAATGTATGATGACAAATATTAGATACATTAAAATACATTAGTTGATTAGGTAATATTTCTTTAATTTTTTTAATTACAAAGATATGACTATGTCAGAGACATTAAACTGTAAAGACTGAATTGTATGTGAACAAAATTCATATGTAATTAGATTGTGATCTGTTTTATAATAAATACTAGTAACAAATATAATGTATTTTTATGATTCAAACATATCATACCATATGATCATTCCATCTTTCTGCTTGGGGATAAAATCATGACCGCAGATGGAGACCAAACATGAACTATGGTAAAACTGAGCTGAGGAAGCAGAAAACATGAACCCCTAGAAGCTTCGGGCACTAGAATATATGGGAAAGGACAGTGAAGAGACGGTTGCTTGCTGGGTTCTCAGCCATGTGCTGGACTTTGTGTGCAGAGTAACACTACAAAAGGATTTCCCTGATAATGACTCCTCTTGAGTTGAGCCCAGTGAGAATGGAGAAAACTGATAAACACTCTGCTAATATGTTGAGGAGTCCTAGTTATGCATTGGGCTGCTAACTGCAAGGTCAGCAGTTCATAACCACCAGCTGCTCTGAGGGAGAAAGACAAAATTTTCTATTCCTATTATAAATACTTACCATCTCAGAAACCCACAGTGGCAATTCTTCTCTGTCCTACAGGGTCACTAGGAGTTGGAATTACTCATTTGCAATTTCGGTTTAATATATGGAGTATTCGGCTGATACACATATGGGGAAGGAAATCTTAAAGATAAAAACAAAAACTAGAGTAATAGAAATTTTAACTTTGGTCCACCAATACATAAAACTAAGTCCTGGCTAAATACACAAAGAAAAAAAAATCTAAACTCAACACTAAAAGATAAATGTATATGTTGAGTCTTAATAAATTAGGAGAGGTTGAGAAACAAATGGAAATTTTCAGGGAGATCTTCGCTGTCAAAATGTAAGACTAAGTATAATCAGCTTCAATGTGCCCAGCCAGGAGGAGAAAGACCAATTAGAACATGGATCAACACCCCTCCTCAGGGGAGATGATAGGACTCAGAACTTCAAATTATACATGGTATCCAATATGAAATAAAATATTAGTATGTAAACAAAGAAATAGAAAATTGTAACCTGTCATTTAAAAAAAACCCACAAAAGTATGCAATACACGTTCCCCACCAAATGGCCCAGAGGCTGTATTAAGCAAAGAATTTAAGAAAGCTATCAAAATGTCCTCAAACACTTAAAGGCAAATGTGTTTTTAAAAATAAGGTTAAGCATAGTCTTAATGAATTACTAATAATTTTAGGAAATGAAAGTGAAGTAAGAAAAAGAACCCACTAAGAAGTTAGGTTTTCAAGAATTAAAAGCAACAGAGGTAAATACTGTTATTTATACAACCCTGAAGTAACTGTGATCTATGAATGTATGCATGGATAGACACATGTACTTAACAAATGTGGGAGCATCCACAAAGATACATGTAATGTACCACCTGTCTGTCTGTCTCTCTGTCTTAGTGTGGTGGTTTGTGTACTGCTATGATGCTGAAAGCTGTACCACTGGTGTTTCGAATGTCAGTAGGGTCATCCAAAGAGAACACGTTTCAGTGGAGCTTCCAGTCTCAGAACAGACAAGCAGACAATGAAGAAGAAATTGGCTCCCCACTTTGGAGGAAGTAGCCATTGAAAAGCCAATGTGTTGCTTCAAAGCATTGTCAGCTACTGAAGGCTTCCTAACTGGAAGTAAGAACGTTGTCAGAGGCAGTGCAGGAGGATGAGTCCCTTGCATCAGAGAACACTCGAAAAGTGACTTAGGAGGAGTTGCTTTCTCAGAATGGAGTCAGCCATGGTGACATGAGTGGGATAGAGCCACTTGTAAATTTTTTCATGCAATCTCCAGCTTTATGTCTATCTCCAAGACCATGTGTTCCAACTATGGTTTGGGTCAGGCGTGCTCAGTCCTCAAAGAAACATCCTTGCCCCTCAACACTCGATTCTTGTTAAAAAAAAAAAGAGGTCTTGTGCAGTAGATTTACCTACTGCAATTAATCTTCTATAACTTGTTAATAAACGTTAAATATAGAAACATTTGTTAGTAAATTGAACTTTAATTTTCAATAAAATTTAATCTCTCAATATATATAACTTACTTTGTGTGAACTGTGTTTCAGCTTTCTGTGTACTTCATCATTTTGTTCTCTGGCGGAGCCCTTTAATGTTATACTTCGTGGGTTGATTTTACAAACATTTACTTACTGTTTTGAATATTAGGAACCCTGATGATGCATTTGGTATTGACCCAGAGTCCGGTGGTTTGAACCCACCAGGTGCCTGAGGGAGGAAGAGGTGGCAGTCAGCTGCCATCAATACCTAGGTCTCTGGCAACCGGATAGAGCAGGTGTACTCTCTGATATAGAGCCACAAAGAGAGCCAACTTAATGGAGTAGCTTTGCATCGGGATTGATGGTGAAACATCATGCCATGTATGCTATACTTCAGTATTTTTAAACCGTGTTTTAGTGTAGTTTCAGCATGGAATTAAGCATTAATTTTTATTCATAATTTAGTAATACGTTGAATTGCTATTTTTATGACAATTTCCAGTTTTATCCAAGTGCTGTGTCTGCCATTGGTTCACATCTTTGTGAGAACTTTGATTATACAAAGCCCTAAATTTATGATGGACAATTGGCACTTCAAACTTTATTTGGCCCAAAATGTATTTCATCTTCTTTTGACATCCTCTGCTCTTCAAAAGCACCAACTTTCCTATCATCTCATCTCCACAATCTATGTAATATCTGTCAAATTGTTATGTGCATTCTCAGCCCAATAAATCCAATAAATTAAATCAGACATGCATTACTTCGTTGTAAAATCTGGACTCTAGCTATTAGAATGGTCATACTTTCAATCTATTCTTTTCCATATATATGTGTGTGTGTTTGTATCATAGAGTTAACCTCCAACCCCAAATGGGGAGAAAAATCCTCTTCTGGGTGGAGCTTTCATAGTACATATTTTTCACACGAGTTGAGCATTGAGCGACTCACTCTGATTTAGTGTACCCAGTGACCTCACCTGGGAAGGTACTCTCTGCTTGAATTGAAAGTTCTCTCTAGTTCTCTCACACTGAATTTACCCACCTTCCCGACATGATCACTGAAGACAGACGTGTGTATAAGCAAACGTGGTGAAGAAAGCTGATGGTGCCTGGCTATCAAAAAGATCTAGCATCTGGGTCTTAAAGGCTTGAAGACAAACAAGTGGCCATCTATCTCAGAAGCAACAAAGCCCACAGAGAAGAAGCACACAGCCTGAGCGAATACAAGGTGTTGAGCGGACCAGGTAGCAGACACCAAGGAACAAAAACCATCATTGTGTGATCGTCTTCCTCACATAAACGCTGAAGACTAATGTGTGCATAAGCAAGTGTGGTGAAGAAGGCTGACGGTGCTCGACTATTGAGAGATATAGCATCTGGGAGCTTAAAGGCTTGAAAGTAAACAAGCGACCATCTAGCCCAGAAGCAACAAAGCCCACATGGAAGCAGCACACCAACATGTGTGATCGTGAAGGGCAGAGGGGACCAGGTTTCAAACAAAAAAGGCAGGGGGAAAAAAATCACATCACCGTGAGTGAGGGGGAGTGTGTGATGGGGACCCAATGCCCATCTGTAGACAGCTGGACATCCATTGCAGAGGCATAGTGGGGAGAAGATGAGTCACTCAGGGTTCAATGTAGCAACAATGAAACTCAAAACCTTCCTCTAGTTCTTGAACGCTTCCTCCCCTCCCAATTATCATGATCCCAATTCTACCTTGTGGACCTGGTTAGACCAGAGGATGCACAGCAGTGCAGTAGGTATCTGGAAACACAGGGAATCTAGGATGGATGAACCCCTCAGGACCAGTGGTGAGAGTAGTGACACCGGGAGGGAAGGGGGTATAGAAAGGGAGAACAGATCTGGGGGATCTATGTGTAACCTCCTCTCTGGGGGATGGGCAATGGGAAGGTGGGTGAGGGGAGATGCTGGGCAGTGTAAGATAAGATAAAATAATAATTTATAAACTATTAAGGGTTCAAGGGGGGGGGGAGCGGGGAGGGAGGGGGAGAGGAAAAAAGGAAAACGAGCTGACCCAGGAACCCAAGTGGAAGGCAAATTTTGAGAATGATGAGGGCAACGAATGTATAAGGGTGCTTTACTCAATTAATATATATATGGATTGTGATAAGAGTTGTATGAGCCCCAATAAAAAGATTTATTAAATTAAAAAAAGCAGTTTCTCTCCAACCTCGTTTTTTTCTGTGTGATGGCCAATTTAAGAAAATGTCATGCAGCTGTGAAATTTTGTTTTCTGATCAAGAAAAATGCCCAGAAAATGTGATGTTGAACACAGCTTACAAGAACAGCACTATGGGAAAAACTCAAGTGTATGAGTGGTGTTCTGGTTTCAAAACGGTGAAATGTTGATCGATGACAAACCTTGTTCTTGACATCGGTCAACTTCCAAAATGGAAGAAAATGTCAACAAGATTCATGCACTTGGGCTTGAAGACCGATGACAGCCCATTGAGGAGATGAGGGGAGTTACCTGGGATTTCTTGGAGCTCAGTCCAGCGAATTTTAATGGAAGATTTGGGAATAAGACGAGTCGATGTGAAATTTTTCCTAGGTTTCTGACTGACCAGGAAAAAGAGCGTACAGTGGAAACATGCTGTTCTTTGAAAGAACAGTTCTGAAGTGACCCAGATTTTTTCCCTCAAGGTCATTACTGGTGTCAAGCCATGATGCTATTCTTACAACGCCAAAAGCAAACATCAATCAAGCCAATAGAAGATGCCATTGTCACCTTGCCTCCACAAAGCGCCTCAAGTGAAATCAAACATCAAGATGATGCTCATTTGTTTTTATTTGATGTGAGAGACATAGTGCATTTGGATTTTGTTCCACCAGGTCAGACTATTAATCAAGTTTTCTATTTAGAGGTTATTAATATTTATGAAATATTGCATAATAATGTGTGACCAAAAAGACCTGATTTGTGGCAGGCGGGGTACTGGTTTTGCCACCACGACAATGCATCTGCTCATGTAGCCATTTGAGTGTGGCAGTTTTGGGTATAAAACAGCATGCCTCCCTTGTCCCACCTGACCTCACGCTGTGGACTTCTTTTCGGTTTCATAAATGAAGAAGGGCATCAAAGGACAGAGATTTGACTACATAAAAGAGGCGTAGCAAGAAAATACAATGAAGGTGCTGTCAGCCACCCAAATAGATGAGTTTGAAAAATGTTTCCAAGAATGGAATCACATATTTGACCAATGTATTAAGTGTAATGGAGTGTACTTTGAAGGTGATAAGCTTGCTTGGTTAAAAAATAATTAAATACAAGCTTTGAAAAAAATGCTACTTTTGGGGGGTACCCCCTCATATAATCTTCCTGATACACAACTTGAATCATTACAGAGGTGGCAATATACCTTTGACTAGGTATTCTTTGAGATTGGGAATGTGGATGCTGTAGGCTTGGAATGCAGGTAATAATATATGGTGTACAGTAGGGAAAGAGATGGCTCTTCCCTTGTCTTCAGAGTGCATAGCATGTTCCTGCAATAAATTCTTCAGGGAGTGTTTTGACATTTACTCAATACGAAGATTTTAAAGACTTAGGAAGAAATAGCCACCAACATCCTGGCAGACAGGGACTTTAGTTCTCCAATGAATTTGTGGAATTTAGGCAATAGAAAGGGGCTGCCCTCAAATGGATTTTTAAGTGGTGAACATTTAAGACCACCCCTCTGTCATCAGACCCCTCCTTTGGGACACTTTCACTATTTCTAGACTGCGATCTAAAGTTGTTGAAACCTGACATTAATCTTGTTATAAAAATGTGATTGTGGTTAAAATAAAGCATTGAAGATGTCAGATGCTTAGAATTGAATGCACATACAAGTTTAAGGGAAAAAGTTACTTTATCCAAGAAGCAGTCAAACATCCCTATACTCCTAAATATGTTTAACACCAAATGTTGCTGTTACTGTTAGGTGCCATTGACTCCGCTCTGAATCTTAACAACCCCATGTACATTCGAATCAAACACTACCTGGTCCTGAGCCTTCATTGCTGTATTTTTCAGGGTGCAACCACTGTTTCAATCCATCTCTTGGAGGGTCTCACTCTTTTTCACCTGAATCCAGTCTTCTTTATTCATTGGCTAACTTCCACATGCCTACAAGGTGATTGGCCAATAGCTACACCACACTCCTCAAAGGTACATATTTCCCTTTTAAACAATTTTAAGAGGTTATTTGTAGCAGATAATCCCAATGCAATGCATCATCTATTTCGTGACTGCTTCTGCAGTAGGTGTTAATTATTGTTCCTGATCAAATGAAATTTTCGACAACTTCGATCTGTTTCTAATTTTATGAGTTGTTTATTTTGATAATTTTTTAGTTCTTTATCTTGAGGAGTAATCCTGAAGACAAAGACAGTCATTTGAGCAGAAGAAGAGGATAGTGTGTGACTTAAAACCAGGAAAGATGCACATTCAGAATGTCTCCTTTTTACCATACTTGTCCATTCTGTATGCTGATCATATTCTGTGAAGCTGACCGTATGAAAAAGAATTTTCATTCACAATCTGTGGTATGCATGCAACCCTTTTTGTTGAAAACTAAGAGAAATGAAAGCATTTTACTGATGAAAATCAATGTCTAAAAGCAATTCATATGAAATGGTCCTAGCATGGTTCAATGGTCAAGAAGTATCTCCTACACATCTCGTATCTCCTAGGTTAACAGCATAAAAATTGAGGAAGCCAGAAGTATTGGCTGAGTATGGACCTAGGATGGAGAGAACTGTACAAGCAGCCCAAGGGAAGTTTTGGTGAGAAATCTAGGCAGCATAGACAATGAGTTTAGGAAGGAGGAACTTTTTACCTAGATTTAATATGCACATCCAAATATGTAAGTTTGAGAATTTTAGGGTACTAAGTACCTGTCTTTATTAAGTTGATTCCAGTAAGGCAAGTATGGGGCACAAGTCGCAAAGTTGCTATATACACATTGTTTTATCTGTTTTTTCTTCGTTGTTACTTTAAAGAAATTGTGGATTAAAACATGGGAAATGCTGAAACTCGGTGCTGTAGTCAGTCAGGTGGTAATGGGAGTAGACTACGCCCTTGCCGAGTAGTGTGCAGACCATCCCCCTGGCATCCAAGAGGGGATCAATGGAATTGCCTTCTTGAAGAGGTCCTAGACCTGGCTAGATGTTGTTAAACTTATCTTTTGATCTCCAGATGAAGGCAGTTAGTGCTAGTCGTTTCTAGTCACGAGAGTATGAAAATATGAGAAAATGTAAGAATTTACTCATTTTTCAAACTTAATATTTTATCACCATTTACATTTTTGTTCAACGGTGATTTTTCTAGATATATTGCTTATAATGATTAGTTAAGTGAAGTATATTTTAAATAAATTATTTTTAAAAACAAATTACATATGATGGAATAATCTTTGTTGGGCTCTTTGTCAACATTTATAAAACAAACAATGAAATAGAAGTGGGACTGAAGGAAAAGACAATAAGAATCCATACAAGTTATAGTTCAATTTTGTTAACATATCTGATGGTAAAGCGAAAAAAATCACAAGGCATTATTTGTGGAAATATACTGACTTATGAAGCAATCATCAAAACTTGAGTTGAATTTTTATATGAAATATCACAAAGAAAATTCAAGCAAAAATAATAATTTGAAAGAAAAGCTATTTAATTATAAATAGAATATTTTCAATATGTATGTTTAAATATTAGTAATGTAAATGCACCCCCTTTTGATAATTTTATAATTCTTTTCTTTTTCTCTGTTAAGTTTGTTCTAATTATATATTTTGAAATGCAATTCAATGTATGTTGAATTCTATAAAAAGAAATTTTTATATTGCGTGTCATTTTTATTTGTGTTAATCAATTTTTAATTTTATTATTAATTGTGATTTAGTACATATATCATATAATTCCATAACTGAATCACATCAAGCAGTATTGCACAATTGCTACCGATATTGGTTCTCAAACATTCTTTTCCTTCCTGGGCTCCTTGACATAGTCTCACTTTTAGCCCCCGCACCCCCGCTACTGTGCCTCCCCCCTCAAAACAAAACAATACAAAACCCTAACCACCCTTTTCTATTTGCTGTCCCTATTTAGGTTTCATATACCAAAAAACAGAAAACATATAACACAACTTCAAGAGGGTTTTCCCCCAATGTCATAACAGCTCTGAGATTAAAAAAAAATGACAAAACAAAAATACAGAAAATGTTGAAAACCAGAGCACATTCAGGGAGGGACCTGACTAGGAGGTTCAACTGACAACGTTTGAACTGCTCAAGTCCCATTTGCCCTTTGGTCTTCTAATCTCAGTTCTCCAAGGCTCTGTTTAGTAAACTCTTCCCTCCCCGCCTCCAGTTATGGATGGAGCGAGATCACCAGAGGCTTATTCCCTATGCAGTTTCCACAACTGTATCTTAGGCTCCATTTATATGTAATAGCTTATCAACAACAAATAAATTTTAAATTGCTTTTGTCCTATTACATAGATAATTTAAGAAGCTCTATTCTAACAGCCGGTTATGTAGCTTAGTGTTTAAAAGTCTTTAATGTGCATAGGACTCACTTAGGCACATTATGAAAATGCACTTGCAATTTAGTAAATTCAGAAGACCTGAGAGTTTGCATGTCTTAAAAGCCCGCAGATGATCCTAACAGTATTGGTCCATGCATCTCATTTTGAGTTAAAGTCATTATCTTTCTCTCATTCACTCTCTCACCTTACGAACACTGATGACTTCGAAAGCACCCAGAAGAAAATGGAGAATTAAGAGCTAGTAGATATCATGGAAATTTGATGTAGATGGTTTAATTTGCCTGGAATTAAGATAATGTAAATATTATCAGGATATGTCTGGAAATTTCCCCCAGGGCTTATGTTTTTGTAGAGTTATAAAATAAAATGGTCTTACAGTCTTTCTTTGGGTGACAAGGGTGTGCTCTCTCTTCCAGTGCTCACGCTGTTTCACTTGTTTGGCTGAGACTCAAGGACTGATTACCCTGGACTTAGAGAGGGAAATTCAGCGCTCTCAGAGACTGGGGTTGTTTTCATCTGTAAATACCTTCCTCAAGACAGAGATTGTGGCACATAATCTTACTGAATCAAAGGCTAAAACCAGACAACATTTGAAAAGGGAAGCAGCTTGCCTTCCTGATTAGAAAAACTGAGTCTCTATCCTAATATACCAGGTGCTTATACACACAGGCCCTGGTCAAGTCAGGGTGTGCGCAGATGCACACCCACATCAGAGTTTATAAAGTCCAGGAATAGAAAAGTGGCATGGTCAGACTAAATCTCCAACATGTAACTAATACAGCACTCATGAATAAAAACATGTATATTTATATGTATTTTCACACAATAATTATAGATAAGATATTATTTTCAAGTGCCCATGAAACATTCTCCAGGGTAGATCATATGCCATACCACACAACAAGCCTCAGTACACTTAAAGAAATTTATATCAGATAGTGTATATATATTATTTAACAGTGAAATTAAATTAAAAATCAAAACAGAAGGGAATTTGTAAAATTTATAAATTTATAGAAATTAATGTGGCTCCCCCATAAAATAAAAGTTCATTCTCAATTTTGTATGGAATTCAACAGACCCAAAAGAGCCAAAAAACCTTCTTGAAAGAGAAGAAAAAAGCAATAGGACTCACACATCTAATTTTTTTAAATTACACTATTCAAAAAATAACATTAATGAAAATAGATTAAGAAAACTGTGATTCAAGGACTGATTTCTCTGGATTGAGAAACAGAAATTCAGCACCCTTAAAGACTGCTGATTGAAGGGGACTTGCATGATGATAGACATAGAGATCGATGAAAGTTCAGAAATAAACGTTTACATATGTAGCCAACATAATTATTTTAAATAGATTAATGCAAATTAATACACAGAGAGACTACTATACACCCATTAGGATATCAATGATAAGAAAGAGAGAAGGCATGTGTTGATGGGAGTATGTAAGAATTGAAACTCATAAATTGCTAGAGTAACAATAAATTGCCCCCATTTCAGAACACAGTACAGCTCTTCAAAATGCTAACCACAAAATCATCGTACGACCTAGAAATTCCCCTTCTGTGTATGTACCTATGAGAAATTAAAACATATATTCAGACAGAAACTTGTATATAGATTTTCAGAGGGTCATTATTTATTTATAAAAGCAAAAATATGGGCACAGTCCAAATTTTCATCAACTTAAACAAATTGCATCTATACAATACAATATTATTTAATTATAGGATGAATGAAATACTGATATACTCTACAATATGGGGCAATGTTATAAAAATATGCTAAAGGGAGCTAGACTCAGAAGAGCACATCTTGTATTATTCCACTTACATAAAAGCTTCAGAGTGAGCACATCGATAGAGATAGTTATTACCTAGGGCTGTGGATTTAGAAGTATAAAGATTAACTGATAATGCATGGCTGCATTTTGGATTGATGAAAATGTTTTAAAATGTGATTGTCATGGTAGTTGTGCTTTGAAAACACTAAAAACTGAATCTTATGATTTTAAATGGTGAATTTGTTACATCTGAATTTTATCTCAACAACGCTATTAAGAAATAAATGACAATAAACAATAAAAATAATTTGGCTCATTAAATTCTGACCATCTCATCAATTATATTAAATGTAAATGGCATAAATAACCCCCATTTAGAAGACAGTATTACTCAGGAATGGATAAAGATGGAGTCATCTTTATGATGTTTCCCTGGAAACCACTTTAAATTGAATGATATAAGTAACTCAAAAGGAAAATTTCTGGAAATATATATCATGCAAAAGAAAGATTCAGCGGTTTAATTGACATCAGATTAATAGACTTTGCAGCAAAGATAATTGTGTCAGAAATAAGAAGAAAGATTACATGCGATGGTTAAGGTTTTGTCAGTTTTCCTTGACCATGATTCTCAGTGGTTCCGCAGTTATATGTAGTGACTCTTCATGATTAGATTTGATATACTGTCAGCACTTCTAGGAGCAGCCAGTCAATCAGAAAGAAATTACCTCTGAGGTACGGCCTGCTGTCCACAAATGTGGACGCTCTGCAAAGGTTGCTTGGTGACCTGCCATTCCTTGGAGTTGAGTCATTAGCCTCTACAATACATCCTGCAAGTCAGCAGCCCATCTTCTGACCTGATGATTTGGGAGTTCATTAGCCGCTGCAGTGATGGGGGTCAGAAGCCTCCAGCCTGACGTTTGACCCACCTTTTGGAAATTGTCATCAGCATCTATACCTCTGGGAGATATTTCCTTGATATCTCTCTCTCTCTCTCTCTCTCTCTCTCTCTCTCTCTCTCTCTCTCTCTCTCTCTCTCTCTCTCTCTCTCTCTCTCTCTCTCTCTCTCTCTTTCTTTCTTGCACTCTCTGCCAGAAGACAAATCTGTTTTAGAAAAAATACAACCAGAATGCTCCTGCTCCTTAGCAGTGATGCTGGTAAGACTTGGTATCATGTTTTCTGGGTGTGTTACCAGGAGAGACCAGTTCTTGGAGAAGGACATGCTTGCTAAAGCAGAGGGTCAGCGAAAACGAGGAGGACCATCAACAAGATAGTGACCCAGTTGCAAGGATTTGGTTTTCTTTACATTCAGCCATCATCCACACATAAGACTGAAATCCCTGATCTTCATCAGCAAGTGCTGCAAGCCTCCCTCACTTTCAGCACACATGGCTGTTTCCTTTGCATAACACAGGCTAATAATAACCATCCTCCAATCCTGATGACATGTTCTTCTCCCTATAATCCAGCTTCTTTGATCATTTTCTCAGCATAGAGACTGAATAAACATGGTGGGAGGAGACAAGCCTAATGCTTGCCTTTCCTGATTTTAAACCATGCAGCGTTCTCTTGTTCTGTGCACACACTGCCTTTTAATCCGTGTACAGGTTCCTCATGAGCACAATGAAGTGTGCTGGAATTCCCCATTCTTCTCAGCGCTATCCATAGTGTGTAATGATCCACACAGTCACATGCCTTTGCAGGGTCAGTACAACACAAGTAAACACCTTTCTGGTATCCTCTGCTTTCAGCCCCAAGATGCAGTTGACATCGGCAGTGATACCCCTTTCATGACCCACATCCTTTCTTAATTCTGCCTGGACATATGGCAGTCCCTTGTTAATATACTGCTGCAACCATTATTGGGAGATCTTCAGCAAAATTTGACTTGTATGTGATAGTAATGATATTATCCTATCATTCATAGGTTCTGTGGGGTCACCTTTAATTGGAGTGGGTACAAATGTGGATTTTTCTAGTCTATTGGTCAAGTGGCTGCCTTCCAAATGTCCTGGCATAGATGTGAGTGCTTCCAGTGCTTCATCAGATTGTTGAAACATTTCAAATGTCGTTCCATCAATTCTTGGAGCCTTATTTTTGGTTAATGGTTTCAGTGCAGGTTGAATTTCTCCCGCCAGCTCTTCAAGAACCATTGGCTCTTGCTCATACGTTAGTTCATGAAATGTGGAGTATCAGGTAGTTCTTTTTGACACAGTGATTATGTGTATCATTTCCCCGTTCTTTTGATGCTTCCTGTATCGTTCTACATTTTGCCCATAGATTCTTTCAATATTGCAACTTCAGGCTTGAATTTTTTTCTTGAGTTCCTTCAGTTTTAGATATGCTGATGATGTTCTTCCTCTTTGGTTTTCTAACTCTAGGTCTCTGCACATTTCATTATAATATTTTATATTGTCTTCTCGAGTTTCTCTTTAAATTTTTCTGCTTAGGTCTTTGACTTGATCACTTATTCTATCTGCATTATCTATCTATTATTAAGAGCAAATTTCAGTCTATCTGGACATCCCCCTGATCTTATTTTTCTTGAATTTTAAATGACATTTTGCTTTCTTAGTGAATGACGTTCTTCATATCTTCCCACAAATCATCAGGTTTTCTAGTATTAGTATTCAATGCATCAAACCCATTCCTAAGATAGTCTGAAAATTCAGGTGATACAGACTGAAGGGCATATTTTGCCTCATGTGGACTTGTTTTAATTTTCTTCCTCTTCAATCTGAACTTACATATGAGTGATTCATGGTTTGTCCCCAACATCTTCCCCTGGCATGGTTTTAGCTGTTGATATTGAACTTCCTCATTGTTTCTTCCTACAGATCTAGTCAATGTAATTTCTGTGTATTCCAACTGGAGAAGTCCATGTGTATGGTCTCCATTTATGTTGTGAAAAAAATATTTGTTATGAACAAGTCATTCCTCATACAAATTCTTTCATGTGATTTCCAACTTAATTTTTCTCACCTGCATCATATTTTCTGATTATTGTTCCTTTTTGTTTCCAACTTTTACTTTACAATCCTCCATAATTAGAAGTGCCTCTTCATTGCATGTTTGGCCAATTTTAGACTGTAGAAGTTGGCAGAATTTTAAAACTTCCTCATCTCTAGCTTTAGTAGCTGGTGCATAAATCTGAATAATAATTATATTGTTTGTATTTCCTTGAAGGTAGGTAGATATAATAATATCATATATAGCATTGTACTTCAAGATAGATATCTTCAAAACATCTTGTTTTCTAATAGTATCCTGGAATTTATAAGTACTTAACATGTTTACATAATTCAAGATCAGCCCATATAGATCCAGTATATTTTATTTATATATAAATAAAATATACTGGATATATATATATATATATATATATATATATATATATATATATATATAGAGAGAGAGAGAGAGAGAGAGAGAGACTTGTACTGAAATTTTTTTTTAAACACCATACCATTTAAAATAATCTTCCCTCTATTTGTTAGCTAACCTCCCTGCCATTGAGTGTATTACAATTCATAGCAACCCTATAGGATGGATAGAACTGTCCTGTGGGTTTCATAGATCTATAGTTTTTTGTCTTTCTCCTGAAGAGCAGTTGGTGGTTTTGAACTGCTGACCTAGCAGCCCAATGTGTAGCCATTATGCCAGCAGGGCTCCTAGAGTTATATGATGCTTTGGTGTGAATCTAAGAAAATAAACACAAGAGCTATATGCTGAAAATCAACGTAGTTTAATATAAACAATACTGAGCTCATATATTGGAAAAATCAACAATGAAAAATGTCAGTTATCCTCAAATATATCTAAAGATTTAGTGCACTTTCAATAAGTAACCCAGAATGAGTTGTTTTATTTATATTCCAAAACTTATATCTAAAAGTCAAGAAACTAGAATAAAGTATACTTGAAAAAGTAGAATAATTTGGAGCCATCATATTGCATGGTTTTTAAAACTTAATCTAAATTGACAATATGCAAATCATTGAAATATTGATGAAGATCTAAAACCTGTCAATGATCATGAAGATTTGGATGCTAATAAATCATAAAATACAACATTGATTTTTTACAAAGATACAAAGGCTTACAACATATGAAAAATGATCTTTCTAACAGGTGTTGTCAGAGCAACTGGGCACCCATATGTAAAGCATTCAACCTCAAACTACACAGCACACTGCATGGAAAAATAATTAAAATGGGATCCTAGATCTAAATATAAATGTTCTAGAAGAAAACACAGGTAAATATTTTTGTGACCTAGGCACACCAAGGAGTTTATAGACATGATATTGAAAACACTGTTTTTTTTTAAAAGAAATATAAACTGGATGAAGACAAATTTAACAGTTTTGAAATTTATAACTCATCATTCAGAAAATATACAGGCGAGCCTCAGTGACAGAAAATTGTGAAACATATATATGAAAAGTGTTGGTGTCCAAGACATGTAAAGAACTACTATAATTCATTAATAATAGCGATAATGGAAAATTTTGAAAAAACTTCAAAAAGTATGCAGCTAAAAATGCACTAGATGATTAATCATCGAGAAAATGAAAAATAAAAACTATCCTACATGCACTAAAATGGCTGAAAAGAAAAAGACTAACTACACCAAACTTTGGCAAGAATGTGGGACAACCAACCATCTTACTCTTTGTTGATGGATAGTGAGGGAAAAATTCCTAGCCCAAGTTAGTTGTGCTTAACTCTCAGCATTTTTACATTTATCTATTTACTTCAAATACATGATAGTATGTCTTCAGGAAAAAATCCTTTAACAGGAATGTTCATGGTGTTATATCATATAACCAAAAGCTAGAAAGAGCCAGGTGTTTATTAGTATCAATATATGATGTATCAATAGGGTATTGCTCAGTAATGAAATAAACAAGGTATTGACTCAGGTAACCATATAGATGAATCGCAAAAGATGTTAAGTATATTAAAAAATAAAACTCTCACTGCCAACAAATCAACTCTGACCCATAGTGACCATGTTGGACGGAGTTCAATGGCCCCTTTGGTTTTCTAAGGCTGTGAATCTTTACAGCAACAGAGAACCTCATCCTTCTCCTGTGAGGCAGTGGTGGCTTCAAACTACTGACCTTGTGAGTAATAGTTCAGGACATAACATACTATCACACTAGGGCTTCTTAGGTTGGGGATGGAGTTCTTATATAGAAGTATGCACTGCATGATCCCATTCATACAGAATAGAGAACAGGATAATTTTATCATTGTTGACAATTATATCAAGACAGAGTTTGCCTCTGGGAGGTCTAAACTGATTGGGAAAGGGCCTGAGGGAACTTTATGTGTTTCCTACAATATTCTGTATCTTAGAAGGAATTAGGTTAGGTATCACAATTCAGAGGATGGTACTTTTTCATGATATTTAAACTTTATTACAAAATATTTGTAACCAAAATACCATTTTCATTCATTATATTCATATAGAAATATTATGATAATTGTACTAGTGTTTATGCTTTCAAACAGATTATATGAATTTATATGAATAGATTGATGTATGGAAAACTGAATAATAAAGTACAGTATATAATGTTACAGAATTTATGTGTTGGGTATCAATTTTTCACTCTAATATTCTTTAATTTTTTCTTCATATTTGAACATTTTAAAAATGAACTGCTAGAAGAAATTCTATTTGTCAGGTCTTATTAGAGACTGTGACTATTTTATAAGGTGTGGCCAAATTCTAAGGGTTCCAATTATGGAACTGTTAGGCATCTATGTTATGGAAGAAACCTCTCTAACATGAGAAAACTATTAAAGTGCCTTCAATATTGGTGCATTGCACACTTTAAGGTGTATGTGGAGGTTAAATTTTATGTCAACCTGTACCTGTGTGAAAGTGTAGGTTGGAGTCCAGTCTATCAATCAGGTCACAGCCTGATAGTGCCCCTTTGAGGGTTTGAATGTTTTATAAAAGGGCTTCTGAAAACTGCTCTTCCTCTGGCCCTTGGCTGTCCTCCTTGCTGAGATTCTGTGTGTGCCTCCAGAGGGGCCCCTGCTTCCGTTTCCCCTCTCGGTGCCATGGGTATGAGCCAGAAGAAAGTTTCCAGCACATGTTGGGCCCATGGATTTGAGTTGGACTGAGCCAGGATAGCATCTGATATAAAATTCCTTCTAGCTAGAAAGTTCTTTCTTAGATATCTGCATGTCACTGGTTTTGTTTATCTAGAACCACCAGCCCACCACAGTCAAAGTTTACATCTGATAGCCAAGCAGGGAGAATCAGTGTAAGAATGCTATTTGGAAGGATTCACGCCCACCTGCATACATTTATACCACTGGGGGAAATAAATAAATAAATAAATCTTGCATTTCCATAAGCATAGCCCCATTGTTGACAAAAATGCTTGCTATAAATTTGACCAAAATTTTTTTTGCCCAATTTATTATATTTAGAATTTTGAGGCAGTTTTAAAAAGAGACAAAATTCAATTTATCTTGAAATGTTTATTTATAACCATTTTAATTCAATCCATATATTCCACATAATAATCAAGTGAATGTTAGTAATTTTAGTTTACACATGATTTCACAATCATCCTGAATACTTGGATTTGGGATCAAAGTATATACAATCCTATGTCTGATGCACTGTGGAATCATCAGTTTTAAAAAGATAGGTGTGCAATCTTCCAGGAAGAGTAAACTTCAAATTGATAATGACATGTTTTCTTGTGTTTGTTGACATGGTTTCTATTCACTGTTTCATTTCTTAGATGTGAGGACATGTACCTTCAGACTCTAAAGAATGCACCAAACAACTCTTTTTTGGACTCCTTTCATGAATAATATATTAATAGGCTTTCAGAACTTCACAGCCATCTCTTCAACTTAAAAGTGAGAAGAGAGGAGGCATGGACTAAATTACAGGTGGCAGCATTTCTGCACTCTCCACTTACCTAATCAATCTTCTTGAGCTTTTCTTTGGTAGATGATATAATATACAACCTATATCAAGATTGAGTATAAAGCTTTAAAAACTAAGACTCTGTGCTAAATAATGCTTTTGTCTTCTGAGAAACCTAAATCTGCAATGCTTTAGAAAGTGATACTATTTTCTATAACTGATTCTCAACATCCATGTGTATGTGTTCTAAAATAAGCTGTGTGTTATACAAGCATGCTATAATACACAAATAATGTAGAGAGCACATGTGACCACGCGTGTGCACCGGCCTCTGCATACATGAGATTACACAAGTATATGAGATTACACAAGTTGGTACTGATATTTAAATCTGGTGGTACTGATTTTTAAAATGTCTATATTTCCCTTTTGTTTCTTCCCAAAGGGGAAGCTAAGTAGGACATGGAGATGGCCAATTGCAGAAATAACTACAAAAGGCCAGGCTCACCCAGCCTGGCCCACAGTAAAGTGAGCATGAAGAGCAGTTGGATGTAAAGGACAACATCTGAGGTAAGGCTAACAAATATTAGGAATAGGAAGTGGAGGTCATGTCCTCAGTGGGGTATGCAAATTAAGCTATGACTGTTAATATAATTTTTTAAATTTGCATTTTGTGAAACTGGCTAACAAAATCAGATTGTCTAGGAAAGTGATCAGAGTTCTTGTTCTGTAACTTATTTTCCTAGAGACAACAGACTTTGGTTTCCAGTACAAAACAGAAGCCGTTGTTGTTGGCTACTGTCAAGTTGTTTCTGACTCATAGCCATCATATATACAACAGAAAGAAACACTATCCAGTTCTGTGCTATCCTCACACATGTTCTTGTGCTTGAGCCCATTGATGCAGCCACTGTGTCGATCCATCTTGTCTCTATTAACCTAGCATAGTATCCTTCTCCTGGACCTGGTGGCACCTGATAGCATGTCCAAAGTACATGAGACAGTCTCGTCATCCTTGTCTCTAAGGAGAATTCAGGTTTTACTTCATCTAAGACATGTTTGTTTGTTCTTGTGGTAACCCATGGTGTTTTCCATGTTCTTAACCAGAATTATAATTCAAATCAACGGATTCTCTTTTTGTTGTTTTAAAATTTTTCTTATTCACCATCTTCCTTATTCAATGGGCAATAGGGCAATTGAAAATATCATGGCTTGAATCAGGGGCATCTTAGTCCTAAGAATAACATCGTTACTTTTCAGCATTTTAAAGAAGTTTTGTGCATCAGATTTATTTATTGCATTTTTTAAAGATCATTTTATTGGAGGCTCTTATAGCTCTTATAACAGTCCATACATCAATTGCATCAAGTACATTTGTACATATGTTGCCATCATCATTTTCTAAACATTTAAGTTCTACTTGAGCCCTTGTATCAGCTCCTCTTTTTTGCCCCTCCCTCCCACACCCTTGTGAACACTTGATAAGCTAGTATTAGTCTTTTCATAACTTACACCGACCGCTGTCGCCCTACGTCCACATTTCTGCTGTTCATCCCCCTTTGGGGGGTCTTGCAATTCTAAACTTTACAAGGTCAATGCTACTTGACCCTTCTGACACTAAAATTTTACAAAGGAACAGTGATTATCTTATTCAAAGCTTCATTATTAAAAATTCTTATCAAATTCTTCCTATATAATATGGACTTAATTAGATAGTGGAAGTACATTTGTGAGCAAAAGTGATTTGATACATACTGTCTTGCAGGAAGATGAGGGACAGATAAGAAGAGACAGAAGAAGGGAAAGAGAGATTGTTTAATAAAACCATAAATTAATAAATTGCTACATATTGCAATTATTGAAAGGAAAGGCAATTATCTATGAAAGTGAAATGATGAAAACTGGTCTAGATGGTGAGGCATACATAAACCTATGTAAATCAGCATGAGTCAGAATGAATGAGGAGAGGACTGGAGGGGAAAGTTGAACAAAGGTTATTTAAGATCTTTAGTAATAGGAAACTTGACACATAGAATTGAGATAAAAATCAATGTAACTGGAAGAAAGGGACTTGGAGGGAAAAAAGCACAGGGTTGGAAAAATCGCTAAGGATATGTTTGTTTGTTTTTTTGTCCTAAGATCAATAGAGAACTCTTGAACGATTCCCAGTAGAGGTATGGAATTGGTTATAATATAATGCTATTTTCCATTTGTGGGGAAATAATATCACACCTGCTTTAATTCCGAGTATGAATTTGAGTCAAGGAAGGTCAGCGACTGAATTATGAAAGACCAGTTAGTTTGCTCACTCTGGAGTACCAGCAACAGATAACAATGACCAGGACCAGTGGACAGGGGAACGAGCAAAGTAGAATCAACTTGAATTATTTTGAATTTTATACTAGAGGTGCTTTAGTAATGAATTGATAATCATCTATAAGAAAGGGTATGACATTACAGATAGCCTTCAGAATTCTGATGTTGACAGTTAAATGAAGGGTAGAGCGTTTCACTAATATGAAGCCTGTCAGAGAGGGTACTATAAGATTTTGTGTGGAGAGAAATCATGGGCTCTATCTTGGAAATATTTCATTTGGCATACTTCTCTATCTTGCAAGCAGATGTCAAGTAGCTGTTAGGTGATGGCGAGTTGGTTGTGATTCACAGTAGAAAGAACCGTAGTCCGCTTCTGCACTATTCACACAGAAGCTGGTCCCGGCAGGAAGGAGGACCCACAATATTATCTGATTTTGATCAAATTCGGTTTGAATGTTAGACCTCCTGGTGCTTAAAATTCCACTTGTGTTTGAACCCAGTGTTATAAGCGCTGTGTCAATGTACCTTGTTGAGGGTCTAGCTTTTGCTCGTCTGCTTGCCCACCTTGAGCATTAGCCATGAACTCCACTGCCAAGGAGGTGATTCTGACCCAGTGTAAACCCACCTAGGGCATAGTAGAACTGCTTCATAGGCTTGTGATGACAGTTGCCGTGGGAAACAGACCAGAACTTCCTGAAAAATGGAACATAGATTTACTATTTGACCCCAAATACCATTCTTGGATATAAACCCTAAAGAAGTGATAGCAGGAATGTAAACAGGATTCAAAAGTCAGCGAAGCACTAGTCACAAATGCTAAACTGTGAAACCAGCCAAAATATCCCCCCAACAGGGAAATAGATATAAAATGTGATGCACACATACAGAGGAATATTATGGAATGATAGAGACAAGTAAAGCCGTGGGCCATATCATAATAGGAATAAACCTTAGATTATAAGTGAGTCCCAAAAGGACAAAGTGTATAGGACCTCAACTCGATAGAATAGGTAAATGGACAGAAGTCATGCGTTATTGCTAGTTATCAGGGGTGGGGAGGGGGAAAGGGGAAGTAAGTGAGGAATGTGTGTTGCATTTCTAATAATGGTGGGTGAGTAATCGAAAAGGATGGTGATTATCGTTGCATGACGTGTGAATGTCACTGAATCATACATGCAAAGCTGTCAAATTGTCAAGTATTCTGCTGCATCTTTTCTTTGTACCACAATATAAAAATAATCCAAAATACAAACAAAAACTAATCTAAACAAAAACAAAATGCGAGAATAGTCCTACATCTCATAGATTCTGTGAAAGAGAACAGGATAGCCTTGTTCTTCACATATTCTACTTATCCTGCTGGTTGGGGCGTCCACTGACTAGTTTTCAGTCATTATTAAAGGTGTCCTAAAGCGGCTACAGCATGTACATTCCCTCCTTCAAATCCCTTTTCACCTCTTATTTCTCACTTTCTCCAGGTTTGGTTGCTTCCCCATCCCCATGGTTATACTCTTTCCTCCTCACCCCTGAAAGAAACAGGAGAGCCATTATGCATTAGTCGATTTGGGAAGACCATTCTGATGTAGGAGTCTGTAATAGTTAATACAATCAGCTGCGAACTATAAGATTGGAAACTCAAGCCCACCCTGGAGACACTGATGAGAGAACTGGCAATCTAGTTCTGGAAAGAAAAAAATCAGCCACTGAAGGAAGGATGACCCACAGCATTATCTGATTTCAATCAACTTCTGTTTAAATGTCAGACTTCCTGATGCTTAATATTCGATTTCTGTAGCGCTGGAATGCTGCAGGTTTTTTTCTTAAGTCTTAAAATCCCATAGCAATAAAGAAAAATGCGAACCTGAGAAAGCTATAGAATCATATAGAATACACTTGTAGGTCTAAGTTTTAAAGTGTAATTAATTTTCTGAAACCCAACTCTCAATCCTTAGCTTCTCAGAAAGAATTCATTTTAGAAGACAGTGTTTAATTTTGTAGCTTTCTTCACATGTGCCAAATTTAGGCAAGGAAAAACAAAGGGAGTGAAGTGTGGAAAAACTCTTACTTCTGAGAGCTATATTGTGTTTTTAAAAGATCTTTCAATTTTTAAGTTTTGAGATGAATTATTTTGTTCATATAAATATTATGCATGTGTATAGATGTATATAGTTCATGCATTTTGTATCTAAAACCATTGCTGTGTAACTCATAGGCATTTTATACCGTACAATTAGGAGAGAGTGGCACTATCTCACAGGCTGTAATAATTACAGATGCAGATTGTCTCGTCTTTCTCCCAAGGAGTGACTAGTGGGTTTGAACAGCTGGCACTTTGGTTATCAGCCAAGTACTTAACCACTGTACCACCAAAGTGCCTGTTCTCATTCTCCCCCTTTCTCTCCATCTCTGTCTACCTTTCTATGTCTCCTTGTCTTCATCTTTCCCATCTCCTCTTCTCTCTTTGCTGTTAGAGGACCCATTAGTGGGTGTTTACTCCTAAGAACCCGATGAACAACAGAAGGAAACACCGCCCGATCCTGCACTACCCCCACAATTGCTGCTGTGTTTGAACCACCAATGCTGCCACTGTGTCGGTTCATGTCGTTGATGGTCTTCCTCTTTTTCTCTGACCCTCTACTTTATATCAAGACTGACCTTGACATCCTTCTCCAGGGACTGATCACTCTTGAGAACATGTGTGTAGTGGGTGAGACCAAGTCTCACCATCCTCTCTACAACTTTCCTCTAGTTCCTAAATGCTTCCTCCCCCTCAACCCCCCACTATCATGATCCCAATTCTATCTTACAAATATGGCTAGACCAGAGGATGTACACTGGTACAGATAGGAACTGGAAACACAGGGGGTCCAGGGCGGATGATTCCTTGAGGACCAGCGCTGAGAGTGGCCATACCCGGAGGGTGGAAGGAGGGTAGGGTTGAAAGAGGGAACCAACTACAAGGATCTACATATAACTTCCTTCCTAGGTGACAGGCAACAGAAAAGTAGGTGAAGGTCAACATCGGACAGTGTAAGATATGACAAAATAATAATTTATAAATTATCAAGGGTTCATGAGGGAGGGGGTAGCGTGCAGGCATGGGAAAATGAGGAGCTGATACCAGGGGCTTACCTGGAGAGAAAATGTTTTGAGAATAATGAGGGTAATGAGTGTACAAATGTGCTTTATGCAATTGATGTATGTATGGATTGTGATAAGAGTTGTGTGGGCCCCCAATAAGATGATTTTTAAAAAAAGAACCACTTCTTCAAAGGTGTCTTTGTTTTTCTGGGTCCGTGGTGTCTTCAGTCTGCTTCGCCAGCACCATCAATCAGATGCACCCATTATTCTTCAAGCGTCTTCACTCATTACCCACCTTTCACATGCACATGAGGTGACTGAAAATCCCAAGGCTTGCGTCAGAAGCACCTCAGTCCTCACAGCAACATATTTGTTCTTTAATACTTTAAAGAGGCCTTTTGGAAGACATTTGTTGAAATGTTATACAGTATTTGACTTGCTTGCTGCTGCTTCCATGAGCCTTTACTGTGGGTAAACATAAAATGAAATCCTTGACAATATCAGTCCTTGTTATGGTGCAATCTACTGGTTCGAGTGTAAGGATTTTTGTTTGAAATCTTCATATAACTTAACTTTCAGATTTTTTGCTCATCATATAGATGGAATAAGTAGGGTGACAATATACAAGACTGACACGTATCTTTCTCCCCATCAAACCATAGCATGCATTAAGGAAGCCCTGGCAGTGTGGTGGCTATGCGTTGGGATGCCGTGCCCACGGCTGGGCTCTCTACTCCAGCACACAGTCATTGTCTCGGTAACCCACAGGGGGTTGCTACGCAGCAGCATTGTCTTGACAGCAGTAAGGGGGTATCCATTGGCTCTCCTTTGAATGACTGCTTCTTTCCTGATATACAGGGTCTATGCGAGTACAATGAAGTGTCCGCAATTCCCACTCTTGTCACTATTACTCATTACTCTGTTATGGTCCCCAGAGTCAAACACCTTTCTGCAGTCAACGTAACACAGAGAAACGTCTTTCTGGTATTCTTTGCATTTAGACAAGATTCATCTGGCATCAGCAGGGATACCTCTTGTTCCACATCCTCTTCGGAAACATGGTTTCCAGTAGTTCTCTGTTGTACTGTTGCAACCATTTAAGAATTATCTTTAGCAAAATTTTACTTGTGTGTGATTTAATGATATTGTGTGATAATTTCCACAGTCTTCTGGATCAGCTTTCTTTGGAAGGGACACAAATATGAATCCCATCCAGTAGAGATAAATAGAAATCTCTCTCTCCAAATCTCTAAATACTAAAGCTGGCCAGCCATGAATCTAACACCAGCTAAAAACTAGTTTATTCTTTCCTAATGATTTCACTATTATCTCTGAAGATATATTTAGAGAGTGGGAAAAAGATGGGAAAAATGAAATTACCTCAAATTGATCACTGCTCAAGTGAAGGTGACCCCAATTACCCAAAGAAGCTCTTAGCTTAATCCCCGAAATAATACAGTCAATGTTCCTAAATCACATGGCGGAGACAGAAATCCGAGGAAAAACCCATCTAAGCAGACGGGCCCCTGGAGGCCCCAGAAAGCACCAGGGTTCCCAAACCCAGTATTTTTTACAGTTGCAAAATAAGTTGATTAAAAAAAAAAAAAAAGACAGGCGAAACATGTCAGAAACTCCCTCTTGAGACGAGTCCTGCTGAAAGGAGCCCGGTGAAGGCCAGGGTTAATAACAGTAAGATTTCCTCATGTGGGAGGTTGTTTTTACTGCTGCCTGACTGATGCATATTCCCTCCCCTATAAAACGGGAAAGGGAACATGTCAGAATTTAATAAAAGTGTATTTTTCTTTACCTATAAACAATTCTAAACCAAATTAAACAATAAGCATGCCCTGCCAGATGGAACTTAAGCTGTTTGGAGATGTTAACCCCCAAACCCTCACAAGGCAGCTTCCAAAATGAACGTTTTTATTTGGACTGCACAGGCAGCACTGATGCATCGAATCCAAATTAAAACATGCCTCAGGCAACACGAACATTTCTGTGCTGCTACTTTTTCTCTAACGCCAGACTGACGGTAATGTAGGATATGTCCAAAGCCTCCTGAATATTCAAAGTGCAAGTTTTAACTGAAATATTAATACCACCCAAGTACAGTTTCCCTTCTCCCCAGCAATTCCGTTACATTCTGATTCTTTGCCAGGCAGCAGCTCCCTTCAGCAGACAGCCTGCCTTTAAGGAGGCTGGGAAATGAAATACTGGTCACACTCCTGAGAGAAGAGATGACTTTTGAATATAAAGAATCACATAATAATATTGAAATTTTACAAAACACCTTTTTAAGCATGTACATGTTAGACATTCAATATTACAGGTTAGTGGAAATGAAGTACTGAAAATATTTTTCTTCAATATGTTTAGTGCTGTTTTCTTTACCTTTTCATTATCATTTAAAATAGCCCTGTTAGATGTGCCAGGTAAGCTTCGGATTGCAAACCACAGGGCTGACAGTTCAAACTCACCAGCCACTCCCCAGAGAATGATATGGTTCTCTGCTCCTGAGAGATTAATTATAGTCTTGGAAACCTTACATAATGTCACTATAAATCATAATCAACCCTGTGACAAGGTTGGGTTTAGTTTGGGTGCAATCGCTTCAAGTCTTTATCTAAAGAGAGCAAGAAAGAAATGTGTGGAATGCAGACCAAAAATTTTAAGGAAAATACTTAGAAAACAGGTAGTAGTCTTGACAAGACAGCTTTTTTCACCTGCAGATTGGGGAAATTAATTCCTTCATGAATGCCTGGGGTTATGCCGTGAGGCTCAAAGGGAGCCTGCGGTGTGTGCAAGGGTATGATCATTACAAAAACACTGTCTACAGGTGATCTCTTACAGGGGCTTCTTTTCTATATGTGTGAGCCACACCTGCTGCCACGGAACGTTCACTCTCATCATAACTTGAGGTTTGTGCTTTTAGGACACTTCTCCAAATTTGATCTTATTTCCAGGGGAAAAAGCAAACAGATGGGAATATATCTTAAAATTGTATAGGTAGCAAATACATTTATGTTTACGTTGTTATACATATGTATATATATTACAATTATGTATGTGCGCACGCACGCCTGCATGCTCACTCACATGCATGTGTATACGGGCACAACAAGTGGCATGGTAGAATTGGTAAATTAGTAGTTATCTGTCACCTTTGTCTACTTCCAACTTGGTTAAACCTGGGAGTGCTATCACTTCAAGTTGACCTCATCCCCAGTAACTGATCTTTGTGTTTTCTCTGCCTTACCAAGGTGAATCATCAGTCCACTTCTGTGTTTACCTTGACCCTTCTCAGTTCCTTTCCCCTGCATCTTTTTTGCCCTTCCCCAGGCTTCCTCATTTTACATAGACCTTTCTCTATGTCCTGACTCCTAAAACACACTCCCCTTGACTCCAGTTCTCACTGGAAACCCTCTCTCATGCCGAGTACCAGATGCCATGCAGTCACCTCTGTCCAATGCCACATGCCTTAGCATGTCTTGCCTGGATTACTGAAATGGCCTTCTCATCGTCTTGCCTCCGTGGTCCCACCCTAGCTGCCTGCTTTGTTTCTAAAGATCTGCTGAACTTATAATCCCTTCTTGTTCAAACACTGCTAATAGTCCCTGTTTCGCTACAAAATAAGAACCAATTTTTTAGCCTAATACTTTTATTTTCCACTGAAATTTTCTTCCTCTACCTCAATCCGACAGTTCCATCCCCAAACCAAAGTATACAATTTTCCATCCCTCATATTTCCTAGTCTCTGGACCTTTAAGGAGGGTTTCTATTTCTTCTTCTATTGGATAGTCATCTTGCCTCCCTAATTTCTTCTGTACATCCAGATCGAGTCCCAGGTTCGGTTAGGATGTTTTTAAATGGTCTCCATTGTTGCATTCTGGCTGCAATAATGGGCTCAAGCATGGGCACAATGATGAGGATGGTACAGGACCAAGCTGTTGCTATGGGTCCTATGTTGCTATGGAAACTAACTCCATGGCACCTAACAACAACCACAATCTACCCAAAACCAACACTGTTGCTATCCAATTGATTCTTATTCATCGCGACTCTATAGGACAGCGTAGAACTGTCCATTAGGATTCCCAACATTGTAATCTTTATGGAAAGGAACGCTGGCGGTGCAGAGTTCTGAATTGCTGGTAGCAAGCTTCGAATGCACCCATGTCTCTCAGGGGAGAAAGTTGAGGCCTCTGCTCCCAGAAGTATTGACAGACTTGGAAACCCAAAGGGGCAGCTCTAGTTGATCCTGTTGGGTTGTTGCGGTACAATGGGTTTGTTTTTGTTGATCTTTACAGAAGCAGATTGTCATATCTTTCGTCCACTGGAATAGCTGGTGGGTTAGAGCCACCAATCTTTCAGTTGGCAACTAGGCCCTTAAAGCCATGCATCTAATTACCACCATTAGAATGAAATTTTCTCGTTTCTTTGCCTAGAGGAATAATGATGACTTAGAGTTTGTTTTTATGTGTGCTTTCCCCACTAGTTTATTTAATCTTTTAAAGTAGAAAGAGTATTATGGGCATCATGAAAGCTCTCCACGATGGTATGCAAGTACACGAGAGAGTTGATCAATATTTCTAGAATCAAAATGTTATTCAAGGGAAGATATTTAGTGTTTCTGAGCAGTATCATCCAATGAGCTCAGTAGGCAGGTAACAGGAATTTGTTCAGAAGTCCATACAAATGCTAAATCCTCGATGAAAAGTTAAGGGTCACCATTCCTTATAAAGTTATTAGCATTGCCATTGATAACTTGCTAGTAATTGCCGAATACATGTTTGTTGCATAAACTCCTGTCAAATTACTGCAGAGACCCAGAAGGTCTTTTTCTTATTCTTTTTTTAAGCATTCGAGAAATCATGTTGCTGAGGCCAAGGGTAAAAGGCACCGCTTCAGCCAGTCCCAGAGGAGGCAGCTCTCCTACCACACCCGACGACTACAGAGCTGCAGGGCTGCCTTCCAAGAACAGTTTCCCTGTTCCCACAGGCAGCTCCTCTCCGGAGCATGGCTTCATTTGCTCACAGCTGTCATCTTTTTACCTTCTTTTAAAAATCAGGTATGTTGAAAAAAAGCACCTGCCTTTCCAGCAGGTGCATGGGCACAGGCTTTAGTCAGAACCCGCACAAGAAGCTTTCCCAGTGCGGCCACTGCAGACCAATTAGCCCCGCTGCAGAGTGGGGTCCTCGTGGTTCAGGCCCCATTGAATCCAGAGGGAGCCTCTCAGAGCCAGTCCTTTGTAACAGGCACTGTTTCTGACACCTCATAGCGGCCCAATTACGGGGTTGGGAAGGCGCCGTATTTTGAGTTTCAGGGTAAGTCCAAGTCGTTTTTCTTCCAGCTACACACTCTTTGACAGCGGGGGAACATTTCATTAGCAATAAAAATGACTTTCATCTTTTTCCTCCATTTTCAGCTTTGTGAAGAATTCGTCTTTGAATGAAAATTCTAGCAACACTTGATTTTCATTTCAACTCATTGTCACTTTGATTTATTTCTCGAAGTACCCAGTGAATGGGAACATAGAGCAAGCAATAAAAATGGCAGCCCGTTCTTATTTCTCTCTCTCTTTTTTATAAGAACTCTCATTTTGGCTTTGAGGAAGCTTCGTCGCCAAAAAGACAAAGGAAATGATGTGTAATAAGAAGACCTGGGTAAGTCTGAAAGCACCGAAGCCGTCCACGGCGAGAAGCTTTTACCTCGTTTTCTACTCTGCCATTTTCCTTACTATTCAGAGTCAAGCTGTAGTTAGTCACCGCTTCTCCGAAGTTCACTTTTCTCCTCTTCACTTTGGCGAAAGACCTACATTGGTACGTGTTTTCACGAACTGGAAAAATCTGAAAAAGAGTTTCACTTTTATGCAAAAAGGGGAAAAGTAAAACCAGCACTCCTCATTTGTTTGGCAGTGAGCCATTATAGAAGTGGAAGTGCCTGCCCTGCGCATGTGTGATATCACCGAGCATTGCTCCCTGCGAACCACACGATATGTATATGTGTGTGTACATCTATAATATACACCTGTATTGTATACATCTATGTGTAGATACTATTTCTACTGCATACAGGTGTATTTATCACGTTATTCCTGCTTTTACTATACATTAACATTATTTTAGGTTCTGTGTGTTACTTGGTAGGTTATTTTGGGGTTCTGGAAATACTCAGAAGTTTTCACCATATGAATGAATGGTAATAACTGCTTCTTTGCTTTGTGCCATTTTGACTTAAGAAAGGTTTAATAGGGAACACTTTTAGTTAGTGGGGGTGGGGCAGTGACTTCACAGACTGAGACAAACACATACACACACATTCATTTTTACTAAATTCATAGTCAATTTCAAATAAAACAAATATTTATATGATCTACCTTATTTCTAATTCACCTGATAGTCTTTATTTATTTACTCAATGAAGTTCTTTATTAATCGGAGAGAAGACAGCCCAAAATAAGGTTTAACTATCATGTGAGGAAATAAATCTACATATCTTTAAACTCTACATATATCACTTCCTAGCTTTGAGATTCTGTGCGTATTCCTATCTACTCAGATTCAATTTCTTGATCTATTTGAGAACGATAACATTTTACTTCACTGCATAATCATGAAGATTATATCATAATAATTGTAAAATATTCAATACCAAGTCTGTAACACAAGGGGTAGCCAGAACAGGATAATATCTGATAATATTCAGTGTGATGCTATGTGAAGTTAGGAAAAAATAGCACGCATCTGCATCTGGGATGTCTCTCATTAAGGATCCCTGGTGGTATGACTGGGTAAGCTTTAGACTGCTCTCTGCAAGGTTTTGGGTTCAAATCCAGCAGTCCTCCATAAAGGAAGATGATTCTGCCTAATCCCATCTAGCTTTGGAAGGCATCTTGGCTGAAATAAACTCGATGGTAATGAGTTTGTTAACACACATCTGGTAAGGACAGTGTTCCCATCCTAGCCTCAGGTTGTGGCTCAACTCCTGGAACTGACTGGTCAAAACAGAGTAGCAGTTCTAGTCTGAATTAAGGAATTTCACATCTTAAAACTACTGGATTTTAAGGAAAAATGTCTATCCAAATTTTAAAACAAAAGAAAATTGAATAACAGTCAATGACTTTTATTAAAAAACAGTATCTAAGGTACTTGAGGTTGCAGGAGTTTAAACGTCACCCATCTAGTGCAAACAAATGTAAAGACCATCCCGTGTGAGTATCTACCCGTCTTTTCCACCCATAAATTCTTCTCGCATAAGGAATTGTCATCCAGTCAATATAATTTAATATTATATGAGAGGAATTTAATAAGACTAAGAATTATTCCTGACTTCCTTTCTAGCCCCTCGATATTCCATCCAATAGCTCATCCCATTAGCTGTATCTCCCAGACACATTCAGGGTCCGTCTTCCTTCTCACTCCTATCACTAGCGTCCTTCACAAAGTCATGGCGATCTATCTTAGGGAATTCTTCCACACTGCTCTAACAAGCCTCTTGACTTCTCTTTGCCTTTTCAAAGTCCCTCTATCACATAACAGATGACTGCGTTTTTAGAACACAATTCACAACATAGTCGACCATCTTGCAACCTCCTAATGGCTTTCTAGCCTGATTTGTGTAAAATCCAAAGCATAATTAAAGCCTGTTAGGTCCTGCTCCCTTCTCATTCTCAGCTGTCCCATCCACTGCCTCATTCACCTCTCTTCCAGTCTTCTCCTCACGTGGAACGAGCTTATTTCTTCTTGTCTCTTTCTGACCAGCCAATTTAAATTTGACCCACATTGTTAAATCACGTAGCTCTGTTTTATATGGTTTACATCTTTTTCTTTGTGTTTTCCCTCACAGAATGTACCTTCCTCTATGAATGAAAAGGATCATGTAATCTTGTTCTCCAATCTGCGCCCAATTTTGTCACAATATCTAGAAATATAGAAGGTACTTAACTATTTGTTTAATAAACAATTAGATAAATGCTTTGCATTTTAATCATAAACTCCCTTAAGTGTTTGAAAGATAAATATCATATTTCAGTCAGCTGTTACTCTTCAGCACCTAGGATAGATCTTTAGTCCCTGATAAGGAAACTTATTCTGTGGAGCAAACAGAAAATATAGCAAAGGAATCGATAAATGAAGGACCTTTCAGATGGCAAAGGTGTTATGAGGAACATAATGAGTGGAGGGAGAGGGGAAAGGGCGATTTTAGGCTGCTGAGTGAAAAATGCTTCTCAGAGAAGGAAGTTCATGATCTGAGGCTGCATGATGGAAAGGGGGAAGCAAAAAGACCTTGGGAATGAGTCTGTGTTCCAAGTTGTCACCAGCATTTAGTGGTCACTTAGTATATGTGGATAAGCGTGGTTAACTCTCTTTATGTTCTTGCCTCTCAACTGATCCTTAATCATCGCAAGGCCAAGGATCATGCTGATACTCTACAATGCTGAGCAGGAAGTTGGCCTTTAGTAACAACAACAATGATAACAGTGGTAGAGCAGATCTTAATCAATTTAAAACAACCTGGCCCAAGACCACAGAAACAGTCTCCGGCAGGTGTCTTTCACACCTATGTTAATAAGTAAATGGTGAGTTATTCATCATACTATCTTAGCTTCCCAATCTGCCTGTTTGCCTTCTTTCACAAGTGTTGCTCTCTGTGCGGTAGAAAAACAGAACGACTGTGCTACTGGAAGGGAATACACTTGTCTTATTAAAGAGAACAATTTGCATGGTACAGAGGAGTTTGTATTCATGTTAGAATGGTTTATTTACCCCCTCCCCCAAAATGGGGGGGGAGCTCCCCTTGGAAGAGTTTTCATAGTAAGCATTTTCCCACTCGGCAAGCATCGAGCAACTCACTATGAGTTAGTGCACCCAGTGGCATCTCATGAGAAGGGTCTTTCTGGTCACAGTGAATTTTTTCATAAAAACAATGTTGCTGCAACCTCATGTTTTATGATGGCTGATTTCAGAGGACAGTGTGTGGCTGTTTGTTTCCTGCTCAGGAAAGATGCCACAGAAACTGTTGTGATGTTGGACACAGCCTACAAGGACGTGCCATGGGAAAAAACCTCAAGTCTTTGAGTGGTTTTCTCATTTCAAAAAAGGTGAAGTGTCAATTGATAACAAACCTCATTCTGGACGTCCATCCACTTCCAGAACAGATGAAAGTCTTGACTCATAGTGCATTTGGATTTTATCCCGCCAGGTCAAACTGTTTATTGAGCTTTCTATTTAGAGGTTCTGAAAAAGATTGTGTAACATTGTAAGACTCGAAGGGCAGACAGGGCACTGGTTTTGCCACCATGACACCAAACTTGGTCACGCAGGCATCAGGTTGTGCCAGTTTTGGGCAAAAAATAACAGCATGCCTCTCTTGCCCCATGCACCTTAGTCACCTGCCCTCACGCCATGCAACTTCTTTTTGTTTCTGTGAGTGAAGAAGGGCATGAAAAGACAGAAACTTGATGAAATAGGAGAGGTAAAGAAAAATACAAGGGCGGTGCTGTCAGCCATACAAACAGATGAGTTTGAAAACTGTTTCCAAGAATGGAATCACAGATTTGACAAATGTATTAAGTGTCATGGAGAGTACTTTGAAGGTGATATAGTCGTTTTGTAAAAACAAACAAACAGCTTTGAAAAAATATTCCAGGGTTTTGGGGGTACACGTTGTATTTGGAAAGGTCAGAGCTTTCTACTACTAGCCTGACCTCAAAGGAGGCTGGAAGCACAATCTTCATGAGGGGAAATGATAGTTCATGACCTAGGAATTTGCTCTGAATGTGCCTTCCCTGTCACCGAGTCAATGCTGACTCGTCATACACCCCCGCAGACTTCTGCGACCCTTGACCCATTATGAGAGTAGAAACCCCCAGTCTTTCTGCCGAGGAGCCTTGGCAATTTTGCGCTGCGGATCATGCAGATCGCAGGCCAACACATAACACTGTGCCGCCCGGGCGCCTTGAGGAGGCCTGAGCGCATACATTTCGATTTTTGGAATACTGGAACAGACCGAATATAGGACTCATCCCATAATGCTATGGCACAGAGGTGAACAAATCAAAGCTTTTCAAGGGGACAGTCTGGACCTCCAACCTTGCTTTCCCCTCTCAGTTAGCCAAGCTGGTAATGGGCTTCTGCTGTGCTATTAATTTGAGATATATTGAAGTAATCAGCCTGCCGTATGTCTCCTCATCATCTCACTGCACTTAGTATGCTATTGCTGATGTTTGGCTTGATATCATTTTAGAATAACCTTTACCAGAAAATGCAGGCTAGCAAGAGGGTTCAATGTGGACTTTTAAGTCAGAAACTCAGCATTAAGTATTTGAGAATAGCAGCATTCCAGCAATTTTCTTTTTTCACATTCTCCTGTGACAGTCTTCAGAGGATAGGCATATTTGACTTAATATGCTGAACTAGCATGTGCTATGGGAGATCTCTTTCCATACATGCCAATTGAGGAATTTAAACATAAAAATAGAACCAATGGTATCAGTTGACAAGTGTAACAGGTATTCATGAATAGTCCATCCTGCACCCATTCTTCTATACAAGTCCCCTAGGAAATACATTTTTAGCTGAACTTACCTTAAGCCTCAATGGGCTGGTGCTCTAAATTAGACATGTAAAGGGTTTCTCTTAGGCCCAATTCCCCTGATCTTCTACTAGCCTCCTCCCAAATTTGGCCTGCATCTTGGGATTCTTCCACCTTCTGGTGGCAGAATTGAAGAGACAAGAACAGGTGGACCTCACAGAAGGCCCAGATCTAATTACAACTTCTGCCTCCTGCTTGGATTTGTGAGGATACAGAAAAATCACATCTTTTAAAAATAAAATGATCACGACTACTAAAAATATGACCTTATCAACATGACAGAATATAGCCTCTCTGCTCTGGAGAGCAGAACGGGAGAAGGAATCAACCTTCAGCAACAAGAAGATTTACATTTTATCTGGATCTTCTGAATTTTCCACGATTGACATATTCTAACTTTGTAAAAACAAAATCTTATAATGACATGAATTGTTGACACAAGTTGCATATATGGTGAGATGTTATCCACAAAAGAAGGTTTTGCTTTCTACTCTTTGCATTTCATATAAATTTTAATAAAAATTATAGTCAAATTTTATTGCAGCAAATGATATGCAGTGATACAGATAGATACAGTGATATATTTTGCATCTGATACTTAAAATAAAGGGAAATAAATGGCATTTTTATAAGTAATGAGAATAGAATCAGGAAATGCTATGTAAGCAAAAGAAGATAAATGATAGAACACTGGTATGTAAAGTTTCAAATGAAGCTTAGAAGTTATCTACTCTCCTCAATCTTTCCCTTCCCAAAAGGAGTCATCTTCCTGGGTATACAGTCATCTAAGTACAACTTGAATGCTTTTGGAGGCACAATGTTGCTATTATTTATTTAGGACCAGCTGGGACTGTTAGAGAGTCATTTGTTGGGTTGAACTGAAGCCATTTGCTTTAAGATTCTCTTCTCTTTGCATCTCACATTCAGTCTTCCAAAAATGCCTCTCCTGAGGTAGACACAGAAAGGTATTGTTGTTTGTGAAATTTTTCACTTTTTGTTCATGAGATAAAATTATGTCCCTAAAATAGAATTAAACCTCCATGTTTTCCAATGTTAGGAGCAATTCTAGTATCCTCTACTGTGTATTTCCAGACAATCTTAATTTTCTTTTTATGGAAAGCACTTTCTTTTCATGTTTCCATTGCAAGGTCTGGCTCTCTATTTTGATTTTCCTAATTCTCTGAGTTGTTTTCCATTGACTTTGATGGATTTTTGTTGTTGTTGCTGAGAATATGTAGAGAAAAATATACAACAATTTAACCCTCTCTGCCTGTACCCTTTAGTGAGATGGATTATATTATTTAACTTGCAAAACCATCCTCACCACTTTTTATGACTTAATCCTCCTTAAGTAACACGAATTCACTGAGCCTAAGATGCGTAACTGATCTCTCATGTAGCTGTTATCAATTTTAGCCCATATGTTGTTCTCGTTGGGTGCGGTTGAGTTGTTTCATAGCAACTCTACGTACAACAGAACGACGCACTGCCTGGTCCTGTGCCATCCTCACGGTTGCTCTTACGTTGAGCCCATTCTTGCAGCCACCACGTCGCCCATCTTGTTCAGGTTCGTCCTCTTTATTGACGCCCCTCGATCTTACCAAGCATGATGTCGCATATGGATCATTCTTACAAGAGCTTAATGCTCAGTGAAAATATATTGTGTTAATTAAGTTGAATGATTATTTCGGTTTAAGAAGACTTCAGGGATTTTTTTGTTTGTTTGTTTAAGTGTTAAAGGTTATTGTAGGGCAATAGTTTCTGGATTTCTTCCAACCTTCAGGGTTCTAAGAAGACTGAAGTACAGAAGAAGTTGAAATTCTGTTGTGCATTTTCTCCCTTTTGATCAGGAGACTTCTCGGGGGTGTTTATTGAAAATGTTCAGTGCTAAGAAGGTGCCGTACAATCCTGCAGGCGATTATCTTATGCCTATTCCTGACTATCCCTCCTCTGGGGCGCAGGTGAACAGAGGCTATTGCACTTTGTCCACTTTCAAGCTTTTCTATCCCCAAGCATTATGTAACGCACTCGTATGTAGAACGGAAGTGCTAACCACGCCATTGGGCCAATTAGCTGCTATGTCCCATGGCATTAAACTTTCAACTAAGGAACCAAATACCTGGACTTGGAGTTAATTCTTTGTTGTTCTATTACTCACTCACTCTCCTTCTTGGGGACTTTAGTTTCTACTGTTGTAGTCTATTTTGTACTACGCTATTGTGTAGCACAGTTATTACGGAGTTATATTTCAGTGTAAGTTGGCACATAACTCCTTCAGCCTCAATGCCAACCCCTAATCCTGATTAAAAATGCTTTCTTTATGTATGTTTTCCTATTTTGAATCATCTGAATAGTCTTTAGATTAGAAAGCGGGCTCTTTTATTTATGCCTTATTTACTCTTAAAATGTATATGGAGGGTTCCATGTCTTGTACCACTTTATAGTAGCTCACTTGTATAAGTCTTCTGATTATGAGTCCTGTCTTCACAAAGATGCAAGGAAGCAGTCTATATTTAAAACCCATATAACATATGATTTGATAACTGTTCATTTATTCTATATAGGAAAGTGGAACTGTTTATCCTCTTGAACCTTTAAGAAGATTTATTACAATCAAGACTTAATCTTCAACTTTTGTATTTTTCATCAAATAACTCATGAAATAGTGCTGTTCTCCCCAGATATGAGCTTAATTATCCTGCTGATAATTTCTTGGAGGTATTTAAAAAGCTTTCAACAACAACAAAGCCAAGTATTTGAGAAAAGACAGCAAAGCAGAAGAGTGATTCCAAAACCATGGAAACAATAAGGAAATTTGAATCACAGCCATAGGCTACAGCTCAGGATTGATCTTCTTGCCAAACTAATGCTCAGTACATTTTGTGCATTTACAGTTATTTTATATAAATAGGATCACTTATGGAATATGCCAAGAAGGATGCTAATCCATGCTCTTTGCCATAGTACTGCATTTACTCTTAAAAGCCAAATACTAAATTACTCGTCTTTTTCTTCATGCATCATCACACAAATATAGTCACTCATTCTGGTTTCAATTTGTACATTGTACAAGATACAAATGGATCCTAGACATTTTTTAAATTTCTGTTTCAAAGATTTTTCCATTTATGATGCTGTAAGATGCTGTCAGGTTGGTCCCAACACATAGTGACCCTGCATTTAACAGAGCAAAACACTGCCCTGTGGAGAAGACCTACCACATGACCTAGCAGTTCCTTTACTTGGTATATACCAGGAACAAATAAGAGCTGTAATGTGAACAGATATCTGCACACTCTTATTAGTGGTAGCTACTATTCACAATAGCTAGAAGATATTAGCAGCCTACAGCCTATCAATGGAAGAACGGAGAAGTGAACTTTACTACATACACATGATAGAATACTATGTATTGCTAAATAATAATTCTGAAACTGAAACACCTCAAAGCATGGATGCATTTGGCATTTGGAGGCATTATGTTCAATGAAGTTAGTCAATCATGAAATGGCAAGCATTGTATGAAATATTATTATAAAAGGAATCTATCTTGGTATTGTGAAAAGTACTGCTGATGAATTTGGCTGTGCATATATTTGTTGATGATACAGCTCTTATTATTTCTTTTCCACTGGGCAGTGTTTTGCTTTGTTGTACATAATCTCAACATGAATTGGGACTAACTTGACAGCACCTAACGACAAGATAAAAGTTTCTCGTACCAAAGGACACAGACTTTGATTGTAACCAGGAGTGGGAGGGGAAAGCGAGGGCCGTGGAAGCAATTGGCTAGAAGACAGACAGATGAAGGAGAAATACCATTCTATGAGAGAAAGAGAGATCAAGGAACGTTATTGGGTGAGATCTGATAGGTTGTTTAAATGGTTGAATATAAAAGTGATGATCTGAAATGTAAATTCCCACCTAATACACAACAAAAAGTTAACAAATACAAAATAAGGAACAAATTATGAGCAGATACATGCACATCCAGGTTCAATGTAATACTACTAGCAATTTCAAGACAATGGCAACAACTGAAATGTCCGTCAGTGGAAGAATGACTAAATTAACTTTGGTCCATACACACAATGGACCATACACCTATACCATATCCTTCCTTAAAAAATAATAACAGATCTGTGAAACACCATAGGAAATGGATGGAATTTGGGGATATTGTATTGAATGAAATTTGTCAATAACTTCAATCTTTTTACAGCTGAAAAATATTGCATTTTATGAATATATCATTGGCTCATTGATGGATATTTGGGTTGTCTTGATTTTGGAAGAATTACAGCCAGATTACTCCTTAGACAAAAGATAGTGGCCCTTTGTCCCCCATATTTTGGACATGCTCTCAAGAGAGACCAATCCCTGGGAAGGTCATCGCACTTGGTAAAGTAATAGGACAGCAAAAAAAGAGAAGACCTTTAAAGTCCTCATTGACCCCGTGGCTGCATGAATGGGCTGGATGAAAAGAACAATCGTGAAATGGCGCGCGACTGGGCATGGCGTAGGGTCACTGTGAGTCAATAGCAACTCGATGGCACCTGACAAAAGAGCAACGCCTAGAATACTGATCGTTATGAGTCCCATTTCATTCTTTGACAACTTCCAATTTTCCTAGACTCATATTTCACACAGTCCATATCTTGATTATTAATGGATGTGTGGCTCTTTCTTCTCATTTTGAGTCATGCGCATTAGTAACGTAAGATTCTGGAATGTTGTCTCCCCCCTAAGTCATCAAGGTCGACTACATTTTGAGAAGGTAGTTCTTCTTTTGATTGCCTTATAACCTGTGGGTCTCATTAACATGATACAAACAGTGTTTTGCTTCTACTCATACGTTTGTCACTGCCTATTTTTAAAGAAGTAGAAGAGCATATCCTTTTTAGTCTGTCTTAGTGTAAAAGTTGGGCTGAAGCCCATACACCGGGAGTGACTCTCCTGGGATTTGAAATGCTGGTGGCATGGCCTCCAGTATCACCGCACAGGCTGCCGCACAGTAGAACACACTGGCAGACTAGTGGTGGTTCTAATATGTGACCTCCTGCAATCTATTTAGTCTTTGCTTCATTTCCTTTGTTTACAGAATGGACATGAGAATACCTAACTTGTAATGAGAATTAAATAGGAGATGTAAATGAAACACCTAGATGAATGGTGGGCATATATTGTTATATTTATCAACAGTATAAAATATTGTCTCTCCTGACTTGCTTTTCTATCTTTATGCTTATTGCCATATAGTCTGTACTCTCCCCACAGGCGCGAGTGACTGGCTCAAAGCACTGATCATCCAAAGGAAGTCTCTCAAAGTATGGCTGGCTTTATCCACTAGAAAAATCCAAGCTAATCCTGAGGCATGCAAAGTACTATCCATCGGGTTTTCCTTGCTCACTTTCTCCTTTTAATCCTCCTGTAGTAAGTATTCTGCTCTTGTTGTTCTTAAGGCATTCTTGTCTTACTTCTATCTTTGATGTTTTCATGTACTGATTCTTCTCTTTTGAATGTTTATCTCCTAATTCTTGACATTGCTCATTTAAAAAATTTTTATTCAGCTGTGAATTAATTTCTCTCCTCTGCCCCACATAATTTTCTACCTTCTTAATCCTGTCATTTTTTCTTTCTAATGTTATCATTAGCATCATTTTATAATATACATTTATGCTGCATTCTCATTTTCATTGATTCTGAATTATTTTCTACTCATCTTATGTTTTTTACTTTGACCCTAGAGTTACTTAGATGCATGAGGATTCATTTCCAAAAGTTCAGTTATTTTTAAAATAAAATTTTGTTAATGATGGCTAATTTAATTTTATTATTATCAGAAAATGTTGTTTTACTCTTATGTTATACATTTTCAGTCCTTTTAACTTTACTGAGGATGATTTGTGCTGTGGAATATAATCTATCTTGGTAAATGATTCATACGCATTTGGAAAAAACAAGTATTCTTCTGTCATTTAATGTAAGGAAATAAAAATATCTTTGATCAAATTAACTTTAGGTAAAAGTTGTAGAAGTCTTAAACTAATATATAACTATACTATATTAGCTTTTATCTTCTACATCTTCACTGAATTTAGGTTTATTTTCTCAATTATTTAGACAAGGATTTGAAATCTTATCTCTGAGCACACCACCTAACTAAAATGGATTTTGTCTGAATATTATTATAGCCACTTATTTTTTTTAAGATTACTGTTGTTGCTGTTGTTGTTATGTACTGTCAAATCAACTGCACCTCATTCTACAACGTAAGACATCCCAGAACAAAACAGTGCCTTGTCCTGCTTCATCCTCATCATTATTGCTATGGTTGAATCCATTATTCTAGTCCCTGAGGAGGAACAATTCATTGCCTTGCCATGGCATCTATTTTGAAACAGCTACCTTAGGAGACAAAGTAAAATTAGCCCCATTAGTCTGAGGCTATACATCTTTCTCCCATGGAGTAGTTGGTGGGTTTGAGTTGCTGCTCTTTTGGATTAGCAACTGAGTGCTTCCCCACTGTGCTACCAGAGGAAAAGATACAGCCTAATGAGCTAGCAAACTCCCTGGTTAAGTCTCCCAGCTGGGCGAGCGTGGAAACTCAAGTTCCCACCGACTATATAGTACCTTGGTGACAAGTTTGGAATACAGCTTCCTCTGGTCCAGCAAGGGATGGAAGATCAGTTTCCCTGCCTGCCATCAACACCTGACAGGAGATAAAGACCCCTGCCTGATTTTTCCAGGCAGAGAACAGAAACTTCCTCTTTGGCGCCTAGGCTGGTTTCTCTAGAGAAGTACTACCACCGATACTTATCTACGTATGCACAGAGAAAGGGATTTATATCAAGAAATGGTTCACAGAGTTATGGAAGTTGGTAAGCTCAGTGCAGTTTAAATCTATGGGTCAGATTAAAAGCTGAAGGCTTTGTGAATCGCAGCCCAGCACATAACCACGATGCCACCAGGGCTCCTGTATATAAAGATGTAAATGTATTTATATAGACAAGGGGGAAATAGATCTAGATACATATATTTATAGGTTGAATATTAAGAAAACAGATGGACAGTGGACCCCTGCACAAGTACTCCCTCAACACAAGAACACTTTGTTCTAACTATTCGGCAGTCTGAGATGCTCACCTTCCTGGCACGATCTCTGAAGACAATGGGTGCACAAGCAAATGTGGTGAAGAAAGCTGATGGTGCCTAGCTACCAAAATATATACCACCTGAAGACAAACAAGCAGTCATCTAACAAACGCACCTGGGAAAAGCACACCAGCCTGTCCTGACTCGATCCCTGAGGACAAAGAGGGTGCATAAGAAAAGTGGTGAAGAAAGCCGATGGTGCCCAGCTATCAAATGATATAGTGTCTGGCGTCTTAATGGCTTGAAGATAAACAGGCGGCCATCTAGCTCAGAAACAACAAAGTCCACATGGAAGAAGCACACCAGCCTACCCCGACACGAACTCTGAAGACAAAGCAGGTGCATAGGCAAATTCAGTGAAGAAAGCTGATGGTGCCCGGCTGTCAAAATATATAGGATCTGGGGTTCTATAGGCTGGAAGATAAACAAGGGGCCATCTAACTGAGAAACAACAAAGTCCACAGGGAAGAAGCACACCAGCCTGCGAGGCCATAAGGCGTCAAAGGGACCATGTATCAGGCATCAAAGACAAAAAAAAAAATTCCATAGCATTGTGAATAAGGGGGAGTGTAGAATGGGAACCCAGGGCCCATCTGTGGAAAATTGGACATCCCTTGCAGAAGGGCTGTGGGAAGGAGACAAGCAGTCAGGGTGCAGTGTAGCAATGATGAAATATGCATTTACCCTCTAGTTCTTGAATGCTTCCTCCACCCCACTATCATGATCCCAATTCTACCTTACATATATGTCTGGACCAAAGGATGTTCGCTGGCACAGATAGCAACTGGAAATACAGAGAATCCAGGAGAGATGAACCCCTCAAGACCAGTGGAGAGAGTGGAGATATCGGGAGAGTGGAGGGAAGGGAAGGGAGAAAGGGGGAACAGATTACAAGGTCGACATATAACCTCCTCCCCTAGGGATAGACAGTGGAGAAGTGGTTGAGGGAGACATTGGATGGTGTGAGATATGATGAAATAATAATAATTCATAAATTATCAAGGGGTTACAGGGAGAGGGGAGAGGGAGGGGAAAAATGAGGACCTGATGCCAAGGGCTCAAGTAGAAAGCAGGTGTTTTGAGAATGATGATGGCAACATATGTGCACATGTGCTGGACACAATTGATGTATGTATGGATTGTGATAAGAGTTGTATGAGCCCCTAATAAAATAATTTTTAAAAACAGCAAAAAAGAGAAACAAAATCATGAATAGTATAATCAACGGCATTGAATTATACATCTAGAAGTTGTGG
The DNA here is from genome assembly GCF_050624435.1 of Tenrec ecaudatus. Classification (NCBI taxonomy): domain Eukaryota; kingdom Metazoa; phylum Chordata; class Mammalia; order Afrosoricida; family Tenrecidae; genus Tenrec; species Tenrec ecaudatus. The sequence goes on from NC_134543.1 coordinate 42,429,737, forward strand.
AATTATAGAATGTTTGCTTGTGTATATTTTGCCACAATTAGAAAAAAATTAATACATGAATAACAATGAATCCAACAATGAAGAAAATGTTCTATAATTGAATGTGGTGATGCACAGCCCTTCTTGGTGTGATTGAATTATTGAATTGCATGCCATGTGATGAAGTGCTAATAAAACTGTTAAAATAAAGCATATATATTAAGAGAAAAAAGCTGAAGCCTTATCCTGACTCATGTAGCCTCAAAGACTGATGGACTAGGGTGCAGGTAGATATAGCAGGAAGATCATAGACCGGTGGATGCAAGATGGAATAAAACCAAGGTTGTCAGTCTGCTGATGGTTCCTGGGATTGGCAGGCAACATAACCTAAGTCCAGTAAATCAGGCATAAGATTCAGATCCAGCACAAATGTCGAGCTTTCTCACAGTCTGCTTAAAAAGAGCAAACTATACTCCTGAGGAGTCTTTCTTCCAATTGCATTGAGTCTGTGACCCGCTCCAGGTCTCCTACAATGGCCAGCTGCTCACAGAGTTGATTAGATCCTATCATGGATTTGTTAGATCCTATCATGGATTTGACTATGTTGCATAGATCACATCATCTGAGATTACGGTGAAGCTACTGAGAATGCTGGCCCAGCTAAACTGACAAAAATCCTAACTATCGCTGTCCCATTGACAACCTTTCAGTGGAAGAACCAGAACACACTGATTTCTTCTGCTGGGTGGAGGAATGTCATCGTTGGTACATGCTATCAAGTCAATTACAACCCATAGTGACCCTATGAATGCCGGAATAAGACACTGCATGGTCCTGCACCAGGCTCATATTTGTGTCATACATGAGTCCACTGCTGCAGCCACTGTGCCAAACCTTCTTTAGAGTCGAGGAGTAGTGTGAACGATCCTCTTTCAGATTGGTCCAACGAAAATCACAGTTCAGGAGGTGCAGTTTGTCCAGTGTCGCATGACTGGAATAGGGTGAATACTGCCCATGTTTCTTCTGTTTTGACACTTCCGTCTTTTCCAGTTTTTGCCTAGAGGAACTGGGTTTGAATGAACTTTGAGTTTTTCTTTGTGTGAATGTGACTGTGTGTCTCTTGGCCATCAGCCAAGGTTGAAGACATCTACAACGCTCTGTCTGGTGTTCAGGAAAGGCAACGAGGAAACAGAGGGACTCACTCTGCTGTTCTTCAAGTTTCAAGGTCGTGGGGCTGGTCCCGTTATTGCTTCCAGATTCCAAATCCTCCCCGGCTTCTCACTCTGCTAGCTGCAGGGCTGTGTAGTTGTCACTACAATTTGTTCCCTCTCGATGCACTTGAAACGTTGTTTTTCTCATCGTGCACAACACAAAATTTGCCATTCCAACCAGTCTTTGGTGTACAGTTAAGTGGCATTGATCACGTTTTCCACGCTGTGCAAGTGCCACCATTATCTATTAAAAAAACATTGCCACAAACAAAAACCCAGGAGCCTTCAAGTGTTAATTTAAAAAAACACGCATAAATAAGGTGCATGGTAAGGTTAACCAGTAACTGGGAGCCTCCCCCATTGCCTGAGGAATGGTTCAGTGTGTATAGAACAGTGGAGGGGTCCCTCCAACATTAAACATAGAATTACCATATGACCTAGCAATCCCCCTCCCAGACGTGTTGTTTTCATCGGTTCTAATATCCATCGCAATGATATACAGAACTCCCAGGCAAAATCCATGATGGCAAGTTGTATTAAGGACGTTAACACATTATAATTGCAGTGAGAAACACTCCTGGTAGATTTTTTTAGCAGAGTATGTTACAGAGTTCTTTCCGGTCTGCTAATCAATGCCCAATGGGGGCATGCCACTCCACTCTAAGCCTCAACTCAAAGGTCCTCAGCTCCAGCTGCATGGATCAGCAAACCCGAATGAATTGCCCAGACGCACCCAACTCCAATAAGCCTCATCCTTCCTGTACTCAGTCCCACTTCCTTAGGTCAGGAAGCCCAGCTTCCCTGATGAAGTGCCCCGAGAGCGCCCACTCCACCGTCCAGGTTCTTGCACAAAGCACTCCGCTTCATTTGCATTGTGACTTGTGAAGTCCACCACCGTGTTCGGGCTCTTGGTTCATTTGCTGCCCTTGCTCCTCTGATGCTATAGCTGTCTTCTGGATCCAAGAGATTCACTGCACAGGGATCTCTGGTCCAGATGGTGTGCTCCACTCCTGGACCGGGCTGGTAATAGATCACTTTTTCTGCTTCTCAAAGAGCTCCTTTGCTACACAGCAGGACAGCAGTCCAGGGAGTGCTCATAATTACTCACGGGTGGGTAATACTACCAGTCTCTGCCTCCACCTGCTTAGCAGACCCATGTAGGAAATGCTCATTTGGTAGCGTGAGATACTGGACTAGAAGAGCCCATATCACTATCTGCTTCTACACTAGATATGTCCCAAATAACTGAACGCAGAAGGGAGACAGATACATACATACACCAAGGTTTGCTAGAGCATTTTTCCCAGTCAGTGAACTGACCTAAATGCCTAGCAGCAAATGAATAGTTGCACAAAATATGGCCCAAAAGAAGAGGTTTCAGAAATCCTAAGTAACTATTTAGCACAGATGTCACATCATGGTTCATTGAGGCATTTTGACACCCTGAATCTGCTATTACAAGCCCTGGTGGAGCAGAGTAATTATTGGGCTGTTAATCAAAAAAGTTATTAGTTCAAATCCACCAGCCACTCCATGAGAGAAAGATGTGTCAGGCTGCTTTGGTAAAGGTTTATATAGTGTGTGGCCAAATGGAATTAAAAGGGATTGGAATTTTTCCATCAATGTTTTAAAGCTCCCTCTTATGTGAAATAGAATATTAGTCAGTTGTAAATAAAATCGAAGCCCGGGTATATACTGTAACATGGCTGAACCTTGAAAACATTGGGCTGACTGAAATATAGCAATCGCAAAGGGACAAGGGTTGAATGATTCCACTCACATGAAGAAGGAAATTGTGTAGAAACCACACTGTATCACTGGGTACCAAATGGGAGGGAAAGGGAAGACATGAGTCCTTGTTTAGGGAGCACTGAGCTTCTTTGTTAATGAGCCCTAGTGGTATACTTGGTTACTCAGTGAACTGTGAACCACAAGGTCAGCAGCGGGACTTCACCCTGCATCTGACGGAGAGAAATGAGACTTTCTGTTCCCAGAGAGATTTACAGCCAAGGGAAGTCAAAAGGGTCTGTTCTACTCTGTCTCATAGAGAAGCTATGAGTCATAATCAACTCAATGGCTGTGGGTTTGGTTTGGCGTTTGTTAATAGGTAAGAGAAAATTTGGAAGCAGATAGTATGATGGTTAAACAGCGTGGACATAAACAATGTCACTGAATTATACATGTAAAAATTCTTGAAATGGCAAAGGCTTTATTGCGACAATAAAGAAATACAGTACATGTGCCATTTTCATTTGAAATGCAAGATTCATACTCCATTGTGAATCTTTTATTTATAATATTAAATAACAACTTTAGCACAAAAGGACATTTACTTAGGCCCACAGTTTTTTTTATTAGGTAAGTTATTTGATGGTTCTAAATGTTGTTGAATACTTGCACTGAGATAAGAATGAGTTTGGTTTTGCTTTTGTTTTTTTTTAAGATGGTTAGTTTCTAAAATAGAGTAGACATTTAGTTGTCCTGCTGTCTCGTGCATTGGGATGGACTAGGTGATCCCCCAAAGGTTATCTTACTCAGGATTCTTTAGTATCTTTTTTCCACTTCTCTTTTCAATCCTCATAGATATGAGACTATTGACTGGTCTCTTTTAAATAGAATTCAGCAGACTTTGCTATTCCTTGGAGTCATCAATTTGAAGATCGATCGTCTGAGTATCATGTGACTGATAACACATTATGGAGGCAGTCATATATTATTTCAATGGCTCATCAACTTCTGGATCTTACTTATGACTGTTCGTCCTACATATTTTTTCCTTCCAGTCCAAATAGACACCTAAATCTTAAGTAAATATTTAGCATAGCTTTCACATCATGGTTCGTTGAAGCAATTTTACCCTGCATGTGCTAGGAGGAGCCAGACTGGCACAAAGGGTAATTGTAGGGCTGTGAACCAAAAAGTCCTTGGTTCGAACTCACCAATCACTCCACAAGAGAAAGATGTGCCAGGCTGCTTTTGTAAAGATTTAGCCTCAGAAACCTTGCAGCACTCTGGTCTTTCCTATAGGGCAGAGGTGCTCATCCCTTTTCAGCATGTGAGCTATTTATAAAATGATCAAGTCAAGATGATCTGCCAACTAAAAAAATGCAAAACATATCTTTTAATTTATTACATTTACATTATAAATGCATTGAGAATTTTTATATGTACAATGTATGTTTCTGTACCATGCATAACTGCATGAGTCCATATTGCACAACACAACACAATTAACTATGTACATTTTTTGTCATTACATGAGTTTCCTCTGATGACTTGCATTGAATGGAATGAGCCAGGATGCCTAGTCCAGGCAGTAGCTGCTGACAGCCAGCCTCAAGCACACTTCCAAATGATCATTGGTCATGGTGGAACGGTAATTGGACTTAATGATCTTTATGTGGGAAAAGGCTGACTCACTTAAATAAGTAGAGCCGAATAGTGCAGTCAAGGAGGTAGCACATAGTAAGTTCCAGAACTGTTCACGGGCTCTGGACTTTAGCTGAATGTCGCCTCGTAGTGTCAAAATCTCCCATTCCGTACTAAAGTGATACGTTTTTGTCTTCTTACTTGGTCCAGCTCCCCCACGCATTTTAGCACCCTTTCTTCCGTTTAAGAGAACAAAACAAGTCTGAAAATTGGCGATAACGTAGCCTGTCAGTTTCGCTGCACTTAGCGCAGTTGTTTGCGCAGGCCTTTGTCACCTGAGATTGCGTCTGATTGGCTGCGCTGTATGCCAATTAAGTGACGGGATTAATGATAGGCTTATGTCTATTTTTAATGCTATGTGTTCTACCCACACTACATTTGCGATCAACTAGTAGGCCGCGATCAACATATTGCGCACCCCTGCTATAGGGCCTCTATGATTTGAATCTGACTTGACAGCAGTGGGTTAAATGTGCTATTAGCCATCTTAGGTGCTGCACATACTACAAGTAATTTGAAGAAAAGTGTGAGCTGTCTTGCGATTTTTTTGGTTTGCTTGCATTTTTTACCTTGTTTGGTTGTGTGTTTGTGTATGTGTGTGTTTCTTTTTGTTCTTGCATAGAACTAGAGCTCAATTATGGTGATAACGCTGTAGTATAGAAGTAGTTATGCACTGGGTTGCTAACCACAAGGTCTCCAGTTCGAAATCACCAATCGATCCTGTGGGCAAAGATGAGGCATTATACTCTCCTAAAGAGTTAGTCTCAGAAACTCACAAGGGCAATTCTGTCCTTCATCAAGGGCTGCTGGGGGTGGGCACCCACTCGATGGCAGTGAGTTTCATTTCAGGTGATATTGAAAGAAACACTGGTGGCATAGTTCGCTATACACTAAGCTGGTAACCAGGCCATCAATTTGAACCCACCAGCAGTTTCACAGAGAAAGAGGAGTCTGTCCACCCCATGCAAAGATTTACAGTCTCAGAAACCCAAAAGATGAGGGAGGTCTCCTGCCTATAGGGCCACAGTGATTCTGAATTTACTCAATGGCAGTGAGTTTGATTCTTTCGGTTTTGTGATGATATTGAAATACAAATTTTTACCTTATTCCCATGAAAAGTAACTAACTGTTCTGTGGATTTGGTACTCTACATAATTCTACTCCAAATTTAAGAATAATTCATTCTTATGACATGACCCTGCTTGACGCTCACCCTCATGAAGAAATTATTGAAAATATGGGTGATATATCAAAATGTGGTGAAGAAAAAGATGGTACCTGGCTATCAGAAAGAATCATGTCTGAGGCCTTAAAGTCTCATCTTTAAATGAGTAGCCATCTAAGTGAGGTGTCCACTAATCCACAAGGCACACCAGACTGTAGGATCTAAGGATTGTAAATAAAAAAATCCAAATCCAAAGGTGGGAACGGTATCAGAGTTAAATTGTGAACACCTGGTTTGCAAAGGGCTGTGGATGACAGTGGAAGCCCAAAATCTATTTGCAGGATCCGTGCGTAGATTAAGTCTGTGGTGAATTCCTTCTGACCACGGTTGAGGGAGGTGATAGCCTTGTTTTCAGAGAGCTATGTAAAGTCTATTATGGCAGATATAGTTAGGTTACAGTGTATTATCATTTGATCTCTCTTTTGATCTATTTCAAAGTGGTTTCAGTGCTTGTTTGTTTTTAAGTGTAGGGGAAAGACCCATGGATGAAACTCCTGGTGAATCCCGGCAGACCATAGAGCAGGGATGGGAATAATTTCATGCAGAGTACCTTGGTTGATTATTGCAGAAGCTGTTAAAATTTAATACCTCATCATTTGATTTTCCTTTAGACTCATTTTACATTTTTTTTCGTTTTTAATATTTTCTGCTTTTGTTTTGAATAATGTTTTGCTTTGTCACTGTGATAGTGAAGGTTTACTGTGCCAACCTGGCCAATGAACACATGTTGGATTCTTTGAAGGGCAGCAAGATAAATGGTTCTGCGAGGCTCTCTTTTCTGGTCTCTTGTTCTCTGAGGGTGGCACCAGGGTGCAGCTGCCTTACCTAGCTCTCTGCCTCAGCTGGCAAGGCTCACTTCATGCAAGACAACCCTGAGGAAAAGCCACATGGACCTAGCCTGATGCAGCTCTGGGTGCTGGAGCAGCCGTGTGGAGACCCCTGCCAGTGCTGAAATGCTTACATGCTCACTGATTCACCTTTCCTCCTGCATTTGGTGTCCTTGTGTGTGTGTTGTGAGATGGAAGAGGACTTTGAAGATCGGTGTCGGACATATGGGCTAATGTCGGATTTATGCACTTGGACAGCACTGGGTTGGGATATTTTCTTAATGTATGCTTACCCTTTATATAAAGCTCTCATAAAATATGAGTGTCTGTGAAATTTGTTTCTCTAGTCTACCCAGACTAACTCACTGTAGTTAGTTTTTTTGTTGTTATATGTAATCCAGGATAGATAAATCCACAGCGAGCGTAACTGGATTGATGGCTTCTTGGGAGTATGGTAGAGGAAGTGGGGTGAGAATGAAGAACTAATACAATGAGTAAAAGAAAGAAGAAAATGTTCTTAAATTAATTATGGTGATGATTGTACAACTCTTCTTAATGTGATTGAGGTATTAAATTGTATGATATGAAAATATATGCCAATAAAATTGTTATAGATAAATCAAAGTGACTATTCTAGTGAGCTCAATATTCTTATAAATCATACAGTTTTGTAAGGATGAGCTAAATATGAATCATTTTAACACTGCAAGCATTCTACTACTGCTAATGGGAACTGCTGTAATCCCTTATTGTTGTTTTCTTATTACTGTATGATAACTGTATGAATTTAACCATAATCATCTAATAAATATGAGTAATTAAAACATAATCATAAATTCCTTTTGGGGAAATCAATTGTATTATTTGTAAAGCTTATTTGAATGTGTATTTCAGTGGCAGTATATGATGTTATGATGTTAAAATGCTATCATCTCAGAATATTATATAGCATTCTCAATCATAGTATTTTATTTTCTAATGTATAAGACTAAAGACCTCACTATAGAGCATCACTTCTCAGAAGAATCTAAATTCAAGAAGCAGATTTCATGTCAAGTTTTAGTCTTGTCCATAGGGTAATACGTTTGCTTTCATCAAGGGCTGGGGGCTGTGAGACGTGGACGTGAAAACCAGGGTTCACTAAGTCCTAAAACTGACATTCCTTTCAGCTTCCAGGAGCACCAGCTTCTCCCACTGCAACTGGTTTTCAGCATGAATAACGTGAGAGCTACTCTTGTCAGTACTGGAAGAACACTGTTTACAAGATCTCTTCCACTTCTTAGTTTGTTTGGAATTGCAGATAATAAGTTAAATAGTTATTTTCTAGGTAATGGAGGAAATTACCAGCATAAGCCTGGTCTTTCTATATACAGCAAATCCAGATTCTCAGCCATCTTTACTTAAACTAGTGATGCAAAACTAAATGCACAGAAGTCTCTAAATAATTCAAAACAGTGAAATTTGTTCCAACGTGTAATATACATGAATGTATAATAGCTATAACCATGGAGCAAGTTTAATGCAGTAGCAACGAAATAACATTATGAACTAATTTTTAAATCACTTAAAAGCTATAACTAGAATTAGAATGACATAGCATGGAACGTAAGGAGCCCCAGTGGGCGATGGTAAAGTACTCAGCTTCTAATTGAAAGGTTGGTAGTTTGAGCCTTTTAGCCGATCTCTGGAAGAAAGTTTGGGCAGTCTCTTCCATAGAAATGACAGCTTTGGAAACCCTAGTGAGTACTTCTATTCTGTGTTAGAATAGACTAGCTTTTTGAACACATTAACTAAATTTACTCTAGCGTCATTTTAAAATCACCAGAATGTAACTTTGCATTCTTACCTAAAGGGTAGCCCCATCTAATGTGAGTTTTATTATTTAGATCTAGTCATAGTCTAAAAAAAACAGGAAAAAAAGATTTTTCTTAAAACCTACTTCAACCATTGTTCTACTTAAGGGACCTATAATAGAATCTAAACTTTGTCCATAAAATAAAATTGAGACATTTGGTTCATTTTTTTTAAATCGTGTCTGCAACCACCGAGGGTGAACAATCAAATGTGGTGAAGAAAGCTGATGGTGCTCGTCTATCAAAAGATATAGCGGCTGGGATTTTAAAGGCTTGAAGGCAAACAAGCAGCCATCTAGCTCAGAAGCAACAAAGCCCATATGGAAGAAGCACACTAGCCTGTGTGACCACGAGGTGCCGAAGGGATCACTTATCAGGCTTCAAAGAACAAAAAACCATATCACTGTGTGCTCACCTCCCTGATAAGACCACTGAAGACAAATGGGTGCAAAAGCAAATGTGGTGAAGAAAGCTGATGTTGCTCGGCTATCAAAAGATATAGTGTCTGGTGTCTTGAAGGTAAACAATTGGCCATCTAGCTCAGAAGCAACAAAGCCCACATGGAAGAAGCACACCAGCCTGAGTGATCACAAGGTGTCAAAGGGATCAGATATCAGGCATCATCAGAACAAAAAATCTTACCATAGTGAATGAACAGGGGAGTGCGGAGTGGAGACCCAAAGCCCATGTGTAGGCCACTGGACATCCTCTTACAGGAGGGTTTTGGGGAGGAGACGAGCCAGTCAGGGTGCAATATAGCAATGATGAAAAATACAACTTTCCTCTAGTCCCTAAATGCTTCCTCCTCCCCCGCCACCCCTCCCCCTGCATTATCATGATCCTAATCATACCTTGCAAGTCTGCCTAGACCAGAGGATGTACACTTGTACAGATGGGAACTGGAAACACAGGGAATCCAGGGTGGATGTTCCCCTCAGGACCAGTGGTGTGAGTGGCGATACTGGGAGGGCACAGGGAGGGTGTGCTGGAAGGGGGGAACCTTATGTTAAGGGTCTACGTATGACCTCCTCCCTGGGGGACAGACAGCAGAAAAGTTGGTGAAGGGAGACGTTGGACAGGGCAAGATATGACAAAATAATTTATAAATTATCAAGGGTTCATGAGGGAGGGGGGAGTGAAGAGGAGGGGAAAAAAGAGACCTGATGCCAGGGGCTTAAGTGGAGAGCAAATATTTTGAGAATGATGAGGGCAATGATTGTACAAATGTGCTTTGCACAATTGAGCTATGTATGGATTGTGATAAGAGTTGTATGAGCCCCTAATATAATGATTTTAAAAAATCTTGTCTGGTCACCTCAATCTAACAAACGTCAAACCCTGACTACAGATATAAATAATCCACCATTTTTTGGCTTCAAAGAATTCAGTCAATTGTGGGTGACAAAAATCTTTAACTATAAATGAAGTGAATGTCCATATTTGGGAAGAGGTTCCAAAAAATGTATCTCTGTGGTATTACAAGTGACCTTGCCCACTATCATTTATTTCAAAGCATTTCCCTTTGTCACATGGTTTCCTTTTTAACTGGAAAATGTATGAGGCTGAGCTAGAGGGAAAACATTGAAGACAGACTGACACACAGCTAGCAATAGCTCCCTTTGTCACTAACAAACCCTGGTAATTTTCTTTCTAGTCAATTATGCAAAAGAAAATTGATAGGAAACAGTATGAAACTTAGATGTGAACAGTAGAGAATAGCTCAAGGAGATGGAACTAGAAATGCTCCAGACTTCAAATAGGAATGCTGGCAATAAGAGTTTGGTCTGTTGCCATTTCCTGCAGCATAATTTTAAGCATCAGAAGTCTCAGTCGCTTGTATATAGATGAAGCATGGTGTGGTCGGGGTGGCGTCTCACCTCTAGCTTCATGAGAAAGCAAGAAAAAAAACATTAGCACCAGCCAAGAGCTGACTCCTATGAAGCAGAGGCCAGAGAGATTTCCTCTCTCCAACTCTTTTACTAATTCTGACATCGACAACCTTCCTCCCCACAGCACTCTCTACTTCTCTGTTGATTTTGATAACTTGTTCCGATGACCATACAGAATTCACCGACAATACTCACAAATATGAGAATGTTTCAGTCTGGATTGACTAGAGAAACAAAACCATAGACACTCCTACGTGTGTCAGAAGGAGCTTTATATAAAGGGTAATTGTATATAAAGAAAACATTGCAGCCCAATCCAGATCACATCCATAAGGCTGATATTATTTTAAAGTTGAGCTTAGATGATATTAGCCCATATGTCCGATACCAGTCTATAAATTCCTCTTGAAACTCATGCAACACATGCAATGACGCTAAATTCTGGAAGACCCGGGGCCAGTGGGTGGAAAATCTTGTGGATCCAGTGCTGGTAGAAGCATCTCAGCACTAGTGTGAGTCTCCATATGGCTCCTCCAGCTCCAGGGCTCATACTCCATCAGCGTTGCTGCATGTGGCTTGTCAATAGGAATGTCTCACAGGGAGAGAGGGTATCTGTCTTCCAGTGAGCTATTTATCTCCATGGAGCCTCCAAAGAGGTAATCAAACTGCGACCTGATTGACAGGTTAGACTCCACCCAGTCCTCAAGTTGACAGTAGTTTATGTAACCACCACAGATGTTTATTAGGAAGGTAACAGATTACAATTCAGAATCAGAAGCAATTTTAGGATGAAGTTCTTTAATTAGCACAGTCTCTTCTCAGCCTCTGCTCAGCCTCTGCTCTGCTCAGATAAATGCTACACATCTCTATAGCTCTTCCATTAAGTGATGGAACACTGTACTCTACCAGTATGCCTTGGCCAGAAGACAATTAGTTCTCTCTCACCACATAGCTGGTATAGTCCTGTAGCCACCCTACTCTGTGGGCAAAGATGTCTACTGTGCTATATCCTGCTGGTCTCTTGGTTCTACTGATACCAATTCTTAACACATTTTCTGTCATTTCTCATTTCCTTTCTCCATCTAGGACCATGGTTCTCAATCTTCCTAATGCCACGACCCTTTAATATGGTTCATCATTTGTGGCGAGTCCCCCAACCATAAAATTATTTCCATTGCTACTTGATAACTGTCATTTTGCTACCGTTATGAATTGGGTGACCCCTGTGAAAGGGTCGTTCGACTCCCAAAAGGGTCGCAACCCAGAGGTTGAGAACCGCTGATCTAGGATGTTTCTGCTCTCTACCAACTAGGTCTAGGAGATTCTCAGTGCAAGACTTTCAGGTCAAAAGAACACATTCCACTCCTAGCTCTTCTTTGTGGTAGGATTGGGAGCCTACCCTCCACTTTCACTTCAACTCATTTTTTTCTCTCTTTTCATCTCTTGCTGGAGAAAAGGTGTTACTTAAGTAAGGCAGTGGCTAGAAGAAGCAAGATGAGGGTAGAGTTAGCGTGGTAAGGGTGGGGACTTGAATCATGCCCTCCAGTAAGATGATAACTCAAGTTGCATCCCACCCTAATCCTGCCTCATTAATATCATGGAACCATAGCCACATGCATAGAGGGTATGATTTAATACAAATTACAGAATGGAGGATAATTCCTTCAGACCATCAAATGAAGGATGACTACGTCATTATATTGTTGTTGTTGTTAGGTGCCATGGATTCGGTTCCTACTCAAGGTGACCTTAATTACAACGGAACAACACCTGGTCCTGTCCCAGCCTCACATTATTTTTATGCTTGAGCCTGTCAAGTTACATCATTATATAATTACCAAACCATTGATAACCATCGTCCAGCCAACTTTACACATACTCTGAACTTCCACTGGGTTCATATGCTTTATTTATACTGTCCCACCCAAGTACTGTGTGGGAGTCACAAAGACTAGATAGCTAGACAGGCCATATTAAGTAATTTACCTGCACTGCAAGAGTGAATGAACGGGAACACAACTCAACTAAAAAATCTGGTAGTTTAGACTCATAAACTCCTTTTTCTTCCTCATCTGACCTTTAACTGGCTGATTTTCAATTATTCCAAACCATTTATTAAGGTAGTTTTTCTAAGTTCTATATGACCTTTATGTTTCTTTAATTAATAAAACATGGTGTTAAGAATCATCCAAATTAATCGTGGTAAGAACATAAATCACCATAAAATATAATCAAGATTTGTTAGTGAAAAACAGAGTGAGTGTTATTTGGAATATTTCATGTTCTCTAATGCAAAGAATATTCTGTAATAAATATTTGAGATCAATCATGATGCTATTATTTATTGCATTTTTATGTTCTTTGAAACACACATTTACACCCTCTGAGGATTTTAGGTTGTTGCTCAAGTTTCAGTGCATAGACAATCTTACAGAATTGAAGATACAAGGCATTGTCCATATTACTTAGATGACTGATTCCAAATTCAACCACATTGGGCACATGCCATATAAAGATGGTGATAGAAATTCCCTTTTGTTTTTAAAAATATATTTTCCCTAAAAAAAATCATGAGAGAAGCTATATTAACTCAAATTTAATTGGGATGTGCTCACTCTTACAAGTGACCCAAAAACTTTTTAAAAAAATGACCTCTCTTTGGAACCAAGCATTTCTCTGTATCGTCCGGTGTGAATGAATTAATCTTTTCCTTAGAGATCTTGTCATAGCACCTAGAGTTATAATCCTCTGCCTTGTACTAGCACCCAAATTCTGAAGAATATATAATGCCATATCTGCAGGTGAGTCAGAGGCACACGAGAAAAGTATTACATAATAATTTTTAAAAAGGAAACACACAATTGCCCTGAGGTTATTTAAACTCATTGAGTTAGCCATGTACTTCAGAGTAGATTCAGACTCATGGAGACCCCCGTGTTTTAGGGTAGAACAACGCAGCAAAGGGGCTTCCAAGTCTAAGCATTTTCAGAAGTGGATTACTGTACCAAGTCTTTATTCTATTATGCCTCTGGATGGATTCAAACTGCCAACCTTTGGTTGGTAGTCAAGATTTTAACCACTTGCCCCACCTAGGCACTCAAAGAACACTGAAATCATTGTAGTCTAGTGTTCAGTGAGACAGTTTTGTCAATATTTAATGATGTTTTTATGCCTTTATAATTCCTTAAGGAATATACAAGTGCCTCTGAAGAAAGCTGGGGTGTGCAGTGAGGTACGAATAATATCCATTATAATGAAACTATTTGTGCTCACCACACAAATGAAGGAGACGAATCTTGGCCATTTCATTATACTTAGCTCCTTTTTCTTCTTGGAATTAATTCACCTAGCTATTTTTTTTTTCAAATAGACCTTGATCAGTCCACCTGCCAATTCCAACAAATCTAAACTCAAAGAGTGACCAGCACTAAATAACATTCCCACAACACATACGGGCTTCAAAAAGTTCTTGGAAAATGGAATTAACAGTAATAGAATTTTACACTAATTTTATATTTGGCTGATTTCAGTCCTTTCCTTTTGGGTGATTTCAAGGTAAATTTAACTTTCTGTTTCCTAAAAAGAAACATTTTTCATAACTCTGTCATTCTCTATGCCTCATCCTAACTCTTTTTCCCCATCTTATTCAGAGCTCTACTGACACTATAGCAATCCATAGTTCAATTAGATGAAGCATGATTGTACAATTGTTGCCACCATCATTTTCAAAACACTTTCTTTTTTCTTGTACTCTCTGGTACTAGCTCCCCTTTATCCCCGCCCTCCCAGCCTACCACCCAAGAACCCTTGTTACTATATTAAATATTATCATTGTTATTCCTTTTTTCCCAGCATATCTTACACCATCCAATGTATTCATTCCCCTGCCACTCTGTTATTCATTCTCCCCGAGTGGAGTTATATAGTCATCATTGATATCAGTCCCCCCTCACCACCATTCTGTACCCTCAGGGAATCACTACACCTGTTATAATTCCCTAAGCGTGGATCTAACTTGGATTTCATGCATTGAACTATATCAAATATGCAAATGAATATATGCAAGTGTAACATGATTAATGAGGTAAAACTAAGACCATAATAATAGGGAGAGGAAAAATTAAAGAACTAGAGGAAAATTATGTGTTTCAACAGTGCTATATTGCACCCTGGATATATCATCCCTTCCATGTGGCCCTTCTGTAAGGGATTGTCCAATTAGCTTACAGGTGGTTTTTAGTTTTCCATTTTGTCTATGCTCCTTCAAGTCAATTTGGTTGCTTGTTTTTGAATCTGATACCTCTTGATCACACAGGCTTCTGTGCTTCCTCCATATGGACATTGTTGCTTTCCTGCTAGATGGCCATTTGTTTAATTTTAAGCATTTAAGACCCCAGACACTATATCTTTTAATAGCTGGACACCATCAGCTTTCTTCACCACACTTGCTTATACACACATTTGTCTTCAGTGATCCTGTCAGGAAGGTGAATATCATGCATTGTCACATTTTTAGAACAAATTGTTCTTGTACTAAAGCAAGATTAAAGTAGAGGTCCAAAGTGCATCTGCTTCCTTGATATATACACACACACACCTATATATATACCTATATATATATAATTTTTACTTTCTTGTTCTTTTCTGTTTCTTTTGTTTTCTTCCCTCCTGTCCCAGTCTCATATTTACCCACCATTTCCCTCTCAGTAATTCCTCTTGGATACATTTCAATTGTTCAAACATGACCAGGAATGCTATCCCTATCACTTTAGGTTCCTTGCTGTTCCCTATTTCCCTGTCCCTATAGTAATTGGCTTATTGCTCCACTTCCCTTGCTTCTCCTCTTCATGCTCTTCCACTTTTCCCAGAAATTTCAGGCCCATTGCTGTTTCCTTGGGATTGTTTACCATGTCTATCTTATATAGATAGACACCACAAGGGAAAGAAAAGAAAGGGAAAAAAGGAGCCCATTGCGAATAGTTCCATGTCTAACTTTTGTCCTGGCCCTGAGTAGATGAGTATCCCTCTATTAAACAGCAAGCAAGCCGTGATAAAATCCATCGGTCCATTGCCCTCTTCTTTCATGGATCCATCTTCCAAGAGCCACTTACCCAATAGCACTTAACACCCTATTAGTCCTCAGCATTCATGTCTGAGGGTTGGGTCTTCTACAAGACCCAATAGCTCTTCCTTCAGTCAAGGCTGGAGTGGTCCAGTGCTCCACCTCCCCACCCCATTGTACCTCTAACTTTCAGTGTGGGGGGCCCCATTGTGAATATCTCCCATCCAGTTCAGATAGGGTGTCTCCTGAGTCAGATATCTGCTATTGAGATTCCTCGGGAACTTCGTGTCTTGGCTGGTCTGGTACACTCTCCTCTTGGCTTAGCCCCATGTGGGCTGGTCAGGCCAGCTACTCTTCACACTGTATCCTAACTGTCGTCCTTTACAGCATTGTCATCTGGGTGGAGGACATCATACTTCAAGCTGGAGTCACCTCTGCAGTCCTCTTTGTGAATGAACTGCTCCAAGCAGGAATGTTGCTCCAAGCAGGAACATTGCCCTCAAGGCTTGCCACACGGAAGGAGATCTTCTCTCTGTCCTTTGGAGATATAAAAGCTATACCTTCCTTTACACACCACTGCTATCTCTTTTTTTTCCTTTTCCTGTTTGATGGTGGATACAGTATTGTATTTAGACTGGCTCTTGCCAGAGTATCTGGTCCTCAGTCCAGGAACTGTTCAATATGTACATTTTCCCCTATGCCTATTATATTGTTTGTACTTGCCTCAGTGGACTCATGTTGCACTTGTCCTTTTTTGCTTGGCTGACTTTGCTCAGCATAATCTCCTCTAACTCCTTCCATGAAACGAGGTGTCTCATAGTTTCTTCACTGTTTTTAAGAGATGTGTAGTACTCCATTGTGTGTCTATACCAAAGTTTTTAATCCATTCATCTATTGATGGAAATGTAGGCTGTTTGCAATTCTTTGTGATTTAAACTGTGCAGCGATAAACATTGGAGTGCATAGGTCTGGTCACATGGCCTGTCCCTGATTTCTCCTGGATAGATGCCCAGTAGTGGGATTTCTGGGTCATAAGGTAACTGGAATTTCATCTGTTTTACGTATTGCCAAATTCCTTTGCACAGTGTCTACATGTATCTACAAGACCACCAGCATTGAATAAGAGTTTCTATCTCACCACACCCCTTCCAACATTTGTTATTTTCTTGAATTGGGCTATCCTTGTGGGTGTTAGGTGGTATCTTATGATTGTTTTGATTTTTATTTCCTGGATGGCTAATATCTGGGACATTTTCTCATATGTTTATTGGTCATTCGGGTTTCCTCCTTTGTGAATCTTCTGTTCAGGCCTTTTGTCCACCTCCTCAGTGGGCTATTCCGTTTTTAATCAAAATTTCAGGGGTTCTTTAATTTTCAGAAATAAGACCTTTGTCCGGTATGTCATTACTAAATAGCTTTTCCCAGTCAGTGGGATCTCTCATTACTCGAAGTCTTACAATGCACACAAGGCTTTTACCTTGTCTTGGTTCATTCTGCAGGTTGACATCCAGTTTTTACAGTACCACTTGTTGAAAAGGGCATGTGCTTCCCATTTGATTTTTTTAAAGGGGGGGCTTATCAAACATCAGTTGTCTGTATTCTGCTGTTTTTATTTCTGGATTTCCTGTTATTATTTTGGACCAAGTATCTATCGTAATATCAGTACATGCTGTTTTGAAAATGGTGACTGTATATTAAGTTTTAAAGTCAGGTAATAGAAAGTCCACCCCACCCCTGGCCTCCCACCACACACACAATTCATTCTTCTTGAGGAGTTCTTTCCCACTTCTGGATTTCTTTGCTTTCCATATGAAGTTGTTCATCAGTTTTCCCATTTGTTTGAAAAATGATGCTGGCGTTTGTATCGGGATTGCATTGTACCTATATAGTACTTTAGGTAAGGGTGATATCTTTACAATATTGAGTTTACAAATCCATGAGCATGGGCTATTTTTCCATATGTGAAGGTCCCTTTTGGTTTCTTATACTAGTATTTATAGTTTTTCTCATACAGATGTTCTGTTGTTGTTGTTAAGTATATCCCTAGATATTTTATTTTATGCTTGGCAATTTTGAAGGGTAGTACCTTCTTGATCTCTTTGTCTGAAATCTCATAATTTGTATATATAATCCAATTGATTTCTGTTTGTTGATATTGTATCCTGTCACTCTACCATATTCCTGTATCACATCCAGCAATCCTATTGTGGAGCATTTGGAGTTCTCAAAGTATATAATATGATCATCTGCAAGTAACAATAATTTCACTTCTTCTTTCCCCAGACGTATAATGTTGATAGCCGTCTATTACCTTATATTATTAGCTATGTTGAATAAAAGTGGGAACAAGGGGCATCCTTGTCTGGTTCCCTTTCAGTGGCAATGTTTTCAAATTTTCTCCATTGATTGTAACACTAGCTGTTGGATTTTCATACATAAATTTAATTATATTGAGGTATTTTCCTTCCAGTCCTATCGTATTTTCTTAATTAGAATGGGTGTTGAAGGTTGTCGAACGCTTTTTCTGCGCCTAATGATATTATCATGTGTTCCCTGTCCTTTTTCTTCTCAAAGTGGTGAATGACACTGATGTGTTTTCAAATGTTGAACCAACCCTGCATCCTTGGTATGAATCTTACTTGGTCATGATGTTTTTGTTTATATATTTCTGTATTCTATTGGCAATATTTTCTTAAGGATTTTTAAATTTATGTTCTTTTGCAATATTCACCCGTAGTTTTCTATTCTTGTTGGATCTTTACCCAGTTTTAGTATCAGCGTATGCAAGCTTCATAGAATGCGTTTGGGAGTTTACCATCTTTTTCTGTGTTAAGGAAGAACTTGTGTAGCATTGTTATCAGCAATTCCCTGGATGCTAGCTAGAATTTCCCGGTGAAGCCACCTGGGCCAGGGCTCTTTTTAGTTGGTAGTTCCTTGATAACCTTATCCATTTCTTCTTTTGATATGGGTCTGTTCAACTTCTTGATGTCTATGTGCGATAAACTGGGGAGGGGTTGTTTTCCCAGTTATTTGTCCATGTTTTCCAAGTTATTGTATTCCTTGGTGTACAGCCCTTCATAGTACTGTGTAATTAGTCTCAATTTCATGGGGGTCCATTGTAATTTCCCGTTTCATACCTCAACCTGAATATGGACATCTGTTCCTTCCTATCGTTTGTTAATTTTACCAAAGGCTTATGATACTTTGATTCCTTTTGAAGAACCAACTGTTGCTGTGTAAATTTTCTTCATAGTTTTTGTTTCCCCACTCATGTATCTCAGCCCTGATTTTTAGAATGTTTCTTTTGCTATTAGAAGGATTGCTCTGTTGACTCTGTTCCATCTGCTGAAGGTTTTGTGAAAAGGTATCCACCATAAATCTCTCTTCTTTATTCAGATACACATTTAATGCTATCATGCATCTTCTGATAACTCTCTTTGCTGTATTCCATATATTTGGTATGTTGTTTTCTCAGTCTCATTGGTTTCTAGAAACTTCCTATTTCATCTCTTACTTGGTGAAATATCCACTCCTTTTGGAGAAGTTACTCATCTTCCAACTATTTGCCCTTGTTTTTTCTTTTTCTTCTTTTTAACATTGCTTTGTTGACTTTTAGCTTTGTGTATTACTGGTCAGAGAATGAAATCTGAGTTACCTCTAGGTTTGAATTTGATCAAACTTGACTTGTGTCCTGGCATGTGGTCTATCTTCAAACATGTGCCATGTGAGTTTAAAAAGAATATGAATCTTATTGTAGTTGGGTGGAGAGCTCTGAATATGTCTATCAGATTGAGTTGACTAATTGTAGAGTTTAGTTCTGTAGCCTCCTTGTTGAGCTTCTTTCCCACTGATCCATCCTTCTCAGAGAGCAGTATATTGAAGTCTCGTACTACGATTATCTATCTTGTGATTTCTTTTTTCATCTTTTGGAGGATTTGATTGATGAATTTTGTGGGTCTTTCATTGGGCACATATATGTTTATTATGCTAACCAGCTCTTGGTTTACTGATCCCTGACACATTATATAATGCCATACTTATCTCTTGTTATGCCCTGTATATATTGAAATCAATTTTTTATGAAATCAAATTTCAACTCCAGCTTTTTTTAAGTTGCCATTAGACTGGTATATCATCCACCAACTTTTGATCCCCAACTTGTTTTTGTCTGTGCGCTTGAGATGTGTTTCTTGCAGACCACAAATTGCTAGATTTTGTTTCCTAATCCAGTCTGCCAACCTTTGTCTTTTAATGGGGGAATTCAAACCATTGATATTCAGGGTTATTATATCCCTCTGTGGATTCTTTGCTGTCATCTCATAGTTTTTGTGATAGACCTTTTCCTGCATCCCTACTTAGCAGTGTGTTATGTCTGCGGGAAGGATACATTCTTGCCCCTTTTTTACGTTGGGTCAAAGACATCTTGGGTATTGCTTTCAGTAATCTGACTTTTGGATTGAGTTGCACTATGTGGTGATTTCATGTTTGTTCTCTGAGGGTACTGGTCTTCTGACCCAAGTGAGTTGGAAAGTAATTTTTTTAGTGCTTTTTTGTTTGTCTGTTTCTTAACATATTCTCTAAATTTTTCCTGATCTCAGAAAACCCTTACCTCTCTATTTTGATGGACAATTTGTCAGGATATAGGACTCTTGTGTTAGGGTTATTTTCCTTCGACTCTTGGAAGATGCTATTCCATTCTCTCATATTCATGGTTTCTGCTGACAAGCCAGAGAGTATTCTTATCTGATTACTCTTCTATGTGAATGTCTTTTTTACTCTAGCTGCCCATATGATTTTCTCCTTTTCCTTACAGATGCATATTTTAACTACTATATGTATTTGTGTGCTCTTCTTGGGTTCATTCTAATTGGTTTCCTCTCTGCTTCCTGCATAATTGTTTCATTCTCCTTCATGAATTTTGGGATGTTTTCTTCTAGGAATTCTTTCACTATCTTGGCCATTTTTGTTGTTGTTGTTGCTATGTCTTGCTCCAGCAACCCAATAATTCCAATATTGTTCCTCTTCAAAGCATCGCTCATTGTTATCAGGTTTTCTTCAGCTTCTTTGATTGTCTTATTTGTTTGTTTTTCCCGTTTGTTAAATACTGCTTGGCTATCTTTGAGGTTGCTGATACCATTCTCTACCTCTTCCAGTCTGGTGATAGGGTCTTTTACTGTTTGCTCTTCTTCTGTTGTGTTTTCCTTAACAGGAGTCGCTGTTGTACTTCCCTAGAGTATGTGGACTGTATCCTTTCTATTTTAAATTCATTTTCTGTATTAATTGTCTCACATCTTGTATGACTCCAAGCAGCATACAGAAGATTTCCATCTATGGCAGTTCAAAGTCTGCCTCTTCTATGTATTTCACTAGGTTCATGTTCTCCTCTGAGATTGTGTTTGGTTTCTCTTGCTTTCTTGTAGTGACTGTTGATGTGAGTTGTCTGTGTGGCATTTTGGTGGAGCTCAGTACCAATTTCCTGGAAGCCCAGGAGCCCTGTGCATTCTTTCTCTGAGGCTAGTAGGGGTAATTCTGAAGACTACCTGGAATCAGCTGCACTGCAGATTGTGAAGCACCTGTATCTCACTGGGGTTTTGCTCTTCCCTAGGCAGTCAGATTCTCTATTTGGTGGGAAGTTTGGGTGGCACCTGTCAGGCAGTCTGGAAGGGATAGTCTCAGGCAGCGGGAGTGGCACAGGACAGGCAAGGGCTCCAGAGTGTGCTGGTACACAGTGCCGGTGTAAGGAATGTGTGTGGCACTATGGTGCGGACCTCCGTAGCAAGGGCAGCTGGTGGGGGCAGAACCATATGCTGTAAGACTGGCAGAGCCACGGGCCTTAAAGTGTCGGAGGCAGACAGAGGGCACAGATGTGAATTAGGAATTAGAGGCATTGTGAGGAGGTGGGGAACAGTGAGTTGCAAGGAACTTGCAGGTGTGGGGCTGTGAGCCTAGAACCAGTGATGACAGCAGGTGGGGGAGCGAGAGGGTTAGGGCAGCAAAGTGTTGGGGGCAGGGAGACAGGACAGTGAGCCTTGAAGGGCAGGCAATGCAAGTGGATGTGGCCCAGGGACCTGCCATACGCTACTTCAGTTCTGAATGGAAGGGGCTGGGCAGGGCTGGTTAAAACCACAGGGAAGGCCTACCCATGCACTAGAAAAAAAAAACCCTGGGATGCTGCGTGACCCCAGTAATCTCTCCATATCTCCCACTCAGCCTTCTTATCCCCAAATTCGGCAGTTGCCTGTGGGACTTCTGATTCAGTTGCCTCTATCTCCTGTCCATCTTCCTGGAAGACCCTAACTCTTAATAAATCTTAGAAACTCTGACATAATATTGTAGTGACTTTTGTACTTCCCTTTCTTATGAAAAAAAGATAAAAGAAACTGAGGAAAGATAAAAAACAGGTGTTAACTTAATAAAATAAACAATACAAAACAAGCAGCACCCTCTATGCATGCTCCATAACCCCCACCCCCACCTCTGCATTGCCATTGAATTGATTCCAACTCAAACTGACCCTATAGTTTATAGGGTTTCCAAGACTTATAAATCTTCACTGGTCTGATTTTTCTCCTATAGAGTGGCTGGTGGATTTCAACTTATAATTAGTGGACCAGCTCTTATCCTATATCCCAGGACTCTAAACAAGTAGAGACCATTCTTATATGAATGATATCACAATATCATTTTTTAAAATCGCTCTCACTACACATTTGCATAAGATCCCTTTAAAGTGTTGAATAGTAAGGAGGTTACTTTGAGTACTAACGTGTACCTGACCTAAGCCCTGGTATTTTTAATTGCCTCCTATACATGTGAAAGTTGGACGTTGAATAAGGAAGAACTAGGAAAAATTAATGCTTCTGAATCATGATGTCAATGAAGACTATTGAGAGTACCATAGACTTCAAACAGAACTAACAAATCTGACTTGAAAGAAGTACAGCCAGGATCCTCCTTAGAGGCAAGGGTAGTGATACTTCATCTTAGATTCTTTGAGCAGGTTGTCAGGACAGACATGTCCCCAAAGGAGGGCATTGTTATTGGTAAAGTAGAGGATCAATGGAAAGGAAGAAGACCCTCGACGAGATGAATTGGTGTACTACCTCAGTCATAAGAACAATGGTAAGGATGGCTGGCACAGGACCAGGCTGTGTCCGGCTCTGTTCTTCATGGTAGCTACAAGTCAGAACAGACTCAACAATAACATGTTCAACTGCTGACTCTAACTCACTCACTCACTCACTCACACATTCACTCACTCACTCACTCATTCACTCACCCACTCACTCATTCACTCACTCACTCACTCACTCATTCACTCACTCACTCACTCACTGATATATCAGCCCCCCATTTCTCTATTGGCCAAAGTTTGCCTTTTGCTCCTGAATAGGGGAAGACAGGTGGAGCATAGTGATTAAGCTGTGGGCAACCATTTGGGGAAACAATGGTGCTTTATATACCAGTAAAGAGTTACAGTCTTGAAAGCCAGCAGGGCCAGCTATACCCTGCTCTAGAGTGTCACTATGAGTTGGAATTGCCTCTATGGCAGTTATTTTGCATTTTTGGTTTTAAGGAGGGAGAAAAAGAAAGCAGCTGTAAAGATGCCATTTATGTCGGAGAATTGTGCTCCATAAGGTTTTTCATAGCCAACTTTTCAAAAGGAGATTTCTTTAGTGGGGTCTGAGTGGGTCTAACCTTCAATCTTTCATGTCGTAGCCAAGTGTATTAACAGCTTGCTCCATACAGAAATGTTTACAAAAACACTCCCTGCGTAAGTTAGCCCTGCTGAGTTGTTTGCTTATTAAGCAGTGTGTGATGAGGTAAAATAACTATTATGAAGAGATAATATTTCCATATTGATCAAGTATTTTTTTAATTTCAAGTTATCATTATAACATATGAAGATAATAGATGATATTACTGGTCATTATGTGTATCTCTGAGCATTGAAAGAAAGCCCAAGGGTTTTACTGTTCCTTTTTAATCCCAATAAGTTTGCAATCACTCAGAGACTGTGAGTTTGCTTCTTTTTTGGGGGAAGGGGGTGATGGTGTTTGATCCCTACAAAACTTGGATCTGACCTCTTTATTTTTAACTCCAAGCCTTATACTCGGTGTAATAACGACCACCATTTTCATGTCATGTAGTATTCGATATCACCAGGGTCGGGGTCTTGTTTCTTTCTAACGTGTCTACAAAGTTGATTCAGAAGTTCACAGAGCAGTGGTTCGCCCTCCCCACATCTAAGTGGAAGTGTGTTCGAAAGGGTTGGAGTATGAGCTTCTGATATCTACTATATCTCATTCTTTCATTTGCTATTAACCTCCTTCGCTGTTCATATTTCTACAGGACAGGATTTTCGGTTTCTCTCTAGATGATCACTAAGATATATCTTGAAGAATCATATGTCAAGTTTTCTTTTTTTTTTTTTTACCCTCAGGACACATTGTCTTATGTAATTCCTTCCCACACTGCACTGTCAACAGGCAATGTGATGCTCCACCTTTTTGCTTGCCCATGGTTCCTCCTAGTTGGAAAGTGGAGAAGGACCAGGAGAAAAGCATTGTAAAGGAGTGGAACGAAAAAAAATTATAATGCATTATTTTCTGAATATGTGGATTCACTGTTTACTAAATCTTTTTGTGTTGTTATTAATGACAATTTTTATTATAATACATTAACATAAAACCAAGACAAAGCATTGCCATCGAGTCAATGCTGACTTCTGGGTTTCTGAGACTGTAACTAGTTATTGGAGTAGACAACCCAGACTTTTGCCCACAGAGCTGCTGCTGCTTTCCAACTGCTGACCATGCAGATGGTAGCACAACTTGCAACCACTACACCATCGGAGCACCTAGTACAAACACAAAGGTAGCTAATTATTACATCTATAATTTGGTCCAGTTGTTAGGTGTTTTCAAGTGCCATGGTGGCCTTTCTGGCTCATAGTGACCAAATGTACAACAGAACTAAATACAGTCCGGTCCTCTGCCATCCCTACAATTGTTCTTACATTTGAACTACTTTGTCAATCCATCTCATCAGTAAGCCATCTATCAGCACCCTTGCCTCTAAGGAGGATTCTGGCTGTACTTCCTCTAAGACAGATTTGTTATTGCCAGAAAATCAAGTCAGAATCAGAAGAGGACATGGAACAAGAGACACCATTGCTGATGTCACATGGATCCTGGCGCAAAGCAAAGAATACCAGAAATATGTTTACTTATGTTTCAATGATCTTGCAATGGCATTTGACTATGTGGACCATAATAAACTGTGGATGACCTTGAGAAGACTGGGACGTTCTGTTACATTTCATTATGCTTGTCTGGAACTTGCGCATGAAGCAAGAGGCAGTTGTGCAAATAGAACTGGTAATACTTCATGGTTTAAAATCAGGGTTGTATCATCTCATCATACTTGTCTAATCTGTATGCTGAAAAAATCACCAGAGAAGCTAGAATTTATGAAGAAGAATGTTGGACTGGAGGAAGGCTTATTAACAACCTGCAATATCTAGATAACACAACCTTGCTTGCTGAAAGTAAGGAGGAATTAAAACACTTGCTGATGAAGAACAAAGACTGTAGCCTTCAGTATGGATTACAATTCAATGCAAGGATGACCAACTGGACCAATAGGTAACATCATGGGATAAGTGGAGGAAAGGTTGAAGTTGTCAAGAATTTTGTCTTACCCGGATCTACAATTAGTCCTCATGAAAGCAGTAGTCAAGAGATCAAAAAACATATTGCATTAAGTAAATATGTTACACAAGACCTCTTTGGAGTATTGCAGAGCAAAGATATTACTTTGAGATCTAAGATGTGTCTGACCCAAGCCATGTATTTTTTATTGCCTCATATGCATGTGAAAGTTGGACATTGAATAAGGAGGACTGTAGAATGATAGATGCATTTGAATTGCACTGTTGAAGAAGAATGTTCAAAGCACCATAGATGCTAAACGACAAACCAATCTGTATCAAAGAACTGAGGCCAGAGTGCTCCCTAGAGACGATTGGCGATATTTGTATTACATATTTTGAACATATTGTCAGAAGAGACCAGTCCCTCCAGAAGGATATCATGTTCAATAAAGTGGAGGGACAGAGAAAAAGAGGAAGGGTATAGATGATATTGATTGACTCAATGGCTGCATTGATGGAATCAGGCATAGGAACAATTTTGAAGATATTGCAGGATCATGCAGTGTTTCTGTTGTGCACAGATAGGGTCGCTATAGATGGGAGCCAACTAAATGGCACAATCAATGAAACACAAGTAAGCATCTTTGCAATATTTTTTCTTTTAGCCAAGATCCATCTGACGTAAGCAATGACAGCCCTTGTTTCCTGTCTTCTTCTGATTCCAGTCTGAAGCTCCCTGTCAATGTACTGCTACAACCATTATTAGATGATCTTCAGCAACATTTTACATGCATGCGATATTAATGATTGTTCTATAATTTTAACATTCTTTTGGGCCATATTTTTTGGATTGTGTACAAATAGGAATGTCTTTTAACCATTTGGCCAAGTAGCTGTCTTCCAAATTTCTTGGCATAGAAAAGTAAGTGCTTCTAGCATTTCATTAGCTTGTTGAAATAGTTCAACGGGTATTCTATCAATTCCTGGAGCCTTGGACCTGACTCCAGGAACTTTATCCAGTAGGCTACAGTAATTCACAATTGAAATCAGATGGAACTAAATGTATTTATTTCTTGAAAAGAATTATTGGCATATAATTCACATATCATACAATTCAATAGTTTGATCATATTAGGAAGAATTGTGTAGTCATCACAACAATCAATTTTAGAACATTCTCTTCTTTCACATAGTCATTGTTGTTAGTTCCCTATTGCCTGGCAACCTACCCTGCCATGCCTCCAGGTAAAATCAGTCCTACGTATAAACCCAGTATATTGAAGTATATTTAATTCTGTGGCAAAGCACTAACTTTTCAAGTGGTCCGGAATCAAATGTCTAAAACAGGTAGATAAACTACTTTCACTGGCCTAAATCAAGGCCAAATCCACTCCTGGAATCGATTCTTACTCCCTACAGATCAAAGTAGAATTGTCCTCTAGGGTTTCCAAGAGTAAAATCTCTATGAAAACGTCTTTTAGTATGGAGTGGCTGGCGAGTTTGAACTGCGGACTCTTTGTTTGACAGTGAACACATTAACATCATACACCAAGGTTCCTATGTTCACTGAAACAAAGTGAATAGTGACAATTAGACGATCAGTCTTTATTGTGTGTTTTCATGATTGATTTACTTGCTAAAAAATTACCTAACAAGAGCAGTTTATGGAAATGATGGCAATTTTGATATAAGATGCTGTTGGTTCGTGCCAGCAAATCCGTTCTGACTCATGGAGATGCCGTGTGAAGAGGCAGAACCTTTCCATGGGCTTTTCGTGGCTGGGATTTTGTGGAGGCGGGCCTTCACATTGTCCTCTCACAAACCACCGGTAGATTTGGACAGACATCTTTGGGTTAGCAGCCAAGTATTTAAGCTGCGCCATCAGGGTTTCTTTGACCAAGAAGATAAGAATTAAAGTAAAGGTCAACTTTTTATTAAAATGTGTCTGGCTCAGAAGTCAGCACACGAGATCTTCTCCTCCTTTGGGTTGAGAAAGCAGAGTTTCATCTTATCACTAGGTGTTGAATGGTCTCTGAGTCAGTTCTGAGTAAGAGCAATTCCTAATGAAATGGAATCACAGTCTGTCCACCCAGGCACTGCTCTCACACCCTTTGGTTATACTTGAGCCCATTGTTGTCATCGCAGTGTATTCAGAGAGTTTTCCAACTGAGGAGCTCATTGCTCAGGACTATACCAGATAATATTCTGTTGTGATTCATAGAGTTTTCAGAAGGTGATTACCATGCCTTTCTTCCTAGTTTGCTTGAGTCTGGAAGGTTTATTGAAACCTGGTGGCCCTAATGGCATTTGAAATATTGGTGGCATAATTTCACAGCAACACACAAGTCACCATCATCATTTGAATTGTCAGATGGGTGATGGATAATATCACCAAGGAAGTCCTATATCAAGCAAATTGGATTTTTCCACATGCTTTGTGTTCTAGGAGGTTTAGCCTCTATTTCTAATACTGGCCACTAGCCCAATGCTGGACCTTAGTCCCAACAAGTGTAATAAGAAAAGACAGTGAAAATTCCCGGATCCCTTATGGAGGTCTGTGGCGGCTCTATCCAAGGCTAATAGTGAAGTTAGAGCCTCATGTCCTAGAATTCCCTTGTATTCATCTTGGTTTGCATTGGCTACAAAAAATACTCAGTTCAAGATTGTGAAGGTAGAAGCAAAGCAACTCTGAAAGTGGATGCTGGGCACCAGACGATTTTGTTCACGCACATTGTCAGTTATCTGCTAGAACGTATAATGGGGATGAGGCAGTACCTGGAAACCATACATTCTTAGCTTGATCACCAGATCTCCTCTTTAAGCTTTCAGGTCCTAGGTCAAATATACGTGCAGATTCTCGTAAACTCCTGTCCTTGATGTTAAATGTGAGAAGAAGAGTTCTAGTTTTTCCTTATAGATTCTGCTTGTCCTTGCGTGCCTTGGGGCACTCTCCTAGGTATCAGATTGCCCTTGCTTTTATCCACAGAGAGCTTTACTTTAAAGTAAATTTATATTGCATATAAATTATGGACTGCATAAAAATATCTGTCTTGGAAAATGCAGAGTCACCGAGCTCTTTAAAATTCAGGATGGCAAGACTTAGTCTCAAGAACATTGGACATATTATCAGAAGGGACATATTTTCAGTGAAAAAGAGGAAGACCCCCCATGAGGCTGAACTGATACAGGAACTGCAATTGTGGGCTGAAACCTACTGGCAACTGTGAGGAAGGTCCGTGTCTGGGCACTGTTTCTTCCTGTTGTACATGGGGTCTGCAGCACCTAGCCAGCCCTGACATGATAGTACCTAAAAACAACAAAGCTCTCAGTACTGTGTAACGTCCACACCTTATAATAAATTGTTCATTATACATCTCTGATAACAATTATGCTTTTCTGAATGAATGCTCTGTGATACTGTTTCTAATTAGTTAATGTAGGTATGCCTTAATTATAAAGTACATTCTTCCCAGTTATTTTGTCATGCTGATAAGAAATTTTTCACACATAAAACTTATGAAGTCTGTACAATACAGAAGGAAAAAAAGATAACAGATAAACAAAAAACCATGTTGTTGAGAACAAGGGGGATCAGAGCAGAGACACAAGACTCATCTGTAGACAGTGAGACATCACCTGGCAAAAGGGTCACAAAGAATGGATGAGTCAAACAGGGCACAGTATACCACTGATGAAACACATACTATCCCTCTGATTCCTTGAGATTTCCTCACCCCACTATCATGACCCCAGTCCTGCCTTTCAGTGTGGGCTAGATTGAAGCATGTGCATGGGTATAGATAAGAGATAAGAGCTCATGACACACAGAATCCAAGAATGGGAGTAGCCACCTTCCTGGCACAATCGCTGAAGACAATGGGTGCACAAGCAAATGTGGTGAAGAAAGCTGATGGTGCCTGGCTACCAAAAGATATAGCATCTGAAGTCTTAAAGGCCTGAAGATAAACAAACAGCCATCTAGCTGAAAAACAACAAAACCCACATGAAAGAAGCATACCAGCCTGTCCCAACTTGATCGCTGAGGACAAACCGGGTGCATAAGCAAAAGTGGTGAAGAAAGCTGATGGTGCCCAGCTATCAAAATATATAGAATCTGGGGTCCTATAGGCTGGACGATAAGCAAGGGGACATCTAACCGAGAAACAACAAAGCCCACATGGAAGAATGTCATCAGCCTGTGCGATCACAAGGCATCAAAGGGACCAGGCATCAGGCATCAAAGACCAAAATATCATAGCATTGTGAATGAGGGGGAGTGTTAGAGTGGGGACCCAGGTCCCACCTGTGGGAAATTGGACATCCCCTTGCAGAAGGGTTGTGGGGTGGAAATGAATCAATCAGGGTGCAGTGTAGCAATGATGAAACATAAAATTTTGCTCTAGTTCTTGAATGCTTCCTCCCCCAACTATCATGATCCCAATTCTACCTTACAAATCTGGCTGGACCAGAGGATGTACACTGGTACAGAAAGGAAGTGGAAATATAGGGAATCCAGGACAGATGAGCCCCTAAGGACCAGTGGTGAGAGTGGTGATACTGTGAGGGTGGAGGGAAGGTGGGGGAGAAAAGGGGAACAGATTATAAGGATCTACATATAACCTCTTCCATGGGGGTTGGACAGTGGAGACGTGGGAGAGGGGAGATATCGGATGGTGTAAGATATGACAAAATAATAATGATTTCTAAATTA
This sequence comes from Tenrec ecaudatus, assembly GCF_050624435.1. Taxonomy (NCBI): domain Eukaryota; kingdom Metazoa; phylum Chordata; class Mammalia; order Afrosoricida; family Tenrecidae; genus Tenrec; species Tenrec ecaudatus. Next base: position 42,459,578 of record NC_134543.1, read on the forward strand.
TTAAGGGTTCATTAGAAAGGGGGAGTGGGGGGGAGGTAAAAATGAGGAGCTGATACCAGGGGCTAGATAGAAAGTAAAAATAATGATGACAACATATATACCATATGCTTGATACATTGATGTATGAATTATTATAAGAGCTGCAAGCGTCTCCAATAAACTTATCTTTTAAATAAAAAATTAATTAATTAATTTTTAAAAGATCTATGAAGTGGCTTTATAAAGTCCATAGAAACAAAACTATTAACATTTAATTCTATGTTTTTTAGGAAGTGTCGAAAACCTCATGTGTGCAGACTCATAAGAATACATGGGAAATCATATTATGTATGCAAAGTGGTGTACTTTAGGTGAGCTTGACTTTATCTAGGAGGAAGCATAATTCTCATTTCAACTGAAGCTCTTAAACACTCATGCTAATTTTGAAACCTCAAAATAGGTGCCCTATGCACCGTTATTGATGTGTAGACAATATGAAAGGAGGATAATGAAAAACTATAGAGGTATATGGAGATTTAAAAAACAACAATATTCAATTAAAATGAGTTTATTTTTTTAATCAAAGTTTGTTTTTTAAAATCACTGCAAAGTAATTGCTTTCGAGATGTGATCCCTGATATTAACAGGAAGCCATTTCCCCTGGGTTTTTTCTCTCCATACTATCTAGAGGAAATAAAATTTCACAGCTTGCTGATCTCTCTTTGTCCTGAAAGGAGGGAATGAGATTTTTGTTCTTGTTAGGATCTATGGTAAGCAGCTCTAGAAGTCCCTCTTTACCTGGCACATGGCTTAGTAACGTTTGATGAACAAATGAGTGAATGAAGCCTGCTATGGTCTGCACATACTTGTCCTTTCTTACATTGCTGAAAAGGAGAGCAAGCAGCTGCCTTCTGATAAATTTCCTTCTCATTTTTTTGACAGACACTTTCTTTCTTTCCACAGACTTCTGTTAGTGCACTCTGAGTACTGAGTGGATCTGGCTTTAGAATACGGACTAGAGAAAACTGAGGGAATTCTTTCTTTGGTTAACAAGAGACCAGAGGGCTAAGGGAAGCTGGTAACACCAATGCATCCTTTTACCTTTTATACTTTATGTAATTATTATTAAAATTATTATTATTTGAGTTTCAGAATTTGAGGCGCATGAGCTAAGACGCTCTTACGGGGACAACATTTGAATGAGAAAGATACTAATGTCTAAAAATGTCAGTTTCTCTGATCTAATTATATGGGTGTTTCTTATTTCCTAGGAAATGGCAGAGAAAGTCATGATCATGAGACTTTACTCATCCATTACAGTGAACTGGTAGGCAGATGTGATTCTGGTCAGTCATATTAGGTCGTCAACCTAAAATGAAACCAGGTATTAATTAAAATATGAAAAGTCAAAGCAAGATGCCTAATTTAAATTTCTATTCTGTAGTCTTGCTATTTATTCAGAGATGCTAGTGATGGATGATGGGCAATGATATTAAGTTGCAAGGTACATGTAGCCCAAGGGTTTTATGTAATGACATGGTACATAAAGGCCGTTCTTTCACAATTATCAGCCTTCAACTACTTAGGGACTAAGTTTTCATATAAAAGTCTGAAACTCTGGTCTGCCTTTCAAATAAGAATAACTAGAGAGAAAAACAACAGTTTGTATTAATGACAGTGTTGTTACAAATTTCTTTATTTGTCCATAGGTGATGCGTGTTCCCTTAGGGAGATATAAGTTCCAAGTCGTAGACATTTCATAGCAATCAAAATTTAATTTCTAGCCTGTTAATATTAAGCAGCCACAACGTACCCTTTTACCTGCAGCCACAACATACCCTTTCACCTGCTATAATGAACCCATTATTCCAATATGCTATTTGTGCTGAATGATATAGTGAAATGTCTTCATGGGGACAAAGGAGTCAATTGTTTAATGGAAAAGTTCTGTAATGCAGAGGCCAGGTTGCTAACTCCAAGGTCATATCAGTTAGTGTAATTGGTTATTTTTTAAGCCGTTATTTTAATAGGAGACTTCATGAGGAAATGGTTTAAATGCTTGGCTACAAACCAAAAGATCAGTGGTTCAAACCCACCAGCTTCTCTATGGGAGAGAGATGTTGCAGTCTTCTTTCATTAAGTTTTCAGCCTTGGAAACACTATAGAGAAGTTCTATTTTGCCCGATAGCATCCCTGCTAATAGGAACAGACTCAGTGGCCATGGATGTTGTGTTAATAGGCAATAGAACCAGAACATGATTTTGATAAATTGAGAGAAGATGACACATAAGGGAGTTAAGACAAAAGCGTTTGGTCCAAAATTGTTTCAAGTAACATACAGAGCCCTAAATATGAGTTGTTTAGTGAGATATATGAGGGGGCATTCCCCTCAGTGGCATTTGTTTCAAAGCTGTGTATTTAATTTTTTTTTTTTTTTACAAAATAACCTTATCACCTTCAAAGTACTCTCCATGACACTTAATACATTGGTTAAATCTGTGATTCCATTCTTGGAAACAGTTTTCAAACTCACCTGTTTGGATGGATGACAGCACCTCCCTCATTTTTTTCTTCACCTCTTTTATGTCATCAAATCGCTGCCCTTTCAAGCCCCTCTGCATTTTGGAAACCAAAAGATGTTGCACGGAGAAAGGTCAGGTGAGCAAGGTGTGTGGGGCAAGAGAGGCCTGCTGTTTTCTGCCCAAAACTGGTGCACTAAGATAGCGGTGTAAGCAGGTGCGCCATCATGGTGGCAAAACAAGCCCCCCGCCTGCCACAAACCAGACCTTTTTTTGTCACACAGCTATGCTATCTTTTCAGAATCTCTAAATAGACAGCTTGATTAATAGTATGACCTGGTGGAACAAACTCCAAGTCCACTACAAGTCAACATTTTTGTCCATTTGGGAAGTTGATGGACATCCAGAACGAGGTTTGTCATCAATTGACATTTCACCTTTTTATAAACGAGAAAATTACCATACATTTGAGCTTTTCCCATAGCACTGTCCTTATAAGCTGTGTTCAACATCACAACAATTTCTGAAGCATTTTTTCCTGAGAAGGAAAGAAAATTTCACAGCTACACACTGTTCTCTTAATTCTGACAACACAAAAACAAGTTGGTTCAAGTGCTTTCACCAAAAATTTCACTGTGACTAGAGAGAACCTTCCCAGGCAATGCCACTGGGTGCACTAACTGAGAGCGAGTTGCTTATGTACCCCCACATATGGCATGGGGGTGGGTGGGTGGGTGGTGGACCTCTCTGACTTCCTCTGGCCCCCTCGAATGTGTCATGAGGTTGGAGTTAGACATACTTCCACATTTCATCCTTCTTTATCTATTGTGACATCAACCATTCCTCCCACAGCACTGTGCATCTCTGCTGAGTTTGATAATCCATTGCAGTGATTACACAGAATTTACAGGTAATACAGTTCAGAGAGTTTATTAGAGAAGTCAACAGTTTACCATACATCAGTGTAAGCCAACAGTAAGGGCACAGTTTTTTATCCCTTTAGCCAAGCAGTCAAGTCTCTGGTTCTCAGCCATTCAACTATGTAGTCCTTTGGCCTTTGCCTCCATGGCCCAGGCAGCCAACCTGCCTGTCACTGTGTTGTATATTTCCATAGGATCAGACCAGATGAGGAGGAGGTACCCCATAGTCTTGACACTGTTCCTCTGAGTCTCAGGGACAGTCTCTGGCAACTCTGGTCATGGCAGCATCTGCCACTTCAGGCAGAAATCTTGGAAGTGCACTTTCATAATAGTCCTGAGCTTTGTTTCTGCCTGCCGATGCTTCAAAGATAGCCAGGCGGGTGAGAACAAAAAATGGCCAATCCTCCCTGTTAGTGTTTGCCAACTTCCCTTCTGCCAGCTGCCCCAGACCTATTTGCATAGTTTCAGCCTATCATTAGGTGGGAGTTACAGAGATTGGGCAGAAGAGCCATGTTAAATTTCACACCACCCCAATTAAGAACCTAATCCAGTGGCATTTAATTTGGTGCTGCAAAGTTCATTACCCAGCTATATAATTGGTACTGAAATATTTTCATCCTAAGGTGAGAATGAGATCCCCAGAAAGGGCTCTTGGTTGTTGGCGGATTCATGGATTAGAAACAAAAGGCCTCATTAAAAGTGGTTATAATAAGTGAATGTTGCATATTGAAAACTAAGAAGTTGGATCTACTTTTCATTGAGAAGTTGGATCTACTTTCCCTTTTTAGCATCTGGGAGGACTGAGGACCACAGTGGTCATGATTCTTGGCGAAGCTCTGCCTTATTCCCTAGAACGCTTGGACAAGTGCCCTGATATTGCCAGGCTCGGATAAAGTTCAAAAGAGCCTATGCCGATTCGGAACAGACAAGTCCTTAGACCATAGGAAGAGAAAGAAACCCAGCCTTTGGTCAGCCGCCCGAGCCAATTCCTTCCAGCACCAGCCATGTCCAATAGCAACATCATGAGAGGCACCAAGTAGCATGGCATTGCCATGTCTTTTCAGAACTCCTGACCCACAGAAATGGTGTTCTTGTTAGCTATCATTGAGTCAGTTTAACTCACGGAAAACCCATGTACAACAGAATGGCCCACTTCCCAGTCTGGGGCCATCCTCACACTTGCTATGTCTGAGCCCCTTACTAATTTTTTTTTTAACCCTAACCCTAACCCTTACCCTAACCCTAACCGAGCCCCTTACTGCAGCCACTGTGTCAAGCCATCTCATCGGAGGATTTCCTATTTGACCCCTTACTTTACCAAGCGTGATGCTCTTTTCTAGGGAGTGGAGTTTCCTGATAACGCTGAAAATTTAATTACTGTATTAAATCTTTCTGTTTGGGCTTAACTTTTCATGCAGTGACAGACATCTCGACCGAATTTTGGTATGTGAAAGTGAAGTACATCTATAACATAAAACTAAAAGAGCCGGCATTGACTTTGGACCTGAGTAGTGGTTGGAAGCTAAAGCAGACTTGAAAATATTGTTAATGGAAGTTTGATAGGAGGCTTGAAGGAGGTTGTTGGTGAGAGTTTCAATGAATTAGAGGAGAATTCTATTTGAAGCCTGGAGGATGGGAAATTCATCTTTTATACTGGAAGATATTTAGCAAGACTGTGTCCTGTAATAACATTGTAAAAAGAGAAAATTTGCTTAATGAAGTAATGAGACAATTTCTGGGCTGAATGTTGGAAACGTGAATTATATTCTTTTAATCATATGCAATAAAGTAGAGATATAGAGGGCTGGATTGAAAGAAGGGAATAGTTCATTTTGCAAGAACATGTAGAAAAAATATAAAAGAACTGGACTTGCTGGGATTTAAAATAAAATCATTTCTAATTAACAGTCTCTTCAGATTGGAAAGAAAAAAAGAATATGGTCAAAGTAAGAAATGGCTTTAGGGCCAAGACCAAATCCTGAATGGGCTTAAAAGATTGCTTGTTATGTTGTTGTTGTGAAGTGTCACTGAGCTGGTTTTGATGTGTAGCAACCCTAGGTATAAGAGAACAAAACACTGTCTGGTCCTAATCCATCTTCATAATTGTTCCTATGCCTGAGCCCATGGAATGCATCTCATTGTGTCAATTCATCTCACTGAGGGCTGTCTTTTTTTGCTGTTTCTACACTTTACCAAGTAGGATGTCCTTCTCCAGGGACTGGTCTCTCCTGACACGTCCAACGTATGTAAGATGAAGCCTTACCAACCTCGCCTTGAAAGAGCACTCTGGTCACTTCTTCTGAGACAGATTGATTTATCTTTACATGTATATTTATCCTCTGAGTATTGATTTACCATAAAAGCCCATGGTACTTTCAATATTCTTTTCCAGCACCACTATTCAAGCGCTTTGATTTTTCTTCAATCTTTCTTATTCAATCACCCACTTTCACATGCATATGATGCAATTGAAAATACTATGGATTAAGTTAAAAACACCTTAGTCCTCAAATGCTTTCATTCTTTAATTGGACACCCACTCAGTCAGGGTTACACACAAGATCCAACAGCCGCCATTTCCACAGTCTTGGGGTGACCGCCCTTGGCTTCCTCTCCTATCGGGGTATTTCACTCCAAGGGTACAGGTAGTTTTGAGGTAGGGCCCAGTTCATTCACTTGGGCTTTTACCTCGAGTCCTTCTGTTAAGGGCCTTGAATGAATGTTCTCTGTAAGCCCAGCGTCTAAGGACATCAGAATGCGTCGTCCATGGCATGGTTGGGTAGAAACATATTAGAGTGGCTACCGAGAAACATAGAATCAGGTGTACTCTCTCCTGAGGTTCCCTACAAATACTGTTTACCCTCCCTCTCACATGTGAGGCTGTTATTCCCCATTTACCCACCATACCCACCAACAGAAATTTCAGAGCCTGCTCATAAATGTAGACACTACCCTCCCCTGGTCTTATTGATTTTTCCAATACGATTCTCCTCTTGTTCTGGAGGGGGGGGGCTGTTCATATGTCACAGCCTTGTCTAAATGTTGTATAGCATCAAGTGAGTGGTTTTCTCCCTTGTCTCCCTTCATGAAGGAGTGACCCCAGGCCATATGAGGTCTTCTATTTTGAGGCAGTTCTTATGCAGTGCACATAAAGGAGATAATCTATGGTTCATGGCTGGTAAACAAACATTCTACTTCTTTGGAAATTGGTCTCTAAGATCTGCTTAAGTGGTGTTTTTCCTTACAGTCATGGACTCGTACAATATTTTCTCTTTTATGATTGACTAACTTCACTCAACATAATGGTTTCCAGGTCCTTCTGTGTCATGTGCTGTTCCATGCTTTCATCACTTTTTAGGGATGTATAGTATTCCATTGTGTGTATATATCATGGTTTCTTTAGTAATTCTTCCACTGTTGAGTATTTGGACTACTACAGTATTTGGACTACTACAAGACCCGTGTTGCTAAAAACATGGGAGAGCATACACCCACTCATTTTGTGTCTTTTATTTATTTGGGGTATATGCCTAATAGTGGTCTGCTTGATCATACGGGATCTCAATTTCAGTTGCTGTAAGTATTGTCATATTATTTTCCACAGTGATTGTAAGTATTTACAAGTCCACCAACAGTGTACAAATATTTAGTTTCTTAATCCATCTTGAGTTCTACTTTTGTGTGTGCATGGGGAGAGCTATGGGTCTTGTTTCACTCTTCTGCATATGGAAATCCAATTGGTAGAACACCATTTGTTGAAGATGCTGTCTTTGCCCCTTTGGGTATTTCCAGTTCCTTTGCCAATGATTAGTAGCCTGGACGCTGATGCATTTGTATATGGGCTTTCTGTTCTGATTCATCGATTACCTTTGGTTTTATCGTTTCCGGGCTGTTTTGACTACTGTGGCTATATAGTAGTTTATATTATTTTATTTTTTATTAAAAGATCATTTTATTGGGGGCTCTCACAGCTCCTATAATTATCTATACATCAATTATATCAAGCATATTTGTACATATGTTGCCATCATTATTTTCTAAACATATACTTTCTATTGAGTCCTTGGTATCAGCTCCTCTTTTTTCCCTTGGTCAGGGAAAAGTCTCCAACGTGGTTCTTCATTTTGAGTTCTTTGTTTATCCTGGGTCTTTTGCCTACCTGTATGAAATTGGTACTCACTTTTTCTATTTCTTGAAAGAATGTATTCGGGATTGGGATTACATTGTATTTATAGATTGTTTGAGGAAATGTCATTTTTACAATATTAAGTCTGCCTACCCATGAGCACAGGACATTCTTTCATTTATGTAGGTCTTTTTGTTTTCTTATAATAATGCTTTGTAGTTTTCTCTGTTTGGTCTTTTTTTAGTTAGGTTTATTCCTAAGTATTTCATCTTTGTGTGGTTATTATGTGTTATTGTTTTCTTAATGCTTATTCATAACTCTCTTTGCTGGTATACAGGAATCTGATGGATTTATGGTTTTTAATCTTTTATCCTGCTTCATTTCCAAATCCCTCAATTGTTTGCAGTATGTTTTTTGTGGAGACTTTTGGGTTTTCTTTATATACATTTATATCATCTGAATATAGTGAGAGGTTCAATTTTTCTTTGCCTATTTGTATTTACTTGGTTTCTTTTGGTTGTCTGATAGCTCTAGCTAAGACTTCAACACTATGTTGAATAAGAGTGGTGACAGGGGATATTATTATCTGGTCTCTAACTTGAGTGGAAATGTTTCTAAATTTTTCCCCATTGAGTCTGACGTTAGCTGTTGGTTTGTCATATATGGCTTTTATTATGTTGAGCAATTTCCCTTTTACTCCTAATTTTTGAATATTTTGATCAAAAATGAATGTTGAATATTGTTAAATCCCTGTTCTGCATCTATTGATATGATCATGTGATTTTATAATTCATTGTCTTGATGTGGTGGCTTGGATGGATTGTTTTTCAATTATTGAACCATCCCTGCATACCTGAAATGAATCCCACTTGCTCATGGTGAATTACTCTTTAACGTGATGTTAGATTCTACTGGCCAAAATGTTGTTGGGGATTTTAGCATCTACGTTCATGAGGGATGCTAGCCTACAATTTTGTATCTCTGTGGGGTCTTTGCCTGGTTTGGGTATCAGTGCTATGCTGGCTTCATAGAATGAGCCTGGGGATTTGTTGTCCTTTTATAAGTTCTGGAATAGTTTGTGTTGGATTGATGTTGGAGTTTCTCTGAATACTTTGTAGAGTTTCCCTGTTGAACGCATCTGGGCCTGGGATTTTCCTGCTTGGAGTTTCCCAATGACCTGCTCTATTTCCTCTTTTGTTAGGGTTTATTGAATTTTTCAACACCTGTCTCATAAATATGCGTGCGATGTATTTCTAGGTATCTATCCATTTCTTTGAGATTTTTTAACTTGTTTGAATAGTTTTTTTACAGTAGTGTGTTATTATTCTTTTAATTTTGTTTGGATCTGTTGTAATGTCACCTATTTTATTTCCTATTTTGGCTACTTACATCTCTTCTTTTTTCCTTTGCTAAGTTTCCAGGCGTCTGTCTATATGTGTGTTGATTGCCATAATTTGGCCTATAATTACTGCTTTTGCAGTGTCCCAAAGGATTTGATACATTGTGTTATCATTCTCATTTGTCTCAGAAATTACTTTATTTCTTCCTTTATTTGCTTTATCACCTAATCATTTTAAGTATTATGTTGTTCAGTCTCCATGTATTTGTCTTTAAGTTTCAGTTCATCTTAATGTTGATTTTTAATTTTATATTGTGGTCTGAGAAGATACATTATATGATCTTTCTTTTTTTGTTGAGAATTTTGAGGCCAGTATGTGGTCTATTCTTGAGAATTTTCATATGGGTTGGAGAAGAAAATATACTGTTTTTGTTGAAGGGATTGTTCTGTATATCTGTGGGGAAGATTTTGTTGATTGTATTATGTAGCATTTTGTGTCTTTATTGAGCTTTATTCTTAATGTTTTGTCTTCCCTGGCGAGTGGGGTATTGAAATCTCCTATTAGTGTTGAGGTGTCTACATCCTCTTTCAATTCTGTGAGGATTTGATTGATGTGTTTTGAGGTTCACTCATTGGGTACATATGTTTATTATAGTTATGTCTCCTTGGGCTATCGTTCCCTTAATCATTATGTAGTGTTTGTTCTTGTCTCTTATTATGTCGTTTACCTGGCAGTCTATTTTCTCAGAGATTAATATTCTTACCCCACTTTCATTTGGTTGCTGTTTGCTTGGTACATTCCTTTCCAGCATCGGTTTTTAGTGTGTTCATGTCTGTGTTTTTGAAGTTGTTTATTGTTGGCAACATATTGATGGATTTTGTTTCCCTTATCCACTCTGCTACTTGCTGTCTCTTTACTGATGCATTTGGTTCATTAACACTCAGTGAGATTATTGATATGTATGTATTCGTTAATGTCATTTTGCATTACATCTGTGCATGTTGTGTGTGACTGCATATGTGTGCTGTGTTTAGTCTCTTTGTTCTTCCTGTGTTACTTCTTTACTTTGGATGTTGCTTTGTGTGTGTTGTTTTTTGTGAGGAATTGAGTTGTATGATGGTTTCAACTTTGTGTGTTTCTGGGATTGATTTTTTGGATTGAATATTTCCTTTTTTACTTTTTGTAGTGGGGGTCACCTTTTGGTGAATTCTAATTTTTCTTTGCATTCGAATACTTCTATGTCTCCATCATATTTGAGTGATGCTTATGCTGGGTACAAGATTCTAGGTTGACAGATTCTTTTCTTCAGGACTCTGTCTATGTCATTCTAATTTCTGGACCATTGTATGTAATTGTTAATTTTTCTCTGGCTGCTCATAGAACTGTTTACTTTTCATTAATATTAGACAGCTTGACTACCATGCGCTGAGGATTTTTCATTTTGATATATCTACTGATTGGGGTTCTTTCTGCTTCCTGAATAAATAGCTTTTCATCATTTAGGTATTGTGGAAAAATATTTTGCTGGAGTTTTTTATCTATTGTCAATTTTTGTTGGTTCTTTCTCATACGCTACCTCCTGAAATAAAATGCTGATGTTGACCACTTCTTTTTGGTAGAATGACTGTGGATTTGCTCCATTTTATTTTGATGATTTCTATATCATTCTTTGTTATGACTCCAGAACATTTTATAATGATGCCATGTGGACTTAAAATACTCTTCTGAAGATGTTTTTGATTGTACCTGACTGACTTTTCTGGTTGTACAATAAGTTCTCTCCAAATCTTAAGACTATTGTCCTATTGAGGCCTCACAGGGAACTCAAGGTAGAAAAGGGTTTAATCTTTTAAAGATTTGTAGGCCTGCCATTGTCTAGTGGAATAAATGATAAAATACCTACACGCAATTTGTATGAAGCAGTGTTTTCTAGAGCAGCAAACGCAGTGACATACTTTACCAGATGATAGATAGATAGATAGATTGATAGCTAGATAAGGAAGGAAAGAAGGAATAAAAGAAACTTCAACTAAGAAAGTAGCTCACACAGTTGTAGACGTGTGTAGAACCAGTCTGGTTCAATTCTGTGGGTCGAAGGTTAAACTGGAGGCTTTTCTTGCCTTGCATAGCTGCCAGGGCAGATGAACCAGAAATTAGGAAGTTGAAGTAGGAAGAAAAAGTAAGAGGACCACGGCTGTGACTACTGAGATGGATTAATCTAAAACCAGCAGGTCAAATGGAAGGCCCTGATAGTTCCCAGGGTTGTCATGTAACACAGTTCATTTTTGGATTGGCTAGATAATCCCAATGCAGGGTCACAACCAGCATCAACCAAAGAAACTCTCCACAGGGTCTACTTATATAGGAATAGGCCACTTCCTATGGAAACGTCCCTTTCATCGCACTCCACCCTAATCTTATTACTACTTGACTGGTCTAAGCAGACACCATACTGTGGTCGGTCATAGGGAAATTCCAGACCCTAACTACCAAACCAATGAGAATCCTGGTTGAGCAAAGTTGACATAGAACCTAACTATTACATCACCTTTATAAAAAAATATGTACCAATATGAACAGAACGGACAAAAGACAATATAAAATGCAAAATGGCATTTGGATCCTTGGATTTTTACCATCAGGAGAATTTGTGAGAAAGGCATACATAGGTTCCTTTTCATGGAAAAGTAAGCTAAGGAACGGTAATGGTTAGATTATGTATCAACCTCATGGTACCTTCTGGATGGGGTGGTGGGATCCAAGCTGTCAATCTGGCCTGATGATGCCTCATTGGGGATGTTGCCTTTTTAGTAGAGACATACCGAAATCATCTGTCTCTCTTGTCCCTCTTCACCTTCACATCTGAATTGTACAGGTGCACAATCTGGGGTTGGGAGCTCTTGTAACCTGCTGACCCTGGAGCTGTGGTACCCTGTCGTTTTCCTGTGGATCTCAGGTCCACATGACCCTGCACCCTCTGAAGATCTCCCAGATCCCTGCTTCATCCATTGGCAGCTGTGGCAGTCTGCAGAAGGTGCTGGCTAGCTTTGCATCCCTGAATTTCAGTTGGATTGACTGGACTACTTTTTGATATAATATTCTTTTGAGATATGAATTTCTTTCTTATATATACATGAGTGTCACTGATTTCATTTCTCTAGAAAAGTCAGCCTAACACAGGAACCAAGATCCCAGAGGATGATGCCAAAAAGTGGAGAATCAGTCCCAGGAAGTAGTACTGGCCCCTAATGAAGGAACTGGAAATATGTCTGGCCGAATTTAAATATTGTTATGTACTAGTGACTTCTCTGTCCCTTCATTTTCCTCTTTTTCGGAGTTCATTAATTCTGTCCATCTTCCCATTATGTATCAGATATGCAGGAGGCATATAGTGTAATTCTAGTCCACACACCTTAAAATTTAGATAAAGCACACTTGAAGAACTATATCCCAAGAAACAAACCTAGAGAATCCCACGCCAATTTTTAATGAGGTGTTGGACCTCAAGTCCAAGTATGATGCTGTAACGAGGTCACATTTGTGGGAACTGCAGTGTTGGTAAAGAATATTGAAAATACCAAAACAACAAACAATTCTGTCAGGATGACACACAGCCAGAAGGCTCTGTAGAGGAAAGGTTGCTGACACTTCATCATGCGACGTGCTTTGGACATGTCGTCAGGAGAAACTAGGCCCTGGAAAAGGACATCATGCTTGGTAGAGTAGAAGGCAGCAAAGAGAGGAAGGCTCTTAATGATATGGATTGACATTGGCTGCAACCGTGGGCTCAAGTGTACGAACAATCGCGGGGATGGCACAGGACCAGGCAGTGTGCCATTCTGAGTCAGATCTGACTGGATGCCTCCGTGGGACAGCCACAGCATTTGGAAGGAGCGTGTACTTTCAATGTGGGCAGAGTGCCCTGCATGTAGGGCCAGAGGCAGAAAGTGGATGCGTTAAAATACATCTCAAATTCCTTGACACGAGTTCTTGCTTCTCTTTCCTTAAATCTTGAAGAAAGATAAGAACAGAGGTAAGGCTGCCTGACTACCAAGCCTAGTTCCAAAAGAGCTTTTCTGCTCACTAGCACTTTCTTACTGGAGTCCGGAGCGGCCACGCAGTCCAACTGCCCCGAGGCCACCACCCTGGGAAGCAGCTTGAATGAACTCAGAAAAGCCCTGAACCTGCGTGATGAGAGAGATGCCTGTCCATTTCAGATCGCCACTATTCCGCCTCCAACAATATTCAACTACAGTCGCATGAAAGATCCTGAGAGAAAACTGGCCAGGCCCATCCCTCCCAAAGTTCGAACCCCAGAGAGCCATCAGAGATCATTAAACAATAATTGATGTTTTAAGCCACCAAGTCTTGGGGTCAGTGTTACATGAAAATAAAGAATCTTGAAAAAGCAGAATACTTCTGAATAGATCCAATGATGTCCTTTTACAAGTTTCCCACAAAAATGTGTAACTATTAATTACAGATGGATGCTAATCATTACCCAATTAGGTACATTTAGTATAGGTTGCTTACTGGGAACATTGTGGGTCCCTCTGCTATGTTTTATGTGACATTATAAATCTCTTGTACCTTTGTAAAATTACACAAACCATAAGAAATATTTTAATGCTCATAGTTCTTTAGGTAAATGGTGCATTTATTTCCAATGTGGTCATTTAGACATTTTAATGTCTAATTCCCAGTTCCAGGTCTCAGAGCAAAAGAAAGAGTAATTTGAGGTTTATGATGGAATTTTAAAAAAATATTTAAAAGCGTGATCCCAATCGAAGTGTCCTAAATTTCAAATATACCGGAACTGAAATCCTAGAAAGTGAGTAACAGACACCCAGAGCGGCTTTTTTGTATCAACTGGACTTTTACGAAAGGACAAGACAAGGTTAAAAAGAGATTTTTCTGGGTCATGACTAATCATAAAATTTCCATGGTTAATCTCAGTACATTCGGAGAAAACTAGAATCCACCATCACGATAGCTTCAACTAGCCCCCCTTCCCCAGTGCAAAATAGGGAGCCGATGAAATGAGCCTCTCAGGAGGTGCAGCGATAAAGGAGGTACAGCCTGGAAAGGTTGTGAGGTGGCCCTGCGGTCTCAAGGGATGTAGGAGAGATGAGCTTCCAGCTATTAAGGCACAGTAACCTGGTTTTCGGAAACACCCCTGTTCCCCCTTTGTGCAATGGTACACAGTGGGTCATATTGGTCTCTCCCTGAGGGGCGAATGGGAAGAGGTGAGAGGAGCCTTCCGGATCGCAGTATTTTAGCTAGGAGCGTGAGGATGCAGAGGCCGCTGGTAACGGAGAAGTGGCCGCAGCAGCTGCAAGAAAGACAAGGAGGCGGCCCCAGAACTAAGGTTCCGTGCCTGTTTATGAGGACGGGAAGACACATTTCTCCAACTTCTCACTCCTTACTCTTCTGTGTGTGAGCAGAAAGCTGCATGTAGGCGGGGCCCTTGAAATCCAAATGTGACTGCGAATGTTACTTAAAAACAGAACAGAGAAAGGGTTGAGAAAATGCATGTTTAACTACTGGATTGTCTTGCTGGTTTAAGACGCGCAATATGAAACGAGCGTTATTTTTATTTCCTTCCTCATTACCGAATTGAACTGAAGAAATGGGCAGGGAGCCCATAGGAATAAAACAAACAACAAACACTTGGGAAACCAAGCCCCCAATTCATGGTTCTTTAAAAACTCAAAGTTAGCTCTCACCCACCCGACTGAGAGGCAGTCAGCGAGAGCGGCTCTCCTTACTTGGCATTAGTAGAAGTCCCCTCTATTCTTGTTTCCCTGCTACCATCCACTGTCCTGTGCCTTGTATGTATCCAACCCTTCGCTTTCACAGGGGTTAACAAATCATATAATCCACGGATTTCTTTTCAATTTCTGAAGTCTTATGCCAGCTAATACAATTTCCTTGTCATTCTCTATGAATTTACACACACACACACACACACACACACACACTTGTGTGCATTTACCCATGGGGCTTTTAGATTGTAAGTGGCAGGGACTATTTTTAGAATGTACAGAGTGCAGCATTTCTAAAAATAAGCACTGCAGCGACTAGAGCCTTCGGCGCTGTGAAAGCAGTCTTCCGCAGAAGCCACCAGCAGGAACTCAATAATCTCTGAATGGAAAGGCCACACAGTGGCATGGGGCTGACATTGTCCACTGGGAGTTGGCAAATGCAGTAGCTAGTTGCAAAATAAAAGGCAAATTGTGTCCTTGTTGGTGCTGATGAAAAGAAAGGAAGTGAGTCTGTACTGGAACACTTTAAAACTAGGGATCAGTCAGATTCCAGTTTGCAAGAAGGGAGCTGGATAGTGGGAAGGAGTTTGGACCTGAGTGAAAAATCCTCTTTAACTCAGATTAACCCCTTTGTATCAAGGGATGGAGGTTTTAAAGCATGAACCTTCGAGTTATGCCAAGGACCTTGAATTAGCCAGAGCACAGGGTGAATGTGAAAAGCCAGAGTACAGGAACCAGATCATCTGTGACATGGCAAAAATTCTAGATTTCCTGAAAGTAAAAGAAGCTACTAAAGACTTTCTAGCCAGGAGGTTCATAGCCTTTCCATTGGAAAAAAGAAATCAGAGTAATCACAAGAGACAGCCTAAGACCAAGTGCTCAATCCCATAAACATTCTTATATTTCTCATTGAAAAATAACACAACCCCCCCACTTACACCCAGTGTGTCCCTTCTCTTCTGCTCAGTTTATTTATTTTTTTCTATTGCTGTGGTTTTGAATTTACTCACTCCTAAATTTATTGTTGTGAATAACAGTTAATCTTTGTACTTCTCAAAGAAAACACCCTGTCTTGTTTATTTTAATTCTAGCCTCTCATTGAAACCTTAATTTCATGGACATACCCTTCTGAAGGCAAATGTTTAAAACATAATAGTTTTTTCCCCTCTTTACTAGAATGCACCTGTCCTGTCTATTATACTCCGAATGCCTAGCTCTCTGATTCAGATAAAATAGTATTCTTTATAAGATTTTAAATTATCTTTTTCTTTCTATGTTTTCTTTTGGATGGTTTCTGTTATTTTGTCAGCAAGCTTGCCAATCTATTCCACTGAAATACCTCATATGCTTTTAACCGACCCCCCAAAATTTTAATTCACATGCATAGCAGGTTTTATTGGTCGAAGTTTTATTCAGACCTTTTAAAAGCTATCTTCCACATTCTTGTTTAACATTTCAAATCTAGAATACAAATACAATGAATACGAGGGTTTAATTTTATTATCTGTGACTTATAAAAATGGTATCAGTTCTGATTCAACTTTGATTTTTCTCTGCTCTTTGGGTGGCATTTTTCAGATGGGCTTTCTACTCCAATAAAGAGTTATCATCTCAGGAAACCTACGTGGCAGTTCTACACTGTCCTACAAAGTCGCTATGAGTCGGCATCAACTGGTTGGCGGTGAGAGAGATTTGTATGCCTTTTTCAATGGCTACTAACTTTCGATTGGATGATGTGCATTATACATTTTTGGGTGCTGAATATTTCTGTATTCCTAAAAATCATCTTGAACTTTATTCTAGATCATAGTTAAATTATTAGGAAATCATTTAATTTGATTTACACACCTTCCTCTCAGACACGTTAGACTGTGACTATGTATTAGATTGTTTAGGGTTTCTTTAGTTTCCTAGAGTGTCTATAACAAAGTACCAAAAACGAGGTGGCTTATAAAAACAGCAATCAATTTCTCATGGTTCTGGAGCCTGGAATCCTGAATTCAGAATGTTGGAGGGCCATGTTCTCTTGAAAGGCGTTAGATGGGGATCCTTCCTTGTTTATACCAGATCTGGTCATCCAAAGTCTTCCTTCCTTGATGGCTGCCTAACTCCAACCTCAGCTTGTACATCATTGTCTTCGTTCCAGCTCTCTGTCTCGTGCCTCTTCCCCACCTCTTGTATGGGTACCAACTATATTAGATTGCTATTGATGTTAGCCTCACAGAGCCAGTTTAAACCCAGAGGGCCCTATATGCAACTGCCCAGCCCTGTGCCATTCAGGCAATTGGAAGGTTAGAGCCCATCCTTAGTATTAGTCAATCTTGCTTACGGGTTTTCCTCATTTTCGCTGTCCTTCCTCTGCAGCAAGTGTAATAACCTTCATCAGGCCTAGTCTCTCCTGATGACATGTTCAAAGTAGGCGAGATAAAGTCAGTGAGACAAAGTCTTGTCATCTTTGCTTCCAAGGATCATTCTGGCCATAGTTTTCCCAAGATAGGGTTGTTTCTCCTTCTGGCAGTCCATGCTACTTCCAATATTCTTTGCCAGTCCCAGATTTCAAATAAATATTAAGAACAAGAGAAAATTCCTATTTCCAAAAAAAGTTCCAACATGGTCTCGTTTGAGAACACAAATCAGAAAGCTGTCATTAGATGCCATCAGGTCAGCTATAACTCATAGTGAGTTTGTGTCCAACAGAATGAACTACTGCTCGGTCCGGTTCCAAGCTCACAATTGTGAGGCTTGAGCACAATGTGCCGGCCTCTGGGTCAATGCCTTCCTACTTTTGGTTGACTTTCCGCTTTACCAAGGTATCCTTTAACAGGGGCTAGTGTTCCGTGATAACATCCCAAAATATGTGAGACAAAGTTTTGTAATCAATTCTTCTTTGGTCTTTCTTATTCAATGTCCAACTTTGATGTACATATCAAGGCTATTTAAAAAACCGTGGCCTGGGTCAGATTCCCCTTAGATTTTTAAATGGCGTGCTTGCTCTTCCATACTTTAAAGAAGTGTTGCCCAGTATAACACGGCATCTGACTTCTTGACTGTTGTTTCCATGAGCATTGACTATGGACTCAGGCGAGATGAAATCCTTTATAATTTCAGTATTTTCTCCATTTATCATGGTGTTACCTATTGGTCCAGTTGAGAGGATTTGGGTCTTCCTTACATTAAGTTGTGATCCATACTGAAGGCTATAATTCTTGATCTTCATCAGCAGGTGCTTCAATTTTTCCTTCCTTTCTGTTGCAGAAAACACATCTTCCCACCATTATTGTATATACACGTGTATAAGCCAAGTTTTTAAGCACATTTTAAAATCAGTTTTTGTGGTAAAATTAGGTGCCTTGGCTGACATTCGGGTCGGCTTATACTTGAGTATATGTGGTAGACCCACCCATTGTATCTCTAAAATCTATCTTTAAGTTAAGGTATATACTTTAAAAAACACCTTTTTTAGTGATTTTTGTTATCTTTGATTAATGACAAATTTTCATCTCAATTTTAGAAATATAATTTTTTAAAGAAAGTGTTTTTAAAAGATATCACTTGATCAGGAATTTAGTGAGTTCTTCTGTTGAAATGGAGACTTTTAAAAAGTTTTCCTCTGCATCTCCCATAAAGGGGACCTCAAGAACCCACAAGACTATATCCTGTGTTAGTCTGGGTAGACTAGAGAAACAAATTCATAAACACGCATATGTATATAAGGGAGAGGTTCATATACAAGAGCAATTGAACATTGAGAAAACCTCCCAGCCTCTTCCAGATCAAGTCCATAAGTCTGATATTAACCCATATGTCTGACAGCAATCTATAAAGTCCTCTTCAGAAACACATGCAATGACGCCAAATATAGAAGATCATAGGCCAGTGGGTAGAAAGTCTTTGGATCCAGTGTCATCGGAAACATCACCAGCACTGGCAGGGGTCTCTGCATCAGGGTGGGCCCATGTGGATGTGTGCAGACTGTCTCCCACCTCCAAGGAGGAAGTACCAGATTTCCCAGAATTCTCAGGAGAAGGCCATGCTCACACAGAGACCTCATTGGGCTATCATCTGATTGACAAGCTAGACTCCACCCCTACACAATTAATCCTCAAATTGACAAGCAATTATTTATCTACCACAATCCTAAGCTACCTTTTCACATACCAAGCTGTCAACTTTTAAAAGGCTCAGTTAATGTTGCCATATTTTTGTAGTAAGAATGTTTGCCTTCTATATTCCTTTGTAGAAAAAATGTATGATAAGCAAATAATAATAATCTTAAAACTCAAATCAAGTTAATTCTCATTCATAGTAACCCTATAGGGCAGAGGAAAATTGATCTTTAGGGATTCTGAGGCTGTAAATCTTAGTAGGAATAGACAGCCTCATCTTTCTCTGTGGAGCAACTGGTGGGTTTGAACAGCTAAACCTTTGTTAGTAGCTCAGTGCTCAACCCATTGCGTTACCAACAAAAATGCCAAACTCACTGCCATCTAGTACATTCTGACACAGAGCAACCCTGCAGGACAGAGGTGAAATTGCCCATGTGTTTCTGAGACTGGAAAGTTTTATGAGAGTAGGAAGACTCAGCTTTCTCCTGAGGAGCAGCTGGTCCTTTCCAACCGCTGACCTTGCCACGAATAGCCCAGTGCCCAAGTCACTACACGACAAGGGTCCCCACTGTCATTACAACTCTGAAAATAACTTTGGACACCTGTAGTTTGGAATAATATGCTTATTAAAATTAAAATAGAAATGTAATTCATTAGACGCACTCATCATTTATAGCCTCATAATTATGGTGAAAGTAGATGTCACTTTCATCTGGCCTTATTTTACTTTTAAAAACCCATCTCCAGAGTATCTAGTCTAACAGAGCTGCTGGCAGATAGGCTTGACCCAAAAGCAAGCGTATCAAACAACCTTACGATCAGGCAGAGACTACCGCAGTCTGGATGATGCTGGATCTAACCCGATACTTGGCCAGTTGACCTCCCTATAGACACGACCTAAATTTGTTCTGGGTGCAAGTGTCTTTTAGATGTTCCATGACAGAAATCTCTTCTAGGGCTTCTTGGATGTTGATGAGGGCCTTCTCCCCTTCGCGCATTTTTTTGCATTTTTGTCTTTATACTAAGAGGATCTTATCCTTACCATCTTAGTGTGGTCTGCTTTTCATTTGTTTTTGTGTTTCCCAGCTGTGAAGCACAGGAGGAGTGGATGCATAATGCTAATGACTGACATAAGGTATTACAGGGAATGCAGGGGTGGGGGGTGGGCGACAGGGAGAGGAACAGGGTTTGGGGAGTGCATAATGCAGGCAGAAGCAGGGAGCGAGCGCTAGAAGTGACCGGGATTGCACAACTGATTTTAAAGGTGGTTTGACCAAGGGAGGGGATGCTCTAAGAGGGCTGTGATGCTGATTGTACAATCCCCCTTGATATGATTGAACGATTGAACTATTCAATTGCATGATATGTAAATTGTGTGCCAATAAAACTGTTGGAAAAAAAAGGTATATAATCCATTACAAAAAAGCCCTATTTTTACCCAATATGACCACCTAAATCTTGTAATAAATCTGAGTAGGATATTATTATTTCTATTATACTGATAAGGAAACAGGTTCATTGTGGAAAAGTGATCTTTTCAAGGGTTCTCTAACTAGTCCCTGCACTTTACAAAAATTGTGAAATGGGCTTCTCTGGTGCATCAGGTGCCGAAGAAGAGGTCATCAGAGGGAGA
The DNA here is from genome assembly GCF_050624435.1 of Tenrec ecaudatus. Taxonomy (NCBI): domain Eukaryota; kingdom Metazoa; phylum Chordata; class Mammalia; order Afrosoricida; family Tenrecidae; genus Tenrec; species Tenrec ecaudatus. Next base: position 42,479,966 of record NC_134543.1, read on the forward strand.
CCTGTTTAGACAAGATTCAACCGAAGAGGGCCAGGGCCACCCAAGAGGTGTCAGAGCCTCATCAACATGATGATCTTTTGTTTTGGTAAGAAAGCACTCCCAAGACATTTTCTTACTTTACCTCAATGTTCAATGAATTACAGCAGCGAAAAGAACAAATACTTGAAGCTTGTAATCCGAGTCCTTACCTCTTTCTCTCCTGCCAGTGCTTTTGCTGGGAGAAAACAATGCCAACTAGTGCTGCCAGCTTCACCTGAGAGTTACTGGACTGTAGTTACTGGAGTCACAAAATGGGCCAGTGTGAGCTCCAGATTTGTGAGCTTTGTGTGTCATGCTTTCACCTCTACCCCCCAACATCGTCCTCACTCCTTCACACACGTGCACTGCCTGCTGGGCCTTGGAGGCTTTTAAGTCTAGCTTCGAAGACTCTAGGACCTTCAATATCTCTTTCTCCCTGCTTTTCCTGTTGACTGTACACCCATTAGGAGGCTCCATTGCCATTGTCTATTAACATCGGCTAGAATGCCTCCCTCTAGCATCACAAAAAGCCCTTTCTGAACAGATCTTATTTTTAGAAATGCAACATAGTGATGTTTTCCCCCTCAAAGTCAAGTTTGAATTTCCATTCTATGTAGAAGCCTTAAGGATATAATGGCTGAGGGAAAGCATTATTTAGCCAAGGGACTTGATCATCTTGTCCTTACAGATGACAGTAGCTATTTTGCTGGAGTAAGGATAATAAAATTAGACCTGCCATTCTCGTTTGAGCAACTGAGAAGCAAGTGTGCAACATGAACAGTGCTGGCTCAAGCATTTAGACGGAGCACGAGCAGCAGCGAGAGTGCATTTTCAGCAGCAGACACCACTGGGTGTTAGTGTCTATTCTGGGCAAGGCCACTACTCAAGGGTAATGGCTCCGTTTTCATGCTGTCACATCAGAGAGATGGTGGCATAGTGTTCAGATTAATGTATGATTATTTTTTGCTGCCTTTAAGGCTTCCAAAATATAGACTGATTCCTTTACTATATTTATGTTACCTTTTAGTAAACAACTACTAAAGATAGGTCTTGGGTTTCTGTTCATTCTTGACCTTGCCTTGGTGTCAGAATTGATCTGACAGAGCAGAAAAATGAAAATTAATTTTTAAAATGATCAGAGAGGGGAAAAGTTCAAGGCAGCTCCCTGTTTCAGTACTGATTAACAGAGCCATTCAAGTAGGATATCAGTTAGCAACTGAATACTTTAATCACTGAACTATCAGGGCTTCTTAAATCTGGTTATTTACAACAAAACCATTAAATAATAAAATACTCTCAAACTCAAACTGCTATCATCGAATTGTTGCCGACTCATAGTGACCCTATAGGACAGGGGAGAACTGGCCTCACGAGTTTCTGAGATTGTAGCTGATGACGTGAATAGGAAGCCCAGTCTTTCCTTCTTGGAGTGATTGATGGTTTAGAACTACTGACCTTTCAGAACTAAATCTAATACATAGCCACTTTGCCAACAGAACTCCAATAAAGCACTGCAGAGGGACACAATTGATAAATTTATCCCTGCTGATGATGGGGGAAGTAATTTAAAGCAATTACAAAAGGGTAGGAAATAATTGTAGGCAAATTTTTATATACATACGTATGTATATGTTTGTATGTATGTGTTCTTGTTAGGTGCCAATGAAATGGTTCCAAATCATATAGACCCCATAAACAACAGAACAAAACCTGCCTGCTTGTTCCTCAGTGGGTACTCATATATAAAAAGGAGTATCTTTCTAAATAAATATATCATTTTCACAGCCTAAATTCAGTTCTTTTATTCATACTTTCCTATCAATGCAATGGAAATAGAATGGAATTATTCCACAACATTTGCTGTTGTGGAATAATTCTATTTTAATTATATTTCCCATAAACTTTTGAAACACCCAAATATAAGTTTCAACAGTGTAAAGACATGCATTGTTGCTTATCACTACGGTTTGAGTTACTTCCAAAATAAAGACCTCTTTCTCAATAAAATATATAATTTTACAGCATAAATTACTTTCCTTTATTCATATTTCCTTTTCATATCTATACTCAGGAGCCCATTCTAGCAATAAAATGTTATAAAAGGGGTCAACTCAAATAGATCTGAATAAATGCTGAGATAACCCATGTTTGTGGATAGAAAGAGTTAATATTATTATGATGACAATTTTTCTAACTTGATTTACAGATAACATGCAACCATAATATAAATCTCAGAAATTATTTAGTGGATATTGACAAACTTATTCTAAAGTTTATATGGAAGGGCAAAATCTCCAGAATATTCAACATACCACTGAAGAAGAACAGAGTTGGATGACTGATACTCCCTAAGTTTTAAACTTCCTGCATCTGACAGTGACCAAGACATCATTTTATTTGTGTTGGAATTAATAAAATAGGGAAGTGAAATAAAATGGAGAACCCAGAAATAGAGCCATACAAATATATTCAACTGATCTTTGATAAAGGAGCTAAGGTAATTTGATACATAAATACAAATCTTTTCAACAGATGGTTCTAGAACAACTGGGCATATGTATGTATACATACACACATATATACATATGCATATGTATATATAGTTTACATATACAGTATAAGTATGCATATACATGTGTACACACACATATAGAACTTATATCTTTCAGTAAACTTAACTCAAAACAAATTATGAGCCTAAATGTAAGATCCAAAATGATACAACTTTTTGTAGATGACAAGAAAATATCGAAGTGAACTTGCATTTGGAAATGATGTTTAGATTACAATAAGCACAACCCACAGAAGAAAAATTTGATAAGAAGAATCTTATTAAAATTCAAAATTTCATCTCTGAAAAAGTTATGCTTAAGAAAATTAAAACAATGCCATAGACTGAGTGAATATGTGTGCAAAATTACACATCCTATTAAGAATTTGTATCCAGAATATACAAAAGACACTTCAAACTCAACAATAAGAGAACAAGCAACCCTTGCACAAAAGGAACAAAATATCTGAACAGACAATTCTCCAGAAAAGGCATACAAGTAGCATGTGAACGGATTTCGACACAATCTGTCATAGTGAATTGCAGATTAAAATGAGATGCCACAACACATCTATTAATGTGGTTTACAATTTAAAACCGACAGCAGGAAGGAAATGTGGGTATGGAGCAACAGGAACTCTCATACACTGATAATTGATTGGAATGAAAAACGGAATAGCCACTGTGAAAGACAGTCTGGAAATTTCTTACAAAGCTAAATATTGGCTTGCCATAGAAACTTCCTGTCAGTCCAGCTAGATACTTTGCAGGTGGGTTTGGGGCTCTGTGGTAGTTACGTAATCCAGTGTCAATTTGAGGATTCAGAGTGTGGGGGTGGAGTCTAGCCTGTCAATCAGGATATAGCCAATGAGGCACTTCTGTGGGCCTGGCCTTCTCCTGAGGATTCTGGGAATTCCTGTCTTTCTTCCTTGGCTGTGTCACATGGACTTACTGGGATGCAGCCCTGGGAGCCACGTGGAGATCCCTGCCAGCACTGAGATGCTTACAACACCACTGGATTCACAAGACTTCCCACCCACTGGCCTGTGATCTTCCTACATTTGGCATCATTCCATGCATTTTGTGAGTCTAAAGAGGATTTTATAGATTGGTATCAGACATATAGGCTAATATTGGACTGATGGGATGTTTATCTGGACTTAGCTGGGATGTTTTCTCAATATTCAATTGCTTTTGTCTATAAAGTTCTTTCCCATACACATATGAGTGTCTCTATGAATTTGTTTCTCTAGTCTATCCAGGTTAACACAGTATCTCAAAATTAGATCTTCTTCATACATATTATTAAAAAGTTAATGAAAATTTATTTTATTATGGAAAAGTTTTGGAGACCCATGTATAGTTTTTCATAATACACATTTCCATGAACTCTTTGAAGAACTCCTGTGTGTGTGTATGTGTGTGTAGATATATATATCACCACTCATGTCTCAGTTGCCGTCCCGTGGGAGCTTGCCTGTTGCTAGGATATCAGAAGCTATGTAGCTGCTATTTCAAACACAAACAAGATGAGATGACAGGATTCTGTGGAGTCTGTCAACTCGCACAGACTGAGAAGAAGGAAGAGGCAGTGGAAATCTGTCTGCCATAGAGCCAGAAGATGAGTCCCTCATGTTTAAAGACTCTCAAGTTATAACAGGGGTAGAGCTGCGTCCTCTAAGTAGAGTTGATCTTAATGGCATGGATGGAGCATAGCTTTTGGACCATCATTTGCTGATGTGCCGAGACTCAAAATGAGAATATATGGAACCATCCAGGAATTATCAGAACACAGACGTGACGAAGTATGACTATAGGAAGAAGCCTAAATTTCACAGAAGGCATTAGTGTAAAACAAGGCTCTTGGGATTGAAAAAATACAAATTAAAATAGTTCAACAATGTACGCAATGCTGGAGGTGATCACGTGTCTACACCAAGATTCCTGGAAGATGGCTACGTGGCCAACTAACTGGCAGAGGTCCACAGGGCGTCCACTCCAAAGAAACGTGACCCACGAGAATGTAGAAATTATTGAGCTAAATTATTAATTTCAGGCCCAAGTAAAATTTGGCTTAAGACAATTCAAAAATATTTTCAGCACCACATCAACAGTGAGCTTCTGGAAATTCAAGGCAGATTCATAAGAGAATGTGGAACAAAAGATACCATTACTGATATCAGATGGATTTCAACAGAGCAGACAATAGAAGAGAAACTTTTACCTGGGTTTCATGAAGGCATTATGCTGTGTGAATTATAACAAATCATGGATAACATTACAGAGAATAGGAATTCCAGAATATTTTACTGTTCTCAGGTGAAAATTATACACAGCCAGAGAGGCAGTCAGAATAAAACCAGGATTCTATGCGGTTTAAAACCAGGAAATATGTGTCAATGTTGCACCCTTTCAACATACTTATTAAATACATTTCTGACCAAATGACTCGAGCAACAGCATAAACTATACAAACAAGAATGCAACATCGGGGTGAAGGAAGATTCTTTAACAACCTTGGATATGCAGAGACCCAACCTAGTATACTGAAAGTAAAGAAGCCTTCAAGTGCTTCCTAATGAAGATCAAAGAATAAAACCTTCAGTAGAGATGGCTCCTCAACATAAAGAAAACAAAAATCCTTTCAATTGGACCAAGAAGGGGCATCATAATAAAGGGAGAGAAGATCACCGTCCAGGATTTCATTTTACTTGGAGTCACAATCAAGACCCGTGGGAGCATCAGCCAAGAAATCAAATGATGTACTGCATTGGCAATTTTGCTACAAAGTTTTTCTTCAACCCGTCAAAAAGCAAAGATGTCACTTTGAAGACTGAGGTGTCCTTGACTCAATCCATGATATTTCTAACACTTCCTTTGGAAATAGAAGCTTGAATAAGGAAGACCAAAAATAATCGATGTTTTTGAATCATGGTGTTGACTAATAACATTAAATATACCCATGGATTACCAGAAGAATGAGCAAATCTGTCTTTGAAGAAGTGTAGTCAGAATAGAATGTTCCTTGGAGGTGAGGATGGTGAGCCTTCATCTCATACCCTTTAGACATGTCTTCGGAAAGAACCCGTCCCTGGAGGACCTGAAGCTTGGTAAAGCGGAGGGTCAGCAAACAAAAGGAAGTTTCTAAAGAAGGTCCACTGACACAGTGGCTGCACTAAAGGGCTTACACCCAGGAACAAGCAGGCAGGTTTGGTTCTGTTGTTTATGGGGTCTATATGATTTGGAACCATTTCATTGGCACCTAACAAGAACACATACATACAAACATATACATACGTATGTATATAAAAATTTGCCTACAATTATTTCCTGCCCTTTTGTAATTGCTTTAAATCACCTCCCCCATCATCAGCAGGGATAAATTTATCAATTGTGTCCCTCTGCAGTGCTTTATTGGAGTTCTGTTGGCAAAGTGGCTATGTATTAGATTTAGTTCTGAAAGGTCAGTAGTTCTAAACCATCAATCACTCCAAGAAGGAAAGACTGGGCTTCCTATTCACGTCATCAGCTACAATCTCAGAAACTCGCGAGGCCAGTTCTCCCCTGTCCTATAGGGTCACTATGAGTCGGCAACAATTCGATGATAGCAGTTTGAGTTTGAGAGTATTTTATTATTTAATGGTTTTGTTGTAAATAACCAGATTTAAGAAGCCCTGATAGTTCAGTGATTAAAGTATTCAATTGCTAACTGATAGATTGTTAACTTTAATTCACCAGCTGCAGTACAGGAGAAACGTGTGGCAGTTTGCTAGGTACAAACGTACTTAGGTAAAAAAGGAAACTCTATGGGGAAGTCATACTCTGTCCTAGAGGAATTATGAGTTGGAATTGATTTGATGGCTATGAGTTTTATCAGCATTTATCTTTCCAAGAGTTATAACATCTTAAAACTTTAAGGACACCAAAGGTTCAAGTAGAAAGAAAATGTTTTGGAAATTATGATGGAAACATATGTACAAATGTGCTTGACACAATCGATGTATGGATTGTTATAAGAGCTGGAAGAACCCCCAATACAAATGATTTATTAAAGTTAAAAACAATAATAAAACTAATAAATGTAAAATCTGAAAATATAAATAAATAAGAGAGATGCCAATCTGTCTGAGGAATTTCTGACATGGTAAGAGTCAGGCCACATTCTGAAGAAAACTTTCACAAGGATGGTGATTATTATATCTTCTAGTCTAGTCTTTCTACTTTTTTCCCCGTCCTGGATCTCCAATTACCTTTTTGTTGTGTAACTTCGCATTCATCCACAACTCCTAGGGACCCCTCAGGTCGGAGCGGAGCTGTGCCCTAAGTGTCCTGGGTTGTCACTTTTATGGGAGCAGCTACCAAGCCTTTTATTCCCACAGAGCAGCTGGTGGATTTGAACTGCAGTCTTCTGGTGATGTTAGTGACTGACCACTTAGCTATGGTGTCAACTTTGAGCAAGAGTTGGTTCTTATATTTTTATGTCCTGAGAGAAATGGTTAAGCTTTATAAATATCAGGACTACCTTTCTTGGTGGCTCTCATGTAAGTTTAAGAGAAGTTGTTAAAGGATCTACACAATATAGTGGTTCTACATTAGGCTGCTTAACTCCACTCTAGCATTTTGAAACTTCCAGCCACATTCCACAGGAGAAACACGAGGCTTCCTCCACCCGGAGACTGTTACGGTTCAGAAACACACAGAGGCAGTTCTATTCTGTCTTTATGAGTTAAAATGACCCCGCTGGCAGTGAGTTTGCTTTTGAAGTGATACTGTGTCCTTTAATGTATAACAATTATTATGTTTCCAAAAAAATCATGACTAGATTGTCTCGTCCCCAGTCTATGAATTAAAATTGCTAAGGCTACCATATTTTATATATTAGAAATGAGAAAACAAATTCTTCACCACTGCCTATACCTTCGCCTGCAGTATTGGCCCCAGGGATATGTAATTTCACCGCAGAGGCATTCCAAAGTGATTAACTGGAAACAAAAGGAACAGTAGGCTCCTATTTCCTTAGTATAAGGTCACTGGACTCCAGAGAGAGAATGAAATGCCAGGTACCTAGGAGAAAATGGAAAAGAGTCTGTCTGTTCCTTGTGTTATATATTTCTTGCTCTGGTTTACGACTCGCCCTCCCATTTGACTTGAATATGCTTTTGCTTCTTTGCAACCCTCTTAGCTCTTTATGACTCTATTTCCCACACAGGGTCCATTTGAAGCCTTTACCCCAAAGGAGCAAATCTCTTCTGGGCGCCTGCTGTCAAGCAGGGCAGAGTTACAAGAGTTTGTAAGCATTTGTCTAAAACCAAATTCTCTTTACTTTCAGGCTAAAGTTTAAAATTCTTCCTATTCTGAATTCAAGATCATTGTCATGATTCACCCCCACACTCAGAGATTAAGTCTCTGTATAATTTTGCCCTCGCACATGACTTATTATGATATTGTACATGATGATATTGTACAATAATGACATTCATTGTGCATGTCTCAGACGAACCCCCACAATGCCACCAGTTGGCACTGAAAAGATGTAAGCACAAAATGCTCCATCCACATCTATAATTTATATTCTCTGCAATGAGTTGCCTGTTTTCTGACCTACAGGCATTTTTCTTTGAGCCATCACCATGCCTGTCAATTCAAGTTTCTGTGTGGCAATGAATAACAACATCATATATATATGCACTTCAATAACAACATCATATATATATATATATATATATATATATACATCTTGCAAAGGCATGACAGGGTTTACTCTGGGTCAGGTGCTCAGTCTGGACAGGAGGAAAGATATTGCTAACGCACGAACTTCTCAAAAGGAGGAGGAGACAAACTCCCAATTTGCCAACTTACCTTAATTCATTACTATTAATTGCATAGGGCATGGAGATTGCGGAAGACCTTTTGTGGTGCAGGTAGAAATATCTTCCATTTCCATGAAAACGATCGGTGTCAAACAAGAGCTCAAATGAAAATGAAGACCACTTAGTAAACCCAGAAGTAAGTTTACAATTTTCAGCTAAGCGAGTCAAACTAGCCTAAGGGCGCTACCTAGAGCACTGGAATTCCTGTACTAAAAGCTCTGGGTCTGCATTTGATTTACACATTCATTCTTTCTTGAGTCTTGCCCTAAAAATCGCAACTACCTTTACTTGAGCTCTGACTTTGGCTCCATTCTCCCAAGTTTTAGATAATTGCTGAGTCACCGCCCTGAGGAAATAACTGACATCCTATTGCTTACCTAATACCAGAACCAGAATGCAGTCCTGAGAGATCTCTTAACTGAGAATGTGATCTCTTACATGTCCTGCATCCACACCTTGGGAACTGGAGAAGATCATGTCGGCCTTAGCCAACAAGCCAAGAAGGAAGAACATGTTCAGCATATCTCAAGCTGAAAGGATTCAAGGGAAAAAACCACACCTCACTCTGAAACACTGAAGGATTCTATGGGCCAAATGTGAAGGACATGGAAAGCATCAAAAGAAGATATAAGTGATATGGAGTTACTGTATTAAAAATTATTGGTAGATGTTCACCCATTTCAGGAGATAGCACATAATCAAGAACCAATTGGTCCTAAAGGAATAACTCCAAGCTATACTGCGGACATTAACAAAAACATTGATCTTGGTGTGAGGCGACATTTAGTTGGTTTCTGATTGGTAAAGACCCTCTGTATAACAGAATGGCACACTGCCCAGTCCTATGCCATCCTCTCACAAGAGCTCTGCTTGAATCCATTGTTGCAGTCTCTGTGTCAGACCATCCTGTTGAGGGTCTTCCTCTTTGTCGCTGCCCCTCTACTTTCCCAAGCATGATGTCCTTCTCCAGGGAGTGCTTCTCTCCTGTAATATGTACAAAGTACTGTATATACTTGAGTATAAGCCAACCTGAATATCAGCCAAGGCATCTAATTTTACCACAAAAAGCTGCATTAAAAATGTGCTGAAAAAACTCGGCCTATACACGAGGATATATGGTATATGATATAAGTCCCACTATCCTTGCTTCTAAGGAGCATTCTTGCAGTACTTAAGCCAGATTTGTTTGTTCTTTTGATGGTCCATGGTACTTTCAATGTTCTTCAGCAGTGCCATAATTCATATGCATTTATTCTTCTTCCGTCATCCTTATTCAATATCAAAACAAAAAATGAGGCTCCAGGAATTGATGGAATACCAGTTGAGCTGTTCCAACAAGTTGAGGAATCACTAATCGTACTTGATCTTCTATGCCAAGAAATTTGGAAGACAGTGAACTGTAAGATATCCATATATGTGTCCACTTCAAAGAAAGGCAATGCGATAGAATGCAGGCATTATTTAACAATAGCATTACTCTCACACAGGGAGTGGGGAGGGAGGGGAAAAATAAGAGGACCTGAAGAAAGCCCACATGGAAGAAGCACACCAGCCAGTGCGATCATGAGGTGCCAAAGGGACCAGGTATAAGGCATCATGCAAAAAAATAGATATGTGTATGTATATGTATATATATATATGGGTGTGTGTGTCTGTGTATATATGTATATGTGTGTGTATATATATATATATATATATATATATATATATATATATATATATATATATATATATATATATATATATATATACACATACATACCATATTGAATGAAGGGGGAAGTGTCGACCACTGGAGATCCCCTCATAGAGGGGTTTAGGAGAGGAGATGGGTCAGTCAGGGTGCGATGAAGTACCGATGGAGAACACAGCTTTCCCCCTGATCCTGGATGCTTCCTCCCCCAACTACCATGATCCGAATTCTACCTTGCAGGGCTGGATAGGGCAGAGGTTCTACACTGGTGCATATGGGAGCTGGAGGCACAGGGAATCCAGGGTGGATGATCCCTTCAGGACCAGAGGTGTGAGGGGCGATGCTGGGAGAGTGGAGGGTGAGTAGGTTGGAAAGGGGGAACTGATTACAAGGATCCACATGTGACCTCCTCCCTGGGAGAGGGACGGCAGAGAAGGGGGGGAAGGGAGGCTCCGGATAGAGCAAGATATGACAAAATAACGATGTATAAATTACCAAGGGCACATGAGGGAGGGGGTAGAGGGGAGGGAGGGGGAAAAAAAAGAGGACCTGATGCAAAGGGCTTAAGTGGAGAGCAAGTGCTTTGAAAATGATTAGGGAAAAAAATGTTCAGATGTGCTTTATACAATTCATGTATGTATATGTATGGATTGTAATAAGAGTTTTATGAGCCCCTAATAAAATGTTTTAAAAAATTGATGTATGTATATGTATGGATTGTGATAAGAGTTGTATGAGCCCCTAATAAAATGTTTTTTTAAAATTTTTTTGCTGAAGGTAGTTTAAAAGCCGTTGCAGCAGTGCATGAATAGAGAGTTGGCATGAGGAACAGGATTGCTAGTGTTCGATGCCCATGACTGCAAACAGAGACAACCGGAAAGACATTTCCTTGTGTGTCATTGACTATATGAAGGCATTCAACAATGCAGTTCATAACAAAGCATGGATGGCATTGAGAAGAATGGCAATTCTAGAATTCTTCATTTGTTCATGCAGACATGCATGTGGATCAAGAAGACGTCATTAGAACAGAATCGGGAAAGGCGTGAGTCAAGGTTGCAGCCTTTAACCTTCCTTATCCAATCTGAATTATGTCCCTATAATCCAAGACTATGGACAATATGAAGAAGAACGTGGCATCGGGATTGAAAGAAGGCTTCTGCACAGCCTGCTACATGTAAGTGACACAGCCTTGCTTGGTGAAAATGACGACCACTGGAAGCACTTGCTGATGCAAATCAAAGATGGCAACTTTTAATATGCATTGTAACTCAATGTTAAGGAAACCAAAATTCTCGTAATTCGAGCAATAGACAAAATTATGATAAATGGAGGAAATATTAATGTTGTCAAGGATTTCATAATGCTTACATTCACAAAAAATGCTCAAGGAAGCCACAGACAAGATAACAAAGATATGGTGCATGGACAAATCTGCTACACAAGATGGCTTTAAGTGATGTAGAGCAAAGACGTCACTTGGAGGACTAAGGGCACCTGACCCAAGACACTGTGTTTTCAATCCCCTCATAAGACTAGGAAGGTGCCTGACAATGATTAAGGAAGATCAAAGATGAATTGAACCATTGGAACTATGGTGTTGGTGAAGAATATTGAAAATGCAATGGACTGTCAGGAAAATAAACAAATCTGTCTTGGGGGCAATGTAATCAGAAAGAGCCTTAAAAGCAAGGACTTTGCTCACGAACTTTGGACATGGTGTTAGTCAGAGTCAATTCAATGGCACCTGTATAAACAAGTACCACTAGTTTAAGAGGTACCTCTGACTGTCCAAAAAGCTAAAAGAAGTATCAGAGGAATCTGAAAGGAGCACTGTGGCCTAGTGGTTATGCATTGAGCTATTATCCGCAAGGTCAGCAGTTTGAGCACCAGTCACACCTCAGTAGAAAGATGGGCCTTTTTCCTCAGGTAAAAAGTTATAGTCTCCGAAACTCACAAAGTTAATTCTATTCGGTCCTATTGGGTCGCTATGAGTTGCATCAACTCTATAACAGTAGGAATACTTAAAACCCAGCCATATTTCATTTATTTATTGTCATCAGCATATGCTTCAACTAGCCAAGAATAGTCACATAAGCTACCTTCTAATAGTTTTTGGTTCATACTCTAAGCAAGATATTCCAAGTCATTATCGTCTAGAAATTAACTAGAACCCAAGGGACTTCCTTTGATTTTAGAGTGAAGCTATCCATTTACAGACATAATCCTGTCTGATTAGGAGGAAAGGTATAAACAGGAGCTTAATACTTTTTCTTCATTTGGATACAAAAAATATAAGTAATGAAAGAGTGGCTTTCAGAATCTCTGCAGTAAACTGTAGTGGGCAGCTCTCTGGGAATGTAGAAAAACCTTAGTGCATCCTCCTGGAGACCTAGAAGCCTTTAGAGCAGTGGTTCCCAACCTTCCTCATGCCGTGGCCCTTTCATACAATTCTTCATGTTGTGGTGAACCCCCAACCATAAATTTATTTTTGTTGCTACTTTAAAACTGTAATTTTCTATTGTTATGAATTGGGTGACCCCTGTGAAAGAGTTGTTTGACCCCCAAGGGGGTCATGACCCACAGATTGAGAACAACTGCTTTAGAGAATCTTCTACCTGCAGTTCACAGTTAAATGTTCACACATATGTTGTATGTAGTACAGAGACTAATTAGTGTAAGTGGTCACAAGAAAAAAAATGAGAACAAGCCCTGGGATCTCAGTAAGTTCATGAGGAAAACTGAACTGAGGACAATGTCACAATGTCACAATACTCAAATGTTGCTCAATATTATTTTGAAGTGTTATTATTGCACTTGATTATACATTGAAGAATTTCCCATGTTCATAGGAAATGCCTTTGAGTTTAATTAGTCAGAGCCTGTGTTAGTCTGGGCACTTTAGAGAAACAAATCCACAGAAACTCATGTACAAGAGAGAGTTTTATAAAAAGGTTAAGTGCACTTCAAGAAATCATCCCAACCCAGTGCTGCCCAAGTTCCCAAATCCAACATTAACCCATATGTCTGACACCAATCCACAAAGTCCTCCTGCTTCTCACAAAACACACACTATGATGCTGACTGCAGGAGGAAAGCCAAGTCAGTGAATGTGTAAATATCTCAGCACTGGCAGGGGTCTCCACACGGCTGCTCCAGCACCCAGGGCTGCAGCTGGGTAGGTTCATGGCTTCTCCTCAGGGATGTCTTGCAGGAAGTGAGCCTTGCTAGCTGAAGCAGGGAACTGACTAAGGCAGCTGCACCCTGGTGTGACCATCAGAAAGCAAGAGAACTGGGCACTAGAAAGGCGAGGCTTACGGAGCCATTTATCCCTCAGCCCTTCAATTAACCCCACGTGCATTTATCATCCAGGTTGGCACAATAAATTAACTACCTCAGAGCCCTTGCATTTATCATTAATCATATTAATAGTGTTAAAGCAGGGTCACGATCTGTAAAAGTACTTACTGCCATCAAGATAATTCAACTTGGTGACCCTTAGAGGTCAGAGTAGAACTGGCACTCTGGTTTTAGAGAGGCTGTTAACCTTCATGAGAGGAAAAACCTTCCTCTTTCTCTTGGGGGTCAGCAGATGGGTGTGAATTGCCAACCTTGTGCTTGGCAGGCTGACACATATACCACTAAAAAGTGCCAGAGCAAGGTAGATAGGGACAAAAGAAACTTTAAGAATGTTGTAAAATCATTGCAGTTAAATATGATATGAAGGCTGATAAAGGTGCTAGCGTGATATTATAATTCAGATAATGCAAACGCTTAGTACCTTTGAAGTACACTTAGGTGAACTGTCTTTAAAGTTGGTTGTATGCCTATAAGTCAAACAATTCAATCAACATGAAATGTTTCAAGTTGAATTAATCAGTCTATGAAAGGCAGAGACTTTTGATTCATATACCTTGAGTTGATACAGAAGATAACTTTCTTAAGTTCATTAATCCATATACATCGCAAAGATATTACATTGCATCTGTCTTGACCTAAAAAATAATGGCCAATGCATTTCTATATCCTTGTATCATTCCAGCAACATTTCCTCTTTCCTTTACTGAGGGAGTGAAGGCATAAAATTACAAGTGACTGTGTTGAAGTAGCTTTGCATTTTAGCTGTATATCTTACTGGGGAACAGGCATTCGAGTCAGCTAACACATTGGTTATTGCTTTTCTGAGGATCTGGCTCATTGGAAAATAATATGCACATACACTATTGCTTCCTTGTATTAAAGTATGCATCATCGAAGGATGGCGAGATACCATTCTGTTTTAACAGAAATACATCTAGCTAGGAGCTGTTGTTTGGCTTAACTACCTTTCCAAATTAAACGTGCTAGTGGCTGGTACAGTAGAACATAATATGTAGCTCTTAAATGCTAAGGGAACTCAGATATTGGATTCAAATGATTATGACCCACTTTTCTCATCTTTTAACAGGCTTTAATGTGGAGGGTGTTACATTAAACAATCCTCCTTATGCTCTTAAAGAGAAAGATGTCTCACATAAGTACTCAAATGACAGTAGTTCTGTTCGGCTATGTAACATCTTTTTAGTATCATTTTCACAGTTATCTCCTGAGGCTGTAGACTTCATTACACAGATGTTCTTCTTCAAATTCGCATTAAGTGAACACATGTATTGGTATCGCATGACTCTCCTTACCATTCCATTTAACTGATTAACGGTCCACTCGTCTGAATTGTGAATGGGCAGCAGCAGTGCAAATAAATTAGCAGGGAAGACGAATCACCAACACCAAACCGACCAAACCTACCAAAGCCTGCCACTGAGCCAATTCTAACTCATGGTGGCCTTCCACCGCAGAGTCGGACTGTTTCAGAAGGTTTCTCATTATCTTTGCAGAAGCAGATTGTCACATCTTTCAGAGTTAGCAGCCAAGTCATAGTCGTTGCTCCACCTGGGATTTTTATAGGCGAGGCAAGAGGTACAGAATTCAGACCTAGAACCCATAACTGAAGATCAGTGCCCACAGCACTGGCATGATCCAAAGTCAATGATGTTTTAGCTTAAAAAGCTGAACTGAAAACTTAAAAAGCCAATTTAAGAAGACAACATAAAGTATTATAATGCAATATGGAATGATCTGGAGTTGAAAAACCAAAAGGGAAGAACATGCTCATTATTGCTCAAGGTGAGAGAATTACAGATAAAATCCAAACCTTTCATTTCAATAGTGAAGATTCTATTGAATGGTGCAGGAAGTATCAAGAGAAAATGGAAGCAATATACAGAGTCACTGTACCAAAAAGAACAGGTGGGCTGTAAACCATTTCAAAAGGTTGCATATAATCAAGAACCAAAGGTACCGCGGGAGGAAGTCTGAGCTGCATTGAAGGTATCAGCAAAGCACCAAAATTCCAGGAAGTGACAAAATACCAATTGAAATGTTTCAACAAATTGATGCCGCACTGAGGGCACTCACTATTCTATATCAAGGAATATGGAAGACAACTACCTGGCAAGCAACTGGAGAATGTCCCCATTTGTGCCCAGGCCAAAGAAAGGTGACCCGAAAGAATGTGGAAATTGTTGAATAACATCACCTCCAAGTAAAATCGTGCTGACGATCTTTTAACATTGTTGCATTAGTGTATCGACCGGGAACTGACAGAACTTTAGTCTGGCTTCAGACCAGGACTTGGTATTAGGGGTCTCATTGCTGATGTCAAATGGGTCTTGGCTAGCAGTAAAGAATACTAGAAAGATAGTTTTGGGAGTGCGTGCTTTAGTGACCATGTAGAGAAATTCAACTATGTGGATCATAAAAAACTATAAATCTTGGAAGAATAAGAATTCCAGAATACTTAAATGTGTTCATGCAGAACCTGTACATAGAAAACAGGCAGTCCTTTCAATAGAACAAGGCAATACTACATGGCTTAACATCATAGGAATGGTGTGTTTCAGATGATATCATTTCACCATACTTATTCAAACTATATCCTGAGCTAATAACCCAAGAAACTGGACTAAATGAAGAAGAGGCAGCAGCAGGATTGAAGGATATCCCATTAATGGCCTGCAACATGCAAATGTCACAATCTTGCTTGCTGAAATCCAAAAAGATTTGAAGCACTTACTAATGAGGATAAAAGACTACAACCTTCAGTGTGAATTACAACCCAATGTAAAGAAAAGCAAAACTCTCACAACTGGGCCAATAGACAACATCATGATAAATATAGAAGAGATTGGAGTTGTCAAGGATTTCATTTTGTTGTATCCATGATCAACTCTCATGGAAACAGCAGTCACGAAAACAAGTGATAACTTGCATCTGGAAAATCTATTGCACAGAGCCTCTTTAAAGTGTAAAATGATAAAGATGAGAACTAAAGTAAGCCTGGCCCAAGCTACGGTGTGTAATTGCTGCACATGCATGTGAAATCTGGAAAATAGGTAAGGAAGACTGGTGGAAACTGAATTATTAGAATTCTGGTTTTAGAATAGAATGCTGAAAGCATTATGGACTGCCACAAGGATTGAAAAATGGATCTTGGAGAAATAAAACTCGAGTGTTCTGTAAACGCTAGCATGGAGATACTTTACCTCATATACTTTAGACATGTTACTTGGAAAGAACAGACCCTGGAGAAAAGCATCATGCCTTGTAAGGTGACAAAAAAGAGCCAGACCCTCAACAATATGGAGTGAAAATATGGTGGACACAATGGGCTCAGGCATAACAACAAATATGTAGATGGTACAGGACTGGACAGGTCTGTTGCTCACAGTTCACACAATACAGAAAAATACTGTCTACACGAATCCATCCTTTGCCAATATGTAGTCAGTGAAATTCTCAATGTCTAAAATGTGGTCTATGGAAAATACTATGTGTTTCAGCTTCACATTTCATATCTATGAATGGAGAACTGGTATAAAAATGGATTATAAGAGAAGAGCTATACTCATTTAAATTCCTTTAGAGTTCCAGACTTCCTTGTGATTCTAGACAATCGAGGACTTTTAAACCCTCTTCTACTATTTGCCTGTCGGTTTGTTGTACTGTGGTGGCTTGTATGTTGCTGTGACACTGGAAGCTATGTCACTGGTGTTTCAAATCCCAGCAGGGTCACAGAACATGAACCGGGTTTAGCAGAGCTTCCAGACTAAGAACAGACTAGGAAGAAGGACTTGGCTCCCCACTTCAGAGGAAGGAGCCACTGAAAACCTGTCATTGTTTTGAGACATTTTCAGATCCTAAAGGCCCAATGAATAGAAGACCAGTGTCGGAGAGCATGCTGGAGGATGGGCCCATCAATTGGGAAGGTACTCCAAAGGTGAGTGAGGAGAGGCTGGTTTCTCTGGGGTGGAGTAAACCATGGAGATGGGAGTCAGGTAATGTCTGTGGGCATGGCACCTCCTGAATCTTCATTTGCTGATGGGGCACGACTCAAAGGAAGGAGAAACCAAGCCAAACCAAGTTCACTGACACCAAGTTAATCTTCTCTCCTAGCGACTCTATAGGACTGGATAGAACTGCTTCTGTGAGTTTCTAAGAGTGTAACTGTTAATAGGAGTAAAAAGCTTGTTTTCCTCCTGTGGAGTGGCTGGTGGTTTCAAACTGTTGACCTTTCATATACAGCCCAGCACATAACTACTACGCCACCAGGGCTCCTAGGTAAGGGGAAAAAATTGCAAAAACCTGGAATAATCAGAATTTGTAAGGTGAACTATGAATTTAGAAAAATAGGTTAAAAATGAAACAGAACCCCATCAAGATGGATAGTCTAGGTATTTGTGAGCGGACTCAGACTGGTATTGGTCATTTGGAATCAATAATTCATACGAATTACTCTGCTGAGAAGAACACAATCAAGAGGAATGGCATGACACTTGTTGTCAAAAAGGCCATTGCAAGTTCAATCTTGAAGTAAAATGCTGTCTACGATAGGATCATATCTATCTGCTTTCAGGAAAATCCAATCACTAGAACTATCATTCAAATTTATCCAGCAACCACAAAAGCTAGCAATGATGAAACTGAAGAATTATACCAACGATTTCAGCAGGGAAGTAACCAAACGGGCAGTAAAGATGCATTGGTAATAATTTTCAATTGGAATGCAAAAGTTGGAAACAAAGAGGAAGGGAAAGAAGTTGGAAATATGTACTTGATGATAGAGATGAACCTGGAAATCACGTGATAGAATTTTGAGACACAAAGGACTTGGTCATAGAAAATACCCTCTCAACAACACTGAAGGTGACTATACACATGAACTTCCCTGGATAAAATACACAAAAATCAAATTGACTACATCTGTGGGAATACCATACAGAAGCTCAATATCAACAACTACAACCAGGATAGGGCCTGGAACTTGTTGTGGAAGAGACCATAAATTGCTCATCTGTATTTCAAGATAAAGCTGAAGAAAATTAAAACAAGTCCAGGAGAGCTGAAATAAGACCATGAGTCTATCTCACCTGAATTTTGAGAACATCTCAAGAACAGATTAGAAGAATTGAACACTAACAGAAAAAAACCTGGTGAGTTGTAGGAGGACATCGAGGGAATTCTTCACAACGAAAGTAAAAGGTTACTGAAAGTACGGGGAATAAAGAAAAGATCAGAGTAGATGTCAGAGGAGACTCAGAAACTTGCTCTTAATCATAGATTACTAAAGCAAATGGAAGTAAGGATGAAGCCAAAGAGCTGAACAGAAAGTTCCAAAGAGCAGCTTGTGAAGACAAAGCCAAATATTACAGTGAGATGTGCAAAGATCTAGAATTAGAAAACCAAAAGAGAAGAATACACTCAGCATATCTGAAACAGAAAGAACTCAAGAAAAATTCATGCCTATATTTTAAATACTGAAAGATTTTATGGGCAAAATATTGAGTGATACAGGAAACATCAAAAGAAGATGGAAAGAATATGCAATCATTAAGTCAAAAAGAACCAGTAGATATCCTACCATTTCTGGGGGTCCCAAGAGTCAGTGGTGCTGAAGGAAGTCCAGGTGGCACTGAAAGCCTTCGACAAAAACAAGGCTCCAGGAGTTGATGGACTATCAACTGAAATTAAAGCACTGGAAGCACTTATCTATGCTAGGAAATTTAGAATACAGTCAACAGACTAGAAGGTTTACATATTAGAACTCATCCCATAGAAATGTGACCCAACTGAATACTCAAATTATAGAAATCATTGATATCATATCCAAGTAAAATTTTGCTGAGGATCATCCAGCACCAGTTGCAGCAATGTATTGACGGAGATGCCACAGGTTCAGACCATATTAAGAGGAGGATGTGGACCAAGGCACATCATTGCTGATGTCAGACAGATCTTGGCTGAAAGCAGAGAATATCAGAAAGATGTTTGCATTTTGTTGGGTATGCCAAGGCATCCAACTGTGTGGATCATAACAAAGTATGGATGAATGGGAATTCCACAATTCACTGTGCTCCTGTAGAACTTGTACATGGATTGAAAGGCAGTGGTGCAAACAGATGATAGGAATGCTGCATGGTTGAAAATCAGGAAAGATGTCCATCGAGGCAGTATCCTCTCATCATACTTGTTCAATCTGTATGCTGAGCAAGTCATCAGAGAAATCTGGCTAACATGAAGAGGAATGTGGCAGAATGTGGATTGGAGGAAGGCTTATTAACAACCTGCAATACGCAGATCAACCTTGTTTGCTGAAAGTGGGGAGGACTGTGAGCCCTTGCTGATGAAGATGAAGGCTTGCGGCTCAAGTACGTACGACAACTCAATGTAAAGAAGACCAAAATCCTCACAACCAGACCAATAGGTCACAGCATGACATATAGTGACAAGCTGAAGCTGTCGAGGATTTTGTCTCATTTAGATCCACAATCAGTGCTCAAGGAAGCTAGTCAAGAGATCAAAAGAAAGGTTCCATCAGGTAAAACGACTGCACAAGACCTCTTTAGAGTGTTGCAAAGCACGGTATTCCTTTGAAGACTAAGGTGCTCCCGACCCAAGGCAGGGTATTTTCCATTGGTTCATACGCATGTGAAATTCGGGCGTTGGATCGGGAATATCAAGGAAGAATGCTTGCATTTGAATTGTAGCGTTGGAGAAAAATGTAAGTACCATGGGCAAACTGCTCTGTGTTGGAAAAAAAAACTGTCCAGAGTGCTCCTTAGAGGCAAGGATGGGGAGAGTTCATTTACATACTTTGGAGCCATTGTCAGGAGAGACCGCTGGAGAAGACATCATGTTCGGTAAAGTGGAGGGGCAGAGAAAAGAGGACGGACGGCCTTTGAGAAATTGGTTTCATACCGTGGCTGCAGCAATGGGCTTGGATATAGAAACAATTGTGAGGACAGTGCAAGCCTGGGTAGTGTTTGTGTTCTGCTGTGAACAGGGTCTCTGTGGCTGCGAACTGACTCAATCGGGTCAGAACTTAACAACAGCAAGAAGACTGTCTATCTGGACCTTGTATTATTATCACTATCTTGTATTGCTTTCAAAGTGTTTAGGGGAAATTTCATCTGGGACTTACCTATGCCTTCATATAATTTTGACTAGAAAGTAAGAGGGATTTTAAAGTAGACTCAAGAGGGAAAAAAATGGACATGGGACTTAGATGAAAGATTAAAGAACATCAAGAGGGAGAAAGAATTAAGGTAGAAAGGAAAATGGATTAAGTTGATGCAACTCTAATGGGGAAACAGGGAATTCTTCCAGTGCTGAAACTTGAAGATGTTGGCATATAAAATAAAATTTTGGTTCCCCAGTGAATAATGGGCAATAGGGAAAATTAGTTCTAGAAAACTATATTTCTAAATTCTAAAAGTCCCATAATGAAAAAATTATACCTCTTATGTAATATATCCTAAGTATATTAATTATGGTTTCTTATGTAATATATACTAAATATATTAATTATGGTTGTCTGAAAGGTAAATAGTAAAGAAAATACATTTTCTTTTTTATTTGCCAGAGAAAAATTTTAAATATTGAAACTCAACCAATTTTCTAATCTTCTGGCTTAACAGAAATCAGTTTGGTTTTGTCTAAAAAATAAATCAGTATAATTATACTAAAATAATGACAGATTTGGACACTTTCAATACATGTGGGGACTAGAGATGAAATATTTTCTATTTTTAAAAGAGTCCAATGAAAAACACCATTAAATAACATGTGTATGATGTCAACTTTTTGACTTGTAGATTGGTTTACTTCATATCAGGCAAAATTGGGACTAAGGGTGTGGTCAATAGGGCCAGGCATATATGTAGGCCTCCCAGGCTGAATATAGGGTTGTAGTAGTTACATAATCTGGTGTCTATTTGAGGATTCAGAGTGAAGGGGTGAAGTCTAGCCTGTCAATCAAGATATAGCCAATGAGGCTTCTGTGTGGGCATGACCTTCTCCTAAGGATTCTGGGAACTCCTGTATTTTCCTCCTTGGAGGCAAGAGACACACACACACTCTCTCTCTCTCTGCTCACTCCCTTGGAGACCCTCTACTGACAAGGCTCACTCCCTAAGAGACATTTCTGAGGAGAAGCCACATGAAGCTACCCAGAGACGTTCAGAGTTTTGGAGCTGAAGGAACCAAGTGAAGACCCCTCCAGTGCTGAGATGCTTACAATGCCACTGAATCCACAAGACTTCCAACCCACTGGCCTGCAATCTTCCTGCATTTGGCATTATTGCATGTGTTTCGTGAATCTGAAAAGGACTTTATAGATTGGTATCAGACATATGGGCTAATATTGGACTTATGGACTGGGCAGGGATGTTTTTCTCAATATTCAATTGCTCTTGTATATAAAGTTCTTTCCTATACACATATGAGTGTTTATGGATTTGTTTCTCTAGTCCACCCAGACTAAAACAAGAGTAAAGAATTTAGAAAATAGAGTTCTGGTGAGTGAAGAACTTGGAGTTAAGTAGATTATTTAAATCACTAGAAAAACATCAGGCTATTAGAAGGAAATGCCTCAACGACAGGAAGAATGCAGAGACTGGGAAAGGACATGGACATGAAAAACTAGTACACAGGCTAGAAAAAGGAGGAAGTAAAGAAATGATGACGGTGGGTCAAAAGGGATGGGAGCACAATTAGATCCAAAGGAGGAAAGGGCAGGTAAGCTGTATCTTTAGGAATCAGCCACCTGACTGTGCTCACTGAGGACTGTGCGAAGAAGTTTTAAATGGGGGTTAAAGCCAAGTCACTGAACTTGGGTTATAACTTAAGATGCACAAAGCTGCAAAAAATTTACTGCCACTCTACCAATGAGAAGCTGGAGAAATTGGAAACATCATAATTTTCTTTAAGTCTATTAAAGAATGTAAATCACAAGCCACCACCTCTCCTTGAACCAGAAAGAGACAAGCCCTTCCAAATGAAAACTGCTTCCTCCATGAAGGAAAATGAGTGGGACCTCACCTGCCACAAGTCAAGCAACTATGTTACAAGCAGGCAAAACTTAAAAAATAAACAAACTGCTGAAAGTTAAGTATCAGATGACATGTGTACATCTGAGTAGTTGGGGCTCCATGATTACTGGTTAATTGGCTCCCTCGTGGGTGCTGCTTCTCAGAAGACCCCCACAGATGCTCAAAATAATGAGGTAAGTCAAGTCAGGAGACCCGAGGGAGTGCCTTCAGGGGTTCAAGCCCATAGAGATGATTGGTGGCTGCAGGCAAGGGTGGGAAAGAACACATCCAAGCTGGCCTCTCTTTCTCTGCTGTCAATGAGGAAAGTCTTCAGCCACTGGGGAGTCGCTCAAAGGGCACTCAAACAATAGGGCATGCAAGCAAAGACCCATGGAAGCTCAATGGGGAGCACACATTGACCTGGACTCCTGGAAGTACTAAAAAATCATCCTGGGTCAAGAGTTCTATAGTTTGTACCCCCTAGAAATCTCAACGTAACACGAGGGGCAAGTAACTCCAAAAGGCATAGACTCCTGCGAAGACACGGAGGGGCAGAAATACTAAAGAAGCCCCGATATCGAAGGTCATGCACCCAGATATTTTCCTAGAGCTGAGGCTAAGAAACAGAGGACTGTCTCCGTCCGCAATACAGTCATAGAATATAGTGGCAGCAGTCTGCTACTGAGACAGTGGGTAAGAACTCCCTCTTTCTCTTTCAGTGCCATTCAGTGATGACTAACAACTGAAAGTAGATCACTAACTCTGGAAAGAATAGTCTAGTCTCTGGTTTCCAGGTAAGTACTTGCCTAATCCTGGAGAATTGGAAGTTTGGGATCCACTGATGCTTATAATAGGGACAAAAAGACCCAGAATAACTTCAGTTCCTCATTAGAGTGACTCCACAATCACTTTAAGAAACTGGCAGAAGGAATAGTATACAAATCTCCCACTATAAATACAGCATGCCTCAGTCTCTGTTGTCTTACTGCTTACCCAGTACTCAGTCAAGTGGAATTACACACTATTGTAAAACATACAAAAATCAGGGGGGGAAAAACATCAAAAGTCAAAAAGGTTAAAAACTTCAGACAAAGATAGAGAAACTATCACAAAGGAGTTTTAAAATCATAATAATTGTGATTGAAATATAATTTCAATATAACAATGATGTAGTGAATCTAGTGGTGTCAGAAATTTAAATTTACAGGATCAGCATCAGCCCACAGTTTGTTTCTTTCTATGAGTGGAGATCAAAGACACCTCCATTGTCCAACTTTTTACCAATTCTGACACCAGCTCACCTCGCCACGACATTCTCTACTTCACTGCTGAGTTCAGGGATCGATTGCAATGGCCGCATACAAAAACCCATTGCCTTGAAAGGACTTTTGTCCTTTGTTGGCCTTGGGTTCTATACAAAAGATTATAGAGACAACTTCTGACTTTCTCGCAACACAAGGAAGAAAGAAAAAAATTTCATTCCACATCAGCCCAAGGATGATTCTGATGAGGCAGTGATTAAACATGCCTCCACCCACCCACCTTCCTTCTCAATTCGGATAGCCACCATCCCTACCATGCTCTACTTCTGCCCGATTAGAAAATCACCATGGCCACGCTGAACTCATAGATCATATTCACGATTATGGATTTTATTAGGGAAATTACAGGTTGCAGTAAGGGATCAGAAATGATCAGAGTAAAGTTATTTGGTCAGGAGCGATTCTTTTCAGCCATACTCTCAAGGCATACTATCTCTGGGACTTGGGCTCTCAGATATAGGACCCTTTGGCCTCAGCTTTGCTTAGATAATGTTATAGGGTTCTTTTAATGCTGACGATAAATGCCCAAAGGCCATGTCAATCCTTTATAAAAATTCAGACCAAAGATGCGCAGCTCTAGTTCCTTGAGTCAGCAAGCCTAGTTCCCCCAGTGTAGTGCCTGGAGGCACCTCGCTTCAGAAGTAAACTCCTGCCCAAAGGCACTAAGCCTTACACACTCTGTGGCCCAGGAAGTGCAGCACTCCGTCTCAGGTTCTCAGTGTTCCTCCTCTGCTGCTCCTGCAGTATCATGTCCCAGGAGTGAGGAAGTGCCATGTGCAGGCATCTGGCTTTTCTTTCTTGATGGTAATGAGATCACCCTTTCTGCTTCTGATGTGACTCATTCTAGACCCAACCAAAAACGAAGCACCCACCATCAGGTACACTCTGACACGTAGCAACCCTGTAAGACAGAGCACAACTGCTCCCTAGGGTCTTGGCCGCTGTAAATCTCTATGGGAGGAGATAGCCAAACACGTTGCCCTTGGAGTAGCCTCAGGACTTGAACTGCTGACTTTGCAGGAAGAATCCACATGCGTAACCCACTACACCACCAGGAATTCTTTTAAACCCCACAGGATGGTAGAACTGGCATTTCATCATTAGATTTCCAAGATTTCTACTGTAACAATGAGCCCTGTTTATAACCACTCACCACTGCGATCCTGTCAGTATCTTCTTCCACTTTCTCTTGCCTAAGCCCATCAGGAAAATGTCGTATGCTAGGAGTTACAAAAGTTATGACTAGAAGAGTCAAATAAAACAAATCCATGTACCATATGTTGTTAGACGTATTTAACAGTGAGAGGGTAATTCAAAAATAGTATTGCTGTCTACAAATAAAAATCCAGAATATTTTATGGAGAAGCTACTAAATACATGAATCCCACCAGCTTTAGGATGCAATGTCAATACTAAAAAAAAAGGTATTTTTTAAAAGCCCTTAGGAATAATCTGATAGCACATGCAGGATATACATGGTGAATACTGTAAAATATTGAGATAGAGCAAGAAAATGTACCATGTAAATATACTCTATGCAAATAGCACACCCATTTTAATAGGAAGCCTACACCTATAACTCAGAGAAATGAGAATTACGTTTAAAATTTCAGGGACAGCACACCCACACGTACAGTGCACAAGTCTCTTTATATTTCCAGAAGTGAATTTCAGCCTCATTCACCCTCATGCAATCGTCCAAAACTGTTACTTTTGATTGTGTTTGGATAATAAGGGGCCAAGAACTCAGGGATCGCGTTTGGTGGTGGTGGTTGCTATTGTTAGGTGCCAGTGAGTTGGCTCCAACTCGCCGTGATGCTGTGCGCGACGGAAAGCAGCAAGGCTGAGTCCCAGCCACCCTCACGATTGCTCTGATGGTCTCCTCGACATATGGGGTTTCTAAGAGTCACAACCGACTTGAGGGGACTGAATTTGGTTTGGTTAGACAGGGAAACCATAAGAAGTAAACTCTGTTTTTAAAAGTATAGCAAGATTAGCATATTCTTAATTACGTAAATGCTTTATGCTTTTACAAAATCCATTAGTTGTAAAATTGGAATAGTACTGTGGTAGTTGCATAATCTGGTGTCAAATTAGAGAGGATTGCGAGTGAAGGGGTGGCGTCTGGCCTGTCAGTCAGGATATAACCAATGAGGCCTCTGTGTGGGCGTGGCCTTCTCCTGAGGATTCTGGGAACTCCTGTGTTTTCCTCCGTGGAGCGGGAGATACTTTCTCTTTTGGCTCACTCCATTACAGACTCTCTACTGATGACTCACTCCCTTGGAGACGCTCTTTGACAAGACACATGGCTCTATGCTGATAAACCCTGTGCTCTGGGAACTGGAGAAGCCACTGGGGACCTCTACCAGCGCTGAGATGCTTACAATGCCACTGGATCCAGAAGACGTCCAACCCGCTACTAGCTTGTGATCTTCCTGCATTCAGCATCATTACATGTGTTTCGTGAGTCTAAAGAGAACTCTATAGATTGATATCGAATATATGGGCTATTATCGGACTTATAGACTTAGACTGGACTAGGTTGGGATTTTTCTTAATGTCACTCACCCTTTATATAAAACTCTCTATGGATTTGTTTCTCTAGTCTACCCAGACTAACGCAAGTACTAAATTCTATACTCATCAGTTCTCACAGTTATCTATGAATATATTTTGTCATCTTTCTGGAAGATGACTTCTCATTGACTTCCTAAGCCTCATTTTCTTCACAATATGATTCACTCACATTTCACTCCAACCAGCATTTTGGAAGCCTGATTGACCTCAGGTTATATTTATTTAGTTCATGCTGTGCTGCTTGACTCCTTACACCATCCCATCAACCATGTTCACATTTATACACTTCTGTGAAGGAAACTGAGCTCTCTTATTATAGGTGCTTGATAAACTTTTGCTAGATAAATCAGTGTGTTTACTTTTATAATTATCTTAGAAATATCTCAACAATGGTAAACAGCACCTCCTGACCCACCTCTGCTTCCTCTTGTCTATTTATTATCTGAAGACCTACAATGCACAGTGCAACCCCTAAGACTCCACTATATCCACTCTTTCAGAAGTCAACACTATTTTCAATGATGAAGGTCAGTTTATTCTTGTCACTGTGCAGGATTTTAGATAAAGAACAGCAACAGCTCTTCTCATTTAAATTCTTCTCACTTACTGTCCCTAAGTCTGCATGCTCCAATTCTTGTCCTAACGCCGTACTGGTATTCTCTGTTCTACTCCTCTTGTTCCATCGACTCTTTTCAATAGACGTTTACCCCGGGCACTGTCCTCGGCTCTCTCTTCTCTCCCTCTGCTCAGTTTCCTTATAACACAGAAATTCACTATATACATTGGATCTGATCCCTGAATTAAAGACCAAGTTTTCCAACCTACTTTGACCATTTCCACACAGACATTTCACAATAAAAATTCAAAACACACATAAACACATTATTTTAAAATAAAAAAGGCAAAGGAAAAGAAACCAGATACTTTACCACACCCTCCCAGTAACACTGATGACAAGAAGACCATGGAATAACGTTTTCAAAGTGCTAACACAGAAGTAAGTTTGGGATTGCATCTATATGTTCAGTGAAATGATAGTTTAAATATAAGGAGTGATATTATCTGCCGAGCAAAACCTCAAAAACTGTATTTCATAAATATATTTGCAAACAATCCTAGTGGAAATTCCTTAAGAAGAAAGAAGCAAATCCATGAGCACAGTCTAAGATGTATTCAAAGAAACTTGAATATATAACTTGGAAAAACATACTGGTTTCTAAATGAGTAATCCTCCTGTGTTATTCAGTACTGGCTAGGTTCTCATGTGACATTAAATTAGCTCTGAAATATCAGTGGCTTCATTTTGTAAAGGTGTTGTTCGCACACAATGCAACATATAACTTAAAAAAATTAGTTTAAAGGGCTATAATTAACACATCATACAATTCAATTGTTCAGTTACATTAAGAAGGGCTTTAAAGTCATCACCACAATCTATTCTGGAGCATTTGTTTCCTTCTTTTACCCCTTGGAGCTGACTTTTCATTTTCCCCATCTTTCCTCCCCTTTCTTGCCCCCAGGAATTATTATTTCAGTTACTGTCTTCATAAATCTGAGCTTCCATCTAATGTAATAGCAACAACAAAGAAGGTATTAATTATGTCCTCAAACATCTGAAACAATATAAGGAATTAAACAGTACAAAATAAAGCAGAAGATCAGGAAAAAGGGAGAAGACCCTGCACGAGTTAGATCAACACAAGGGGCTCAAAACTTCCCTGCAGGACAGGGGAGTATTTCTGTTCCACAAATTGTCACCATGAACAACAACAAACTTAACCAAACCAGGCAAGGTCACAAAGAAGTCTTTAATAAATAGCAGTTCCGCATCATATAAATGATGCTAAATAATCGTTGTTGTTGTTGTTGTTAGGTGCTATCGAGTCAGTTCAGACCCATAGCTCGGCCATGCACAACCGAATGAAACCCTGCCCGGTCCTGGGCCAGCCTCACAATTGTTCCTCTGCATGAGCCCATTGCTGCAGCTCATGGTCAATCTAGCTCTTTGAGGGCCCCTTTCTCTTTCACTGGCCCCCACTTTACTTAGCAGGATGTCTTTCTTCGGGGACCAGTCTCACCTGACCACATGTCCAAAGTTTGTCTCCCATCCTTACCTCAGTGGAGCACTTTTGTCCATACTTATTGCTAGACAGATCGGTCTGTCCTTTTAGCAGCCCATGGTACTTTCAATATTCTTCTCCAGGACCACAATTCAAATGCATTGATTCCTCTCTTGTCTTCCTTATTCAATGTCCAACTTTCATATGCCTATGAGGCAATTGAAAATACCATCCTCTGGGTCAGGCACACGTTCCTCCTCAAAGTAACACCCTTGCTTTACAACCCTCTAAAGAAATCTTGTGCAGCAGATTTACATAATGCAACTTCTCTTTTGATCTTGCTCTGCTTCCATGAGCATTAATTGTGGATCCAAGCAAGACAACATCCTTGACAGTTTCAACATTTTCTCCATTGGTCATGGTGTTAACTGTTAGTCCACTTGTGAGGATTTTATCTTACATTGAGTTGTCATCTGTATTGAAGGCTGCCATCCTTGATCATCATCATCAGGTGTCTCAAGTCCTTCTCACTTTCAGCAAACAAGGTTGCATCATCTGCATATTGCAGGGTTTTAATAAGCATGCCTCCAGTCCATGTTCTGATAATTCGGTTTCTCTGATAATTTTCTCAGCATACAAACTGAATATGTATGGCGAGAGAATTCACCCTTGGTACACACCTTTCCTGATTTTAAACCATGCAGTATTCCTTTGTTGTTGTTGTTCACACAACTGTCTCTTAATCCATGTATGAGTTCGGCATAAGCACTATGGAATGTGGACTTTCTGTTCTTCCCAATGTTATCCATAGTTTGTTAGGATCCACCAAGTCAAACGACTTGGCATAGTCAATAAAATAAAAGTAAACATCTCTCTGGTATTCTCTGCTCAAAGATCCATCTGACATCAGCAATGCTATCCATTGTTACAGATCCTCTTTGAATCTTTACTGAACCTCTGGCAGCTCCCTCTCGAAGTACAGCTGTAACTGTTGCTGGATGATCATCAGCAAAATTTTACTTGCATGTGAGATCAGTGACATTGTTCTATAGTTTGAGCATTCTGTTGGTCATCTTTCTTGGTTTGGAATGCTTACACATATGGATCTCTTCCTGTCAATTAGACAAGTAGCTATCTCCCAAATTTCCTGGCATAGACAGTTAGGTGCTTTCAATGTTTCAACAGCTTCCTGAAACATTGCAATTAGTATTCCATCAATTCCTGGATCCTTGTTTTTGGTTAGTGTTCTCAGTGTAGCTTGGACTTCTTCCTTCAGTATTATTGCCACTTCCTGATGTAGTAGGCTGTCGGCTCGTGCATTTTTACAGTGATCTGTGTACTCTTTTCATCTTCTTTTGATGATTCTTGTATCATTCAAAATTTTATCCATAGACTCTTTCAATATTGCATGAGATTTGAATAATCATAATGAAGTAAAAGTATAGATAAATACGACCAGTTTCCTTGCCCCCAAAGGAAACTTGCATATACCTTGACTTTAAGAAGAATTTTAAAATATAACATTGCTGAATGTGTCTGCAAATACTTAAAAGGAGACCGTGTGACACACTGAATTCTGAGAGGGACCCTAAAATTTCTGCTTCTTGTGTAATAGTGAATATAATGGGTTTATTAATTCCTTGATTATGTTATAGGATTTTCAAATGCAAATGTGGAGGGGTAAGCTTTGCTCTGATAACCAAAAGTTGTCTTAAAAAAAAAAATAATGTGACACTATTCTTCTTGAATTTACCATGCCAATTATATGGCATAGTAAACCATGTGATTATTTTATGAAAAATGTCTCGCATCAGTTCATTTCAGCTCATTAAATGCCTAGGATATCTGTGTATGTGCATTCCATTTCATCATTGACTACTTGCAATTTTTCTAGATTCATGTCTCATACATTCATATTTTGAATCTGAGAATTTTCCCCTTCTCATTGTGTGTTGCGTCCTATCACTAAATAAAGGCCCTGAAAGCTTTAGAAGATGCAGCTTTTTCCCTGTCATATTTTGGGTAGTTTCCAACCCGACTCATCTTCCGTCCCTATACTGGACAATGTTCTGCTGCTTATCATAAGAATTCAGCAGCTAATTCTTTATATGTGGATCGACTCTTTTTTAGTCTGCTTCAATCTGGAAACTGCATGGAAACTTGTTAACCACGAACAACCCTGCTAGTATTTTCAATACTGGTGACATTGCTTCCAACAGCACAGGACCACACAGTCACCACAGTGTGACAAACTGACCGAAGCAAGGCAGCATCTGAAATATACATGCAAACAAAATTGTGGTGTTTTTTTTAATATAAAACCAAAGACAATAAGAAGTCTTCAAAGCAACCATAAAAATACATCATTACTGTCAAATGGGTAACAGATAAATATTGACAGCCAGAAGAACTATAGAGGTACTTTAAAATTCAAAGAAAGTAACTGCCAAGCCAGAAATCTCTAACCAGTGAAAATATCTGTGAAGGATCAAACCAAAACAGACATTTTTGGGTCAAGTTAAAAAAAACAAAAATATGAGATCATACATCATAAACAGACCTACATGCTAATTCTAAAGATATGCATCCTCTGGCAGAGGGAAACTCATCCCATGTGGGAACGATGTTGTAGTAGTCAAACTTGAGAATATTTTACTTTGTTAAGTAGAAATGTAAATATCAGAGAGAATGTTAATGATAAGTAGGACACTTGATAAACAGGAAATTTTCATCTGAGTAGAATAAAATTATTTATAATTGGACATTAAACATTTAAATATCTCATTTGAATTAAATGTCTTAAAGACAAAGTCTTAACGTTTATGATTATATTACATACTAAAATTTAAAATATTTAGGATGAGTTAAGCCTATATTGATTGTTTTATTGCTTATATTGTTCCTCCTATTATTATAAGAGAAAGAAAAAGTTCAGGAGATATGGGAATTTGGGTCTGTCAAAATTCCCCCTACTACCTGGCTCACCATATAGGTTCACTTTGCTTACAATATCTAGGAAAATGATGGGAGTTAGAATTTAGGAAGCCCAAGTAGGAATCTTCAGGACATCCATCCCACTCATATCATTTTGAAGGACTGAAAGCTAGGATATCTTTTAAGTGTACTCAACTCTAGGCATATTTCCAACTTTCAAAATTAAGAATGCACGAAGGTAAGAGCTCCGAAGTTGATCTTCCAAAAAATCACTTGAGGTAATTTCTGTCAAGCCAAAACAAGTCCAAAAATAGGTATTTGGTAAGTGCAGATATCTATCTGAAAATATTTACAACCTTGGCACTTTCCCTGGTTCAAAGCATTTTATTTCCGTCCAATTCAGCAAAGATTTATTAAGCATATTTTATGTGCCTAGACAAGCACTGCATAAAATGAATGCACATTTCTTGCCTTAAGTTAGCCTTCAGTCTATTAGGAGAATAATACATTACTAAATTGTATAATTATAGGAGCTAAAATTGCTATAACAATGCAATCACAGAATGGGGTATGAGGAAAATCAAGGATGGCGATCTTCTGAATTTTTTCCGGTCTCTTCTGAAAGGGTTAAGAAAAAGAGGAACTAGTAAATTTTGAAAGGTGGATTGTTCCTGGGGGTGAGGTCTAAGCAGTTGGGAAAGAGGAAGTAGAAAGAAGGATAATAGGAGAGTGTTCCAAGCCAAAAGAATAATATGAAAAGCATCTTACGTTAAAAGCACGTCTTTAACCCCGAGAGTGGTCCACTTTCACTGGGAGGAGACCCTGAGGTCCTAATGAAACACTGAAGGCCTACAAAGATTCATGAAACTCTATTCAAATACAAATAATCATGATATTGCTGGGGGGGGGGGAAACCTCACACATGAATATTGTAGCCCACTCTGCTACTCAGTCTAGCCCACTCTGCTACACAGTCTAGCCCACTCTGCTACTCAGTCTAGCCCACTCTGCTACTCAGTCTAGCCCACTCTGCTACTCAGTCTAGACTCTCGCTAGGGATAGCAGCAATGTGCAGAGGTGTGGGAGGCATGGACACTCCACAGCACAGGCTATTCTTGATGACTCCCAAATGAACACAGAAATCATGGAGAAACCCTGAACAATGTCTAAAGGGAGGCGTTATCAGCCTTCAGCCTGTGGATTATTGAAAAGATATATGTATCCATTAAAAAATAAAATAAAATAAATTCTCTCTTAAATTGCTTTGAATGGAGCTACTGCACCAGGGACCTGCATTTTCCACGCTACACAGGAGACAGTTTCTGTTGCTATGGTTTCCATGAAGTAGATGCCATAAACTCATGAAGCTACAAGAGGGCCCAAATATGCAGCTCTACTGAAGCACCTCAGAATTGTTTCCCTGTGACTTAAGAACCACAGAAGTCCAACTCAACCCATCAAAGTTCAGTGCCATAACAATTAAAATAGCCTTCGTATTCCCTATGTCTTTCTGTTTTCCACACACATTAGAGAGAAATGTATACGTTCATATTCTAGCAAGCTATATATTTTTACATTCTATATCTTTCTTGATTCAATTCTCATCTTTTGGATACTTCACGTACACACATTCCTCTGAAATTTGACTAAATATAAGGGTATTACTATAAAATCATCTAAATATCTAATTAAAATGATAAAATCATAGAAATATTTGTTTTAAAATATAAACATGTGAAATTATTTTTAGCAACATATCCCCCATCTGAGTCTATACACTATTGAAGGTTATATTTCTATTTCTCTATGCCTTCCCTGAAGAAGTCTATTCTCTTCCACTCACAGAATACTAAAATGACAATTCTGTGATCTTTGGGAGACTCAAATCATGTTTTAAATTTTATTTGAACTTGGAGAACAGAAGGAAGTCTGAAGGAACAAGATGAGGGCTGTAGGGTAGATGGAGGAAGATTTCCCAACAAAATTCCCCTGGGAGAGCCCTTGCTGCCCTCAAAGAGTAAGCACATGCATTGTCAAGATGGGGAAAAATATTTCTCAGCACAGCTTTCCTGGCCTTTTCCTGAGGATTCCCTCTCCTACTATCCTGGGTCCTTTGAGAAACTCTATTAATATTGTCACTTTGGAATAAAAACAATCACAGTAATTCCATGAGTTGACCTCTCTGCTTTGACTTGATGGGCCTAACACCTTGAGAGGCCACTGTTTTGATTGAAACTTCTAAAAATATAAAGTCACCCTAAAGCTCCAGAGAGGAAACTTGACTGCAGCATCCATCGACTCCCAGAACAGCAAGCAAATCTGTCTTCTTAGAAGTGACGACAAGAGACTTTGCCTCGCATCCTGGGGGCATGTGATCAGCAGGACGGCAAGTCCAGTCCAGTAGGAATCCCTGCTCAGTGAAGGAGAGAGGCAGTGAAAGAGAAGAATCCCTTCAAGGAGTTGGGCTCACACAGTGGTTGCAACAATTATCTCAAACATAACAATTGTGAGGACGGGGCAAGAGCAGAGAGTGTTTTCTTCTTTTTTTCATAGGATTGCCATCAGACCAAATGCCCTTGAAGGCACTGCATAACTACTACCAGTGTGTTCATAATCATGGTTATTTCTGACACCAATATTATTTGTTTCACAACTGAAAAATAGCATTAAAAACCTCATAACTTTAATTCAACAGGTCTTATTTAAGAAACTGTGATAGACACGCTTTTGGATGTGCTTGAGAACACACACATATGATAATCCATGGCTTCAAAAGATTTTATGAGTTTATTTGTTAGGACTGTAATAAAATAGTTATACAGACAAAATCCTTTTAAGAAAAGAAACTTAATTCTTGATGATAAAATATTTTAAAATGCTGAAAACATGACGTTTTAAGAAAATTACCCAGCTTTATGTGCTTTAGAGTTTTGGGGTGTTATTATTCAAATGCTATGTTCCAATAGTCACTGGAATACTGCGATGCAAAGGCATTGATTTGGGAATTCCTGGGTTTCTCTTCTACATTCATGAAACATTTCTTTATCATTAAGGACCTTTCATTAATTTTTAAACCATCAATTGTTCCCAGAGAGTCTTTAAACAGGCTTTACAAATTAGTTGTTTTATTTTGTTGTTGTTGAGACTGTACACAGCAAGCCACGTGCCCATTCAACAGCTTTTGTGTGCACAAATCTGTCCCTGTGATGACATTCCTCCAGTTGTGAAACTGCTCCCACCCCTTTTCTGGATGCCCTTAGCCGTGAACATGAATGCACTGTTCCCTAAGGTTTCTTTCCCATTGCTGTTGTGGATTTGATCCCATATATATTCAACCATAGACAAAACAGTAGGCTCGCATCTCAGTGCCTTGATGGCACATAAATATAAAATAATAATTCTATGCGATAAACACAAAGGGAAAAACTCAATCCAAGCTCACTGCCATCAGCACAGCTACATAAGTCGTGGAGGTTCCCAACGCAACATTTACAAAGTGCAGATATTGACTTCTGCCCTCTCGCTAGGAGCCCGCATGGTGCAGCGGGTTAATTGCTGAGCTGCTAAGCACAGGCTTAAACTTTGTTCCCCTGTGAAGACTTACGTTTCCAGGAACTCTATCAGGCACTTCTATTTTGCCTTCTGGGCTCCCTCCCTGTGATTAAAATTGACCGTAAGGCAATGAGCTTGGTTTGGTTTGGGCCTTCCAAATGCTCCCCACGTATAATCTGGAAAAATTCAATATGGTCTTTTTATTAAAGAATAGTGCTTTGTCAGTATTTTAATATAATGCATAATGCTCAAAGAAGACATATTTCACTACTTAAGTTAAACTATTCTTTAATTTTGGGATGTTGTGTGATGTAGTAAACTATGAATCCACTGTTCATCTCAAGTCAGTAGTTCACACACATCAGTTGTTCAGCAGAAGAAAGATGAGGTTACCCCTTCCCATAAATATTTACAGTCTCAAAAATAGATTATTTTTGCATTTAAAGAAATAGTATCCAGAGTCTAGAAAAGCTGAAGCCCATGAAATACTATTTTAAATACTGTTTTATATTTCCCCTTTTTGGTCTGAGCTCTTTTTTATAGAATCTTTTATCAAAATGTGCTACAGATTTATAATAAATCCTAAACTTATTTTTCCTCTTACATTGGCTAGAATGCGTACTGTAATGCTTGAATCGTCTGCCTGTTAACTGTCTATTGACTGGAGCAAATACAACTCATCCCACCTCTCAATAAGCTCATTTCTATTAGAAGTATGTTGTTAAATATGACACTTATAAAAATAGAAGTATCAATTATATATCTGTATGTGTATTTATTTATATATGTATATCTATGCAAATATAACAAGGAACCAGATGGACTTTGGGCCTTTACTGAAATCTTACCTCTGCTCAAAAATGGTTTGTTCTAATAATGTGGCATTATATCATAGTCACCTTCTTGACATTATCACTGAAGACAAAATATGAAGAAAGCTGATGGGGCCTGGCTATTAAAAGATATAGTGTCTGGAGTCTTAAAGGCTTGTAATTAAACAAGTGGCCATCTAGCAGGGAAGCAACAAAGCCCACATGGAAGAAGCACACCAACCCATGTGATTGTGAGGTGTCAATAGGAAGAGGCATCAGAAATTCAAAAGCAAGCAACCAAATCGATGTGAAGGGGCATGGATGTAGTGGAGATCCAAAATCCACCTGTCAGATAATTGGATAGTCCCTCTCAGAAAGGCCACATGAGAAGGATGATAAATCCAGGGGGTGGTATTAATACTGATGAACAACATAACTATCCTTTAGTCATCCCCCTTACTATTATGGTTTTTATTTGTTTTACCTCATTAATCATGTTAGATTTGTGTATTTTCATTTATATATTTAAGATCGTCCAGTACCTGAAAGCCAAGATAGACAATGCTTCAGAAAGAGTAACAGGAGTAATGGTTCCCAGGGGGTACAGGAAGGAAGAGGGGATAGCAAGCTGATCGTATTGATGACTGTATAATGCCACTCGATGGGATTGAACAGCAGAGTTGGATGTGAATGGGTATATTGGATCATGTAAGATATGGCACATTCATCCAAAAACTGTTATGGCGGGTGGGGAATGGTTCCTGAGGGCTAGGTTAGGGCAGAGATAAAGGGGAGCTGATATCAAGGAGTCAAGAAGAAAAAAAAATACTGAAACTGTATAGTACTGCTTGATGTGATTGAAATATGGATTGTTATGATATCTGTAAAAGCTCCCAATAAAATGATTAAAAACAAAACACTCACAATGTACTCTTTTTCATTTATATCTGAGCCTACTAACATTTTAATTATTAACTTTCACTAAATATTTATTTATGCCAGAAGAGTACTCCAAACTACACTCTTTGTGACCTCTGCTCCTGAACTACTAAATTTGTGGGATGCTATTATGACTATAAGCATAAAAGCATAGGGTCACCTGGTACAATAGCAAATCGTTATGTTCAAGATGGTCCAGATCACATTATTCGAGGAATAACTCCTCTGTGTAAGAAAAACACTAGGAAGAAAAATATCTTTCGTGTTTGTTTTAGTTATGTTTTTCTTCTCATTATCATGCGTAATGTTGGGTCAATGCCTTGTCTCCATCTCTTTGGATTTGCGTAGACTGCATCCTAGTGCAGCCTCTATAGGGTTTAGCATATAAACTAAGGTTTGAGCCATTCGATTTCTATGCTGGTATTTGTAAATAAGCAAAGTGAATGTACCTTCATTCATATATTTTAAGCTGTGATTAACATAATCACCAGGACATAAGCACCAGATAGAACTGAGAGATGGGACGCAGTAAAGGAACCTAATGGTATCGCTTGAATGTCTGGAACAAATTCCACCCAATGATAGCTGCACTTCTGTCTTGCACTTGTTTATGAGAGTCAACATGTCTTTTTCTGTTTAGGACAGATTGAATTGAATTGATTCCAGGAGAAGTATGCAGAATATTTAACCACTAACTCAGCAGGAGCACCAGCCAATCAGAACATTAACCAATCAGAGAAAAAAGCTGATAGCAAACAACCAATAATTCCAGGCTCATTTTCACTTTGGGTTCTGCCACTGTAAAGGCATGGGTTCTGTTTAATAAAGCTAAGAGTGCATGTGTGAGGTATCGAAGGACTGCCAGGAAGCTGGGGGTAGGTAGTGCAGGAGCTCTCACTGAGAGGTCGGTTGTTCAAACAAACCAGGCTTCTTTGAGAGAAAAGACCTGCTTATCCGTGGGAAATTAACACTGAAGGAAACATGAGGAGGACTATATTTCCTACTTAAAATTGAGGGAATCTGGAAATCTAGTATTCCACAGTAGGAAAGCCTCCACTTTGGTAAGTTAGAAGTAAAATCCAAGTATATTATCCTGCTTTAAATATCTATGCCACAGATTCTCCCCTAACAGATATGCTGTCTTAAAGTGAGCACATGGTTGATTTTATCTCCCTATAGAAGCAGACATCTTTTGCTATCTCTTCCCACCTTGTCACCCAGCCCCCTCATACCTTCCCCCAGTACAGGCATAAGGTTTCATGACCTGTGAGTTCAGGTTCTTAAATGTAAATACCACCCACCTTGTGGCATATGTCACTACTGAATATGCATGTCTTGCGGTTATCTATAAATATCCCAAGATAGTAAAGGTACTCTCTCTCCTCCCAGTTCCACGTAGACCATCAAGAGAGGCTGAGGTGAGCATGCTACCATAAAATGTGTCTGACACCTTTATTTTATTCTCTCTCCTGTCTTTCCTATTCTCTATGACTTCACTATAATCTTTATATATTATCACCGTGCATTTGTGCCTACTAACCCTTCAGTTGTTGGAGGCTGGTTTCCTCTGCCACTTACTCATCTGTTCCTGCAAAGATTATAGCTTAGGAAACCTTCCAGGGACATTCTGCTCGATCACAAAAGGTTATCACGAGTCAGAATGACTTGACTGCACTTAACAAGACACTTTGCACGAGATACCATGTTTTCTAGACTTTATAGACATTGTGTCATTTATTCCTTGTAAAACCTTTGGCAGAATAAAGTAAAAATAACCTGGGGCATTATTCCACATTTTTATAATGAATAAATTAAGAATGATTTTGAGATTTTCTACAACATTGACTAATCTCAAAATACAAATAGGAGATGCTTATGTCATTGGTCAATTTATGGGCCTGATGTCTGTGTCTGTAGGAGACTTAACTCTGGGAGATAAAGATCTCATGTTCAATATGTATAGTCCTTTTCATTTGCCCTTTTGACCAAATTCAAAGGATGGGCTGCTAACTTTGATGTCAGTTAATATCAAATGATAGATTATATTTCTCAGTTCAACAAATGACAAATATGTTTCCAATTTAGACAAGCTTATTATTATGGGAAATTATATATGTCTTAATGCATTTACCAACTTCTGTTTTCATACAATGCCATAAAAGATTAGGACTGGATTTTCTTGTCTTTTTTTTAATATTCAATCATCTGTGTAGTAATTCTAAGTGATATTCCAGGAGTAGCAATAACTCTAATATCTAATGTTATTTAAAAACTATGAATAGAGAAATTAGTGTATTATCACTTCTCGCTTAGAATAAATTAAACTGATATTTTATAAAAATGTACCTCATACTTATCATGAAGTTACAGGATGTCTCAGAGTTCCTGTAGGCAAATGGCTAAGCTCCCAAATTGGTGAGTCCATCCACCCCACGGTACCTTGAAAAATAGGCCCGTTGCTCTGCTTCTGGAAAGTACCAGCCTTGCAAACCCGTCAGAGAAGTTCTACTCTGCACACATTTGCTGGCAATGATTTGAAATAAGCTCAATGTCCATTAATAACAACAACAAATATGACATCAACTGATTTAAAAGTAAGGCATGGGAGATTTCCTCTTCTGCATCATGACATTTCCAGTATTTCTGAATATTTAGGATTAATCCTATAATTAATCTTTACATAATTAGAATGAAGAGATAAACTGCCTTATAGTTGGCTCCAACTCATCATGACTTTTTGTACAACAAAAGGAAATGCTGCCCAGTTATTCATGAACCTCATGATCACTAGTATACTTGAGTTTATTATTGTTATGGTTTTGCCATTGATCTTACCGAGGGTCTCCCTTGCCCTTGCTGACCCTCTATTTCATCACACATGATGTCTTCATCAAGCAATTGATCTCTCCTGTTGACATGTTCAAACTAAGTGAGTCAGACAATATTCTATTGTGGCCCATGAAATTTCCAATGGTTATTTTTCAGAAATATGTCAAGAAATCTTTATTCCTAGCCTGTCCTAGCCTGGGTTTTCCCTTTCAATCTGAACCCTGTTGGAATTTGAAACCCTGTTGGTATTTGAAATATTGTTGGTATGCCTTCCAGCATCAAAACCACATCAAAGTCACTGCAATATGACAAGCTGACAGCTAGGTAGTGGCCAATAGACCTCTGTTGTACCTTACATTTGATGGGAAATGATGGATTTTGCTTCTATGGTGAACCATGCAAAAGTCAGAACTTGCATAAGGTGTAAAGTTGTCAGATAGGAAAACTCACATAGAAAGGGCAGGAAATGGTTAATACTGCACTCTGTTGGGGTTGGCCCCAATCCCAACTATGCGGATACTCTCCTCTACCCCACCCCCAGAAGAATGCACTACAGAGAACAGTACTGAAGCTACAGCTCAGGGAGAGGGGTGCATCTGATCAGAGAACACAGGAGCAAACAAAGAAGGAAAGAGAGAGGGTGGAACACATACTGGCCCATCAAGCCCCAAGGATGATATTCCTTCTCAGAGCAGCCAATGCACAGAGGGGATCATAGGGTTGCCCCCACCATGAGACACAATGTCCGTTACTGACCCAGAGCGCTATGGGATACAACACTGGAGACACAGTGCGGGAATTATGCATGATCTGACTCTATCACACTGGGACAAAACACTAAGAATGTGCAACAGAGCGGCAAAGCGAGCAAAGCAAGGAAGTCCTGGGGAATATAAAAAATAGACTTTGGGGCCAGTGCATGGCACCCCATCAGACTTAGCTGGAAATCACTCCTAAAGGTCAACAACCAGACTTGGAACTATCTATAGGCTTTTCTTTTTCTGTGTCATTGTTCTGTTTTGCTCTATCTTGTTTTTGTGCTTATTATTCTGTCTGCATGTCTGTCTAGATAAGATAGATTGGATAAACAATCCAGAGGAGAAAACAACAGGGCCAATGGTTCCAGGGGGACATGGGAGAGGGGGAGGCAGGGGAAAGGAGGATGGGGGTCAATAAACTGAGGGCAAAGGGAACAACAAGTGATCTAAAATTGATGGCAAGGAGGGTGTAGGATGCCTTGTGGGGCTTGATCAAGGGCAATGTAGCAGAGAGGAATTACTGAAACACGAATGAAGGCAGAACATGATAGTGGGACAAAAGGAAAGTAAAAGGAAATAGAGGAAAGAAATAGGAGGCAAAGGACATTTATAGAGTTCTAAATACAGGCATGTACATATTTAAATATATTTAGATATAGCTATAGGGAAATAGATCCATGTACATATATTTATATGTTAAGTATGAAGGTAGCAGATGGATATTGGTCCTCTGCTCAAGCCCTGCCTCAATGAAAGTACACTTTGTTCTAACAACCTGGCATTCTGTGATGCTCACCTTCACGTCATGATGCTGAAGACAAAATAGATGCATAAGCAAATGTAGTAAAGAAAGGTGATGGTGCCTGGCTATGAAAAGAAATAGCCTCTGGGGTCTTAAAGGCTTGAAGATAAATAAGCGGCCATGTAGCTGAGAAGCAACAAAACCCACATGGAAGAAGCACACAAGCCTGTGTGATCATGAGGTGTCAATGGCATCAGGCATCAAAAGGCCCAGAACAAAAAATCATATCAATGTGAATGAGGGGGAGGGCAGAGTGGAGACCCAAAGCCCATCTGTGGATGATTGGACACCCCCTCACAGAAGGTGGGTCACAAGGAAGAGATGAACCAGCCAGGGTGCAGTATAGCACTAATGAAATGTACAACTTTCCTCTAGTTCTTTAATGCTCCCACCGCCGCCCCCACTATCATGTCCTCAATTATACCTTACAAATCCAGCTACAT
Organism: Tenrec ecaudatus; assembly: GCF_050624435.1. Taxonomy (NCBI): domain Eukaryota; kingdom Metazoa; phylum Chordata; class Mammalia; order Afrosoricida; family Tenrecidae; genus Tenrec; species Tenrec ecaudatus. Next base: position 42,521,530 of record NC_134543.1, read on the forward strand.
CCAAGCATGTACACTGGTACAGACGAGAGCTGAAAACACAGGACAGACAAACAAGACAGACAAACACCTCAGGACCAATAATTACAGTAGCAATACCAGGAGGGGAAGGGGAAGGTGGGGAGAAAGGGAGAACTGATCACAATTATCTACATATAACCCCCTCCCAGGGGGACGAATAGCAGACAAATGGGTGAAGGGAGACAGTGGTCGGTGTAAGACATGAAAAAGATAAATTATCAAGGGTTCATGAGGGAGGGAGGAAGGGGGAGTGGAGGGATGAGGTGATACCAAGGGTTCAAGTAGAAAGAAAATGTTTTGGAAATTATGATGGTGACATATGTCCAAATGTACTTGACACAATGAACACAGGTATGGATTATGATAAGAACTGTAAGATACTCCAATAAAGTGATTTAAAAAATAATTTAAAAAAAATCATTGCGAGACCTAGAAAAATCCAGCAATCCCATTGAGTTTCAGCTCTCCTAAATTCCCCTGAATGTACATTGATTGACCTTTAATAGTGCTGACCATGTAAATAGTGCTGCATGTAAATAGTGATTGACCTTTAATAGTGCTGACCAGTGCTTTGTATCCATTTATCACAGGCAAGCAGTATTTAGAGACTGAGAATCATCATAGAAATAGGGTTGCCTCCTATATTTACCTTCTTTATCTTCTTTAATGTTCCTGGACTCTCTACCTATATTTTCTTCTAGAGAAATGTTTCCTTAACCTACCAAAGAAAGTACACTTCCATCCCATTCTCTGATGTGATTTTTAAATCAGAAGAAGCAAAGCTGATTATTTTTTAAAGAACCCCTTCTAACACAAAAAAAATTCCAGACTTCCCGGTCCTAACCACATACAAAAGGACAACACACGTGGAAATTATCTGTAGCATCTTAATGATTATTAATTTCATATTGTTCAAAATATAAGATCTATTCCTAAAACCCCAGTACAAGTTGAAGAGCTGAGCCATCAAGAAACAAGAGGAAGTTGTGTGGCGCCCAACTCTAGAGCTCAGACCCTCCAGAGTTCTCTGGCATGGTTGTCTGAACTGCTATGTCAGTGAAAAATATTCCAGTTTCAGTTGAATTATTTTTCATGCTCAACTGACTTTTCTGGAAATTAAAGACAGTCTAATAAGCATGTACCAGACTGCACAGCCAGTATCCGTATGCCCTCATTGTGCCAACAGGACTCTCTGGGAGACTGGAATAATTTAGATCGTCAGAGCATCTATTTTGTTGATTCCTATGGCAGCGGGACAAGTCCCAGGGTTAGGCCAGTATTCTAGGCATGACTGAATTCATATTCATGCGCATTACATAAAGATCAATGTATTCTTTATTGCTTAACCAGAGTAGTAATTAGGCAAAGCTAGCATTGCTATGAGTCTCATCAGAAGGTACATTAAATAATGCATTGAGATAGCCTTTTGGTTTTCATAAGAGGCTTGAAACCTACATTTTTTTTAAAAAGTAAACTAAAGTCATTAGTTATCTAAGCATCTGTCTGCAAATATTGTGGCATCCACAAGGAGTTATCAGCACAGCACTGGTGCTGCCTGTGTTTCCCATTGGCCAGGGGCTGGCACTGACCCCCATGCAGCATGACTGGAATAGGTGTGGTGGGTGTGGTGCACTGAACTGTAAAACAGCCAGTGAGAGATCCGGCGCAACTAAATGGCGAAGCGGCAAGTAAGTGACAGAGGCCACCAAAATGCAGTGAACCGAGACAGAAGACCAACAGTTTAGAAACATATTGTTCCTAAGACTGGAAATCCACAAATTGGAATAATAATGTCAGTTAATCTTCATAATGAGTTAGTATTGTGTAGCACCTAAAACTGGATTTATGGATGCTGATTTGGGATTCAAAGGCCAGTATTCAAAGCCCAGTTCTGCCATGTAGAGAAGTCACTTAGCCTCACTCTGCCTAAGACTCTCATCAGTAACACAGATTCGACAGTAGAAAGTTTAGAACATTGTCGTGAGGATTTCTTGGATTAAAATGTGCAAGACATAGAGTAGTATCTGTCCAAGATGAAGTGCTTAGGAAATATTAAGAACCTTTGTTGACAATTGAACTCTGTGTTTATACATGCCATGATTTTCAGCTATTTACAGGTTTTATATCATTTACCCCGCACAAACATCCTAAGATTTAGATGAGGAAATAGAAGGACCAAGAGATAGGCAACTTCCCCAAAGACACTAAAACTGTAAATGTTGGAGTAAATACTTACTTAGAGTCAGTGTAATGTTAGAGCCCATGCTCTTAACCACGGTGCTATGTTGCTATCGCTCTCCTACTGCATCCCTCTTCCTGCCAGGTACCCTTCCTCCAGACAAAGTGGCTGCAAAACTCATGCAATATGAATTCCAATAAATGTAATCATTGATGTCCTCTTAACAAGACAATTGCTAGTATAGACAATTTTCAGTTGTTTACAGTGACACTTTTTCCTGTTTTGCTTCAAAGCCACATTTGTGTGAATCTTGTTAGAGTCTATAATGTAAAAATTGAGGTGATTCATATTGATAAAGAGTAAATATTACCTTACTTAAATATCTACATATATGCAGATGCTGAAATTATTAAAAAATATTATTATCGCATGCAAGTCAAATTTTGCTGAATATAATTTATAAACAGTTGCAGCAGTACATTCACTGACAGGTAGTTGTCTGAAGTTCAAGCAGATTCAGAAGAGGGCATGGGACAAGGGATATAATTGCTCAGGTCAGACAGGTCTTAGCTGGAACCAGAAAATACTAGAAAAATTTTTATCTGTGTTTCAGTGACTATCCAAAGACACTCATCTGTATGAATCATAACAAACTATGGACAACATCATGAAGAATAGGTATTCCAGAACAATTCGCCGTACTAATGTGGAGCCTGTGCATAGACCAAGAGTCAATCGTTCAAACATAGTACTGTGTGGTTTGAAATCAAGAAAACTGTGCATCCTTTCATCATGTCTATTCAATCTGTATACCAGGCAAATAATCTGAGAGACTAGGCTGTAGGAGTAAGAAGACAGCATCAGGATTGGAGGAAGGCTCTTTAATAACCTGTCGGATAACACAACCTTGGTCGCCAATAGAGAAAAGGAGTCAAAGCACTTAATGATGAAGATCAAAGACTACAGCCCTCTATAGGGATTACAATTAATATAAAGATGATGAAAATCCTCCCACTGTACCAATAAATATCGTGATTAAAGGAGAAAAGATTGAAGTTGCCCAGGACTTCATTTTACGTGGACATACAACAGTCAATAAATCAAACAATATATTGCATTGGGCAGATGTGTTGTGCAAGACCTCTTTAAAATATTAAAGAGCAAAGATCTCACTTTGAAAACTTAGGTGCATATGAATGCACCCAATTGACCCAATTGCTGCATATGAATGCAAAAACGGGACAATTAATAAAGAAGAGTGGAGAAGAACAGTTGTATTTATTCAGTATTGGTAGAGAATAGAAAATGTACTATGGGCTTCCAGAAGAGCAAATCTATCTTGGAAGAAGTACAGCCAGAAGGCTCCTTAGAAGCAAGGATAGAGATTGGTCTCAAATATTTTGGACATGTTATTAGGAAAAACCAGTCCCAGAAGGCCATCATGCTTATAGTAGGTCAAAGAGAAAGAGGAACACCATTAATGATGTGGAATAAAGCAAATGATGCCAATGAGACAAACGTAACAATTGTGATGATGGTGCAGAAATGGGCAGTGGCTTGTTCTGTTGTACATAGGGCTGCTACATATAACAGGGCATCGCTATATTGATAGTACCTAACAACAATAGCAATATATACGTGTAGCCTATGTTTTATAAAGAAGTGCTAAGTGCCTGTACCATTAGATAAAGCTTCAGGTTAGAATCAAACAGTGAAGAAGTCAATCTAGAACCCAAATCCTGATCAAACCCATTGACATCAAGTCATGCCATTTTCAATTCATTTTGATCCCAAGTTGTGGGGGGGAAGCGGTTTGTTCCTTAGGCAAATGAAAGGGATCACCTTGTTTCATGGTTCAAGGTCGTGGAAGCATGCTTAGGGCTCATCCTGGGAGGTGAATGAAATGGCTCTAGTCTGTCTCTCTGCCTTCTGAAGATAAAATGTATGTTTTGCCTCCTGTTACCTGGCAAACGCTGCAAAAAGCAGCCACCTGAATACTTACCCATTTCTATAAGTTCCCAGTCTCTTCCTCCCCTCCTGTCCATCAGTAACATGGTTGAAGTGTTAAAAGTCCTTTGTATTCTCGTAAGGAATTTAAAACTGCTCTTCTGTGTAAACCTGGCACATGTCGCAAGCTGCGTTCAGGGAAAATATTCATCTACCCTAATAAAGCTCTGGAGTGTCTACTGCACCCTAACTTTTTCTCTCTCTTTTGTATACAAGCTTTCTCCTTGCAGATCATAACCTTTCGAACCTAATGACTTAAAAAAAAATCATGTTACTGGGGGCTCATACAATTCTTATCACAATCCATAAATCTATCCATGTGTCAAGCACATTTGTACATATGTTGCCATCATCATTCTCAAAACATTTGCTTTCTACTGGGGCCCTTGGTATCAGCTCACTTTTCTCCTCTCTCCCCAGTCCCCTTCCACATGAACCGTTGATAATTTATAAATTATTATTATTTTCTCATATCTTACACCATCCAACATCTCCTTTCACCCACTTCTCTTCTGTCTGTCCCCCAGAGAGGAGGTTAGATATAGATCCTTGTAATTGGTTCCCCCTTTCTCCCTCATCTTCCCTCCACCCTCCCGGTATTGCCACTCTCACCATTGGTCCTGAGGGGTTCATCTGCCCTAGATTCCCTTGTTTCTAGTTTCTACCTGGACCAGCAGTGTACATCCTCCAGTCCAGATGGATTTGTAAGATAGAATAGGGATCATGATAGAGGGGAGAGGAAGCATTGAAGAACTAGAGGAAAATTGTAATTTTTGTCATTGCTACACTGTACCCTGATAGGCTCCTCTCCTCTCCACAGCCCTTCTGAAAGGGGATGTCCAATTTCCCACAGATGGGACCTGGGTCCCCACTCCGCACTCCCCCTCATCCACAATGTTATGATTTTTTTGGTCTTTGATGCCTGATACCTGATCCCTTTGATGCCTTGTGATCTCACAAGCTGGTGTGCTTCTTCCTTGTGGGTTTTGTTGTTTCTCAGTTAGATGGCTCCTTGTTTATCTTCCAGATGATAGGACCCCAGATTCTATATATTTTGACAGCTGGGCACCATCAACTTTCTTCACTGCATTTGCTTATGCACCCGCTTTGCCTTCAGCGATTGTGTCAGGGTAAGCTGGTGTGCTTCTTCCATGTGGGCTTTGTCATTTGAGGTGAGCATCTCAGAATGCTGAATTGTTAGAACAAAGTGTTCTTGTGTTGAGGGAGTACTTGAGCAGGGGCCAATTGTCCATCTATTTCCTTAATACTAAACCTATAAATATATGTACATAGATCTATTTCCCCCTCATCGTATATAAATATATTTACATATGTAATTGCCTGTATTTAGAGCTCTATAACTGCTCTTTGCCTTCTAGTTCTTTCCTCTATTTTTGTGTAATTTCCTCTTGTCCCACTATCATGTTCAGCCATCATTTGGGTTTTAGGAATTCCTCTCAGTTACATTGCCCTTGATCCACCCCTGCCAGACCTCTTACACCCTCCTTGCCACTGATTTTGGATCACTTGTTTTTCCTTTTTCCCTGGGTTTGTTAACACCCACTTCCTTACCCTTCCCCTGCCTTCCCTTCTCCCACGTCCCCCCAGAACTGTCATCCTGTTGTTCTCTCTTCCAGCTTGTTCATCCCACCTATCCCTTCCAAGTTGACATGCTATGTACCATCACAAGACTGAGTACAATGAAGCAACAATAGAAAGTAAAACAATAGCTACAAAAACAACACACACAAAAACCCCTATAAATAGTTCAGGGTCTATTTGTTGTCCTTCATGAGTGCTTTCCAGTAGAGTCTGATCGGGTTCCCTGCCCTAATCCCACATCTATCCCTGGGGACTTCATTGCTCTGCTCGCCCCGCTGCTAGGCTGCATACCCCCCTTATTGGCTCCTATGTGCTCTGATTAGACACGTCCTTCTTCTTGAGCCATAGCTCCAGTGCTGTCCTCTGAAGTGACTTCTTCTGAGGAGGGAGGGTGGTGCTGTCCACTTACTTGGTAATGGGGCTCACCCCTCAGGCCTCTCTAGGAACCCTTAATATAAGAGACGGTCTCTCCATTGTCTTACACCAAGAGTTACAGAGTAGAACTGTGCCATAATATTTTGGGCTTTTAATATGTATGAAAGCAGATCACAAGGGTTTACGTCCATGCTGCTTCTGTTCACTGCCAACCGTTAGGTTAGTAGTTGAGTAAAAACCACTTGTATAACCTGGAAAACTAGACCTCAGAGAAGCTATAATATCCTCTAGACAATGAGATCAGAGGTTACATCTGAGGGAGCTAATAAGAAGGGCAAACAGCCATATTTTATGATTCAAATAGGAACTGTGATCAGAAAGTTAGCCAAAGCAAGTATGAAAAGAATGCTCCATCTTCTTTAGAGATACACTACAAACACTGATAATAACAACAAAAGCAGCTTCAAAGGAATTTAAGAAGAAAGGGGTTAAAGAATCAGCCAAACTGAAACCAAACTCACTGCCATTGAGTTGATACCAAAGCAGAGCAATTCCATCTGTGAGACGGAAACTCTATGGGGTAGACAGCTGCCTTTTTCCTGTTGGTTTCAAATTGTCAACCTTGAGATTAGTAGCCCAATGTACCACACCACCAGGGTTCCACTAGAGAATCAATAGCAGGGTCTATAGACAATCTAGCAAGAATTAAGGCAAGACATCTGAACATTTTATTGCATTCCACTAAAATTGTGAGCCTAGCATCACAGCAAAAATGATCATTTGTTGAAAGGCATATCGAGCCAGTGAACTAGATGGAATAGAATAGGAAATAAATCAATGTCTCTAATCCCACCTATCAGAGATCCCAGTGTGAAAATAATGGAGAAAAAGATCAAAGCACATTGGAAACACCTATCAATGAAGTAGAAAATACTAAACACATTAAATATAACAATATATAAACACATTAAACATTAAATATAACTATTAAATAAACACATTAAAAATAACCATATATAAGATTACATAAATTATTCAATACTGTGATGTGGCATTTCAGAAAAGAATTGACTTTCAAACAACCAATATTTGCGTATGTTATCTTCATGTTATCTTTCTATGTCAGACGAGATACACACGCCCTGGCCCCTCCTATAATCACAATGACAAGCCTCAAATAGTTCAATTTAGGAGATTATAGTAAAGGAATGGAAATCCCACATTGAACATTATTCCCATACAGTCAGGACTTGAAACCCTTGTTGATGGCCACGGGTTGCAGTCTTCAGCATCTGTTACCATTCAATGTAAACAAAGTCAAAATCGCCACCACTGGGCCAATAGGCAACATCATGATAAACAACCCCCCCCCCAAAAAAAAAGATTGTAGTTGGCAAGGATTTTATTTTGTGTGGATTCATAATCAATGCTCCTAGAAGCAACCGTGAAAACATCAAATGATTCATTGCATTGGGGAAATCTGCTGCACAGGACCTCTTAATGTGTTGAAAAGCAAGGATGTTACTTTGAGGACTAAGATTCACCTGACCCAAGCCACGGTATTTTCAATCATCTCATACATATGCGATAGTTGGATATTGAATAAGAAAGACAGAAGAAGAATTGATGTGTTCAACTTATGGTGCTGACAAAGAATATTGAAAGTACATGGAATGCCAAAAGAACAAACAAATCTGTCTGAGAAGTGCTGCTTAGTGCAAGGACAGTGAGACTCTGCCTCCTGAACTTTGTACATGTTATCAAGAGACAAGTCTCTGCAGAAGGGCAGCATGCAAGGCCACCCTGAGGGGCAGAACAAAGAGGCAGCCCCTGGATGAAATAGAGTGACACTGTGGCTGCGAAAATGGGCTCGAACATAAAGCAATTGTGAGCCTGACTCAAGTGTAAGCAGTGTCTCTCTGTGGTTCAGAGCACCAGTGCCAGTTGGAACCAACTCAATGGCACCTAAAAACAACACCATTTCAGGGATAAATTTCCAGTTGCATGATTCTCTTGCATTTTGAGCCTATTAGTGTTTTTAAATGAATGCAAAAGAGTTTGATTCTAGAAATTAAAATTCTAGACGCCATGATTTCAGATGTGAGAAAAAGAAGGAGCTATCACGGAATACAAAAGAGCGTCCAAAACTTCAGTGTGAAGACACACTGCCCCGAGACAGAGACCAATGAAGATGATTTTATAATGCCAAAGCCTTCGGTAAATTAGGGAATTGGCTTTTCATCTTCTCCACTTGAACCTTCCCTCAAGCTCTCTCCTCCTGTCTTCACCTTTTACCCCTCCCACAGCACACCTTGACTTTCTGACACGCCAACAATGGGTGTGCAATGTTTGAAGTGTATTTTGTATAAATTGTGGTGGATGGATCTGCTTTCTAAGCTTGGCATTTCTATAAAAACCCCACTCTCAGATATCTCATCATAATTTAAATTGGTCATTCTTGAAATGAATATCTTTAACTCATCTCCAGTAGTAGATATGAGGCTCTCCACTTGAACAGTCTCTAAATGCTGCTATTTCATTGATGGTCTTGATTTAATCTGGAATTCAGAATGAGAGTCATCAATGCACTCAAGTACCACGCTCTTATTTTCTTCTTCCAGCATCTTTTGCCTGATCTCCATCCCCTGTCATCCTCTCCTGTAATCTAGCTCTTTTCTCCACTGCAACTCTATATTTGTCTGTTTTTAAATCAGTTGTTCAATTGTTTGTTCCTCTAGAGCAGCGATTCTCAACCTTCCTCATGCCATGACCCTTTAATACAGTTCCTCAGGTTGTGGTGACCCCCCCAACCATAAAAATATTTTCCTTGCTACTTCATAACTGTAATTTTGCTACTGTTATAAATTGGGCAACCCCTGTGAAAGGGTCATTCAACCCCCAAAGGGGTCGTGACCCACAGGTTGAGAACCGCTGCTCTTGCTGTCTGTGCTCCTAGAGCAGGAACAGTTTGGGCAACAGTTGTCATCAATTTATCAGGAGCCAAGCCCTTCATCTGTGGGTACCACTATGTGAAATTTACTTCCTGAAGCACACCATACCTGTAGACGGGTGGCAAAGAGAAGTAAAATCACAGACAGAAGGCAACAGACCTTCCTGGCCCCTCCTGAGTCCAATTTTTCATCTGGATCATAAAGAGTTTTAATTCCTTGTTATAAATTCAGAGGTATTTTCATTAGATATAATGACATACAAATTTTATAGAGAATCATCTTGGTGTCATGCCTTATGACAGTGTCACCCAGTCAGAAAATGACATGAAGGCCACAAACTCTCTCCTTTGGGCACACAAGAGAGGAGGAGAATCCCTCTCCACAGGCATGGCTCCACCCTCATCTTTCTTCATCCTATTTTAATACCAGTCATTGCTCCCACAATACTCTCTTTCTATGCTGAGTTCTTTATTCATGGCATTGGCCACACAGAACTCCAGACAATATTAAAATTGTGGCAGGTTATTTGGGAAGTTAATGAGCTAAAAGTCAGGATCACTACATAGTAAGCATAGTCACTGGTCCCCAGCAGTGGCACTCCTCAGCCAGCAACCCAGTCTTTCTTTCTTGTCCTCACTCAGCCTCTTAGCCGTATGTGCCCTGGACCTCGGGTCTCCATGATCCAGGAAGTCCATTGGCTGTTCCGCCTCCTAGAGTCGTAGCCTCCATAGTGCTCCTCTGCGCTGCCTCACGTGTTGCTTACCTTGTCCTCAGCTCTTGTGCGGCATGGAGTAGGCTGTCTCCACCACTAAAGGCAGGGATTTCCAATGTACTCTACTGGTGGCTCTTCATTCTTGATGGTCCTGGGGATTCTCTCTCCTGCTTCTGAGTTAGCTCGGCTATATACAAGTGAATGCCTTTGATGGAGTTGTGGTTTTTGCCTTTCGGCAGCCAATACCTCTCAGGACACAAAAGATGGTAGCCTGAGTCACATCCTCTGATAAGATGGAGACTCTGAATATATCCTAAGTCAATTCTGCCCCTTACTATAACATAGACCTCCCTCCAAAACAGAATTATAGCCACTGGAATCAATGTCAGAAGTTACAATGTATCACAAAAGAGATTATAGATAGACGAGCCATATGAAGACACTTTACTTCACTAGAAACGTCACTGGTCATAAACCTGGCAAAGTTTTTCACTACCTGAGTCATGCTCAAACGGACAATTCAGGGACCCATGAGCTGTATTTGCTCATCTAGTTTCTCACTGAGAAAAATGACAATAACCTAAGGTCAAAGAGCTTAGTTAATTGTGTAAGCGATACTAAAATGGATTAACAGCAAATTCTGAGTGAATATGGGGGTGCCCCAGGAAAACGGGAATTGCACTGGGCGGAAGGAGCTTTCATAGTTCGCATTTTTCCCACGAGGTGAAAATAAAGCCACTTGCTCTGAGCTAGTGCACCCCGTGGCCTTTCCTGGGAAGGTTCTCTCGGGTCACAGCAAATTTTCTCATAAAAGCAGTTTTGTTCAAACCACCATTTTTGGGAGGGTCAATTTGAAAGAAGCAGGTGCAACTGTGAAATTTTGTTTTCCTGCTCAGAAAAAATGGTGCAAAGGCTGTTGAGATGTTGAACATAGCTTACAAGGACAGTTCCATGGGGAACAAAAACACTCAAGTGTATGAGTGGCTTTCTTGTTTCAAAAGAGGTGAAATATCAATCGATAACAAAAATCATTCTGGATGCCCATCAACTTCCTGAATGGATGAAAATGTCCACTCAATGCATTTGGAGTTTGTTCCACCAGGTCAGACTGTTAATCCAGCTTTCTATTTATAGGTTCTGAAAAGATGGCATTACAGTGTGTGACAAAAAAGGTGTGATTTGCGGCAGACAGGGAGCTGACTGGTTTTGCCACCATGACAAACAGCATGTATCTCTTACCCCATGCACCTTACTCACCTGACCTTGATCCACATGAAAGACAACAGTTTGACGTGTATATTGCTGTGGTGCTGGGGCACTTATGTTTGACAAGTTTTGATGAAGCTTCCAGACTAAGGTAGACTAGAAAGAAGGAAATAATGACCCACTTCTGAAATTTCAGAGACTAAAGACCTTATAAAATCAAGTGACCATTGTCTGATATAATGCCAGAAGATGAAACCCTTCTATTGGAATGCACTTTATATACAACTAGGGGAGAGCTAGCTCCTCAGTCGAGTTGACCTTAATGATGTCCATGGAGCAAAGTCATCAAACCTTCATTTGCTAATATTTTATGATTCACAGAAATCACTGGGAACACCCATTAATGATTAGAACAAATGCATAAACTATAAAAATTAAAATACGTAAAAATAATTTGGAATATTTGAGACATGATTATTCTAGGCATTAGTGAGCTCAAATTGACTGGTATGATCCTTTGAATCAATGTAGTCTACTATGTCGGGAATAAAAATTGAAGAGGAATTGTGTCACATGTATTGTTATGAAAACATTTCAAAATATATCCTGAATTAAAATATTCTTAGTGATAGGATAATTTTGATATTTTACCAGGAAGCACAGCCCAAAACAACTACTTTTTAAGCTGACACACATACTACTTATGCCAAAAATGAGGAAATTGAAAAATTTTACCAATTTCTTCAGTCTGTAATTGATCAGATGTGCAGCCAAGTTGCATTGATAATTACTAGTGTGATTGAAATGCAAAAGTTATAAATTAATAAGAACGGTAAGTATAAAGTATGGTGATCGAAATTATACCAAAGATCAAATGATAAAATTTTTTAAGACACAAGAGTTATTCAAAGATTTATTCACTGAAAGTACCTTTTTACAATAATATAAACAGTATTTATATACATGGACCTCATCAGTTGGATTACATAGAAACAAAATTGCCCGCATCTGTGGAAAAAGATGACTGTGAAGCTTAATATCATCAGTCACAACAAGGTCAGAGACTGATTGTGGAGCGGATTGTAAGTTGTTCATATGCAAATCTAACTTTGAAGCTGACAACAAATTCATGAGACACATAATACAGCCTTGAGTGTATCCCCCTTGAACACACAGACTACTTCAAGATTACCCTTTACACATTGAACACGAGTATTAGAGGATGAGACCAGTGGTGGAATGACAACAGGGACATCGTACATGAAGAAAACCAAAGCTCATTAAAAAGACAGGAAAGGAAGGAAAGATCACAGCGGATGGCAGGAGGAAGTCTGAAACGTGCACTTGAGTGTAGACACGCTAACGTCACTGGAAGAAACGAAGAAGTAGAAGAGCTGAACAAAAAATTGCAAAAGGTGGCTTCAGAAGACAAAGTATCATAATAAAATTTGTAAAAGGACTGGAATTAGAAAATCAAAGAAGAACACGTGCGGTATATTGTAAGCTGCAAAAACTGGGAGGAAATGCTAAGCCCACAGGTACAATATTGAAGGATTCTGTGGTCTAGAGGGAGTCCTGGTGCCATAGTGGATCGCCTATTGGTCCACGAACAAGATCTGTGGCTCAAACCTACTAGCCACTCCTTGGGAGATAAATGAAGCTTTCTACTCTTGTAAAGATTTATAGACTAAGAAATCTGGAACGGCAATTCTCTTCTGTCCTATAGGGTCTCAATGAATTGGAATAAATTCTATGGAAAACAGTTCGGGGTTTAGTTTTAGTTTTTATGGGCAATTATCAAAAGACATAAGGAATATAAAAAAAGATGGAAGGAACACAGAGAGTCACTGTAAGCAAAAAAAAAAAAAGTCCCTGTCAATCATTTCAAGAGGTAGCATGTGAGCAAAAACTGATGATACTGAAGAGAGTCTAAGCTGCATTGAAGCATTGGAGAAAAACTAGGTTTCAGGAATTGAGAGAATCCCAATGAAAACGTTTCATTAGTTCTGCAAGTGCTCAAGCATCTATGATGAGATGCTTGGAAGACATCTCTCTGGCAAACTGACTAGAAGAGATCCATATCCATACATATCCCAAATAGAGCTGATCTCATAAAATATGGCGATTATAAAAAATACCACACACAAGTACATGTTTTATGAAAGGTGATCTAAAAACCGTTTGAACAGAGGACTGCCAAAATTCAAGCTGGACTCAGAGAAGACATGGACTAAGGATATCCTTGCTGATATTAGATCTTTAGATGAATCTTTGGCTAAAGCAGAGAATACCAGAGAGACATTTACGGGGGTTTCATTGACTATGTAAAAGGCATTCAACTGTGTGAATCATAATAACTTTGGGATAATATTCAGAGAATGGGAATTCTGGAATGCTTACTTAGGCTCAGAAAGAATCTGTAGATGAACCAAGAGAGAGTTGGTCAAACAGAAGGGAATTCCATGTTGTTCAAAATTGGGATAGGGATTGTTTTAGTCTTTTCTCCATTGACTATGATGCTGGCTCTTGGTTTTTCATCGATAGCTTGTATTAACTCGAGGAATTTTCCTTCCATTCCTATTTTCTTGAGTGTCTTAATTCAGAATGGGTGTTGGATGTTGTCAAAAGTTTTCTCTAGGTCTATTTATATCATCATGTATAATGGGAGACAATGGACATCCCCTCACAGAAGGGTCACAAGGAAGAGATGAGTCAAATAGGACAGAGTAAAGTACCGATGAAACACATAATATTCCTCTGGTTCCTTGAGGTTTCCTCATCCCCCATTATCATGATCCCAGTCCTACCTCACTGTGGGCTAGACTGGAGCATGTACACAGGTACAGCTAATAGATAAGAGCTCACAACATACAGAATCCAGGAACAGGAATTGGAATAGTGATACCAGGAGGGTAGGGGGAAGGTAGGGAGAGGATGGATGAAAGGGGAAACCGATTGCAATGACTGACACATATCCCCCACCTCACCCCCAATCCATGTCAAGGGAACGAACAACAGAAACCATGGGGGAATTGAGACAGGTGTAAGATATGAAAATAATACTAATTTATAATTTATCAAGGGGCCATGATGGTGGGAAAGGGAGAGAGAGTGGGAAACGAAGAGGTGACACCAAGGATGCAAATAGAAAGTAAATGTTTAGAAAGTAATGATGGCAACATGTGTACAAATATGCTTGATACAATAGATATATGAATTATTTTAAGAGCTGTAAAAGTCCCCCCAAAAATGATCTTTTAATAAAAAAATCAGGAATTATACATATTACTTTTACTTATGACACATTTTGTATGACACATTGGTCAAACAGTCCCATTACTTGGAAAGAAGACAAGGGTTGTAATCTAATTTAATATCTAGGAATAAGTGGAAATACATTTTTGGGAGCAGACAGCAAGCAGTACCTATCATAACATATATACATATTTTGGAAATTCAGTTCATGAGGAAAATGCAAATTGAGTACTCCATTAGTGCCTCTCATACACAATTTAACATGTCCCAAACTAAATCCATTAATGCATTACCTAAATCTACTTTACTATGTATTAACTATCTCACTAAATGACAGACAGAAAATTTGGAGTGATTCTGGAATTCTCTTTCTCATGTCTAGAATCCAATCAACTATTCTTATCACTCCTACTATTTCAGCAGTGCTGTATTCATTCCTTGGACAGTTTACTTGCACGTGATTTCAATGATATTGTTCTATATTTTAAGCATTTTGTAGGGCTACCTTTCTTGTGAATGGGTTGAAATATGAATATCTTGCAGTCAGTTAGCCAAGTAGTTGCCTTCCAAATCCCTGACTTACGAAACTGAGTAAATCTATTGTTTCATTAGCTTGTAGACATCTTTTGTCATTCCATCAATTGTGGGACCCTGGTTTTTGGCTAATACTTTCAGTGCAGTTTGGACTGCTCTATGTCCTAATGGATCTTGCTCATGTGCTCCCTCCTAAATGGTTGAATGTCAACTAGTCCTTTTGATACAATGATTCTGTGTATTCTTTCCATACTCTTTTTATGCTTCCTGCATCATTCAATATTTTGTCCATAGAATCTTTTAATATTGCAACACCAGACATTGATCTTTTCTTGAGTCCCTTCAGTTGAATGTGTTCTTCCTTTTTGGTTTTCTAATGGGTCCTTAGACATTTCAGTATATAATTTATAGTGAATTTGAATTATGGTGCTGAAAAAGAATAGTGAACGTATTATAGACCTCCAAAGAACAAGCAATCTGTCTTGGAAGGAGGCCAGCCAGAATGCTCCTTAGAAGTGAGGCTGGCAAGAATTTGTGTCACGTACTTTGGACACGGTATCAGGAGATAGCAATCCTTGAAAAGGGTTTCAGGCTTAGTAAAGCAGATGGGTGAGAAAAAAATTCATTTTACTTGAAGCCACAATCAGCACTCATGGAAACAGTCATCATGAAACTGAACCAGGTATTGTGTTGCTTTGGGAAAATTTGCTGCATAGGACCCTTTAAAAGTGTTAAACAGCCAATCTGTCCCTCTGAGAACTAAAGTGCACCTGATCCAAGACATGGTATTTTCAACCAGGTCCTGTGTATGTGAAACCTGGACAATGAATAAGGCAAATTGGAGCTGAATCGATGCTTTGTATGATGATATTGGTAACGGATATTTGCGATAATCATTTCTTCCAGAAATTTAATTCCAGATAGTCCAAATGAGTTGGAGATTTTAAAGGTCCCCAATGTCAAACTTCCCAAGATGTTATACCTCTCCATTTCCCCCACTCATTCCCATAACATATTCCCTCTCATCCCTGGGAATTGCAACTTGCTACAATAACTCATGGAAACTAACAGGACTTTAGGAAATGTCTCACATGGTTGTAGATGCTGCTTAGTCCAAAATCCAAAGGGTAGGCAGAGGCTAGCCAAATGCAGAGTCCAGAACCAGAAGCCAAATATGTCTGTAAGTCAAAACAGGTCTTCTTGCCTCTACCAATGCTCAGTCAGGAAATAGAGGTTCCAAAAAGACAGGCGTCTATAGAGGTGTGGATTTCCTATTGCAGTAGACCAGACCCTTAAGAAAAACTTAATTGACACCACATAGTTAGGGTAGAGAGTAAGGATATACCGTGCCTTATTCCTCTAACGTGGGATTATAACCATAGGCATAGAGAATAGGATTTGTTAAACATCAAAAAAAGATATTTCAAATACTGCAACAATTGTGGGGATGACAGAGGATGAAACAATGCTTCTTTCTGCTGTACTTTGGGGTCACTATGATTCAGAGGGGACGTAACAGCATCAAACAACAAAGACATATTTAATGGGTAAGGAGTTTTATGTCCAACTAATATCATGTAGAGAAGGTGGAAATGAATGGGAGACAGAATGATGCCTAAGGTGGAGATATAGCTGGACAGGTGGTACATGGAATAATTCCAGGGGGAGTTATTTCACACAGCTCACCCTGTGGATAGAGCTACCATATATTTGTTTATTTTAATTGTGAAGGAATTACACGGAAAAAGTTAACTGAAGTTATTGAGGAGAACACTTGGGAGAAGATATATTTAAAGAACATGCTTAAGAACTCATGTAATGTAACATATACATTTCCTGTGACAGTTTTTGTTAAAATAAAATATATTATAATACTCTTCACAGTTTTTGGAGTTAATTTCACAATGGGCTATGAAAGTTCTATGTGAGTAGTTCCTGCCTAGACAAATCACAATAAGGATTTGAATAACTGATAAAAGAAAGGTTTGAAACATCAGTTTTATTCTTAAAAAATATATCTATGAAATTATTAGAAAAATCTTACCTAAATTGCTTTGATCATCACTTGTTTACTTAAATTGAATGTATGCTTTCAGGGATCGATTGGAGAATGAAATGGTTATATTGATAAAGAAATTTTTACTTATGGAAAGAGAAGCTATTCAGCAATTAAAAATAACCAAACTATAGATCAGGTCAGAATAACTGCCACACCTTCAGCCATCCAGTCAGTTCTGACTCACTGTGATTTGAAGTTAGCAATCTGTGGCAGTTACATAATCTTGTGTCAACTTGTGAAAGGGTGGAGTCTAGCCTGTCAATGAGGTCACAGTTTGATGACTTCATTTGGAGGAGCCACAAAGATAAACAGTTCTTTGGAGGTAGAACACATACACACAAACACACACACAAACACACACACACACACACACACCGTGAGACAATCCTGTGACAAGCCACATGGAGCTACCCTGATGGAGCCAGAGCCCCGGTGCTGGAGGAGACCCACAGAGACCCACGCTAGTGCTGATATGAGTTGTTTCCACCCACTGGCTTGTGATCTTTCTGCATTCAGCATCATTGCATGTGCTGCATGAGTCTGAAGAGGACTTTATACACTGGACATATGGGCTAATATCAGAGTTATGGACTTGATCTGGACTGAGCTTGGATGTTTTCTTAATATACAATTACTCTTTATAGAAAGCTCCTCCTTACACACATACGAGTGTCCATGAATGTATTTCTCTAGTCAACCTGGACTAACACACAATCAGTACCGCCAGTGCTCCTTAATAGCTGCCACCCAACCCATTGCAATTAAGTTGATTCTAACTCAGAGGGACCCACAAATGGTCGCCAAGGCTGTCAATCCTTTTTTTTTTTATGTTGTCCACATCAGTGGGGCGAATGACAAGCAAGATTTTCCCTTGAAGTACAGTGTCTTGACCCACTCCTGTCACTGTATCGGACGATTCCTGTTATAGGCCAAGGAGAAATGGAGAAAGAAAACACACATCTGCATGGAGTTGCACTGTGGATGCCAACCTGGGTGTTTTCAATTGGTTTATTGTAAAATAAAAATGAGAGAAAGAAATCCCAGGACTGATGGATACAACAATGCCTCATGACTTGGGCCCCCAAAGAACTAGCAGACAGAAAATCTTATGATCTCTCTTAAGAAGAGATTGGATGATGTGAAAACGCCATAAACCAAAAAGAGAAGACCCTCCATGTGTCCTGCCACACAAATGTCAGTATGTGCCTCAGAAGAAATGGAGACGATGCCAGGCTTTGGGCCAAGAGAAGGCAGGAGATGAATGTACAGTGTCAGGATTTGAGAGCCACAGATGGAGGCTGGCCTCTGTGGTAGCTTCTAGCTCTAAGTCAGATTCAGGTCCGAAGTAAGTCAGTTTCTATGAGTGACAGATGAGTGTTGCTGTTAGGTGTCATCAAGTCATTTCTGACTCATAGGGACTCTGTGTACAACAGGATGAAACACTCCCTACCCCTGCACCTTTCTTATATGTAAATCACTTTATTGTGAGCTCTTATAGCTCTTATCACAATCCATCCATCCACCCATCGTGTCAAGCACATTTGTACATATGCTGCCATCATCATTCTCAAGACATTTTCTTTCTACTTGAGTCCTTGGGATCAGCTGCTCATTTACCCCTCCAGCATCCTCCTTCCCTTGTGACTCTGGCTGTCTCCTTTCACCCATTTTTCTATTTTTAGTCCCCCTGGGAATGGGGCTATATGTAGATCATTATGATAGATTCTCCCTTTCTCCCCCCACCTTCCCCTCCCCCTCCTGGTATCTCTATTTTCATTATTGGTCCTGAGGGCTTTATCAGTGATTCTCTGTGTTGTGAGCTCTTATCTGTACCCGTGCACATGAAGTAAAACGTCTGTCAGTCTTTATGGAAACAGACAGCCTCATCTGCTCTCCTGGAGTGGCTGGTAGGTTTGAACCTTGGATCTTGCAGTTAGCAGTCTAGCGCACACTGACAGCACCACGTCATTGTTGACATTGGAATGAATAACTCATGCTGTGGGGGATTTAGCAACTGGGAAAATGTAGTTCTGGCAATAATGAAAAAGTCTATGAAGAATACAACAATATTTGAGCCTAACCTTAAGAAAGAGAGGGATGAAGGCAACAAAGATATGAGACATGCAGTCCAGGATGCCTTCACTTACAATAGTAAGACAACTTTGCAGCGCAAAGAGCAGAAACTGGCTCACATGGAGAGCTTAGCAGCTGTCTTCACCATCATTGAGTGACTATTTCCCCACTCTCATCAACCAACAGACAGTTGCTTAGTAATCTAAAAGAAAGTACACAAAAATATGTATTGGACATATATTTTTTACAGAAAAAAGTTAAAAATATTGATGATCTAAGGCTTGGAGAACTAAGACCAAAAATGAGTTTGTCATGGATTAGTAGCATTTTTTAAAAGCTCTAAAAAGAAGAAATCACAGCCAAACTTGCATAGGAATGTGTTTTATGTCTTGTATCCTTAAATCATGTAACCAAAAGTTCAAAGAAATAAATCACTGAGTGCCTCTAGGCAAGAAGAATAAAGAAAAGGAAATTTTTTTCTGTATAGATAATTTATCTAGCTTCAATTCCAAATGGAAAACAAGCACTTGGGTCTATGAAACTCAGCTATGTCTTAAATACATGTAGGGAACCATAAAGACGCTCAGATTGTGGTAAAATTGTTACAGTGACAAAAGAGGCTTCATCTACAAATAGAATAAATACACAAATCTCAATCTGAAAGTTAAGAAACCCAGCATCCACATAGAG
This sequence comes from Tenrec ecaudatus, assembly GCF_050624435.1. Lineage (NCBI taxonomy): Eukaryota > Metazoa > Chordata > Mammalia > Afrosoricida > Tenrecidae > Tenrec > Tenrec ecaudatus. The sequence goes on from NC_134543.1 coordinate 42,541,191, forward strand.
GACAAAGGCAAACATCAACATAAAAGATCCCAAACTATTTTCCAGTATTGACAGAAATGTAAGGGTAAGGCAAAAAGTATTGCTACAGAATCATAGACACCTTTAATTTACACAAATAAACCTTGAAGCTATTTTTTTTTCTTCACACATCCTCAATCTAGGCCCATATACCTTTGAAAGCAGCGTTTCCATCTTTCAAAACCTTCCCTGAAGAATTGTGCTCTCTTGGATGGTCGCTGCATGTTAACGGTGATGATGGCCTTCTAGAAGGGCTTGGGAATACTGCGGGGACAAAGCCTTTCTCCACTGGACTGAACTGAGAGGAGTTAGGATTCCTGCACCTGATGATGAAAGCTAAGCTAGGGAGTGGGATTCTTGAGGTCTTTAGTTCTCTGGGAGCGGGTTCTCTTAGAAGTGAATACTCAAATCTTTCATATCCTATTCCTGAACAGACCACACCATAGTAACAAATGAGCGTGCTGAATTCATTCTCTTGAGCCCATTACTCAATTGTCCTATGCCAGTGAAAGATGAATTACAGTAATATGTAAAGGAAAACTGTTTAAGAACTCACAGACATTAAAATATAGATTGGATGTGAATCATAGATATAGGACGATATTAAATGTTTCTGTAAATGAATCAAGGGCTCTTTTTATCATATTTGCATAAGTAGAATGGAATATCTTAGCAGTTTTTCAATGAATTTTATGTAGCTGGAATAATAGGGAAAATTAATTTTACTGAGTGACATAGTTATATGGATAGTTATGTGGTCACTAATAGAATCCTAATGAGTTGTATCTAGAGACCAAGTTCATAACTAAAATTTGGTACCAGAAAATAGAGTAGATTTTAATCTATTTTAAATTGCATGAAAATCACAAGCCTTCATATTGGTTCCATTTCCAAGTTTTACAATTTTAAATTGAAAGAGATCCCCAACATCAGGCCTTCCATGAAGACAGTCATGACACAGTGTGAATCTCCTACTAGTGGAGAATCAATCATTCGTTACACTACTGATTTATACTCATATAATGCTTCATTTTCAATTCACTATCAATCAATATTCCTGAAATTTGTCTGTCCTCTCTTATCTTACACAATCCCACTCCTATTGGGTAATTTTTGAAGTTTAGCAATCTCTAGTCCACGGCTATAAATCTTTACTGGTGTACATGCCACCCACTTTCTCCCTAGGAGTGGCTGGTGGGTACGAACAGCTGATTTTGCAGTGAGTAATCCAGTGCTCACCTGACAGTACCATCATCGCTTCTGGTCCGACTTACTATGTTATAACTGTGTTTATTGGAGACCAGCCAGAGCATAAAGCTTCTCCTTAGGCGAAGGTACTTTCACCACAGAGCATCTGGGGACCACCCCCAGCAAAAGATTCCCCGGGAAAGCTAGACCTCAGTTAAGAGTAAAGTGTGGTAGGGAAAGGCCTTTAAGTTCTTTCCTATTATCACAAAAGTTTTGTTGCCAATTACAAAAAAAATAATTCATGACAAGACCTATTAGAAGAAAGTATTTTCACCCCTACCTCACATCATACATAAATAATATCTCAAAATGGATTTAAGACATAAATGTAAAAGCAAAACTAAACAATCTTAAGAAAGAGGAATATATTTTCATGATCCTGGGTTAGAAAATGTTCTTTTAATTATGACCAAAAAGCAAAGGGGCATAAGAACACCAGATGAATTGGAATTCACCAAAATTAAATACCCTTATAATTTAAAGGAAATTTCATTAAAGAAAAGAGATAATGGACAGATTTTGGTTAAAAAGAGTAGTCATGTCTCACACAAGGAAGTTGGGTGCAAAGTACTTAAACAACTCTCAATAAAATGACACCTAACCTAGTTAGACTTGGAATCCTCATACAGTGATCATGGGAATGTTTAACCGTGCAGCTACTTTGGGGAACGTTTTATATTTCCTCAAAGGGCTAAACATAAACATAATTCCTCTTCTATGTATATACATAAAAATGAACATATTCACTAGCAATTTGTACATAAATATTCATAGAAGCATTATAGCCAAAAGTAAAAACAACTCAAATGTCAATCATGAATGAATAAATAAAATGTGGAATAGCCATTCAATGGAACATTGCTCAGCAATTTAAAAAATAAAGTATATATTAAAACATGACATACCTCGAAAATACATTTCATGTGAAAGAAAACAGTCACAAGGGAACCATGCATATTGCATTATTCCATTTGTATGAAATGCCCAGAATGAGTCAGCATATGAAAATAAGATATAAATCAATTGTTTTCTAGGGCTGGGGCTCAGAGAGCTGGAATGAGAGTCATATGGTGAGGGACCACCAATGCACAGCTGGGTGTGTGTTTAGAGTGCTGGACATGTTCAAAACGAAATTGTGGTGATGGCTGCACAGTTCTGAAATATACTAAAACTTACTGAACTGTACATGTATTTTATACTAGTGAATTATATGGCATTCATGATATATCCCAAGTAAGCTGTAACAAGTTAATGACTTTTAACAAGGAAGAATAAAGATGATCGTCCCAGTTTCCATGAGAACGGAGTCAATTGTATTCTCCAGACTGCAGTCTTTAGGGAAAAGACTCTGAACCTGAACCTGATGTCTGATGAAATTAGGGATTGGCTGGGATGCTTGTTCAGAGTCTGGACATTGCTATCATTTCATTTGACTTTGTTTGATTCATTGCTTTGCCATATACTAACTCTTGTTAGTGACCTTGGCACTGACTCTGTGCCTCAGTTTCCAATCTTTTGATGCCATCTAAAAATTCAAAACCTCATGACCCTCATGTCAATTCTGACTCACAGCAACCCTATGGGGTTCTGAGACTGTCATTCATCTTTCTCCTCTCAGACAGTAGGTGGGTTCAAACTGCTGACCTTGTGGTTAGCAGCCTGACTTGGAACCCACTATGCCACCAGGGCTCCTATGATGCCGTAGTGTGGATCAAATGAATAAATATAAGTAAGTCTCTGAGAGAAGTGTCCAACACAGAATACATGCATAAGTGCCGTGCAATAATAATAATGCTAAGGAAACTGTTTTTGCTTGTTATATCACTGATACTGCCACTGAATTTCTAATTCTTCTTCTTTAATTAAAAAGGAAGTCAGCCTAGAAGCCTTATCTTTGGTCATTTCTCAATTACTATAAGTAAAACAAGGATCTTACAGTAAAGTAAAATTATAATTCTGATATAAAATGAAACATGCAGTTGCCATGCCATCTGGCCGAGCAATTGCATTTGTATGCATGAATCCCAGAGTGAGGAAAACCCATGTTCACTTTAAAATCTGTACAGCAATGTCAATAACAGGTTCATTCTCGCTATCCCCAAACCAAAATCAGACTGGATGTCATCCACCAAGTGAATCATTAAAAGAATCATTCATATCTGTACCACTGAATACTACTCAGCAATGAAGAGAAACAAACTACTAACATTCACACTAACTGAGAGGAATCTCCAAGACGTATGGTGAGAAAATAAAACCAGCCTCCAATGGTTACACATTCCTCTGATTCCATTTATATAAGGTTTTCAAATGGTGACATGCTACAAATGCGGAAAACTTAGCAGTGTTCAAGGTTTAGTGGCTGGGGAAACGAGAGGTCCCTGTGGTTATTGAAAAGTACATAATGTGAAGGAAACTTGTAATGATGGTAAATTTGAAATTTTCCCAGTATCTTGATTGTAGTAACGGGTACACCAATGCTTACACGTTATACCATTGTATAGAACTTAATAACAAACAGAAATAAGTACAAGGAAAACTGGACAGATTATAAAAAATCAGTGATACCATCAACATCAATGTCATGGTGGGGGCACTTCTATAAAATTTACCATTGGGGGAATCTGGCCAAAGTATACAAGGGATTTTAATGTCTTATTTTCTATAATAATAGGCAAATCTGAAATTCTCCCAACAAACATTTCAATGAAAAAATTCAGTTCTTATTTAAGATCAAATTGACAATGAAAATTCAAAAAGTTGGGTGGGAAGTTTAAAGGGCACTGAGTTTAAGTCAGTGATGGTGGAAAGTACTATGAAAAGAAAATAATCATGATCGCTGAAGTGTATATGTAAAAATTGTTAAAGTTTTAAAAATGTGAAAGTGATTTATCTTCAGGTATATTTACATTCAGCAAAATATTTTTAAATATTTATAACTCTGAAAAAATACATATAATTTAGTGTCATGGTGACATTTCTCTGCTTCTGCAGATTATGCGCCTTCCCCACTCCATATCTTTCTCGTTACCAAGACATCCCGACTTCATTTGATGTGACCCTTTCTTAATAGATTAGCTCACCATCTTTTGCTTGATAAAAACTAATTCACTCTGTCAAACTGGCATCAATTTAAAACACAGCACATTCACCTAACCTGGATTTCATATCTATGACCCCACTTTTCTATAGTGGTGTCTGTTTTACAAATTGAATTATTAACACACGCCCCCTTGGATTGCTGTAAACCAAATCTTTCTGGATATTAGCACCAAAAATAACAATGATAAAACAGGATGAGAGGTATGCAGGCTTTTTCTAAAGTTAATTGAATGCACCTCAATGTTGATATATCTTTCCAACTAAGATGATAAATTAAGACTTATAATTGTATAATATGACACATGACCCAAGGCATGGTATTTTTCAATCACTTCATATGCAGGTGAAAGTTGGACAGAGAATAAGGAAGACCGAATAAGATCAATGCATTTGAACTATAAGCTGGAAAAAAACATTGAAAGTTCATTGACTGCCCAAAGAGCCAACATGTCTGTCTGGAAGACAGCTGGCGTGCTCCTCAGAAGTAAGGATGGTAAGACTGTACCTTCCATAGTTTGGACATGTTCTCGGTGGAGACCAGTCCCCGGGAAAGTGCACAAGGCCTGGTAAAGTCGAAAGAAGGAGATTCTCAACAAGATGGATTGACCCAGTGGCTGCAAGAATGGGCTCAGACAGAACAACCGTGAGGATGGCACAGGACCCTACGCTGGACTTTGGTTCACGAGGAGTTGGCACGTACTTGATGGCACCTAACCGTACAACAACAATTTCACATCATGATGAGCACTAATTGTTCTTGGTTTCATGGCAAAGCATTGTCAAATTGATAACAGATCCCTCCTTCGCACGAGTTTCATTATTATTTCAAATGCTCTGTATGGATTCCCCATATCTTGAGGTACAGAGAGGCTTCACCTTGCTACATTTTTCTAAGCATGATTTTATGACTTCCTCAAATACTGATATCTCCAATTTGAGTTGCATTAATCTACTTTGGAGTATTTGGTCATTCTACGTTAAACATTTCCTGATGGCTATTCGTGCCTCTAGGGAAGTAGGGGGTGTGGGGAAGCAATGGTAGCCCAGGCTTCTGTCATAATAATCGTGGATGATGGACAGACGATGATTGGCATATCCTGGCCAAGAGAAGAATGGCGCTGAGTAATCTCCTCTAAAATTGTCGCCCTCTGTGAGGGAAGCACAGCGGTCACATGGTCCTTTATGGACAACCCTGAGCCCAAAGGTGACTGAAGAAAACACCTGTGGAGTGTACAAAAATTGCTTCTTTATACGGTTTTGATAATGTTATAAAAATAACCGCTCTGTCAACATAACACAAAACAAATGAGACCCAGTTAGAAACCCTGACATGGCATGAAAGAGCTGCCCGTCCACAGTGGCTCAGTGGGGTTCACAGGTCCGTGCTCTCAGCAGGTGCACTCAGTCTGGGCCCTACTGGGTTTGCTTGATTCATTTCACTCATTTTCAAAGGGAGATACTTCAAGCCTAGCTCGCCCCAACAGAATCGTTAATTAGCGTTGATTCTTTTTAACGTAGTGTAACAAGAACAAACGCGTGGGATCTCATGCATGCACTTATTTTAAAGGTGTGGGGCCATTTTAGTGAATCGGGTGTTTCACTTTCAAACCGACCTTCCCGAGGAACTAATGAAAGAATTCCCAGGGACAATTCGGAACAAAAACTCACTGCCATTGAATTGATGCCGACTCAGAGGGACCCTCTAGTGTGCAGGGTAGAACTGCCCCTGTGAGTGTCTGAGATTGTAACTGTTTACAAGAATAGAAAGCCCATCTTCTGAAGAGCAGCTGCTGGTTTTGAACTGCGAACCTTGTGGATAGCAGGCCGATGCGTAACCACTACAGCACCAAGGTTCCTCTGACAATTAATTAGAAGGTAGTTATACTTTACTTTGTTTGTTGGTTAGGACACGGCATTACACTATAATTTGTGAAGACAATGTTCTACACCCTACATTTGTAGAGAGTATCTGGGGTCTTAAGAGCTAATGAGTGACTATCTAAGATACAATTATAATTCCCCAGATAAAGAGAACCACCCAACTCAAAGACCCACGGGAACAATTAGTTCAATGGACCAATGGGCTGCATGAGTCACAGCCTACCTCACCCCAAGGCAGAGGCAGCGGATCGTGCCTGGTTGTAACTGAAACTGCTTTGCTGCGGGTTTCAATAGACAGAGCGGGAGAACATTGTAGCCCCAAATCACACCCGATCCAGGAGGAACCCCCAAATCTGTCCTAGGACAGCCTTCTGGCCTGAAACGAAAGCCATCAAAGGAGAGTGCCGTTCAGCCAAACAAGGCCACAGCCTAACAATAACACATGAGAGGAATGTGCTCCGGAGAACATCGGTTCTATGAGATC